>NC_135477.1:41674322-42342655 GCF_052094955.1 Ictidomys tridecemlineatus
CACTGTTATAAATATTTATAAATTTAAAACTTTGAATAGCACTTTTTGAGGATATGGGTACCTGAGAGGATAAAATTACAAGTTCTCTTCCAATTCCAGCAAGTTCTATATGTTGTTCTGAAACTTATATCCATATGATTTGCTCACTTTGCATGTTATACTTGTAAGAATGAAAATACAGAATCAATACAAAGGGAAAATTGGACATTCAATGGGTTAAACATCTTTACATAAAACAGAAACAATTGTTAAATGTTCAAATTAAATTTGTTAATTAAGCAAGACAGTTGCAGTATTCTTGAGACTGTTTATTACCTTATGTTTGAGGAATATCTACAAATCAATTAGAATTGGAGGTCAAAAGTAATAACAATAGTCAATAAGAAAAAAAATAGAAAAGAGTTATTTCTACTTTAAAAAGTAATGGAAAACATAGTGGTTATTAACTTAGGAATAAGAAATGCAGAAGTAGAACACTTTACAACATCACTAACAAACAGTATAAAACCCTAGAGAATCTGAGAGACAAAACATATTTTGAAGTACCAATAGCATTTAAGATGTTATCCTCCAAAGCACCTTTGAAAAAAAAGGCAACAACTTCATAATTCTATTTATGTTAGAGAAATAAAGATAAATATTGTGTGTGTGTGTATGTGTGTGTATATATATGTAAATGTATATATGTATTCAGGCACATGGTATATACAAAACAGTGTAGAGGCAAATGTCAGATTCCTGCTTTAGAGAAGAGTAGTTGTTTTATTTGTGTTTGTTGACTAAGGAAATAGGGAGTTTTGAAATTTGAAGTTTCATTAGGTATCTTTACAAATCTGTAGAAATATATTATTTAAAATTCAAACATAAAAATGGATGAACACATGAATATGAACTCATGAGAAAAATTTACATGCCAATTAAATATATGAAAGAATATATTTAACACTTTCTAATTAAAGATGTGAAGCATTTTCTTAACATCAAATATATAACTTATTTTTTATAAGAGAAAGAAAAGAAATTTAGAACTCAGTAGCAAACAAAATCAAAGCACACAACACAAATAGAGATGGAGTCCTGAGAAAGAAAAGCAAAGGAATCACACCAGAGACAAATTTATTGAAATTTGTTTTACCTGGATCCTGATCTGCCTAGATCCTCCAGGTGCCCCTGCAAGCTCATAGACAACAGTTTTCCAAATTAAACTGGATTAAAAATGAATCAAAAAACAAGCTTGTTAATATTTTATACAAACTTAGACTCTAGATGACTCTACTCAAAGATTTGCAATCTACGAAAAATCAAATGTTAGCCTATTTATTACCAATGGGCAGTTTCACAATTCCAAACTAATAGAGGAGAAAGAAACCATGAGGATCAGAAAATTCTAACTGAACCCTGCAGATCTACAAGAATTTGTTAATTTAAAAAAGGAGAGTAGGTTTGGTGGGAGGATGAAGGTAGGAAGAAGTAAAATGTCACTGTAAGTAACTGTTGTCAGGAAAAGCAGGAACTCACTTTATTAAGATGGTCTCTCATCTCTGTGAGCTGGCTCAGTGACCTTGTCCAGTTTTCACCTCTTGTCTCTGTTTTCTTTACCTTATCCACTTGTTTCAAGGCTATTTTGATAATTAAATACGATTATTCCTGTAAACTTTGAAGCTGTCATATTATCTAATTAGATTATCAATGGTCACCTGAAAAAAGTCCCATATAATAAAAAATTCTAAAGTGTTATACAGCGTGAAAAGCAAAGTTTGTCAATTTGTGCAGTGGCAAATGTAGTTACAGAATATTATGATCTGTGTGTAACCGTTGATTCATCCTGAATTTAGTTACATTTCTTAATACTGTATGCATATCTTATTACTGCCAACTTGGAATATAATGGAGAATGAGGACAGTGTGATGTGCATGTTTTAATGTATATGTCATTTTGTGTAATGGAGGTAGTAATAGAAGAATTTACTCTCACTGGCATAGCTGAAATTAGTAGGTATTAAGGGTTGGTTATGTGGTGTCTACCATATGTGACAAAGACTGTTGAAAAGAGATAATAGTCATTCAGAAAATAATTTTATATAAACATTATAAAATAAAATAGGTCTCATGTATTCTTCCTCCAGGTTCAAATATTATCAATATTCACCAATCTAGTTTCACCTGTATATACAATTGATTCATTCTCCCCCAATCTCTGATTAGAATATATTAAAGCAATTCCCAAATATAACATAATTTCATAAAAAATTTCAATATATACCACTAGAAAATAAATATTATTTTTTTAAATTTAACAAAATACCATCCTTATACCTAAAATAAATGAGAACAAATTTTGAAGTCATTAAATACATGATCAGTTTTCAAATTTACCTTATTTCATTTAAGAGATACCTGATTTACTCACATCAGGATACAATCCCAGATAAACAACTTATTCTTTTTAAATTATTTATCTTTGATCTATACTCCAAGAAGTCTAGGGAAGCTGGAAGACATTCAGCATTCCTTGATGCTGAAAATAAATGCCCTCTACCCAATCAAGACATCCTACAGTCAGGACAGGGGATAACTTTGAAGGATTTCAGGATCCTATGGACATCAAAAGAATGTCTAGTAGATGATTTTCAGTTAATTATTGTGATAAATCTTATTTTGTTATTCCTGAATCTTACTATTTACCAAGTTTGGAGCTGAGAGCGGGGTGGGTAAGTGTTCTCTTTATTCACAATTGGATTAAAGATGTCAGAAAGCAACACAGCAACTACATGAAGCCCAGGAGTAGTAAGAAATAATACTGAATTCAGTAGCCCAGTATAGGAGAGAAAAAGGGTTCTGCTAGTCATGTAACATAGAATATCGAGGCCAATACTCGAAATAATGTGAAGAAATGTCTGAGTGTAAAGGCCAGACCCTAAGGATCCAAAGAGGGATCTTTTAGAGAAGGACAAAGATGAAAAGTAGGGGATGGAAAGCTCTCAGGTCTCTTTACTAAGGAAGCATCACTTATTCTTGATAATTTTGAAGCAGAATATACATAGGCACATACCTTTAGAAAGATGATAGACCCATGTTTTAGGGATTTTCTGAGGGTCACACATCACATTGGGTAGTGTTTTGCTGTGTCTGTGCTGGGGATATGAGTTATTTTTACCAAGCTACATTCGTTTACATTTTATAAAACAATGCTTGGGGTTATTTTTTAAAGTGTGTAAAATCACTAAATATGAGCTATATATTTTAGATTTTCAGACTGTGCTTCCAAATATAATTCTGTCCAGTTCCTCCACAGACTGAACAATCACATTTGTTCTCCTTTGCCAAGGAAGGAGGTACAGATACTGTATCCTATATTGGTTGGCCTTGCATGGCCTGTGTCCTGCGAGCCTCTTGTCCCAGATCCCTCCGTCTCCTTGCATTATTCAATATCTCAAGCCAGGAAGAAGCCCTATTTTGTCTCTGAGATTGACTATATAGAACCTTCTCCTGAAATGCTATCTCTCTCCCCAGATCTGGCTATCTAAATCTTGATTATTTTTTCCATCTTAGTCTTGAATTTCACCAAGGTGTGTGTGAGTGTGTGTGAGTGTGTGTGTGTGTGTGTGTGTGTGTGTGTATGTGTGTGTTCACTGCATAGTTTTAAATGGAAGAGAGAGATTCAGCCATTTTTTAAAAGACTCATTTATCAGATGGTACTGAGCATGTAATATGTACCAGCATTGTCACAAACACCAGAGGTTCACTGTTGTAAACAAAACTTCAAAAATTTCTGTCCTCCAAAGGATTTGAATAGGTATCAACCCAAAGACATACAAATGGCCAGGAAGTATATGAAAATATACTCTACATTATTATTCATTATAGAAACGCAAATCAAAATTGCAAATAATATACTACTTCATATCCATTAAGATAGCTATTTTTTAAAAAACTGAAAGTAATAAGTGTTTGCAAGGATGTGAAGAAATTAGACAACTTTCTCATTGTATGGGAAATAGTACAACCCTATGGAAAACACTTTGGCATTTCCTTCAATGGTTAAACTTAATATTACCACATAATCTAGCTATTTCACTCCTAGATCTATTCCCAATGGATTGGAAAGCATGGACTTTAACAATATTCATGGGAGCATTATATACAACAACCAAAGTGGAAACAACCCAAGTGATAAATGAATGGACAGACCAAAATGTGGCATATCCACACAATGAATACTCTAAACCCTTGAACAAAGGAATGAATGAAATTTTGAGGCACATGAATGAACCCTAAAAAGAATATTCCAAGTGAAAGAAGTAAGACACGAAAGAACAAATAGTGTACGATTCTGCTTATGCAAGCTACTTAGGCTAAGCAAATCCATCAAGACTGAAAGTAGAATCATGTGTGCTTGTGCAACTGGTGCAGTTTCTGTTTGGGATGTTGAAAAAAGTTGTGGAAATAGATAGCTGTGGGGGTTGTGCAACATCATGAATGTACTGAATGCCATAGAAGTGTACCCTATAAATTGGACATTTTTGTTTTGTATACTTTTCCATAATAAAACACAAAAGTAATAAATGTGAGGCCTATCAGATTGGAAATGCATATATAATTTTACGTGTTCAATCACATTTCAGTTACTTAAAATTCAACACATTTTGTTAACAAAATGAAGACTAGATTAGCAGTTTATATTTTTGTGACACTCTCTTCAGTATGCTGAGAGCTTTTCTGAGATACAGCCAAATTGCCCATCCACCATTTCTATGTTACAAGAATAATACAGGAAGAAGAATGTGTGCTTTCTCCAAGCAGAGGCACATTTATAAAGACTTGAAATTCTATTTTATTCACGTAAGTTGCATTGAAATCAGTAAGGTATTATTCATGATTGTTAAAAATTGTAAGTAACCTATTGCCCATCAAAAGCAGTTATTAAGTAAACCATGGGGCATCAACCTGATGGAACATTATGTATCAATAAACAGTGAATATTCTGAAGACTCCATAAAAAATGAAATGAAGATATGAAAAGGTTTTTCTTTAGAGGGGGTTAGAGAATTTTTTTTCATTTTATTATTGTGCTATGTTGTTTTAGGAATTAATAATCAAACATTAAGAAACAGAAAATGAAACCAAACTGGCTTAAAAATTATTTGTGAAAAACAAACATGTCCACTAAGTCTGTGAACAGACATAATGAGCCAGAACATGTTAATTCCAAGCTGAGTATGAACTGTCTTTGCCCGACTGGACACCAGGCCTGATTTCAAATGTTATGTCTATAATGTATTAATGAAGAAAGAGTAGCTATTTAGAGAAATAGAAACAATTGAAGGCAAAAAGGAGTAAGTAATTTCATCAAATTGAAAATAATTTAAGCCACCTGTTTGTTATTTTTAAGCCCTTATTAACAGTTAAGAAAATGTATGGTTTCCATATGTGGTACCCCCAAATCTCACATGTGAGACAATATAAGACTGTTCACATTTGAATAGATTAACCGACTGGTAACTCTAGGCAGGTACAGTGTGGCTGGATGGCATGGGTCACTAGGGGAATGCCTTGGGAGTTTGTATTTTCTCCTCAATAAGCATAAGTCTCTTTCTGCTTCCTAGTTGCCATGACCTGAGCCGCTTTCCTCCACCACACCG
The DNA here is from genome assembly GCF_052094955.1 of Ictidomys tridecemlineatus. NCBI lineage: Eukaryota > Metazoa > Chordata > Mammalia > Rodentia > Sciuridae > Ictidomys > Ictidomys tridecemlineatus. The sequence continues at coordinate 41,679,965 of NC_135477.1, forward strand.
TTCCATCATGATATATTGCCTCATCTACTGCCCAGAGCTATGGAGTCTCGTCAGGTCTTTCCACCAAGTAATGAACAGCTGACTAAAACAGGAATCTCAACATCTTATTTTTTTCCTGATTTCAGGTAACCTGGAATTGTAGACATTGAAGTAGATTCTGCAGCCAGAGTAAAGTTTCATTGTTTCATATATTTGGTGGTTTTTTTGTTGTTGTTTTTTTTTTCCCTGTGCTAGGACAGAGGTCACCTTAGAAAATGCAGCTTAAGGAGTACTAATGGGATTGGGAAAAGTCCCAAAATAATGCCTGTGAGGGCCAAGCAGTAGGCTTGTTCAGAGGTCTTGGCTGCCTTGTTACAGCATTTTTCTTCATTGTAGCTTCTCGCCTGAGTTTCAGGGGAGACAGGAAACAGGAAAAGATGAGCTTCAGGGAATTATTGTATGGAGTGAGCTGTGGGACTATAAGGAACCAGCCTAGGGGTCTGAACCTACAGAAGGTGCCACCTCTCAGACTCCTATCACAAGAAGAGAATGAGGAAGAAGCCGAGTCAGACTCAGGGCCAGGATGGAGAGGGAGGGTAAGGATTGCCATTTGCAAATTCATACCTTGTAAGATAAAGATTAAGGCTGGGAAGTCACGGAGGGCAAGGAGGGACATCCACAAATAGGGGTTGGAGTCTTCCTGTTCCTCACCCTTGTCCTCAATAATCTTATATTTAGACATTTATCCAAACACCTGGGAGCAGAGAATGGGTTAGACTTGAGTATGGCTTCTGGACTCTACCACCTCTCTATTCCAGTTACAAAGGGTGTCTATACCCGGACAATTCACCCTAACACATTTCTTCTTGCTTCACATAAAATCTTCATAACTCCCTTTAAAACTCTCGTTGTCACCATGTCATCTCTAACTTTTCTCTATCCCTTTCTTTAGTACTTCCCTGTCTATATAACCAAATTGGTGCAGTCAACATGGAAAGCAGTATAAAATTCCTTGGAAAACTGGGACTGGAACCACTATTTGACCCAGCCATCTCACTCCTGGTTTTATACTGAAAGGGCTTAAAAACAGCATACTACAGGGACACAGCCACATCAATGTTTATAGCAGCACAACTCACAATGGCTAAACTGTGAAACCAACCTAGATGCCCTTCATTAGATGAATGCATAAAGAAAATGTGTTATATATACACAGTGGAATATTATTCAGCAAGAAGAGAGAATAAAATCATGGCATTTGCAGGTTAATGGCTGGAGTTGGAGAACATAATGCTAAGTGAAATAAGCAATCCCCAAAACCCAAATGTTGAAGTTTTCTCTGATATAAGCATGCTAAGTCATAATGGGAATGGAGGGGGGAATAGCATGGGAGGAAAAGATGAACTTTAGATAGGACAAAGGAGAGAGAGAGGAAGGGAGGGGGCTTGAGGATAGGAAAGACGGTGGAATGAGATGGACATCATTACCCTAAGTACATGTATGAAGGCAAGAATGGTGTGGCTCTATTTTGTGTACAACCAGAGACATGAAAAATTGTGCCCCATATATGTAATATGAATTGAAGTTCATTCTGCTGTCATATATAAAAAATTAGTATAAATAAAATAAAAATTAAAACAATTTGTTAGATGCAAATGAAAGTATTAATTTAAAGTTTTTAAATTAATTTATTTGATATGCTTTAAAAATAAATTTCAAAAAATTTTGATCATTTTGGAATGAGGAAATTTTCCAATATGTGAGATATCCAGGTTGTTTTTGTAAGGCAAATGTTTTGTATACAGCCACATACTATCAGAGGTAATGTATGTAAGTTATTTCATATAAGCAGGCAATTGATAGTAGAGGTAATTTTTGTCCAATCCACTATATACCAATAATTTTGAAAAAGATAGCAAGTTGGCTATTCATTGAGTACCTACACGTGCCATGCACTAGAGCCTCAAATATCCTTTGCTATATTTAACTCTCAAAATAACCATGTGAGGAACATTTTAAAATTCCAATTTGAAGTTGAACTAGTTATAAAACTAAAATACTCATAGAGTGGAATGAAGCTAGGCTTGGCTGAATCCAAATCCTTCGCTCTATTAACCACCATTCAGTTTTCTTCTATGGGAAATTTGATATGCTTTTTATATAACCCTAACTTGGTGAAACTTTTCCTTCAAACTAAAGCCCAAGTCCCTATGCTCTATTGGGAATGAAAAGGTTAGCTACAGAGGGTTTGCATACTTTATTACATATTACTTCATCACAAAGGGGTAATTTGACAGCACAGCATAGTTTACTATGCTCAGGAGCATCTTTGCTCACAGAGAGCATCATTCCAAATGAACTTACGGATAATCAGGTGGGGTTTTCATGTTTTGCCTTTGCAAGATCTCAGACCTACTTCTCTGTCTATATATTAAATTATAAAGTCTGTCAGAAAGCAGTAAAGACATTCTGAATTCCATCCTTTTAAAATATTTCTTTAGCAATTACATATGAACTGTTAGTGGAGTGCTTACCAGCTTGTCATCTCTTTGGTAAATGACTCATAGCTTTTTTAGTGGGTTTGGAATGAACAAACTCTATAGATTAAAAAAAATAACAATAATTTTGTAAGTTAGAAAGAGTATAAACATATGCATTAAATTTAAAATTGTACCACAATATGTGCAACTATTTGAATGGTTGCCATTTGAAAGACCAAAATGAAAAACTACAACAACAAAACCAAAAACCACCAACCTAGGAATTATAAAAACCTAACAGTTTCCAATAGTCAACAAATGAAATAGAATGACAACACAAAAAAATTGGTTACAATAGAATAAGAAATACCATTCCCCAAAGTTTCAGTTTCAAAAATTTCTAGAGTAATATATTAATTACAAAGTTACTTCCTATTGTTTGTAAACTTTTCTGGAGTCTAGAAAGTATTTTAAAGCATGCCAATGTATTTTTTAACATTTATTTTTTTAGTTGTAGATAGACACAATACCTTTATTTTATTTTTATGTGGTGCTGAGGATTGAACCTAGTGCTGCATGTGTGCTAGGTCAGTGTTCTACCAATTGAGCCACAACCCCACTCCCCTGTGTCAATGTATTTTGTAAAAGTGACTAAACATAGAAATGAAACACCAGTAATTATCATCTAAAACTATAAACAATAGAGTATTATCATTTTCAATAGGTTGTAAGTTAAAATTAGTATATTTTAAGAAATATGCAAAAATAATAAGTGAGTTCTGTGAGGCTGTAGAATCCAATTTCAACACACAAATATCACATTTCTATATACTAACAATGAAATGCAGAAACAAAAATTTAAAGCACATTATCATTAACCATTAGCCAAACAAAATGAAATAGGTTTAAATTTAAAATCAAGAATAGAATATATATGCCAAAAATTACAAAATGTGGTTGAAAGTAATTAAAATAAATGTGAATTAATGGAGTGAACTACCATGTTAATAGATTGAATAACTCAAGAGCAACTGTGTCAATTCTGTTGTCCAAATTCATCTGTAGAGTTATTTTAATTCGTATCAAGATCATAGAATGTTTTTTGTAGACATAGATAACTTTATTCTGAAATTTATTTGGAAATACTGAAGACCAAGTATAGTGTAAACAATCTTGATAAAAAGAATACAATAATAATCCATTCTATATTAAGGTTCACTATATGTTTTCAGTGGAAAAAACAAAAATTAATGGAAAGGAATAGAAAACCTAAAAAAAAAAAAAAGACACAAACATATCCATTTGAGTTTTGACAAAGATGTCACAGAAGTTCACCAAATAATGCTGGCATAATTCAACATCTATGGTAAAAAAATAACCCTTGAACTTTACTCCACATGCATATATTAACTCAAATGATCATAAATTTGAATGTAAGATGTAAAACTACAAGATTTTAGAAATAAACATAAAAGAAAACATTTGGAACCTGAGGCACACTTGATAAGGGAATTTTAATAAATTAGACTACATCAAAATTAAAAATTTATTCTTTGAGAAAAATGCTGTTAAGATGATTTACAAACAAATTACAAACTGGGAGAAGATGTTATCAAACCACATCCAAACAAGAGCTAGTAAACAGAATATATGCTGTGGTCCATTTGGGCTGTTATTCTTAAAAAATGCCTTAAACTGGTGGCTTATAAACTGATGAAAAATTTTTTTAGTTGTTGATAGTCCTTTACTTTATTTATTCATTTACGGTTTATTTATATGTGGTGCTTAGAAACGAACCCAGTGCCTCACATATGCCAGGTAAGTGCGCTACCACTGAGCCACAGCCATAGCCCCTAAACTGAAGAAATTTACTTATACCGATTCTATATATGAAGAAGCCCAAGATCAAGGAACTAGCAAATTCATAGTCTAATGGGGAACCCCTTTTCAGTTCACAGACAATGTCTTCTTGCCTTGTACCCACATGGTACATGGGGAGGGAAGTTTTTTTAGGCCTCTTTTATAAAAGATCACTGATCCCTTTTATGAAGGCACCATTTCCATGACCTAACAAATTTTCCAAAGCCCCACTTCTTAATACCATTGAACCATGTAATTAAGTTTCAACATATGAATTTGGTGGGGGGAACACACTCAGATCATAGTGAATATATAAAGAATTCTCAAATCTCAACTGTAAAAAGAATCAATCCTTTTAAAGGGGGGAAAACATGAAGAGATAGTTCACTTAAAAGGATATGTAGATGGCAAAGTAAGCCAAAAAATATTTTTTTGTATCACTATTGACCAGGAAAAATATAATTAGTGCCACTGTGAGATATCATTATGCATGGATCAGAATAGCTTAAAAATCTGACAACATTGAATGCTGATAAGATTGTGAAAAAGCTGAATGACTCCAACATTACTATTGGGAGTATAAAATAGTACAGCCACTCTAAAAAACTCTTTGGCAGTTTGTTGTAAAACTGAACATGTAATTATCATATGATATAAGGATGTAGCTTTTGTATTTTTATCCCAGAGTGAAAATTTATGCTCACATGTAAATCTCAATCAGTTTATAGAGGGCAGTGAATAGAAGTGAAGTTCAAACAAGGTTACCAGCAGGCATTGCTATTGAAAATGAGCTGAGGTGCATCAGCTATAAAAGTATACACACCATGCTAGTCTCTATTCTTGATCTTATTGTCAGTGTGTTTCACCAAGTGGAATGTGGAAATGGTGGGCAGTGTGAACTTAAGGGACTCTCGCCCTGTTTAAATTTCATATGTCACACTGCTTGGCCATGCTCACATGGTAAACAGCACAAGTGATGATCAATCTTTCTGAACTCCTTAGGAGGAAAATAAGAGGTAGTCCTTTTCACATGTTTGTTGAGAAAATGTCCAGCACTAAGTGGATTCTATAAATTTGATATGGTCAAGATATTAAAAGTTTCACTTGCAAATGGATCAGTCAGCCATAGTTGGGCAATCATCATCTCTGCCTGTTTTCAGCTCCCCTTAAGTTTTTTTTTAAATATTTCATGATATAACTTTTTACATTCAAAATGTAGATGGAATTGAGAACTTCATTTTGAGGGTTGTGGAGCCTAGTAAAGTATAATGCAATGACTGGGAACCAAAAGTCTTTATCAAATATCTTACTTTATTGTTTTAATTTTCTACAAATAATATATATAAAGGAAACAATTTTATTTATGCACAATAGACAGTAGGCTCGGTGTTATTTGAAAAATAAAAATAAATCAGCTTAAAGGAGCTTTATTTCCAATAACTAAACTCTATACAAAGTCCACATATTCTTCAACAGGTGAATGCTTAAATGAACTGTGGTATAGCCACAGCAACAATGACATAAAAAAAATTCTGACAAAGATGTGGAGCATTAAGAACTCTCAACCACAGATGGTGGGAATGCAAAATGGTATAAACATTTTGGAAGAAAGTTTTTCATCTTCTTATGAAACTAAACATACTCTTAACCATATGATTCTGCAATAACTTCTTGGTATTTACCCATAAGATTTGAAAATTTATTTTCACACTTAAACTGCATATGAACATTTATTGCAGTTTTACTCATAATTGCAAAATTTGAAGGAACCAAGATCTCTATTAGTAAACTGTGGTATATCCAAATAATGGAATATTATTCTGAAATTATTTTAAAAGAGTGATCAAGTCATGAAAAGACATTGAGGAATTTGAATGCATATTCATAAGTAAAATAAGCCAATCTCAAAATGTTAAATATGATATACTACATTCTGGAAAAGATAAAACTATGGAGACAGTACAAGGATCAGGGATTGGATATGAGAGAGATGAATCAGAGGATCACAGAGAAGTTTAAGGAAGAAGATCCACTTTGTATGATTTCACAATGGTGGATCTATGTCATACATTTGTCCAAACCCATAGAATGTATACTACCTGTAGTGAATTCTAATATAAATATGGTCTTCAAGTGATGATGATGTGTCAATAATAATTGTACAAACAAATATGCCAGTTAGTATATTTGTAAGACAAATATACCACTCCGTGTTTTTTGATTGTAACAAATACACAACCACCCTGATGCAGGCTATTGTTAAGGGGGCAGGAGGGAGGTGTTGTACATATATGGAAGCCAGGAGGATTTGAGGGATTTCTGTACCTTCTGCTCACTATTTCTGTGAAGGAAAAACTCCCCTAAAAATACAAAATATATTTTTAAAAGTCACTTTGTTGTTATAGGATCAAATATTGACAAAATTTCAGTTTCAATGAAACATTGCCTTATGAATATTTTCCACAGATTCAGCAAGTTCTCTGGTTTGAAGATGTCATGCTTATTTTAAGTTAAGATAAGACATCAAATACTTGATGAAGATTATTTGTTAAATACATGAGTATTTTGAAAGAAAAAACAGTAATGCTCTTAGCAACTGGGTAATATGTCTCTCTAATACATATTTTTAAGTGTTTTTTTTTTGTTATAGTCACATCAGGTGGATTATTTCAAAGAATTTGTATTTTTCAAGACCATACATATAAAAGGAACATTTATATAGTCTGAAGTATTAATTGCCTGATAAGAAGATACAGCTGGTCTTCAGATATCAGATTTTCTTAATGCACTAACAAGGAAAAAAAGCTTAAAATTTTGTTTAGTGTAGTACTCCAACCAACGCTATTTCTATAATATGTAGTAATTATTTCTCAGCAGCACCTGTCTTCTCAGCCACACATTCTTGCAACCCTAGTGATTATGAGAATTAAACTGTGTCCGTCATAAATGCTACTGTAGAGAAAGCTGAAAATCATGTAGAGGTGTACCATTTGGCAAAATGCATACATTTTCTGCATCTTTGTTGAAGGAAGTAAACTGAGTTCTGCAACTCTTCTTCATTGGTTGAATGAAGACTATCATAAAGAGATTATCCGTGTTTACCTTCTTACACCATTCTGATTTGCAGCAGGTATACAGGTATCGGAATATGGTTTCCCAACCTGTTTTCATTCTTTCCAGTTTTAACTTTCATTTCTCAGCTCAACTGCTGCTCCTTCTAGCTAAATGGTATTTGGTATCACTTCCTTGGAATAGTTACTCATTTCCTACTTAGGAGCACCACTTGGGCTGGGTTAAACATCTGCCAGATGATTCTGTCCCCTAATCTGATCTTATTTATCATGTATCCCAGAAATATCAAAATATCCAGGTTATTGGATATCATGTGTTCTAAAATTGAATTAAATGAATTTGATTACAATGTACACTGTGGATAAAAATCATTTCCAAATTGATTGTCCAGTGAATTGTAGGATGGTGTCTGCTGCAAAAAAAGAGAAGCATCAGTGGAGACAGGAGCTGATGATCAAAAGTATTGATGAGGAGAGTGACAGTGGATTGAGTGAGATGGATGAGATTCCAAAGATTTTTTGGAAGATATTACACAAGCATGATAAATCAAACATGTCAACTAATTAGAAATAGAGGCTTTTGGAGAAATCCTAATGATGATAATAATGAAAGCTAACAAATTATGGAGAAAAAAACTAAAAGCCCAAATTAAAGACATGGAGTTCAATCAAAACAGACAAAACTGTAGATAATATGATCCTCTAAAAAGAAAAAATTCCCATGGTGTGTTTCACGTGTATTTGGATTGTATACTCTGTGTTCAGAATAATAAAGTCTGGGTAGAAACTGATGGTTTTACTAAACTGAGGAGAAAGAAGTCAGATGTCAGGAGTGCAAGAGAAGCAGGAACTTGAGAGGAGTAGGGGTGAGAATGGAGTTAAATATTGAAATGGAGGGAGTCACAAAAGGGAAACCCAAAATGTGCATGAAAATTCTCCTCCCTTGCTGTCTGATCCATAAGCTATGCAAGTACAAGGTACAGCTCTAAAAATTCAATGGAAAGTCACAGCTGGAAAGCTAAGAAGCACAATGGAGATTTCTAATTCTGCTCAGCATGGGAAAGGAAATGTTGAGAGTTCAAAGCCTACAAAGTTGGAAGAGCTTTATAAACAACTCAAGTTTATATTGAAAACTCAGTCTCAGCCCTAAGATTACCGGAAATATTAACTATATCAGCTCTACTGAAGCCTGAAAAAAAAATTCTTGAAAAAATGAAGAAGATCTTACTTTGGAGAATAGAATATTTCATAATCTCTATAATTTTTATTCATGATTTCATATATCTGACATTCCATAAGAAATGATAAAGCACAATAAAATACACAGGGCTGACTGACTGGAAATCAACAAGAGAAAAAATTCCAAAAAAGATTCAGATATAGAAGTTTACAAAGAAGAATGTTAAAATAACTATTTTAAATATATCAATGAAAATTTAAAAAGAGCAAAAATAGAAAAAAAGAATTTTAAGAGGAAAGTTAAAATTATAAACATCATTAAAATCAACACTCTAAATTTAAGAGCTTATTTAATGCATTTAACAGAAGATAAGTTTAATAATATTGAATGCAGATTGATAGAAAGTATCCAAACTGAAGCAAATCCCCATCAATGATAATAGGAATCAGAATACTGGAATTTTGAATTTGAGCCACAAGCAAAATTTATCAATGCTGAAAATAATTTTTATCATAACTGAATGTTAGTTACATAGTTTAGATATATTTAAAAATCTATTGATTCTATAGTTAAAATAAGTGCATTTATTTACCTTACTTAAATAAATGATAACTTACTAAAAAATAATAAATGCATCCCTAAGTTGTCTTTTGCTCTGTCTCTGCCCTCATTCCCATCTCTACTCTTGCTACTTGGTGTTACTTCCCACAATTAGCCACCCGCTCCTGCATTCTTTTTCTATGCTCCTGTTTATTTGACCAATCAAGGCTGAATATAGATATGACTTTTATATTCTTTTTCTAAACAACTGAAAATTTTTGTCCTTGTACATGAATGTTATTGAGTCTAGTTATGGATTTTAAAGGTTGTTGAAGCTATAATGTTTTAATCACCATCTTCAATGAGATAAATATCTGATGGCATTGGTCTTTATCCTCTTCATGAAAATTTGCCCTCTTGTTGCTTATTTTTTCACCTTTAAGCTCTGGAATTTTACCATACCATATCTAGAGTTGTCTTTCTGATTGCTATGTTTTAAGTCTGCCAATACAAGTTTTTCCTTAACACAAGAAATATTCATTACATATTGTTTGTCTAATTATATCTACCATTCAGAAATCTTCTAAGTGATTTTCATTTTCCACATTATGTTTTCTACTAAAATTTTTGTTGGCATGAAAACAGAGATCTAGAATTTCATAAATATGCTTTTTTCTTATGAGAAAACAGAATATTTCATTGGAAATTTTTTTTCATGGAAATGTTTATTTCATAGAAACTTTTACAAAATCATGAAAGCTTCCAAAACCTGAACCCTTGTCACTAACATGACCATAAACAGCTCAGGATTGTTCATTCAGATTTTCAAAGCTCTCCCTAGTCATTTTCATATGTTTTCCATTCTAATCACTAAAGGATGTTCTATCATGTTTAGTGCTTCTAAGAAATAACTTCGGTTTTCAAACTCCCCCAGGGTTTTGTTAGGGTTCACAGTCCATTAAGGACTCTTTTATTTAGGAGTGAATTCATCAATTTTGGCTGCAGGGTAAAATGTCTTTTGTAATGGGTTTTGTCTTTAGTCATTGTCTATAGTATATTACACAGTATATAATGTAGTGTGAGTATATATATATTAATTATATAAATACAGCATATATTATAAATATATATAAAATATAGCACTTTATACTTAATGTATTTAGTATATACATGGCACTTTATATGTTAAATATCAATATGCATATATATGTATAAAATAATTTTATATTGTAACTTAAACAACATCAGGCCCCTTCAATATTTTTATTTATTTTATTCTTCAGAATAACAAACAGAAAATGAAACACTAGACGGTATTTAAGATGGAATTTTCTTATATTATCATGTTATTTTGGCATTGCATTTTAAGAACAGTATTATAGAAATAATAAGAAGCTTCCTTTCCGGCTTCAATTATTTTATCCAAACTATCCTGATTTTAGTCAGTTTTAGAGATTTTTATTCCAACTTCATTTTGCCTCTACCTTTACCTTAATTGAATGGCTAATTTCTGATTTGCTTCCTTTCCAAATTTTATTTTCCTCTCAGCTCAAAATATACTCATAGGGTTATTAATTATGTTTACCCATCAACTCATGCTGTGTTATTCAATAGTGGCATCAGCTAGTGATAGGCAAAATCATTTAACTTTAGTTAAAAATTAAGACCAAAGCAAGTATGGGTTAAGCTGTAGTATAAAAGAAATTTAGTAGAACTGATTTAAGCCAAGTTGTATTTTAATGCTCTAAAGCAGCCTCTTACACTTTGCTGCTGATTTGCTCTAATTTGCTAGTGGTCCCTCTGTGTATGAGTGTTTATGTTCTTTTCTCTAGTTAAATGCCTTCAATTCAGAGGTGCTACTTGTATTATAATACCAAGATGATGAAAAATGCATTGCCAGAAGTAGATCAAAGTGGTTAATTGCAAACTAACATAGTCGGTATTTTGCCCCTGTTTGTAAGGAGAGGAAAGCAGGTGGTATGTGGTTCTCTGCCAGAACATTGCTATATAAATAATCATGCTCTTTGAAAATAATACCTGTAAGTCAGTCATTTCAAGATAATTTCAGTGTTTATAGATGTCTCTTCTGCAGGAGCCTCGAAGTATTTTACACTTGCCAACTGATGTTTAACCCTTTTGCATGTCAGTTTAATTGCATGATTCAGGGTTCTTCAAGAATCTGTTCAGCAGAAGGGTACTAGTCATCACACCAGACTGAAGTCAGAACTGGGTTCTTTCTGTGAATGGCCACTGTATCTCACCAGTGCAGTGAATGTTGTGAATATGTACAAACCACTGGATGATATTTTGTGACTTAAAATATGTTTATTATTCTGGTTTCATTCCACATTTTATTTCCTACTTTCACTTCTCCCCATAGAAGACGGTAGTAGGTTTCCAGAAGGATGTATTGAATACAAAGCTATTTGCCTATTGGGAACGTTGAAACTGAAATCTACATGAATCCCTCAGTTTCGTACCCAATTTACTCTTTGGCTTCTCCCAATAGACCCTTTTCTTTGACTCCAAACTAAGAAGCTCATGGCCAGGAACAGGCTACAATTCAAACTGAACATCCACTTCCCTCTAAAAAGCTCTGAGGACAAATCCCACTGTGTCTTTCATCTCTGGTGCCCTTAGCCTCTGTGAGGAGCTGAAGTCCCCTATGTCAGCCCCATCCCCTGGGATTGTGGGTTGATGTAACTCAAACCCCATTCTGCTTTGCCCACTCCTGTAGGACTCAGAACTCTTGCAAAGCTCACAGGAGATGCGTCTGCTTACTAGCAAACCTTCCCTGTATCCTTAAACTCTTCTCTGAACATACCTTTACTCTTGTGTTCTCTCAGAACTGGGATGCTCCCTGCACTTCTCTTAATATATGACTGTTTTCTTTCAACTCTCTTGGCCCTGTTTTACTCTCACAAGCCACTGCTACCTCTTGTTATATAGTTAATCTAACTCCCAGACATTCTCTTTCAGACACCCACACTTCTAGCACTGTTATCTTCCAATCAAATTTCAGCCATGATGTCCGACCCTAGGATTTATCATTACAATCAATATCACACCCCTAGTTTAGAATATCCCAGTCTGATGCCATGATCTTTTCATTTTATTCACTTTTCAGAATCAACATCTTCTACTAGGTTTTCCATGTACCCTATCACGGTTTCACTACCTAAGATACACATAGTTTGGATTAGATAATCCATCGTTTTGATGATTTCCTTGTTTTCAGCCTTATCCTTTTGCAATCCCTCTTTTCTTATTTATTTTCCAGGAAACCCCAAGCCAGGATAAATCTACATGTGCTCCTCTGTCACCCACATCCTGCGTTGGTGACAGATTCAGGGTTACTCGGCATGAATTGGGCTAGCAATGAAAAGACCACACAAACACAAAATACCTTTTTTCCAGGTCAGGGATGGCTCAATGGCTCTGCCACCTCAGGGGTCAGCTCCCGCTCTGCAGGCAAGAGGAACAAGGAGGGCAAGAGGCCCTCTTGGGAGAAGACATTGGATAGAATATTTCACCCAAATAAGGCAAGGGGTGGGATTTTGAAGGGTGGAGTCTTGCTTGATGATGTCTTGTGGTCAGCAGATTGTTTGACATCTTAGCTCGTCACACCCATCTGAGGTGCTGCCTGGGATCACAGGCAGAGCAAGAGGAAGGCACACCTGCATCCCACAGCCTAATCAGCACTCAATGCCAGACCAGTCCCCTCATATGCTCAAATACACATAGCTCACACAAACCGCCCATGGAGCGCTCCCAACACCCCTCTAATTCTTTGTAGTTAAATAAAAATATACAATGATGCTGACCATGTCGCTCAAAATGAGTGACCTGGCTAGATGTGGTGGTACTCATATAGTCCCAGCTACTTGGAAGGCTGAGGCAAGAGGATCACTGGAGCACACAAGTTTGAGACCAGTCTGGCAACATGATGAGAACCCATCTCATCAAATAAAGAAGAAACAAAAAAAAAAAAGAAGGAAGGAAGGAAGGAAGGAAGGAAGGGAAGAAGGAAGGAAGGAAGGAAGAAAAAAGAAGGAGGGGGAGAGGGGAGGGAATAGAGAAGGGAAGGAAAGGAGGGCAGAAAGGAAAGGGAATGGAAGGAAGGAAGGAAAGAAGAAGAAGCAAGTCCTAAAGTTTTAAATAAACTTTGTAGAGTTCAGGCTGGATATTTCAAGGATAAAAAGGGTCTACAGGACAGGGTTTTAGAATGCAGGTGGGTATCAGTGGTAACAACAGGGCAGTTGAATTAAAATAATCCTACAATACTACACTGAGAAGTAAACATCTGAGCAAAGTCCTGAAGAAGCTCTGGAGTGGCCCACAGGGCCCTTCCAGGGGTGGGGGCAGGGGAGTAAAGAACCAGGAAAGAGCCCGCTTAGTAAGCTTCCTAAGAAGACAAGTGAAGCTGGAGCTGATTGTAAGACTTAGACAGGAAGAGGGCCAGAACTGCTGAGGACTAAACCTGAAAAGGCAAGGAGGCAATTTATGAGTTTTGAATTTAATCCAAGTGAAAGGAAAAGCTATTGTTAAATTGAAGACGGAAGAATGATATGATCTAAATTGAAATTTTACACTGGTGGCTTTGACTATTGTGTTAGAATAAGTCTGTGGTAAATAAGGGAAGAAGTAGCATGATAAATTCTGAGAGTACTACAATACTTTCACTGACAATTTTTAATGAATTAGACCCAGGTGGAAGAGATGGGCCATCGTTTACAACCCACAATGAATACAACCCTTTCTTGTTTTCCAATGCAAGCCACTCGATCTAGCAATCACCTTTCTCTTTTCTCACCCTCTTTTCAATTTTATGCTCATCGGGGTATAATATCCCCTTCTTACATAATTTTACAAACAAAAATAAACCATTTTTCACCAGAGATTGTCCCTATTTCTCTTCTCCTTTTTGTAAAAAAACAACAACAATGAAAAACTCTCCAATAAGAGTATTTGCTGCTGGCCACACTAGTAATCCCAGCAACTCAGGAGACTGAGGCAAGATAAGTGCAAGTTCTAGGCCAGCCTCAGCAATTTAGGGAGGCCCTAAGCAACTTGGTGAGACCCTGTTTCAAACTGAAAAATAAAAAGGAATGGGATGTGGCTCAGTGGTTAAGCATCCTGGGTTCAATACCCAATATCCCCCCCCCGCAAAAAAAGTGTTTGCTCTCTCTACTTTCTTTTTGTAGCTCCTACATCTAATTCTACATTGAAACATGGCCAGCTTTTTTCACAAGTTCGCAAAGGAACCACTTTTTTCAGTCACAAACCTGGAAACTCCACGGTGCCAGCACCAATGGCATCATTTGTCATGATTGTTCCTGTTCTCCTCCCACCCAATTTTCATCAAAATCTTAAGTACATAATTTTAAAGCTCAATCAGTTCAACAAGCTGTTTAACAGGATGGCAGGTCTTCCTCGTCTGCTGGTTCCCAAATGCTACCTTGCCTCTCATACCTCTGCTTTTCAACTCCTAAAACTGTGTTTCTCTTGTTTCCTTTGCTAGTGCTTATCTTTGGCACTTTACATCCATCCTGATGTTGTTAAACCCGATGAGAAATGGTTCCTGGAAAATCAAGCATTGAATATGAAGAGTCAGTCTTTCTCCCACGTCTAATTACGCTAGCACAATTCTCCAGGAGAATTTGCAACACTGGGCTTCTAGGGAATAATTCCCAAGATAATTTCTTCCTATCTTACTGGTCTCTCTCAGTCTCCTTTGCTAAATTTCTCTGCCTTATCTGTTTCTTTTTCTTTATAGTTTATAATAATTACCTCACCATGTCCTAATATCAGCTATATAATAAAAATCAGGAAATTTACATCTCTAACCCTAATAACACCACAGAGCCCAGACTCATATGTTCTAAATCTCCACTAAGATTTTTCCAAGCCTTCTCAATCATAGCAGTTTCATAATTTACTTTTATGTCTTCATCTTAATCGGATACTCCTCCAAATCACAATCCATCCATCAAGGAGCTTGGGACATAGAACTCAACATCTATCAAATGCCTTAATCTTCACAATGCCTCATATAGAATCCTTAGGAAATCCTACTAAACTGCAAGGTAGGATCAAATATATGTGATCAACCTGAGCCCTTTTTACCACCTCAGTGGGTTCCACAAGAACTTCCAGGGCCCTTGGCTGGGCTCTCTGAAAGAGTATCTTAATAGGTCTCACTGTTTAATTACTGGCCACCAGGAATCCATCCTTCATAAAAAAGTGAGAGTGATCTTTTAAATACCTAAATCAGATCGCGTCACTGTCTCGCTCAAAACTCTGCAACATTTTCCCATTTTACTTTGACAAAATTCAGTTCTTATTAAAAACTCCCAGAATTTGTTATTCCTCGAACATACCAAGGTCTTTTCCAACTCAGGACCTATGCCCTTGCCAGAGTGCATTCCTCTCTATATAGTCATGCTTCAATAACTTATACTTTCAGGACACTCTTCAGCTGTGATCTCTTCACTCCTCCCTAGTCATAACACCTATAATAGACTGAGACATTTTATCACATAGTGTATGCGGTAACTTTTAAGAGTGCTTTCTACAACTCAATATTATATAGTATGTTTTATTTATTATGGCCTATCTTCCCTACTATCATATACAGTATTTGAGATTGGTAATATTATCTTATCCATGATAATTGCTATAGTTAGTATAGGAAATGTTCCCCAAAGGCTCTTGTGGTAAAGACTAGACTACAGCACTATTGAAAAGTGGTGGAAACTTTAAGAGTCAAGACCTTATTGCAGGAAATTAGGTCATTGGAGTAATGCCTTTGAAAAGGATACTATGACCCTGGCCCCATTTTCTCTCCCTAAATTATACTTTCCAAACCATGAGGTAAATGAGTCTCCTCTGCCACATTCTTCTACCATGATGTACTATTCTACCACAGGCCCAAAGCAATGGGGTCAAACAACTAGGGACTGAAAGCTCCAAGACTGTGAGCCAAAATAAACCATTCCTCCTTCTAAGTGTATTATCTCAGGTATTTTGTCGCAGTAAAAGAGAACTAACACCCTAAAATATATTGAGCTTTTGTTTCCCCTCATTTGGTAGCACTGGAACTGTGCTTGACATATGAAAGAAATTCAGTCAATATTCACTAGCAAATGAGCACTGAATTACCAAAGCACTAGACAGTGTTATTATGTCAGCAGTGGGTTAAAAATGCAGAACCAGATAGATGAATTCTTCTGTCTTGTGATTCTTATGGGTGGTCATTCTCCCTTTGGCTTAAAATGATATTCTTGAGATAAGATATTTTCTTCTTGTTATACTTCCCATAACCTTGCCCATAACTGCCCATGGACCATAAAAATCTTAATAGTTATCCTATCTACAATTTGTATGTTTTAGTTTGTTTATTCGTATTTACAAAGAATATTTGGCTTATTGCAAAGTTGGCAATTGTATTTTAAAATTCACAGTAAGCAATTGCTCTCTCATAAGTCAAACTTGGGAGTTCCATGGAAAATGG
The DNA here is from genome assembly GCF_052094955.1 of Ictidomys tridecemlineatus. Lineage (NCBI taxonomy): Eukaryota > Metazoa > Chordata > Mammalia > Rodentia > Sciuridae > Ictidomys > Ictidomys tridecemlineatus. The sequence continues at coordinate 41,696,588 of NC_135477.1, forward strand.
TTAATATCCCAATTTACTATTAGGAAACCACAAGAGGATGTTCAAGTAACTTTCCCAAGGTTATCCAATGAATCATTGCCAGAGTTGGAATTAAATCCCATAACTCATTCTTGTTTAGGAAGCACTTTTATTCCTGGTTCTAAGATGCACTAGGAGAACACTGTGTAACACCATCATTTTTCATAGAAGAGTTTAGAATAGACAAGGCCTAAATCAACTTCATAATAGAAGTCTTTATTTCATTTTGTGGTTTCAGTGAAATATGGTAAGGAGCATTAAATGTTACAGATGGGTATAAGTGGAGATTAGCTTATTGATCATTAATCAGCTAGGGAGTTCTTAATTAATATCACATATTGGAAAAAATGATGCTAATTTGGTCAAATTTCCTTTTACCTACTATGAAATTGCACTTAATCAATTGTAAAAATGTAAAAATGAGGTCTATGTATGAATGATTGTATTGCTTTGCATGCAACATCGTTTATACAGAGATCAAATTATAACAAGAATTTATTTTCATTAAGTCAGAATAATCTTAAAAAAAACTTTCATTTGTTTCTAATCCCCAAAGTCAAACAAGATATTTGTAGTAAGGAATAACTATACTTAAGATTGATTTAATGATAATGACTAAAGTGTTACTTACGTTGAATTTAGATTTATTAAAATCAGGCAATACTATTTTATTTTCAGACTCTTCATTTAAAAATATTTTACAAGCTGAGATGTAGCTCAGTAGAAAAGCATACGCCTTGCATTCGCAAAGCCCTAGGTTTGACCTCCAGTTCCAAAAAAGACCAAAAAAGAAAATGAACCCCACCAAAAAAAAATATTTTACATGTTTTTCCTTTCTTTCTACTACATCTAGATAATTATGACTTCCAAGTTGTTTAATTAGCCTCTTACTTATGTCTCTCATATTGTGATCAGTTGTAATTTTTAACAATTTAAATTTTAGTATATATTTTTGTTTAAAAGAAAAATCTAGTGGATTATTAATACATTTCTAATGAAATCTAAACCTCCTCTCAGGGCCTATAATGCCATATGTGATTTGATGACTTTAATTCTCAACTCCATCTTCTGTATGTTTTTTTTTGTTTATTATGATCCAAAATTGCTAAATGTCTTTGTTAGTATAAAGACTTGGAGCCTTAAGGCTACTGCCCCAGTCATTCCCTGTATCTGGAATGCTCTTCCTCTGTCTCTGCCTTATTCTTTTATGTTTCAGGTATGATCACTGATGACATGAATGTCATTCTATCTGGCATGCTGCTCTTTGTCCTATGGCCCCTTTTGGTTATAGGTGGGACTATTGATGTTCTCATTATATTTCTATGCTTGATTCTTCATTACTTTCTCCAGAACTTACTAGAACATACATCCTATGAGGACAGTACCTTGATGCTTCTTTGTTTATTCTCCAGATCCCAGAAAAATGGTAGATTATAGTAGATGCTCACTAAATATTTGTTTTATTTTTTATTTTTTTAAAAAAGTTTATTTTTTAGTTTTTAGGTGGACACAATATCTTTACTTTATTTCTATGTGGTGCTGAGGATCGGACCCAGTGCCACACACATGCCAGGCGAGCATGCTACCTCACATCCCGAGCCTCTAAAATTTGTTTTAGATGAGTGAAAACTATCTACCCTGAAACTGTCCTGCTTAAAAGATTGGAAAGAAAATGGAGTCCAAGTTGATTATTTCTTCAATATTATTAATGCAACAACACTCCTTGATATTCAGTTAATTATGTTTTACCCTGATTTAAAAAAGATGATTGTTTACATAAACTACCCTGTTTTTTTTTTTAATTTCACAATTCAGCATGCACAATGGCACTATACATCCAATGACAGAATTTAGTACCAGTTCTTTTAAAATCTGATTTGAATTATTTTGTAGTTAAACAAGTTAATTTGAAGGACTTAAGGACAGCCTTATCCTAGAGCCTGCATTAATGTGTGGTTATTTTTACTATACTAAGGTTTTGAGAGTTAGAAATGAGAGAAAATTAGAATAGCCACTTCTCTGTTTTTCTTCAAATTCTAAACATCATTCAGAAAGGAGTGATCAAAAGCTCAATGTAACATTGGTAGCAAGAAGGCCTATCATGCTTTAGTCTTATAAAGGCCAGACTGCTTTCTCTGAAACACAAGATTTTCTTGTTCATAATAAGGAATGTAAATAATTATCATAAGAAGTAGAAAGGAGACATTTGCTTCTAAGCACTATAGTTTTGCAAAAGTATTGCTTAAAAATCTCTACATTTATCCAAAAAACTAAATCAAATATTTATCTAAAGATGCAATAAAATATTTATGCTTTATTTTATTTTTGGTGCCAGCAATTGAACCAGGATCTTGTGCATGGTAAACACATGCTCTGCCACTGAGCAACACCCTGTATCCTTTTTATTTATTTACTTAAAAAACTAAAAGGATGGCTTAAAAATTTTCTAATTATGTATAGTATTAAGGGAAATAATGTTATTAATTCATTTTACCTGAATTGGAGAATAGACCACATAAATTATCCAAGTTTAAAAGAAACATCTCTGGAGACTCTCTTTCTTAGAAAATTGGAAAATTTATTGAGAGAAGATTTTTCAGTATAAAATTTAATAAGATGGCTAATGCAGCATAAAATATATTTCCTTAAACTGGTATTCACAGAACCAAGCAAACCGGCCCTCCCTTCAGGGGCAGTTGCTTACATTTTGTCCATTTTATGTGTGGCCCATGATAGAGCATGGATGCTCAAAAGGACCAGTGGCCAGAAGTATCAACTTAATTCAGAAACTTTTTAGGAATACCTATACTCAGACTACACATTAAACTTTATGAATCAGAAATGCTAGGGCTGGCCACAGCCATCTATATAATAACAAACCCTTAACAGGATGATTCTGATGCACACTAGAGTCTGAGATCCATAGTCATGCACACACCCATTCAGGACAATTTGTCAAACTGTTTCCCCAGACTTATTGAATGATAACCTATTCTCTCTTGGGAAGAACATGATTATTGATCATAGTAGACTATACTCACTACAGAGAAATTTCACATCTTCTTACTGATTCCTGCTTATTGGAATATCTTTTATGACTTCAAATCAGAGTTTCTATTCTAAGCTATTTTTGATCTATCTGTGCTATAAACTTCCCTCCTACATATTCTAAGTTATCTTATATTTGTAATTACACAGAATCAAAATACATTCTGCGGGTAAGTATTATAAAGCCTAGAGCTATATTTTTAAATCTCATTTTTTCCCTCACCTTCTATATTTCTAAGGTTAAAAATGCTGGAGGATGTGTACGATTACACATGGTGATTTCCCAAAAAGACTGCAACATATGCAGATGCCACTATTGCGGTGTAGGATGCTGTGTAATGAAACACACCAGGCTCAAAATAGCAAAACTCATTGGCTGTCTTGACCAAATGTTTTTTTTTTTTTTAAGTTGAAGGGCCAATTGTGAGTTGTTACACTTGTCCCTTCAAATGTAGATAAAAATAAACAACCGTGGACTCACAAGCATAATTCTCATGGCTGTAATATAAATGAAATCTAAAATAGCTTCTTCCAGTTGGAACACTTAAACTCTATTTATTTTAATGTAGCAAGCTTCTAAAAGAGTTGGGGCATATTTAATAACTGATTCCAGGAAGAAAAGAAAACATGCACACAAAGAATTAAACAGAAGTTTGTGTTTGCAATATAGAAAGGGGTTGGCTGTCAGCCAAATTAGTTTATGTGTAAGTCAAATAAAAATGTTAACTGTGTTACAGTCAGGGGACTCTATTTAAAAATTAATGATTTCCAGTAAATATAAAATATGAGAAAGATTAACCTACATTTTAAAGTAAGACATTAAACTGTTCACAGCAATATCAGCAAAATGAAGAGAAAATGCTCAAAGTGACCATTATCTTTGTCAGCCATTTCAATGAGGAGAAATCTAAGTATGTGTCTTAGAATGACTAGGATGCCTTGTATCTATGTAGGTGGAAAAAGGTTGGATAATAATGCCAAGAAACATAAATTAGCTCACATAACATATTCTATTGTCTTGAGTGGGAGTAAGTACAAGCTTTCTTCTGAGCCTTATTCCTTGCATAAACAGCATGCCTACTCACTCATCTTCCTAATTTCCATTTCAAATTATTTAACTTTCTTATTTTGTTAGATGACTACATGGCAATTACATATTACTATATTTTCACACAACATATAAAACCAGATCTTTCCCATTCCACTCTTTCTAAGCTTATTGCAATTATTATCGCACAATCAGGCAGAGTGGAATCATGAACAAACTTATCTATAATTCCTCACACTCATATGTGACATTAAACACTTCTTCAAAATTATTATCCAATGTGTTACCTCTTGTCCTCTCCCATTGCCAATGCTGTTGTCTTGCAATATTTTAGAATTTTTAATATTAGCTAGACCTATGGCTTCCAGAATAAAATCTTTATATCCCTACCTTCCTTGTAGCTTCTCATATCCATGTGAAAAAATTCTGCATCCTGGGGGAATGGTATAACCACATAGACTGCAGTCTTTGAGAGGAGAATGCTATTTTCATTTACTTTTACTCTTCTTGCAGGTTAAATAAAGACCAAAAAGCAAGAGCAACAACTGACATAAAAAAAAATATAGCTTTGAGAATAGCAGTTGGAAGTCTGGAACCAGCAAATGGACCAAGACTGGCCCTGGGAATGTGAAGGGTCATTTTGTACCTCCAGTGACAAACAAGACAGTTGATACATTGAGGGAAAAATATTTTTCTATCCTGAGATTGATTGGTTATTTTGTATATTTTGTTATGTGAACCATACCTTATCCTAAACCATATCCTTAACTTTTGCTTAAAACTTTGCAATATACTCTTGCCTGCTCCAATAATACTTCTCTGTAAAACAGACTTCAGAAAAATGCTCACTGAGAGTTCTGAAACCTAAATCCAACCATGTTTACTTATTTGGTTATTCCTCATCACAAAGGTTTAATATATATATATATATATATATATATATATATATATATACACACACACATGAATATGGAGTCTATAGCTCTCTATAGACTCATTTTTACAACTCCTACAAAAATTATGCCATTCTAGATACCTGAGACCCCATACCCATCCTCTGGACCAGAACTTGCTGCTTCCTCTGCTTGAAAGATCTTCCCTCCATCTCTGTTCTCGAGGGGATCAAATTTAGCCTTCTTTGTGAATCCCTTACAAACTAGTAGAGTTCATGCCATATTTATTTTTTTTACATGTTGGATTTCCTATTAAATTGTAACTATCTTTGTAACACAATTATAACCTACTCCAAATTCTTAGTGTCTGCTAGGTTTCCTAAAGAAGTAATGATAAAAAAAATATTTGTTAAAAGAGTAATATTTCAGACCTAACCGGGATGTTGTGTATCATCCTACTCCTCCTTCTTTAACTAGGTGAAAATAAAAAGTATCAAGAGGTTAAAAATATTAAGTTCATACAATCTTTGTTAACAAAATCACAACTAAATGTGGTGTTCTCTGACTCTCAAGGGCAATTCTTCACTATATATTGCTTTTTGATTTTTTGACCCCTGTATTACTTTAGTAAATAATCTATTTTTCTTTTCACCTTGCTCCCACCATATCAATTCATCTAGTGATAAAGTAATGTTTATTTTCTCAGTTTCCTAATGCTGTGATTTGTCTCCTAGATATCACAACACTGTTAGAAGACAAAAGTTGAGAAAAGGTTAATGGCTAAAATTAGTTATGCTAAAATCTTTATAACCCTTGTATCTTAAAAATAAGATAAACTTCAACATTCCTAATTTATTTTCATGTGCAATATCCACCAACTTTCATAATTCTTTCTACAAAAATTTAATCCCATTATTGATTGGGATGATCGAACTGCATAGTTGATTGAAAGGTAGATCTGATGTATTTCAGTGATGTTGAAACTTTTCATAAATTGGAAAGAGTGGCAGCTTATCTATGTCATCTTTCAAGAATATTAAGACATTGGCTTCCTGAAGAAGGTATAGACAATGAAGTTGCTGTCCTCTGTGCAGTAGAACAAGAGGAATCAATAAATAGTTGGGCCACATGTTTAAAAAGCTGGCCAAAGAAAGTTACTGATTGCTGACTCTATAAAAAATTAAAACAAGGATGTAACTGATTGCCATTTTATCTTTTATTTTAATATTTTATTAATACTTTTCAATTGTACTTATTAATGGAATTCAGTCTGACATTTCCACATATGCACATAGTGTGACTAATCAAATCTAAATTCCCATTGTTCCCCATTCCCTTCACACCCTTTCTAATTTCTAAATCATTCATTATTGTACTTGCAGGCTGACTTTTAATTATTTTTCCATACTTTTATTGGTGCATTATAGTTATGCATAATGATGGGACTTGTTACATATTCACACAAAAACACAATATAACAATATAACTTGGCCAAATTCACCCTCCTAAATCCCCCCTCCCTTTCAGGCTGACTTTTATAGCCCTGTATATGTAGGGACACATACTTTAGTTGTCTTTCTGTGTCCAACTTCTTTCCCTTAACATAATATCCTCTAGATCCATTTTTTTTTCTAATTGTCCCTACACTAATATTATTTCTCTCCTTCAAGCACCGTTTTTAATATTGTGGCTGAATTGAATGTATTCTAGAAATAAGAAAAAGGATTGGAAGAACATTTCAGGCAGTTCTAGATTGGAGAAAGATTCTTCTTTGTGAGCCTTCATGGGATTCAGAGGGGTAATGAATTTATTTAATTCCTGTTTTGCACAATGCACCTTGATTCTCATCTCTAACATTTCTCATGCTATGAAAACCTAACAAAAATAACTTTGCAACCATATTGTACGAATGATAAAACTAATACAAGAGGCCACATGTCAGCAGTAACAACCACAATAAATATTTCTTGGGCATTTGTGGTCCTATACAATCACCTGAGCTGTTTGTAAGTATGATCTCATTTTCTCCTTAGAAAAGTCATAGGAAGTAGATTTTACTATGATAACATATAGGCTAGACCATATAAAAAGTTCACATAGATGCTAAGAGAAATGAAGAGAATTAAAGACCACATTCTTGTTTTGACTTCAAAATAATGGCACAACTCTCCTTAGGATAAAAAAAAGTTTCTCTATATGAACAGTGACACCTTGTCAGTCACAGACTTTCCGGGAGCCTTGCCCTCAGTGAGATGGCAAAACACCTAAGAAAGCCCCAAGCTTGTGAAATTCCCCCAAAGTAGAGACATTTGTAATGCCTTAGATGACAGTTCTCAAAATCTGGGTCCCTGACCAGGGTAGCTGGTTAGTAATGCATACTTTCAGGCCCCACCAGATCTGCTGAATCAGAAACAAGTGGGTCTCTCCCAGAAATCTTTGTTCTAACAAATAGTCAAAGCCAATGTTGGCTAAATCATGGGAAGTACACTGCCCAGTGAACCCTGTAAATCCACCTCAAAGCCATCCAGCCCAAGAGCTAAAACATCTAAAAGTGGTACACTCCCTGATTTCCTTATTTGGAATGCTAAGATTCTATGGTGTGGTGGTCATTCTTTCTAAGGTAAAATAATAATCCTTTCTTTGTCCAGAAAGCTTTTTGGTTTTTGCCAAGGCCAATGTCTCGGCTTGGCACCAGAATCACGAGCCACCACACAGCTTTGTAGGTTCAAACAGCAATTCTTTATTCCCGCTCTCACACCGCCTCCACACAGGTCCAGGGACAATCACGTTCTGCCGTCTCCCGCACAATTCACCTACTACACGAGGCTATCTCCAAATCCCATTTTAATCTCACGAGAACTCAACAGGAACAAGCAACAGGAACACCCTAATCCCAGCAATAATCTTCAACTTCCAACTTCCCTAAAACCCATTATCTTAAACTGGCAACACCTTAAACTCAAGGAACCGGTTACTTCCTCAAACCTGATCAGCTCTAAACCTGGATCCGCCTTGGTCCTTGAGCAAGGTCACCTTATTAAAGCATGCATGCAATGTCCCATCGAATGTCCTCTAAGCAGCATGGGGTACGCTTGGCAAGGAAATTTCGATGCGTCATTCCTACTTGGTAATGGCCCTCAGCAGGTTTTATTTTTTTAATTTTATTTTATTGGTCTTCTTATAGGGGATCAGCAGTGGAGACACATTGGATTGAGAGATGAAACCCATCTGTGACATCTTTATAGAGCCAGGGTCATGGATTAAGTACCTCAGCCTGTCTTTTCCAACCCTCTAATATACTGCCAGTGCCTCCAACTGGTCAAACTCAGCCAGAAATTAAAGGGCAAGAGGAGTTATAACGTTTTCCATTAAAGTCAGTCTCCTAAGGCCCACAGTGAGGCAGTATTAGTGAAAAGTGAATCTTCAGAAGAAAAAAAAACTTGAATAAACCTGACACTATTTCCCAATTTTCCTCTCAGTATCCACTAATTTATTTTATCCAGAGTAAAAATTTACCAAACAAGGAAAACATAAGCATGTATCAGTTGTCACCTTATCATGGTGTATTACTCATTTTGTCACATCTCTGCTTGAAATCTAAAATATTAGCCACATCTAGTATTCTTATCATAAGATGCTCAAGATAAAAGGAGGGAAACATTAACAAAGCACAGGCATTGTTGTGTGAACTACTGTAGATAGTTATTGCATCTGGACTGATGATTGTCCCTTCCTTCTTCAAGGGGATTCTATATTCTCCTTATTTTTTAAATAACTGCTGATTCTTTCACTGTATGGGAATTTTTATGAGAATTTTGTTTCTGGAGGAGTAGAGTCTTTGTTGATCTGTTTTTGTTATATTGATGTGCTGTACTATGGATCAAGACTATTAGACAAAGAGGACTGGGGTTGTAGTTCAGTGGTAGAGTGCTTGGCTCTTACGTGTGAGGCACAGGGTTCAATCCTCAGCACCATATCAAAATAAATAAATTAAATAAAGGTTAAAAAATATGAACAGTGTGCTATAAATCCCTTGGGTTCCATGCTGAAACATCTTGCACCCATTTATTATGCTTAATATTCAGGACTAAATTATCCTAGTCCTTAAGGTAATTTTCCTTTCATGCCCATTGCTCTAGCAACATGAAGAACCCCAAAATACCTAAAGAGCCCTTCCAGCTTCCAGTTGTAACCATAACTATTTTTTCCTAATGGAAAGATTCTTCTTCCTGGGCATGTAGGGACTTCTAAATACATTGATCCCAAGGTTGTATGAGAATTAAAAATCTCTTTATTGAGTTGTTTAGTGTATTAACCTCCATTTGGTTACTGAAAGTGTATATGTGAGACATACCTGAAGTGGCTACAAATGCTGGATGCTGGTTTAAGGAAATATATCTCATTCTTTAGGATAAAATTCCCAACATCATAGATTTACCCCCCCCCAACTATAGCTATCAATGAGCTGCATCACTCCAACTACTTCTCAGTAATAGGATACATGATAATGCTAGAGGATTCCATGTGTATGTGTTGATCCTTGCATGTGAAGTTTGATCTCATGTAAGTAAATATGTAAGTAAATAAATAAGTAAATATATAAGTAAAATCCCTGGTAATGGAAATTCATGATGGAGCACTGGCAAAGGAGCATATGCGTACCAAGAATATATCTGGAATATATCAGGAGGAAGCATCCACTGTCTTTTCCAAGGTAGAAAGATTTGGTATCATCAGACCAACTTGCTCCCCAGGAAGTCTTCTCATACATGGGAGAGAGGTGCTTGGTGTTGACCTTTGTGTTAATAGGTTGCACACTCAGTAGTTTAAGTAATTAAATCAATCTTTATAAGAGGAAATAAATTTTAAAGTCCACACAGAACTACTTCCCTTGCCACCATAAATATTTTCTAATAAAAAAAGTTCTATACTGGCAGAAGCAGGGGAGCCTTATTAACATCCACAGAGTCTGTTGGGAAACAATTTTTCATGCTGTTTCTATACATAAGGGATTATTTTATCAAGCTAGAGATAGTGTCTCCCTCTGGTGTAGAAAGCAGATTTGTTTCCTGGTCATAATAAAAGCATTATGTTCCCTTGAGTAAGTAATTGGTCAAGTTTACTAGCAGTGCTCTTAAAATATCAGGGGTTTCCTAAACTCATTGCACTCAGCCTGTGATTTAAGCAGTGTCCATTTCTGCCTGTCTCTGGATGACTCCAGTGGGATCCGGGGGTTCAGGGGAATTACAACAATCATGAAGTTCATCCTGCATGCTACCTCATAAATAACAAATGTCAAATTCTATTTTGGCTTTTTTGTCTTCTTGCTGATCAGAGTAGAGAACACGACTATAGCAACTTCAGGAGCATAAGTGATTTGGGTCTGTTTGATCAGGTGACTCTGTTCACCTGATTATTGAATCTCCCACCCAAAGGGATGTGTTTTTGGGGAGATTTACAAAACACAATATTGTCCTTCTTTTAGTGATGCTTGTTCTCTTTAGGTTGAAGATTACTATGGTGCATTTTGTGATAAAATCTATTTTTTTCATATTTATGAGTCCCCATAGTAGTAGAGGTCAGGGATCATGCTTACCACAAGAAAAAATAGAGTTGCCATGATCCCAGTAAATCATGGTGATACAGTGGCAATGAGTCTTTTGACCATTGGGATATGTAATGGTAAATTCACCTAGCTTATTAAGCTGGTCAAGATTGATGTTTTTTTTTGTCTTTTATAATTTCCTAAAATTTAAGGAAGCCCTCACCCATTACTGTTATCATGCAAACAAGGTTAGTACCTGAGAATTAGTGCTTCCTTAAATTTTTCCTTAGGTAACTGATTTGCCTCACTCAAGTTCTGACCTTGAACATGACTATTGGAAAGCAAGATAAAGCTGCTTGTGTCTCCGTCAAATATCTCTTCTTACATCTCAGATACTCAATCTTTCCACTCCTGTTGGTTTGAAGGATACAGCTCTACAAATGTTGGTATTGAGCTCAAAATTTTCCCAAAGCTTGTTCATCAACTTCTCTGATGAAATCATACACATTTTTAGAAAGACTACAGGAATCCTTGTGCCTACATGCCACAGTTTCTTGATTTCCCAAAGACTTAAAAACCCATGTTCACTTTACCCTAAGACAATATTATAATAATTTGTATATGATGCCACCACAGGGGAAAGATCACTCTTGTGCTACCTATGCCCCTCTAACCCTGCATTAGTTTCCTGTGACTGCACAACAAATACAAGTCCAGTGTCTTAGAATAACAGAAATTTATTGTCTCATAATACTGGAGGCTAGAAGTCTGGAATCAAGGTATCAAGAGAGCTATATTCTCTCTGAGACTCGTAGAATCCTTTCTTGTTTCTTCCAGTTTCTGCTACTGGCCGTCCACCCTTGGCATTCATTGGATTTCAGCTGTATCATTCTGTATTCTAATTTCTACCATTGTCATCACAACTCTTTCTCACTGAATGTCTCTACCTTCAGAAGGCACTTTCCTCTCCTGGTAAGGGCACCAGTCATAATGGATTAGGAGCCATCCTGATGAACTCATCTTAACTCGATTACATCTGCAAATATTCTGTTTCCTAATAAGGTCCCATTCGGAGATGCCAAGAGATAGGATTTCAACATACCTTTTTAAGGACACAATTCAATCAATAACATCTCTCACCAAATAAATTAACTTTTTTCTTCAAATGTGTGATCAATTTGGTAGGAAAGAAAAGAAACCCTTATATTATGTAATATGCATAAACAAAATATTTACAAAAATGTGACAATATTACAGGAACCACCAGTAAATCAAACCACTAGTGCAAGGCACAGTGGTACATGCCTGTCATCCTCACCATCAAAAATTGGAGGCCAACCTCAGCAACACAGGTCGTAAGCAATTTAGTAAGACCATGTCTTAAAATAGTAAACAAATAAGTAAACCAATAAATAGGTCTGGGATGTGGCTTAGTGGTTAATCACCCCTGGACTCAATTCCAGGTTCAAAAAAAAAAAAAATCAAACTTGCCAGAGAGCAAGTGTTTGAATTTGTTACCATGTCTAGAATTGTGAGGGCAAGATGGAGTAACTAAAATTCAGACACAGGTAGCTATATAGGAAGACTATCCCAACAGTAGCTTTAGTCTTTGGCAGAGATTCTGACAGCACAAGTCATCCTCTCAGAACAAGAGCTCAGGTAGTAAATTCCTGAACCATTTATCTTCCAATCTTCTGCCTTCATCTTATCAGTGAAACCCAACAGTACCTAGCACAGTGAGCCTGGAGGGAAAAATAGACAGTTACCTTATAGGATGAGGGAGAAAATACCCAGCACCATTCATACACTTGGAGTTCCCAAAATAAAGGATACAAAAAAAATATCATAGTGCTTTAAATTAAAAAAAAAATCAGTGGCAATCCTATTATTAGGTCATAGATTGATTAGTATACAAAATTGTTAAAAGAAATTTTTGTTGTTATTGTTGAAAAAGGAGGATGACGTGTACAGCCAATGCTTAAAGACAAATTCATTTGACTCTGCAATTTTATTTGTAGAATTTTTCCTTCTAAATCTCCTTCAACAAAGCATAAACAGTATAAAAGGATGTTTACAGAAGCATTACTCATAATATAAAAATCCTGACCACTACCTGAATGTTCTACATCTGTTTAGATGAAAATTAGCCTACCAATTTAATAGAATTTTAAAAAGCAGCACAAAGAGCAAATTAAAATATTTATAGTAAACATTAGGTGTATCATATTTATTAACCTTTTTTTTCCAATCTGAGGTGGTAATAAAAATAACAATGAAAACAAAGGTATAAAATCAAATGATAATTTTATTTCAGGACCAAATGTCTAACTTCTCTGCTATATGAATACACGATATACTTTTCCAAGCATGGTGACTAACTAGTAAATCCAACATTATTTTACACCTATTTTCCACTTAGGTATAGTGGTACATTTATGAATGCAATCATTTATTCCACTGTTTTGGGGTTTTCTTATTATTTTATCTACATAAACACACATTTAAAGAATAGTGTTCCCACAGATATTTCACCTACTCATTTTCCTAACAGTATATTTTAATGAGGGCTTTTAAAGTCTGATTTATTTTTTTGTTTTATTTTTGGCCTTCGTGATATTTTTGTCTACTCTGTGAACCTCTTGACAATAAAAGGTCTTGAAGAAACTTTCCTTTGTTGCCTTTCATAAGTTTCATAGTTTGCATCTCATATTTAAGTCCATGACCCATCACAGATGAAGTTTTGCATCAGGTATGAGAAAAGAGTCAAAGTTTATCCTATTGTTTCAGCATTATTTTTGATAGTTTTTTTTTCTTCAATTGAATTACCTTAATTCCTTTGGGGAATAAGAGCTACATTTCTCAGCATCCCTTGCTATTTGGTGTCCATGATGAATGAAGAATCTAGGAATGGCCCTTCATTCTTATTCCCTCCTCATTATTGAACTGTGGTCAGGAGGGTAATATCCTGGGACCTGAAATGGGAGCCACATTTGATTATGGCTCTGCTGTCCTCAAGGTGGGTGGAGATTCTTCATGATGACCATGGAACTCACACCCAACCAGCACTGGCTGCTTTCTACAGATTCTATATACTAGAGAAAAACATTTTTTTGTGTGTGTGGAAAAAAATCCAAAGAAAGGAGACAAAATGAAATGGAAAATAAATAATATTTTACTTTTTTCAAATTTTATGACAATTTCCATGCCCATGAATGTCTTCTCTAGCTTTCTATATCCTGATCAGAAGCCAAAATCCATTTTAAATTTAAATAACTTTTATTTTCATTTCAATAATTATTTTCCTTTAAATTTGTTTGGCTGTGTTTTGATACTCTACATTTGTGCTTCCATCTTTCATACATTAAACATTTAATATGAAGTTTTTCTACCTTTATATTATAAATATAATATCTTATTTTCATGTTGAGGGGCAGATTGTTTTTTTTTTCTTCTGTTGGCTGTTACTAGTGCTGTATTCTTTGCTTAACTGTCATCTTTTATTTCAAAGTTGTATTTGCTTAATCCTAACATGTAGAAATAAATCAGACTTTAATTTAAAAAATTTCCTGAGAGGTTATTTAATTTCCTAAACCCAGAACTAGGGAGCACCAATAATCAAATGTCCACACCACTCTTCTTTGATCTTCATTGGACTTGCCATTGTAGAAACCTCACTTGTGACCATCCAGCCTTCTTTGCACATCTTTATGGTTTCTTTAGTATTTCCCTATCTTTCATCCCAGAAGGACAACTTTATATTTTATGCAATATTAAATTACTCTGTGGCTAAAAAGAGTTTTCCAAACTTCTACTTCATCCAATGGACAGAATATATGATTTGAGAAAATAATTTTCAATATAAAATATTCAATGTTTATCCAACCTGTAGTTTGAACTTTTGGTAGACTAAAGACATTTCCGACATGTAAAGCCACAGAATTTTTACCTAAAATTTCTTAATGTAATATGCCAGGAAAACAAAAATATCCAATGGAAAACAAAAATATTACATCCAGAACAAGATGCATTCATCTCTGTAGTTAAGAGATGCACTATAACCAGAAATAGTTTCATAATAGGCTCCGAGAACAGGCTGCTCAGATTGATTCAGGCAGACAAAGAATAGAAAGGAGTACAAATTTTGTGAATCAGAGGAATTAATGGAACATTCAGAATAGACTTTAGGAGAAATTTGAAGTACAGAAAATATTTATATACATATTCGTGTGTGTATGTGTGTGTCTGCATGTGTGTGTGTGTTTGTGTGTGTGTGTGTGTGTGTGTGTGTGTTTTCTGTCTTTGTAACCTGAGGAAAAAAACATATTAAAAGGAGGAAAGATTTATTTTGATTCCCAGTTTCAGTACTTGGTTTCTTACCCTTATTGCCTTTGGGTCTGTGGTGAAAGCAGAACATATGGTAGAAAACATGGCAGAGGAAGATGCTCACCTCATGGTGACTGGGAGGGGCTGGGGTTCCAGTATCCCCTTCAAGGGCATGTCCTCAATTACCTGGCTTCCTTCAACTAACCCCCACCTACTAAAGTTCCACTACTTTTAGCACCATCCCAGAAGCATCGTTAACTGGGGACCATCCTTCTACTCATGAGGTTTTGGGGGCATTTAAGATTCAAATCTCAACAGTGTGTGTATGTGGGGAGTAGGGGAGTTATTAAGACACCTGTTTATATATAATAAAGGAGGAATATACATTCATATTTGAATCTAAGGATAATCTCCATTTAGTATACAGCAATCATAACAATCAGGTCCTCATGGAAGGAATTCCTACAGTACACTTTTGGGCAGTGCAGTAAAAAACATTTTACAAGGGAACAAATCATATTCTATTTATTTCAAGCTTTAGAATCTATAAGAAAAAAAACTTAATTATGGTTATGAATTGTAAAATAAATGTCAACTTTCTAATACAAAAAAGGAGATATAAAGAAGTTGTAAAAAAGAAAGTTTTAAAAAAAGAATAAAGTAACAAATTTCTTTGAATAACACTGTTTCCATGAGTGATGGAAAAAAGGATACATGTTTATATAAGCTATGAACAGTTGAAGAGTTGATCAGTAAGGATAATGCAATAACTCTTACCTATACTGGGAGGATGCAAGATGTCAATAGAGATATAAGTATTTAAATTTTATCATCATGATATTAGAATGTTACAAAAATATGTGAAATGGATAATTGAGTAGATCCTAATGCAAATTCACCATTTAAAAAGAGAATTTATATTAGTGTTCTATCTCTGTTCAATTTACCATACACTGATTAAAGATATAAACTTACATATAATTGTCAGAAGAAAATATAAGGAAACTTTTTTGATATTGGTCTTATAAACAAATTTTTGGTTAGGATATCAAAAATATAAACAACCGAACTAGATTTAGGCAAAAGCAATTTAATCAAACTAAAAACCTATACATGACAAAGAAAACAACAGAGTGAAAAAGCAAACCAAAAAATGGAAATAAATATTTGTAAATTGTATATCTGATAAGGGGTAAATATACAAAATATATAAAGAACTAATATAGTAAAAGCAGCAATAATAAAAACAACAAAGTAACCTGAATTAAAAATGGACAAAGGATCTAAATAGACACTTTTGTAAAGAAACACAAATGAATAGTAGGTACATTAAAAAATATCCAACCATACTAAACATCAGGGAAAAGCAAATCAAAACCACAATGAGATATTATTTCACACCTGTTAGAATGACTATTATCAAAACGACAAGTGATAACTTAAAAAAAAGGCAATCCTTATTTATGGTGAGAATGTAGATTGAAAACATTCATTATGGAAAACAGTATGAAGATTTCTCAAAAAAATGTAGGCAGAACTAACATTTAATACAGCAATCCCACTTATGGATATGTATCTAAAGAAAATGAAATCTGACATCAAAGAAGTATCTGTTCTCCTGTATTCATAAGAGAATTATTAACAACAGCCAAGATGAAAAAATCCTAAATGTCTGTTGATAGGTAAATAGATAGAGAAAAAGTGGTGTTTATATAAATACATACATAATGAAGCATTATTCATATTTATAATGAAGAAATTCTATCACTTGTGATTATGTAGTTGAATCAGACAGAGACAGTTACTACATAATCTCACTTGTACTGTAATCTAAAATAGTAAATCTCATAGACAGTAAATACAATAGTGGTTACCAAAGGTAGAGGATGAAGGAAATGGGACATATTGATTCAAGAGTATAAAGTTTGTTATGCAAGATGAATGCACTTTGTTCTAATGTACAGCATACTGAGTACTGCTAATAGTACTGTATTATATACTTGAAACTTTCAAAGTGCTTCGTTCTTAAGTATTCTCACCACATATACACACAAAGGTAATGATGTAAAGTGATGGACATATTAATTAGCATATTTGGAGTGATCATTTCACAATATATGTGAAATGAAAATATCAAGTTGCAGATCTTAAGTATCTACAATTCCTCTTTGTCAATTATTCCCAACAAAACTAAAAACAAAACAAAACAAAAAAAAAACCAAAAAAACAACAACAACAACAACAAAAAAACTTCTACACTTCCCAAAATCACAAGTCTGAATAGCTCAACTGGGTTCTTTGCTCAGGATTGAACAATGCTGGAAAATCCATTCAGTGGAAAAGTGCATTCCCAAATCATTCACATTGTTTGCAGAATTCAGTTCTATATCAGATTGCCATGCCAGCCATTGGCCAGGGCGATCCTCCATGTCCTACAAGCCACCTATATTCCTTCTCAAGTACCCATCTCTATGTCCAAATCAGCAGTGGTGCTAACTGCCACTACTTTTTTTCTTTAATCTTCCCACTCATCTTCCATTTCTTCCTTCCCCATTTACATTCTTCTTTGGCTACCAATCAGAGAGTTCTGTAATTTTAAAGCATTCAGAGAAGTAAATCAACCTGTGTTTCATAAGGATGACCACGGCATATAACATAATATAATGATAGGAGTGATATGACATTCCTGTACTCAAAGGATAAGGGATGAGAAATCATGGAGTCATTCCTAAAAATTCTGTCTACTTATAGCTTTCACTACTAAAACCTCCAAACACAAATGACTGAAGGTGTTTTCTTGGAGTGTTTGGAGCTCATATGGATAAAGTTTCTTCTTCTTTTAAAAATGGCAAAAGAAAATTCAGTACTAAAACAATAAATTACCCAATTACTTTTTGTAACAATTATATATATTCAGCAAATGTATATTTAGATCTCCATTTTCCATCCCAAACTAAATAAAGCATCAGAACAAAATATATTAGGGAATGATAAAGCAAATATCTCTCATGTAAGATGGTTTAAAAGGACATATTTTACTTTAACAAAACTCTAAACTTTTTGTTTAATTACTACTATAAATAAAGTTTAAAATTTTCAAACTGACCAAGAGAAAGCTTGCAATTTTCAAAAAATAATTAATATAAAGTATATCTTATGATATGAAAAAGCATATTAAAATTGTATATCAATCACTAGAATAATGTTCCAAATATATTATTAGATATTTCACAGCAGGAAATAGAAATAGCCTGTAGATTTATAAAAAGTTGTAATCCTTATGGTTAACCAACAAGAAAATGAGAATTAAAAATAAATATTTTATGCACATTGTTAGCAATCTAAAAATGCATACAATGTACCATTTTAAGGAAGTCTTAACTACACTCTCTGAGTCTGGATCCCCTAGTTGGTAGGTACTCTCATAGAATCTTGAATCTTCACATTGAACTATTATTGAAGTAGCAATTTTATATTTGTGTGAAATAGTTATCCTGCCTTATCCATGGTTTCACTTGGTCAACTGTGGTCAATTATGATCCAAAAATATTAAACACAAGACTCTAGAAACAAATAATTCATAAACTTAAAATTGTGCACCCTCCTGAGAAATGTGATGAAATCTTGCATTGTTCCATTCTATCAATCAATATCAACGCCCATCAACAGGTGAATAAATAAGCAAAAATATAATATATCCATGCTATAAAAAATTAGGAAATGGAAAATTACCAGTAGATTACAGAAATAATTTCACTATCCACCAATAAATTTTAAAGTTAATGGGAAAAACTTTGGGGAGAAAGAATATTTATGTGGCTTCAAACTAACTCTCTCCCCAAATATTTGTTAGTTACCATTGAAGGTCTTAAGAATATGACCACGAATACTTAGATGTTCCTTCCCTTAGGAAACGAAGCACAATTTCTCTCTTCTTGAATTTGTACTGTACTTTGTATTCAGTTTCTAAGAAATAAAGTGTATGGAAAGAGAAAATAGTAAATTAATACCATGTTAGTACCATGTACTAAATTAATACCAGTGCTAAATTAATACCATGTTCTCCTTGAAATGATAAAATTGGGGGGGCATTCTCTCCCAAATTTATAACCCAATTCTAATCATAACAAAGTGTTAGACAAATCCAACCTTAGGGACATTCTACAGAATGCCTGAATGTTTCTTTAAAAATATCAAGGTCCTTAAAATAAAAAACCTGAAAAACTGTACACTATGGAAAATATACTTAATAAAAATGTATTACACTCTTGGAAATTGCTGAATGAGTAGATTTAAAATATTCTCTCACTAAAAATCACAGTATTATGAAGCAATGGTATGTTAATTAACTTGATTTATTCATTTCAGGTTATACATGTAAATATAATAATACATCACATTGTACATCATAAACATGATTTTTCAAGTCAATTAAAAATAAATTCAAGTGTGTGTGTTTGTTTATGTGTATGTGTGTTTAAGTTGGAATGAATGTGAGGTCACTAAGAAGACTTAGGTTCCCAGTTTGGATGGTAAACCAGGAGAAAAGCCATGATGGAAAAACTGATGAAAGTCAAATAAAGCTCAGTCCAATAGCATTGTCAGAATGTTAATTTCTATTATGACCAATGTATCATTTGTTATGGAAGATGTGAACATTAGGGGAAATTGGAAAGAGTATACAAGAATTCTTCATATTAGCAAATGTTCTATGAATCCAAAGTTATTTAAAAGCTGAAAGATTATACATGGAAAAATATTTTAAATAAAGGAAATGTTCATCCAAAGGAGAAGCACAATTGTTTATGTAAGTAGGAATAATTTTTTTTGTTATCTGGGGAAGAAAGATAACAAGGCACATTTAAAATCACAAAAGAATCTCAATGGGACTAGAGACCATTTTGTTAAGTGAAATAGGCCAAACTCAGAAGGTCAAGGGTAGTATGTTTTCTCTCACACACAGAAGCGAGAAAGGAAAAAGAGAAAGAAAAGTAGGGGCAGATCTCATGAAAATCAAAGGGAGATGGTAGAGGAAAGGGACCACAGGGTGGGATCAAAGAGGGAGTGGGGAAGTGCTGGTGAGGGCTATTAGCCAAATTATATTGTTATATTGTTATCTCTATTCATGTGCAAATATATAACAACAAATTCCATCATTTTGTTCAACTATAATACTCCAGTAAAAAAACAATGTGGGAAAAATTACAGCTCTCAATACAAACAAACCAAAGTCATGCATGTAGAGAGAAAAGAAATAAAGAAGAAGGATAGATACAGGGAATTCAGCATCAATCTAAAAAAGATTTAGGATTTTAAAATAAGGATAAGGAAGAGGAAGAAATAAAATTTTAAAATAGCCACTATCAAGAAAAATGATACACAAATTTATTTTTAAAGGCTCACTAAATTACCAAAGCTAATAAAAACTGGCCTGCACCTAAGGAAAAAAAAAAAAAAACTAAGATACCAAAATCAATATATTTGAAGGGAAAATTAATAGAATAATGAGAACTACACTTTTTCTCAATAAGACTATAACAGAAGATAAAAGAGGAATGCTGTACAAATTGTAAGAAAAAAAACCCTAATTTTAGAATGCTATGCTTCAACTATAAATGTATAAGAAAGGTATTTTACATCCCATTCATTCATTCTATGTGAAAAAATAATCAAGAACCGACTCTAAAGATAAATTTTGAACATTGAAGAAAATGAATTCATGAATAGAAATAATGTTTTTGTGTGTGTGGGGGGGGGTTCAACGTTTAGAATTACCTTAAAGATAAAGCCCTGTTTTTACCAAAAAGACTATATTTGTAATAACGTTGGTTTGTTAATAAGTACCACACTTGGAATGCTGCAAGATATGGGTGGGAACAGGAAAAAAAAAGCTTGATATTGTTTTTGACAGCATGGAGTCAGAAAATATTGACTAAGGTTGATGTAAAATATTAAGGAATATAAATTTAAATGTATTTGAAAGTCATCAAGAACAAAAATAAGTATAATTATAAAACTAACAAAAATTTGGGGGATGGATTCAGGGGAAGTCAAAGGAAAATATTTTAATTTCTCATTTTTACAAAGAACACACACACACACACACACATATACGTACATATAAATATATTTTTCCAAGTAGGTAGATAATGGAATACAGGTGTCAGTGGAATAATTGGAATATTTAAAATTGCTGGACCAGGAATGCCATTCAGTGGTAGAGCACTTACCTAGCATGTGGGTTCCATCTACAGTATTACAAAATGGATAGATAGATAGACAAATTGTGAATTTGTCAAAAACGAAATTAAAGAGAACAGAGATAAAGACATATCCAGAGAAAAGAATCATTGTTTCTCTTTCCCCCTTCCACCATAATTTAATATGTTTTGCTTTTGCTTGCTTGGTTGGGTTGATTACTTATTTGTTTGAAACTTTTAAAGGAGTCTAATTTAAAAATAGAGTGCTGGCTATTTTCAACACAAGCAAAGCGATTTTAGAAGATTTTGATGTTCTGACCATACATCAACCTCTTCTTCCCAGTTTACCAACCAGCTGAAAGGATCCACTCTGGAGCCCAACCACTTGGGTTTAGATCATCTTTACCACTGAGAAATTGTGGGAACACTAAACAGAAAATGTCTATGCCCTGAGCATTTCATCTTCAAGACAAGTAAAACATAGTACCAATTGTGTTCAGTTATTTTAGAAACAACATGATAGTTGTGAAGTGCATATAACAGTAGCAGAATAAGTAAGCTCCATGTAAATGCTTGCTTTTATTACTACTATTACTGAGTCTACTAATCAAGAACTAAGGCCTAAGAACAAGAATGAAATTTTAGTACTTAAAGATAAATTTACTTATTGCAGAATCTCATCATCTGTTAGTTAATACCGAGGACAAAACAATTTTTTTATCAAACTGAAAGGCCAAAGAATAATTTCATCAATAATTTTAAACATCTTACATTTTCAATTTCTTTCCAATGTTCAATATGTTCACTGTTCTAACTTCACTGTTTTCTTAACTTTATGAACATTATGAACTAAACACTGAGTTCTTCCCACAGTAAAAGAGGTGAGGAATTTTTAAAATTTATTTTATCAGTAATCCATCAAAATTCAATTTTGTTTAATATCTTTCTAAATTATTCAGTCTGGAAATACTCTTATTACTCTAGATAATGAGATTCAACAATATTTACAATAACAAAATTTCCACAAATCCCAAATTTATAAGCAAAGGTAAGTTTTAAGAGCTTCTGAAGATGTGTTTGGTACCACTGGTGCTAAATAAACAATATCAGCTGACTGTAAGCATGGGGTTCTCAGACGCCATTCTGTTTTAGCACTTGTACACATTTGTAATTAAACATTGCATTGCTGACCATTTCTCAATCTTGCACCACATTTCTTTAAAAAAAGAAGTAAACTAACAGAGAGTATATTTAAATATATTCTGTACTCAACAGCAAGAGACAGGTTTCTTGCTTTGAAAGCTCAGTGAAAACAGCTGGTGATAATTAACCTTTAAATCTGTATATACTGTATTCTGTTTCATACTGTACCTGCTGTAGATGGAAGCCTCAGACACATATAGTCTGTTATACCAAGATTTCTAGTATTTGAATAGTACTATTCCCAATAGAAAAGAACCAGTATAACAAAAATAGGCAAAATGAAAAACTACATTAGGACAGTAATTTATTTAGGGAACTGGCTTATAAATTTTTTGGTTGTGTTGTGAGTTACTTTCCAAATATGGAGAGTGAATGCTTTATAGTTAATTGATGGATTATTTTTGCTGTGGAAGCCTGTACATTGTGATTCTCCTATTGATAGTTGAATAAACATCTCCTAGTGTTTCCTCCTAACACTAAGGTCTCTTCCACCAACCAATGCAGGCTCTTCTAGGCAGTGTGAGCCAATTGCCTGCACAGCCTGCAGCTCAGTCTGCACCATCTACTGTAACCTGTACTTGCTCTAAATCCCCTTTGAAGTTGATAGTCGTTCTTGTCATCTGATAATTAAGTTAAAACAATATTCTCAAGGGAGTAATATGCAGCCATTAGAACCAAAACGGGCATATCTTGCTTCCTCCTTTTTTCTTAATGAAGAGATGCTTAAGGTATAATAATCAATTCTTTACTTTCAAGCTATGACTCAATATGCTATGTCTCAACATGTCTTAGACTACTAAGGCCAGTCAGACGTGAAAACTCCTGAAATTTATAGGTTGTCTTTCACCCTGTGGAGCACATGTGGACATAAAAAATGAAAGATTGTTTAATTCAATGGCTACAACCCTTGTGCCAGAACCTGAACTCTAGCAAAGACACCACACCTATGACAGTAAGTGCAATGCTGATGATGCCTAGTTCCGCTGAGTGTCTGTGTGAACTTAGACCCTACTATGTGCAATTGTCCTGAAAACAGTTCGGTAGGTCACTTTCTCCTTTGCTTGCCCAAGCAAAGGTTCTCGAGTCCTGTCAGAAAATATCTGAAGAAATCCTAATCAAAGTCACTCACAATGTTGTCACAAGGCATCTGGATGGAGACCCAGGTTCTCCTTCAAAAAAATGGGAATGAAGAGAAGGAAGGGGGAATGGGAACACAAAAGAGTAACGAATTGGACATAACTTTCCTATGTTTACATATGAACACACAACTAGGGTAACTCCACATCATGTACAACTACAAGAATGGGATCCCAATTAGAATAAATTATACTCCATGTACGTATAATATCAAAATACCTTATACTATCATGTACATCTAAAAAGAACAAATAAAACAATTCTTAAAAAGAAATGGATTTTAAGGCCAAAGATTGACTAAGTTTGGAAATTGGGCAAAATAAATCCCAAGTTTTATTAATACATTTATTCCCATTCTCTTAATTAATCACTATTGACAGTTCTTACTGTCAATAAGCTTAAGTAATATTCTTCTTGGATGCCCATTTCTTAGGCTGCTAGGAACCAAACCATAGCTTTCTGTGGGTCAAACATTGACTAGCACTCTGACATTACTCCAAATTTTCAAAATTATGAATACTTGGCCTCTGATCTCAAACTCTTATCATTTTGGATCCTACAGAGCTGAGTTGCTTCGCATCTTTACCTTAAGCCCTTGTGTATGGAGTAGCTACCACGGAGTTTCTCCTTGATGCCTTTGCTTCCTCACCAGTTCACTCCTTATTACTTTGGTAAATGAAGTATTATCCAGCCCACCCATGAAACACAGCTCGTAAATCATCAGGCCCTGTACAAAATATCCAATTATAGTATTGCCATTTTTCTAAGCCATCTTTTTTCCTTCTTTCACCATCTTCATGGAGCTTCTAGATTTTCTGCCCCATTTAATATAGTTACATCATTTCTAAGCTGTCAAGAGTCATTCTAGCAACACATTCACACAGTCTCCCTAGGTCTTTGACAGATCATTTATTCCTGTGTTCCTGGATATAGTTTTCATACCAAGAAATTCATCATTATCCAATTTTAGCCCCCCTTAATTCAGCAACCTCAGACTATGTCATGTAAGTATATGTTGGTTTGGCCCTGCAATTCCCTTTCTTCCATTAGCCAACAAAGAACTTCCTTCAGTTCTCTGGTCACCAGAAGGGGTTACTGCACTTGTGTTCTTTTCAAAGCACTAACCATTTTAGTCTTCAAGTTATGAGCTGGAGCTGCAGCTGTCAATGTGGTATATAAGCACACCACTAGAAAACTCTTGATTTCTGGTACTCTAGAGTTTCAAGATTCTCAAGTGCTTCAGCCAACATAACCCAATTCCAAATCTTAGGGTCCCACTTCTTCCCTGTTTGGACTCTAATCTTTTGTGTAAGATAATTTCTAGGACAGACATTCTAGATTTCTCTTAAGATTCACTCCTTTTATAATACAATCTTGGTTCGATGTTCAGTTTTTTCTTCCCTCAGACCACAGACAAGAGTCTCTTTACAAATTGCCAAATAGAACTCTAAATTTAATACTTTTGCCCTAAAGTTTTAAATGACCCATATCCCTCATTGTCTTTCTTTAATGTTTTTATACTACTTACCCATAGCCATTCTTATCTATAGTCCTGACACTTAATAATCCTGTAGTTCTCAAATCACTGAGAATTTGCACCAGTTCAATCCCTTTGACTGATAACTTAGCTTAGTTTACCACCAGAAACATTTTAGTAATTGCCTTGTTCCAAGCCTGCCAGAGTCTACAAAGGTTCTGCCTATTAAGAGTAATAGTATCTGATGGAAAAAAAATGCCTTAGGCTGATATATTTGGAAACAGACTTTCAGGTGAAAATTTTTGTGCAGAAGAATTACTGGAGCATGTACTCAAGGAAGACAAATTGAGCACAGAGAGAAATTGAACTGTAATGTAATTGCAACTGAGAGGTAAACTGATCCCTCAGCTCTAGAGTGGGGATATTCCTTTAAAATTGTTACAGATTATACCAAAGTTTTAGAACTTTGTTTTTAAACTATATGGATCATTGGATGAGTCTACCCATAAAGAGACTTAAGCTTGAGAGAGGCAGCAACCCTCAAAGATGATTTTCTGAGTAGGGAATAGTTGTTGCATGAGCAGAGAATTCTTTCCCATTTAGGGAAATGGGCAGCTCAGGTGTGAGGTGTGGATGCAGACAGAACACTTCAGCATTTACTATACTAAAAGGGAAATAGTATGAATAAATGAATGTGTGTGTATAAAATTTCACATTATATTTAGATACAAATCATGAGTATGACTTTCCTTATGTGATATGGTCAAGCAAGAAGAAAGTTCTGGACACAGAAGCTTGATGGAATTTCCTGGATGGTGCATACAGCAATGTACTCATAGAGTGACACCCTGATTGCATTGGGAGAGGGCATGGATGCCTCATTCTATGGGTAACTTCCAGACTTTACCCTATGTGTCTCATCATTTCACTATTCTTGATTTGAATTTTTTATAATAAAGTTGTGATAATAAAAATAGTCCTTTCTTGGGTTCTGTGAGTCATTCTAGAAAATAATCAAAACTGCAAGGGGATATGAGAATCCCTTAGCTTTGTGGGCAGTTGATCAGAGAGACAAGTGGTTTTGAGTGCTTGCAGATGGCATCTGAAGTAGGGAAAGATTTGCTGGGGACTGTGTCTTTTAACTTTTATGTCTATGCTGATGAGAGGAGCTTAAGTCCTAGCACTTAATTTCAGCAAACCCGATGAAGACAGTGTCAGAAGGACCAGAGGTCTTTTCTGTCTTCTTGCTGTTGTGTCCTCAACATCTAGATATTTCCTGCCACAACACAATAGGAAGTCAACATTTGTCAAATGAAGCAAGCATGTCGCTCACAGTGAGTTGGTTTCTTTCAACTTTCCTTCCTTCTAGACATCTGGATTATTTCTAGGTGAATTGCTTTCCTTGTTAGATTCCCCCCCCCCTTTCTTCACCATGTTTTGGATCTTATGCTGTTTTCCTTCTTTTCTTGGATTTCAACTTTGTGTTTCTTGGAGTCTATTGTCAACATTTTTCTTTTTTTTTTAAATTTTGATTGGTTTTGTATCTGTGTGAGATGTGTTAGTTTAAAAAAAAAAAAACTGTATTAGGAGTTAACTGTTCCAAGACTTGAAACACCCTATTAAAAAACAAACACTTGAGTAATAGTCTGGCATGAAGATGAAAGTAATAGTTCCTCAGAACTTCGATGTCCTCAACCTAATGTTTTATTGAAATTTTTGATGATGGGTAGTCAATTATCAAACTGGTTCTTTTTCCTTTATTGGAAACCTGCTTCTGCTTTTTAGAAAAGAATACTTAGCACTGTTTCTTTGGAATTAAAAATCCATAATGGAATACTCAGCAGAATGCTTATTGTCTTGGAGACTTCTTGAGGAAATGAGGACTACCAGAAGACAGCAGATGACTTCACCACATCCCTTCCTGTGCTTATAGATCTTCTTTTAGGAGTTCTAAACCTCCCAAATAAGAGAATCATTTCTAAAAATCTGGTTTGGTGGGGTGCCGTGGCACATGCCTATAATCCCAGTGGCTTGGGAGGCTGAGACAGGAGGATTAAGAGTTCAAAATCATCCTCAGCAACAGCAAGGTGCTCAGCAACCCAGTAAGGCCTCGTCTCCAAATACAAAATAGGGGCAGGGATGTGGCTCAGTGGTCAAATACCACTGAGTTCAATCTTTGGTACCTCTTGCCCCCCCAAAATCTGATTTGAATTAAGAAGAAATAACACAATTTTAATCACTTTGTGTAGGAGATTAAAGGGCTGAGGAAGGTTTTGGAAAATTGATTTGACCAAGTTGTTCCACATACAGCCTTTTGATTAATTACCTTAGGTGCTTGTTCATGGCCTTTCTTGCTTTGCACACCTGTGAACACACAGTGTGGAACCTCTCTGTGGTGCTAAGAACTTCTCTCACATCATCTACAGCCTTCCCCTGAGTGTTCTCTGGGAGCTGAATTTCTCTATTCTAGAGAATTTTTCAGAATCATCTTTTACTCTTATTCTGTTCTTTGTAATCATAAGACACCACATCTAATAATGAAGAACTATTCCTCAAGAACTATATAAATATATATATACATAGGTGTGCATCTTCTATCTCATTTTTATAGGATTTAAGGAGAGAGTAGAGTGAAAATTTTTCTTATTTTATTTCTTGAATTTGAAGTTCCCCAAATTATATATCAAGGTATGATTTGAATAACTATTTTCAGTTTTTATATCCATATCGTATATCATGTTTAATGGTTTGTATTTAATAATTTATTTCTGCAATGTAGCAGAGAGAAAAATATGTTTCCATGTATCAGTCTATGACAGTGTAACAAAAATAGAAGTGAGAGAAATTTTTATTTAAATTTTGCTTAGAATTTTTATATTTAGGTTTGTTGAATGTCAAATACACAAATTCGTTCTGCTTTTTTCACTATACATGTATAATTTATAGATAAAATTTTGTGTGGCCTAAAACCAATTTACTCTCACTGCTGTTCAGTCATTTATATTGTGTAATAACTAGCAATAATTATTGGAATTTGCAAAATATTTTACTAATTAATAGGCTAGTATAAGATACCCATAAGTAAAATTAGATGTCTGATTTTTAAAAGATGTTTAAATTATAAGACATAGATATGTCTATTCTATTGTATAATTAAAAAGGGACATGAATATGATCTCTTATTCCTAAATCAAGAGGATGTCTTATCTAGCATAGTTAGACTTTAAATATCCACCTTACATTTGTTTTTTCCCCTGGAGAATATTTACAGGATTCATGTTATATTATGTGAACTTCTATGGCTATCCACAATTTCTGCTTTGTCGTATTTGGAAATTCTTAATCTCTGTTTTTGTATAGAATACTTTATTTTTTTTCCTGACTACTTGCTGAATTACAAGTACAGCCACTGTCCTTGAAAAAATGCTGCTGCTATTCACCTATTCAGCAGAGTAGTGCATGCAACTTGGTTTGTAATTGGTTTTTAATTTTCGACAGAATTTAAAGGACAAGTGCATATAATAATCATAACAATATGCTAATGGGTACACACAACATAATCTGTGAAATCGACAAAATAAAGTGAGGGGTGAATTGTAAACGAATAGAATTTTTGAACGTGATTGAATTTAAGTTGGTATCAATTTAAAATAGATTGTTATAATTTTAGAATATTTTATGTAATCCCCATGGTAACCACATGAAAATATCTATAGAATTACAGAAGCAAATGAGAAGAGAATTTTAAAATGTCACTACAATAAAAGTCAACAAAACACAAAGTATGGCAGTAAGGGAAGAAATGATGGGGGGAAGAAAGCTACAAAACATACAGAATATAAATGTTTCTTCCGTAAAAAAGAATATGTAAAATTAGAATGCTGAAGGCTTTCAAATTAATAATTACTTTAAATGCAAATGAACTAAAGATATGGGCTGGGAAAATGGACTGACAAAAAAACAATACTGAAAACAAAAACAGAATGCCAGAAACCAAATAAGCACCCAAGAACAAATCTCAGGTCCAACTGTGTGCTGTTTACAAGAGTCTCTCTCTCTCTTTCTTTCTTCTTTTTTTTTTAATCTGGAGTCATGGTATTATTAAAGTGATAGGGCGGAAAAACATATTTAATGAAATGGGAACCATAATAAAACAAGGTGGCTATAATAAGGAAACTTTAAGTCAACATTTTTTATAAGAAACAAACAGCATTATACAGCAACAACTGAGTCAACCTACCAAGAAGAAATAGTAAATATAAACTGTATGTACCAAATATCAGAGCCCTTACACACATTAAAAAAAAGAAACTAACGAAACTAAGGGAAGAATATACACATCCAGATTAAAAGTAAGTGATAGAGAATTATATATGATCATAACTATAATTTAAATGAAGTGGGCATAACTCTATTAATTCATTAATTCATTACATTAATGCTTAACTGGAACAGAGAAATAAAAAAGAGGTGAAACATATAGAAATAGAATAGATATTAGATCAAATGTATCAGCAATAGTTTTAAATAAATTAATCAATCCATTCAAAATCCTGAAACAGTCACATTGAATCAAAAAAATAGCATCCCAACTTGGGCAGGGATGAGATCATATTCACGTCCCTTTTTAATAATATAATAGGATAGACATATCTATGTCTTATAATTTAAACATCTTTTAAAAATCAGATGTTGTGAGTACCCATTAGCTGAGGCAGGTGGATGGCAAATTCTAAACCTGCCTCAGAAACTTAGAGAGACCTTGTCTCAAAATTAAGAAACATTGGTTAGGGTGGTTTAGTGCCCCTGGGTTAAATCTCCAATACCAAAAATAAAAATAAAAAAATAATAATGATAAAAAATAGCATCCAGTTATTTGATGTTTACAGGAGACACACTTTGTTTCAAAGAAATAATAGGTTGAAATTAAAATACAGAAAATACGTTCAGTGTAACTGTAACCATAAGAGGGATGATATGGATAAACTCATACAAAAATGGACTTTCAAACAAAAAAATATTACTAGATATGAAGAAGCACATTTCTATAATGGCAAAAGGATCAATCAATCAAGAATCTATGACAATCCTAAAGCTATACTCCTACAAACAGACTCCCCAAATACATCAAGTAAAACTAAGGGGAGAAATGAACAACTCAACAAATAATAATAGAGACTTTGTACCCCACTTTTAGTAGTAGGTGCAACAATGAGACAAAACATGAAAAAAGTAACACAAACTTTTCAAACAAAATCAAATACAAATATCTAAGGTCATATGATTTTTTTAAGCATGTCAAAATATTCAAAGAGAAAAAAATAGATATTTTAAGAAATGGTGCTGGTGCAATCCACAAAATAATGGAATAGTATTCCAAGTTTGTAAGAGGCACAAAAATTACCAATCAATATGTCAGAGACAAAATGTAAAAACTAAAAGTATTAAATCTTAAAAACATAACAAAGAAGTGTAAATTTTCATGATCTTGAGTTAAAAAAAAAAAAAAAAGCTTTCTTGGGGCTGGAGTTGTGGCTCAGTGTTAGAGCACTTGCCTGGCATGTGGGAAGCCCTGGTTTCAATCCTCAGCCCCATATATAAATAAATAAATAAAATAAAAAGATCCATTTACAACTAAAAAAAAAATGTTTTTAAAAAAGCTTTCTTAAATAAGACTAAAAACTCAAGCATGGTGAAAGAAAATAAATGAATAACTAAAATTGGATTCATATTAACTAAAAAAATTGGATTTAAAAAGATGTCTCCAGGAAACTGGAAAAAATAATACACCCATTAAGAGCAGAATATTTGCAAATTCTTTATCACGTGAAGGATTTTTAGACAGTGTATATAAAGAGCTCTTGTAATTCAACAATAAAAAGATAAATAACTGAGTTATAAAAGCTTTAAATAAACTTTCAAAAGAAAAACTATACAAATGGCCCATAAGCACATGAAAAGGTGCTCAACATCATTAGTTATTAGGGAAATGAACTCAAAACCATAATGAGATACCACTTTGTACCTACTGGAATTACTGTAATTAAAAAGAAAGACAATACATTTTTGTGAGGGTGTTGAGATATAGGAATTCCTATACATTTTTGGTAGAAATTAAAAAGGGTGCAGTTGCTTCATAAAATAGTGTAGTAATTCCTCAAAATTAAAACGTGTGTGTGCGTGTGTGTGTGCGCGCACACACACACACACACACACACACACACACACACCGATTAAATAAAATGAGGGGTGAACTGTAAATCAATAGGATTTTTGAACAGGTACTCAATGTTCATTGCAGCATTACTCATAGTCCAAAATAGAAATAACTCAAAATTCTCATTAACTTTTGTATGAATAAATAAACTGGCATATACATAAGATAAAATGAAGTTACAAAAGAAAAACGTATGGATACATGTCATAACACAGATGATCCTTCAAAATTTTATGCTAAGTAAAATAATGTGGTCTCAAGAGACTATATTTTGTATTCTTTCATTATATGAAATGTATAGAATAGTTAAGAAAAGAAAGAAGATTAATAGTTGTCAATGGGGAGTGATGACTAGGGGATGAAGTTTTTTTTAGGTGTGATTTAGATGTTTTCAAAGTGATTGTAATGATCCTTGCACAGTGAGCTTATTAGAAACCATTCAGTTTATACTTTGGTATAAAGTATAACTCAATAAAATTTTATCTCAGTGAAGTCATCACAAGAAAAATTTACCTTTTGGTTACTTGTCTTTAAAAGCAAACTGGAACTTTTATAAAGTGTATCTGACCATTTTGCTCATGAGGGTTTTTTTGTTTTGTTTTGTTTTGTTTTTTGTCTCCTAGGCATAGAGGAAGATTTCCAAAAAGCCTGATCATTTACATTGAGATTTTATATTTCACAATAAAATGTCGATTGTGGTATGATCCTAATTATACAGAAATCCTTTCTTTATGTAAATAAGTGCACATTTCATATGTGCAGCAGGATGCCAAAAATGATGGTTTTTTTCCTATCTGAAAATTTTAGTCAGCTGAAGTCTCATAAACAGGTGACAAGTGGCCATACAAAATGAAAGTACTTGTTTTCTAAAGGAGCTATCAAGATTAAAAGAATAACATTCTGAAACCTTAACCTTGCTATCCATCTTATTCTTGCATAAAAGAAATTTGGAGTTGCAGGGGATGCTTTGAAAATAATTCAAAGGCTGAGAGGACACTGTGTCATTCAGACTTGGCAGAAATCTGATATTTCCTCTGTTCAGTTTAATGCATACATGTATACAACTTCTTAAAAATTTTAAGTGTAGTCATTTTATAGTGTTTTAATCTTATTCTGTTTTGTATGTGTGACCTCTCAGACTCACTTGATATAAAGAAGCATAGAATTTTCTCAGATTGATAATGTGAAAATTGCAATTGAAATGGACAGCAGTTAGACAATGCAGAATTCCTGATTCTCTATGTTAGTGTAAAACATAAACTGTAAGTGAAGAGAATATTTTATTAAGGATTAGATAGGGGAGAGTAGTTGGTAGAGTTGGTAATTCCTAAAGCCCTTTCCATAACTATTATCCTACAGTGTGTTTATTCTTAAAGCACTTATTTCATCAACATTTTATTTACTAGATATTCTTCTTTTATTAGGTTCCATCAACGAGTATTGCATTATCATTGATCCATCACATATTGTCAGTGTCATGAGATATAAATCAGAATAGTAAACCTTGACACAATCAGTTAGGATTTAGGAATAGTACATTTACAAAACTATTAATTTTAAAGGTATTCATGGATATAGGAAGACCTCAAGGGCTTCAGTATTATTAAATTGAATTTTTTTATAATATCCTATGATCACAATAAATATTTTTTATTAAGAGTACTTTTTTAATCATACTCTTAATAAATATTAAGAGTATGATTAAAACAATAAAAATGTGCGTCTAGAATATTTAGTTACAATTATTTCTATTTTTCCTTTTCGATAGATTTTTAAAATGAGATAATTTGTACCCATAAGGGTTTGAATAGCATTTGATAAAACAATGCCACTCCATTCTCAAAGTCTTCCTGTGCTACACATCACACATTAGATAATGATGTATCATCGAAAAGATTTTGGTAATTGGCAGACAACATAATCATGAGCTATCTGAAAATGCAGTGTGTTAAAAGCAAAGTATTTCCTATTACAAGTCTTGCAAAAATATTTGTGATAGTTAGAAGTAATTTTTCTCAGTTTGTAGAAATTAATACAATGTGGCTTAAGCAAGATATATCAAAGTAGCATAAGTTTTGCCTATAGCAACCTCATAAATTGAGTTGAAATTAGGCAACATTAAGGCCAAAATAACCATATGAAATTGGAAATAACATAATTTCTATCTGACTTCACTTTTGTACATAAACTAGTAGAATCTTAACCAGGTATATTGAGAAATAATGAGTGTGATACCTGATAATAATTACATTTATGGTTGACAATAATTATTTGTATACCTGACAAAATCGAGAGCCTATCTACAACAAAGAACCTAAGCCTAAGTTAATAAAGAATAAAATCCTAAATATCTTTATCCTAGTGAAATAAAATTGCTTCCTAAAGTATTGAACAATAAATCCAATTGCAAAGTGAGAAACATTCTGGTACCATAGATGCTTTTATACACACATGCTACTTTTAAAATAGAAACGTATTTTGTATAAATTAATGTTAGAAAACAGGTAAGGCTTTAGGCCATTAATTAATATGGGTCTTAATGAAGGGATAGTAATACTTAATTGTGTCATTTACATTAATATCTTCAAAATATTTTCATTAATTTAGAAAGTGATTTGGAGTAATAGAAAAATATGTTTCCATGGATTTAAAGGGAATTGAAAACTCCCATCCAAATGAACATATAAGTGAATTTGTGTTCTCCAAAATATATTTGGAGTTCTGCCTTTGTTATATATACTTGT
The DNA here is from genome assembly GCF_052094955.1 of Ictidomys tridecemlineatus. Taxonomy (NCBI): domain Eukaryota; kingdom Metazoa; phylum Chordata; class Mammalia; order Rodentia; family Sciuridae; genus Ictidomys; species Ictidomys tridecemlineatus. The sequence continues at coordinate 41,730,441 of NC_135477.1, forward strand.
AAAAGCATGATGTGAAAAGGAAAATGAGAAGACAGAACCAGTTGAGATGTTTGAATGAACATTCCTGGACGTACATATTTAAAGAAAAGTATATATAGAAGCTGAAAATTTGGAAATTGATAATATCTAAAAATTTAGACTCACATGCCTCTTATAACATCTTTATGTTTCCATAAAGCCTTAAAGCCCTCTGATTGAAAACAGCAACTGAAGATACGACTTCATTCAGTAAAGGAAGTACATGTTAAGTTGTATTCAATAGTGTGAATCAACAGATGTTCTCATGATAAACCCATGGGGCAAACTCATAGAGGCTGAGATATGCCATATCATGTTTCTAATTTGTCTCAATTATTCTCTTTATGTATAATTATATAAACATTTCTACATTTTATCACCATTTATTTGCACATAAATGTGAAAGGTAATTGTCTATTTTTGTCCCATTTTTTCCCCAGTCTCATGTGCCCCATTTTCTACCAAGTTTTGACCAGGACACAGGGTCTGATAATCTGCAACTACATCTCTAGGCTCACCCAACAGATATTTATCAGTTGCACTCTGCCAGTGTGGTACCATCAGAAACTAGGAAGAGAGGAAAGGTTTTTTGTTTTTTTTTTTCTCCTTGTTGCTTCTTTTTTTTTAAGATTCATTTTTTTGTTGTTGTAATTGGACAAAATACCTTCATTTTATTTATTTATTTTTATGTGGTGCTGAGGATTGAACCCAGGGCCTCACATATGTGAGGCAAGCACTTTGCCACTGAGCCACAACTCCAGCCCCTCCTTGTTGCTTCCTTGAGATGTCTTTGAAACTGTGTTCCCAGTTTCCCCTGGTTGTTTTGTTTTGTTTTGTTTTGTTTCCTTCTGTAACCAAAACACCGAACAAGAACCATTAGACAAGGAAAAGTTTATTTGGGGGCTCCTGATTTCAGGGGTCTCAGTCCACAGATGGCCAACCCTGACTCCATTTCTCTGGGCTCAAGGTGAGGCAGAACACCATGGTAGAAGAATGTGGCAAAGGAAAGCAGCTGGAAACATGGCACCAGGAAGGAGAGAGAGAGAGAGAGAGAGAGAGAGAGAGAGAGCGCTCCACTCTTCAGAGACAAAGAACATACCCCAAAGGCATGCCCTCAATGAGTTGCCTCCTCAGCCACCCTTTCAGGAGATTAATGCATTGATGAGGTTAAGGCTCTCATAACCCATCATTTCACCTCTAAGTTTTCTTGCATTGTCTCACACATGAGCTTTTGGGGGATACCTCACATCTAAACCATAACTCCTTCCTTTCTGATGCATCTTGAGGGGAGCTGAGCAGGATGGGTCCCTGTTTCCCAGTCCTAGGAATAGCTGAGCAGAATCCTCAGTTGCCCAGAACCTGATGCCCAGGGTTCTTAAATACCTTCTCCTTTATTTAACCTGTTTTTTCCAGTTCTAGGAGTAGTTTCTGAAGTTACTAATCTGTAGGTATCAGTTCTTTTGTTTTTTTCTTCTTTCATTTTTCCCTTCCACATACTTTTCTCTTTTTTTAATATCCTTTAATAGCTATTTAACATTTTCTTTTATTAAATTATTAAAAGAATAGGAGCTTTGTTTTCTCTTATTGTTTTCTCTAATGGGATCCTTTATAATAAACTAATATAAAACTGAGTAACAAATACAAATCTAGCTAAGCAAGGAAAAGGGTGAATTGGGGAGACTCTCTTGGTCATAGTTGATCTTCATCTTCACTGAGGATGTAAAATAGTAAATTTGATAAAGATGATATACAAAGTGATTAAGCCCTGGAAGATCTAGGGTTCACCAGCTACAGGACATCTGACGATTGATGCACCATCTCTGCATAAATGACTTAGATGTGTTGGAGTAGTCACTCTTCTTAAATTTTTAAAGATTAGACGCTTTATTTGTGTACTATTACAGATTTTCATGCTGTTCTGAGACAATACAGAGAGATTCCAGACACACTTTATCTGCTTTCTTCTAATAATAAGGTCCCACAAAACTATAGAACATTATCCCAAACAGGATATGGGTATTGACACAACCCTTGGATCTTGTTCAGATTTCCCCACTTTGTTATGTGTCTACATGCATAGATGTTCAGTGCTACAAGATTTTATTATGTAAGTTTATCTAACAGACAACATAGTCATGATGTAGATAATTGCCATTATCTCAGGGACTCTTCATTTGGTCCTTCTCTAAACATATCCCCTTATCCCCAAAGTTTACCTCTTTTTTAACCCCAGAAGAACAAAAAATCCCATAAGATTTATCCAAGTGATTGCATGCATCAATATAGTTCATTCATTTATTTGCCAGTAGTCTTCCACAGAGAGGATGTATTACATTTATGACCATTTACCTTTTGAGGGTATCTTGGGTTGCTTTTGGGGTTTGGTTTTCACAGATAAAGCCACCGAAAATATGTAAGTTTTTATATGAACAGATATTTCCTATTATATGGGATAAATGCCCAAGGGTGTGATTGCTGAGTATACGGTGATCAAAACTACTTGAAACTAACTTTCTCTGGAGGCCTACTGCAGCCTGTCTTGTATTGTGAGCCTTACAGTCCTGTCGTTCTTTCTCCTCCCCACTTTCCAACTGAATGAGAGGTGACCTGTGGGCCAACCTCTAACACATGTTTCCAACAATGCTGACATGATAGAGAGGAAATTGCTTGCAATGTGGATATACATTAACAAAGCAGTTTTCCACAGATGTCTTTGAGAAATCTTTATAAATTACTGTAGCCATTGTAAATACACAACAGAAGAAAATGCTAAACCTTGTAAAACATGGGCTATTCATTATAAACTGCTTTTGTGGCATAATGTTAGTGTGTACTTGAAAATGTTTTTTAGCCACAAAAGGAAAATGCCTTGCATCTGATGAAACAGAGGAGGTTATTAATGGAGAATGAAGAATACAGAAAGCAGCTGCTTAAGGAAAAGCTCTGCAAAATGCTTTAAACTAATTTTATCTGCATCCTTTAACATGAATACTGTAGTAAAAATGGTGTTTGCTGAATGTAAATTTCCCAATAAATATGCTGAAAAACATAACCATTAAAAAGATAAAAATAATCAAAAGCTTATCATATATAATTAAATCTATGAATTTATGTTAGGAACCCTGCTACCACAATTTTTATTATAGTTGGAATACACTTCTTTCAGTTTAGATTTTAACAAACAGGAAAAAAGTATGAAAAATTAGTCACCTGTTATAATGAATAGGTGTAGAGATAGATATCACAATTCAGAAATATGAAGTATTTTGGAGTTTTGTCATGTGCTTTTCAAATAACATTATAGCATGGAGTGCTTAATAGTTTCCAAAATCAACATATAAAACAATATTTTGAATGGCTACACAAAATTCCATTGAAGGAGTATATTCTAAATTAAATAAGCCCTCAGGAGGTTCACAATTTGGTTTATTTAAAGTGCATTAGCATTAGATAAACATTTCAGTGGCCATGTATACATCTTTGGGCATTTATCTAAATATTAGTAGGGAAAAACACCTTGCATAAGTAAAATGGCAGTACCATGTGTTCAGTAATTAAAATTTTATATATATTGATGAATTTCTTAACAGAAAAGCATCACAGTTTGCATTCTAATTGGCAGCATATATTCCTACTAGTTGATTCTCATCCAAGCCATTGTTGAGTATGGTCATTATTTATTAATCTAAGAGAGAAAACTGTAAGTTTAGTTCTCATTTGTTTCCTAGTATTGAATTTTAAAAGTTTTTCACATGTTAATTGATCATTTTTTTATTTCTCCTTTTATAAAATTTGTTTGAAGTGTTTTTATTAATGAGTTAATATTTACTAATTAATTTATGCAGGTTTTCATCTACTAGTACCTATGTTTTGGAAATACTTACCCAGTTTGTCCTTTTTTTCATGATTAGTTCAAGTCTACAAATTAATTTTCCCACAGCAAAAGTGTTATTTAACTTTTCAGTTTTGCCCTAAGTGTTATACTAATGAGATTATTAAAAAAAAAGAAATAACCAGTTTTTCTCTTACAACTCTTACGTTTTGTATTAGAACTCTTCATTTTCCTTTACTTTAGGGAATGCTATGAAGATGTTTACAGTCTTCATTATTCATTTTCATTAATTTAGACCATATTTATAGCTATGGGTGACTTTTCATAAGTTGTTTTGAATATTGTTTTGACTTGAACTATATTTAAGTTAGGAAGTTTAATAGAGATATGATTTTTCACAATGTAAATTTCTACATTCAGAATTATATTATTTCTTCCTAATTCTCAAGTCTAAAAACCACTAAAAGGTGTTTTTTTTTAGTATTTTAGCTACCATATGTAATTATATCATTGTTGTGTGACTACTTTAAAATTTAATCATAATTATTTTAAATCAAGTATTATATATGAAATATATAAATTTTATATATATATTATTTTGCATTTTTGTTTTATCACATTTCAATTATAAAAATAGAGCACAAAGAATTTTTTTTTTTTACAAATTTGATGGAGGTTTTGAGCAGAATTATCTCCAAAGATAAAGATAATTCATTGGCTCCCTATATCAAAGTTTTTAAAAAATCATCTTAAAATGGTGCATGCAAAACAGAAACTCAGGAGGTTGAGGCTAGAGGATTTCAAGATCAAGGATAGCCTTCTAAATTTAATAAGACCTTCAGCAATTTAGCAAGACTCTTTCTCAAAGTAAAATAAAATTTAAAAAGCTGAGGGTATGCTCTACATTCAAACTCCAGTACTGAAAAAAAAAAATAGTTATCTTACTACCTAAAATGATTGGTACCTTATTGGTGCATGCCAAACAAAACTAAAAAATTTTTAATTATACAAGTTTCATTTTGTACCATTAACATCATATTTATTAATTGTGTGAACTGGGACAAATATTCTAATCTTTATGTCATAAATTTAGAATAATATTTGATATCTAAATTAAGTATAAGAATTGGAGTATAAATGACAAAAATAAAAATTTGAGTCTAATATTTAACTCCTAGAATACACCAAATTCTACGTTTTCTTGTACTTATATAGGATTTCAATCAATAATTTAACACTAAATTTACTGAGCATCTGTTTTGTGCAAGTCATTGGTAAAGCAAGTTAACCCATTAAAAATTTAAGTTTAAATATTAAAGATGACAAGGTTAGGGAGGAGACCAAAAGGTAATAAATCTGCTAATTAATTCAATATGATTGTCTAATATAATTGTTTATGTATTGAAATGCACTGAGAAACATGAAGGGAACAATGGTAATATAGGTAGAGTGTCAGGTGTGCAAGAGGCCTTAGCTAGAGTAGTGAAGGCCTCATTCCATGGGGCTCAACTTTTCACTAAGATGTGAAAGACAAATGGCCTGAAAAGACTAAGTAATCGCAGTCCAAGCAAAAAGGTAATAATTTTATTAAGAAACAATTGTTTAAAAATGGAAAGGAGGGCGGCTAGAGATATAGCTCAGTTGATACAGTGCTTGCCTCACAGGCACAAGGCCCTGAGTTCAATTCCCAGCACCACCATCAAAAAAAAATAATATAAAGAAAAAAAACATGACTGACAATGTTTACAAATACATAATTCAGAAAAAATCCTATTGAAAATTAATTACAACTAATAACTGAGATACTCATAGTAAGTGCAGAGGACAATGACAATTTGAAATCAATAAGAAATCACAGAAAAGATGTGGAAAGCAATACAACCAAATTTTAGAAGAATTTTAAAGTTAAAAAATGTAAAAGAATATGACGAATTACATTTATTAGTTTCTGTGTGTTGAACCAACCCTGCCTCCCTGGGATGAATCCTATTTGATCGTGGTACATAACTATCTTTTTAATATGTCTTTGTATGCAATTTGCTAGAATTTTACTAGAATTTTACTGAGAATTTTTGCAGCTATGTTCATCAAGGATATTGGTCTGGAGTTTTCTATTCTTGATAGGTCTTTGTTTAGCTTTGGTATCAGGGTGATATTAGCCTCATAGAATGAGTTGGGAAGAGTTCCTTTCTTTTCTATTTCAGGGAATACTTTGAGGAGTATTGGTGTTAATTCTTCTTTGAAAGTCTTGTAGAACTTGACTGAGAATCCATCTGTTCCTGGGCTTTTCTTGGTTGGTAGGTTTTTGATGGCATTTTCTATTTTATTACTTGAAATTGATCTATTTAAATCATGTGTAACCTCTTTATTTAGTTTGGGTAGGTCACATGTTTTTAGAAATTTGTTGATGTCTTCAATATTTTCTATTTTATTAGAGCATAATTTTTAAAAATAATTTCTAATTGTCTTCTGTATTTCAGACATGTCCATTGTGATATTTCCATCTTTATCTTGTATTTTAGTAATTTGAGTTTTCTCTACATTAGTATGGCCAGTGCTTTATCTATTTTATTTATTTTTTCAAAGAACCAACTTTTTGTTTTGTCAATTATTTCTTTTGTTTCAATTTCATCAATTTCAGTCCAGTTTTAATTATTTCCTGTCTTCTACTGTTTTTGGTGTTGATTTGTTCTTCTTTTTCTAGGGCTTTGAGATGTAGTGTTAAGTCATTTATTTGTTGAATTTTTATTTTTTTAATTTTGATTTGTTGATCAGTGTTCTAATTTACCTCTAAGAATATTTTTATTTCATCATTGATGTTTTTCTACTATCCATTCATTATTCAACTGTACATTATTTAGCCTTCATTTGTTACAGTAGCTTCTATTTTTTATTGTATCACTGATTTCCAATTCCATTCCATTGTGGTCTGATAGAATGCAGGGTATATTATCTCTGCTTTTTTTGTATCTACTAAGAGTTGCTTTGTGGCATATGATACATCATATTAATAGACTTAAAAACAAGAATCATATGATCATTTCAAAAATGCAGAAAATGAATTTGACAAAATACAGCACACCTTCATGTTCAAAACACTAGAAAAACTAGGGATAGTAGAAATGTACCTCAACATTGTAAAAGCTATATATGCTAAACCCAATGTCAGCATCATTTTAAATGGAGAAAAATTGAAAACATTCCCATTTAAAACTGGAACAAGACAAAGATATTCTATTTTACCACTTCTATTCAACATCATCCTTAAAACGCTATCCAGAGCAATTAGAAGAAAGAAATTAAGGGATACAAACAGGTAAAGAAGAACTCAAACTATCACTATTTGCTGATGACATGATTCTATATCTAGAAGATCCAAAAAATTCCATGAGAAAACTTATAGAACTAATAAATGAATTCAGCAAAGTAGTAAGATATAAAATCAACACCCATAAATCAAATGCATTTCTATACATCAGTGAAGAATCCACTGAAGGAGAAATTAGAAAAACTACTCCATTCACAGTAGCATCAAAGCAAACAAACAAACAAATAAACAATCTGAGAATCAATCTAACAAAAAAGGTGAAAGACTGATACAATGAAACCTACAGAACACTAAAGACAGAAATTGAAGAAAACCTCAGAAGATGGAAAGATGTCCCATGCTCCTGGATAGGCAGAATTAATATTGTCAAAATGGCCATACTACCAAAAGTGTTATAAGATTTAATGCAATTTCTATTAAAATCCCAATGGCATTCTTCATAGAATTAGAAAAGGCAATCATAAAATTTATTTGGAAAAAATAAGGGACCCAGAAGAGCTAAAGCAATCCTTAGTAAGAAAAGTAAAGCAGGAGGCATCACAATACCAGACCTTAAACTATGCTACAGAGCTATAGTAATAAAAATAGCATGGTATTGGCACTAAAATAGACTTGTAGACCAATGATACAGAATAGAAGATACAGAGACAAACACACATAAATATGGTTATGTCATACTAGACAAGGTTGCCAAAATCATTCACTGGAGAAAAGACAGTCTATTCAATAAACGGTGCTGGCAAAACTGGAAATCCATATGTAGCAAAATGAAATTAAATCTTTATCTCTCACTTGGCACAAAACTCAACTCAAAGTGGATCAAAGACTTAGGCACTAGAACAGAGACTCTGCACCTTATAGGAAAAAAAAATAGGACCAAATCTTTACCACGTCAGTCTAGGATCTGACTTCCTTAACAAGATTCCTAAAGCTTGAGAAGTAAAATCAAAATTTAATAAATGGGATGAATTCAAATTAAAAAGCCTTTTATCAGCAAAGAAAACAATTAATAATGTGAGGAGCGAGCCTATAGATTGGAAGAAAATCTTTACCATATCCACTTCTGATAAAGCATTAATCTCTAGAATATATAAAGAATTAAAAATGCTTAACACCAAAAAACAAATAACCCAATCAATAAATGGGCTAAGGAACTGAACAGACACTTTACAGAAGAAGAAAAATAATTGATCAATAAATACATGAAAAAGTGTTCAACATCTCTAGTAATTAGAGAAATACAAGTCAAAACCACTCCAATATATCATCTTACTCATGTCAGAATGACAATCATCAAGAATACAGGCAACAATAAATGTTGGTGGGACTGCAAATTGGTACAACTGCTATGAAAGCAGTATGGAGATTCCTCAGAAAATTGGAAATGGAACCACCAGTTCACCCACTTATTCCACTCCTTGGTTTATACTCAAGGGACTTAAAATCAGCAAACTTTAGTGATGCAGCCACATCAATGTTTATAGCAGCTCAATTCACAATAGCTAGACTATGGAAGCAACCTAGATGCCCCTCAATAGATGAATGGATAAAGAAATGTAGTATATATACTTGATGGAATATTACTCAGCTTTAAAGAAAAGTAAAATTATGAAATTTGTCAGTTAATGGTTGTAGTTAGAGAATATCATGCTAAGTAGAATAAGCCAATTCTGCAAAACCAAAGGCCAAATTTTTTCTCTAATATGTGGATGCTAATTCACAATAAGGTGGGGTGCGAGGACAGACTAAAAAGAGGGTGCTGAATTTCTGATAGCAGCAGCTCTACTTGTTACTAGCAACGTATATTTTGACTTAAATATGTGGATGCTAATTCACAATAAGGTGAAGTGGAGGGTACAAGTAGTAGGGCAGATAAGTGTCAGATTAGGTAGAGGAAATTGATGGGAGAGAAGGGGAGGGGATGTAAGGATAGGAAAGATAGTAGAATGAAACAGACGTTATTATTGTATGTATATGTGTGACTACATGACCAATATGATTCTGCAAAATGTGCACTCAGAAAAATGAGAAATTATATCATATATATGTATATATATATTATATCAAAGTGCATAAATGCATTGTACTGTCATGTATAATTAATTAAAACAAATTTAAAAATTTTTTAAATGTAGAAGAAAAAATAAAAGAAAATCTATAATAGAGGAGAATATTGTTTTGAAAAATAACAGTTGCTACATAAATACAAAGTTTCATAAAAGAGCCATTGGAACCACAATAAACAACTATATGCCAAAAATTGGATAAAGTAGATTAAATGGATAAATCCTTAGAAACACACAGCTTACCAAGATTGATGGAGAAGAAAATAGAAAATCTGAACAGAATAATTGCAAGCAAGAAAACTGAATCAGTAATCAAAAAATCCTACAACAAAGAAAAATTCAGGATGATGGTTTCAGTGGAAAATTCTCTAAACATAGAAGAATTAAAGCAATTAAAGCCAATCCTTCTCAAACTCCATGTACACACATATACGTACATAAGTTTACACTTATATACCAAAGGAATATTATTTAAAATTAAATCCCCTTCATAGATCAAGCTGGGTGGAGTATATTATGCTAAGTGAATAAGCTAGCTCAGGAAGACAAATACTGTGTGATCTCATTCGCATATGCAATCTAAAAATAGTGAAATGTATAGGTTCAGAGATTAGAAGAGTAGTTACCAGAGGGGGTGGGGAAAATGGGAAGAGAGTGATCATGAGTACAAACTTACAGTAATAATTTCTGGAGATTTAATGTACAGTATGATCACTATAGTTTAATAATAACACATTTTATCTTAAAATCTGCTGAGAGTAGGTCTAAATGGTTCTGATGTCACACTTACATGAATGGTAACCATGGGAGATGATGCGAATGTTAGCTTAATTGCAATAATTATTTTACACTATGCATGCATATCAAAGTGTTATATTGAATAGCTTAAATATGTGTAATTCCTATTTGTCAATCAACCTCATAAGTTGGAAAAAAAACAAAACAGCAAAATAATCACACTTCTTATTAAATTATTTTGTGGCACAGAGCCAATATTGTAAAGAGGAAAGAAATGTGAGGAACAAAGCTGTAAAGTTCAGTTTCAAATCCTTTTGTCCAAACTAACCACAGGCAGCTGTAGCAGAGGCTCAAGGACCCACAATAGCCAGGAATGGGAAACTTTCCTTTTCTGACTTTGCGCATGTGCTACAAAGCCATTTCATGGATAGAATGGGGAGTTTATAACTAATCTGCAATTCATAATATCACCTGATCCAGGATAGCTGACCTCAAGGATGATTTTTCCTGAGCCTGGAATTTGAGGTTCACAACAAGAGGGAAATTTCCTAGTATTTGATACAGGTTGCCTGGTGAGTCACAGAGAAAGAATCAGTTTTCACTGTGCCTGAAATTACCTGTGTGTTTACTTACCACAATGTACAGGAGCCCTTTAATCCTGGCACAGACCTCCTCAAAAACAAAATTTTTGTCTGTCCTTTAACAGTGGTGACTGAGGACCAGAAGTGTTGGCATTTAAGTGACCTTAGTTGTTCTGTTACAGAAACACCATAGGATATTTTAAAGTAAAATAATCCAGCAAATCGTCTATCCGACTTGTGAAGATTCTTTACAATATTGAGGAAAAAATTACGAGATTGAATTAGAAGATGAGAAAAGTTGAAATTTTATGTCACACAAGCTTTAGAATCCCAAAACTCCTGCATTAAAAGAACTTACACACACCAGGGTCTCTGAAAAGAAAAAGATAAACAGTGAGAGAACATGACAAAGAAAAAGGGGTAAACATTGCACCTTTGTTGATGGCCAGTGGCTCCAGGAACAAAATGTGCTATGTCACATCAACTGATATGGTAAAGTAGAAGGGTCACCAGACTAAAAAATAGGATGCTGAATTTCTTTTTTGTTTGTTTGTTTGTTTGCATATATATATATATATATATATATATATATATATATATTTTTGGTCTTGTCTGAAGAGTAACATTTCTTTTCCATTAGGAATATACATACACATGCGTATTTTTTAAATAAATTGTATACTCTTAAAAATGAATTTGAGACAGCTTTCACTATGTGTACAGCACAATAAACAAAAATAGTTAACTAAAATGTAAAAAAATAGGCTCTAAGAAATAAAAAAGATGTCAGCTGTAGAAAACCACAGATATTGAACAAAAAACTAGTTATCAGCTAAGCATAAAAAGAAAACACCTTATCCTGGTGCTATTTCAGTATATTAGTTTCTCAGAAAAAAACACATTGTTTTTGGCCCTGAGTATAATATGGGGAATTTGCCACTGGAGCTTTTCATTAAGAATTCAAATGATGCACACTATCCCACATTCTAGGTTCAGAGATATTCAGATACTTTTCCACATATTGTCTTTGGGTAAAAGTGGAGAGTGGAATACAAGCATAATTTCACAAATAAACTTTGCATAGTGAATTTGTTTGAGATTTGTGATTATTCAACCTAATACAAAGATAGAATTTTGAAAAATTTAAATACTAGTCAAGCTGTGCCATATACCAGTGCTTTTTTTTTCTTTATAGGTCTATTTATTTCAAAATAAAATTAGCAGAAAAATGTAAATAAGAGAAGGGATTTCTATATCTTTTTATTTGTTTGTTTTTTAATTTTTATTTATTTTTTTAGTCATACATGACAGTAGAATGCATTTTGATACATAATACATACATGGAATGTACATACATCAATCATATTGTCTATTCTATTCTGCTGCCCTTCTTATCCTCTCTACTCCTCCCCTCCTTTCCCATCCTTTCTCTCTATCCAATCTAATGTGACACACATTTTTTCTTTTTCTCATTACAACATCATATATGTATTCTGTATAACAATGAGGTTCTCCTTCCATCTTCCATGCAACTCCGCTTCTCCCTCTTTTTCCCTCCCACCTCTCTTCCCTATTGAGTGGTAGTCTTCTTCTTATGCTCTTCCTCCCTATCCCATTTTGAGTCACCCCCCTTATATCAAAGAAGACATTCAGCATTTGTTTTTTAGGGATTGGTTATCTTCACTTAGCATAATCTACTCTAATGCCATCCATTTGTCTGCAAATGCCATGATTTTATTATTTTTTAGTGCTGAGTAATATTCCATTGTGTATAAATGCCACATTATTTTCATCCATACATATATTGAAGGGCATCTAGGTTGGTTCCACATTCTAGCTATTGTGAATTGTGCTGCTATAAACATTGATGTGGCTGTGTCCCTGTAGTATGCTCTTCTTAGGTCTTTTGGGTATAGTCCGAGAAGGGAAATAGCTGGGTCGAATGGTAGTTCCATTCCAAGCTTTCCAAGGAATCTCCATACTGCTTTCCAAATTGGCTGCACCAATTTGCAGTCCCACCAGCAATGTATGAGTGTACCTTCCCTCCCCCCCCAACCCCTGCATCCTCGCCAGCACTTGTTGTTGTTTGACTTCATAATGGCTGCCATTCTTATTGGAGTGAGATGGTATCTTAGAGTAGTTTTAATTTGCATTTTCTGATTGCTAGAGATGGTGAGCATTTTTTTCATGTATTTGTTGATTGATTGTATATCCTCTTCTGAGAAGTTTCTGTTCAAGTCCTTGGCCCATTTGTTGATTGGGTTATTTGCTTTTTTGTTGTTTAACTTTTTGACTTCTTTGTATACTCTAGAGATTAGAGCTCTATCTGATGTTTGAGGGGTAAAAATTTGTTCCCAGGATGTAGGCTCCCTATTCACCTCACATATTATTTCTCTTGCTGAGAAAAAAACTTTTTAGTCTGAATTCGTCCCATTTACTGATTCTTGATTTTAACTCTTGTGCTATAGGTGTCTTATTAAGAAATTTGGGGCCTGCCCCCCCCCCGTGATGAAGATTAGGACCAACTTTATCTTCTATTAGACGCAGAGTCTCTGGTCTGATAGGATGCTGAATTTCTGATAGCAGCAGCTCTACTTGTTATTAGCAATGTATCTTTTGACTTAAATTTCAGAGCACTCAGTTTCCCTATTGCTTAAATAAGAGAATTGATGGGATATTTTCAAATTGGGAAAATTAAAGTGTTTAGGTCATGGGCTCAAAATTAACTTTTTTCTCAATCCAAGTCTCTTCTATGAAAGCTAATTAAATTTTCTCTTTCTTTTCTATTCCTTACCAATTAAATTTAAATAACCAATCAATTAGCAACTTCTCATTAGAACTAAGGACATTCAGCTCAGATATGGAAAAGGTGGTCATTCCAAAAGAATACCAAAGTAACCAAAAACAAAAACAAAGCAATTATACATAAACTATTCCAGGACCAGAATAATGGAAGCCATGCTTGCAGTTGTTAAGGCCATGAACTGGGAATCTTCTGGCTTCCTCTTCTCTCCTCATTCACATGCAAAAGCCAGCATGTCTTGTTGGCTTTGTCTTTGCAGTTTATTGAGGCTCCAATCTCTGCTAACCCTCTTCACGTTTCCACTTTGGTCCAAGCCTCATCATCTCTTGCCTGGTTTATTTTTATTGTCTCCCTCCTTCTATTTTTACTTTCCAAGAGATTAATATCACCAGAGTAGTTGGAGCCTTCCTTCTAAAATGAAATGAGTTACACATCTGGTCCAAATACCCTAACAATTGTCAATCTTAGAATAAAGCTAAAATCCATATATTGATTTACCATCCCTTATTATTTAACCCTATTCTCCTATTTCCCTGAACTCCTCTGCTACTTCTTCTCTTTCATAGACTCAGTTTTGATTACACTGGAACTGGCTCATGTCCACTTCCAGTATCCTTTAATCTTAACGTTTTCCCAGCTTGGATGACTCTTCTGGAAATCATTTTGATTTGCTTCTCACCTGCTTTAAGTCTCACTGTGTTAGGATGTCCTTTACAGGCATTCAAGTGATGGTAGTTTCCAGGAAGTGGTAGAAGATACTTTTATAACCACATCAGAAGAAATAGAGAGCTTTTACCAACATTGTCAATATCTTTCCTCATTTTTCATCATGGCATATATTGCCATCTTTAAACTATTTTCATAATATATTTTGACTGTCATTTCTGTCTTTGTATGAAAGGACAATGACCTTCTGTTGCTTTTATGTTCACTACTTAAACAGGGCCTAGCATAGGGTATGCATTTAATAATGCTACATGAATAAACCCTGTGAACTCTTCCACTCTTCAATCATGATGCATCCCTAGGTGTCTCCCTCCCATAAAGTCATGTGTCCCTACTCACCATTTGAGAGTCTTCAAGGAAGACTGTGGTCATACCAATACCACAATTTTTAGGAATGCTTTGCTGGGTGTAACAGAACTCTTGAGTTCATATTGATTAAGCATTTATTATCATATACCTCACCAGCCAACTAAATCTGATAAGCTCTTTATCCTGTTTTACATGATTTATGTCCAGTTCTATGTCTTACATCTTACACAGCAAGTCATACCATTTTATTTATTATATTAAATAAGTACTATATTTATTTCCTTCATGATTTCTACTTTAAAAGCTTTTTTCTTATTTTCTTTACCATATTATTTCTCCCTAGATGGATATGTCATATTATAGAATTTAATAACTAATTGTTTAATGAAATAATGTCCTTCCTTTTAAAAAAGCACCCCTGTATTGCTGTGAAGTTATTTCTGTTCAATATACTACCCTTTAACCCTCTTTTTGCTGTAGTAGGTTAACTTTGTGTCTTGGATCCTTGTTAATACTTTCTCCTCAACTCCTGCTATAGTGGAATAAGGTCAACCCTTCTCTGGAAAACCCAACATATTGCCAAAACTCCCTGTCTTTCTCATTCAGGTTTCATTTTCTCATTTCAGACTTCTTCATTCCCACGAAACTTCTAAATCACTGCATCCTGTCACTCAATCCTGCAAACACTTGCTAGAATTAGATCTGTTGAAACATTCCTACCCCTGAAATTCTAGATTTCCACAATACTCTCTAATTGCATTTTAAGTTCACCAAACCCATATCTTCTTCCACTTCATTGATACCCTTACTTCATTGACCCCTTTGCATTCTCACTGATAACCATATTGTCTTTGAATTGTTTTTGTTGCTGCTGTTGTTTTTTCCTCTCTCTTTCTCTGCAAATTTGATTCCTTGGTCAATTGTTTCAACACTTTCCTTACAAATCAGTAAACTCCTTTATTTTATTGTCTTTTCCTGAACATAGACTCAAGGAAGACCATCAACTCAATGGTCAGAAGCCCCATCTGGCCCCCGTCATATCTTCTAGAAAACCATTTTGTTTTCAAATTAATTACCTCACCTTGACCTTCATTCACTGTTACCAAGATTTACTTTTAGCTAATGCTTATTTACTGTTTCATTTAAGAGTTCAATCATCACTTGCTTCACAAAGCTATTACTCATGCCCAACAATGGATTAATTTCCCCTTTCATATAGCACCTTCTATTGTACTATATATAATTTATCACTTTGTGATTATGTGTTCAGAATTAAATCCCCAAAAAGAATTACTATATTTATTTATTTTACAGTTGTACTGTGAAGTTTGAAGTTTGTTTATACTTTGTTGAGAGCTTCAGACAAAGTAGTTTTCTTGATTACTTTTGAAGCATAGAGGATTTGTGTTCCAAACTACTTGTTTTTATGCTTATTTCTGTGAATTTTTCAGCCTTAGTAAATATCAAATTTATTAAGACAGGATTATTAAACCCACATCTATGATGACTATGAAAAGGGGAAGATGCATGCAAAGATTTATCCCAACATACATTGTGGTCAATACTTACTATCTTTTTATTCATCTGTTTAGTGCAGAGAATCAAACCCATGAACTCATGCGTATTAGGCAAGCACTCTACCACTGAGCTACATCTCCAACCCTCCTGCTTTGTTTTTCAGCTATAATGCACTGTCTGCCTTCTGAAAGTGGACCTAAGTATCCACTGTGATTTACAAGGTTGTCTCTTTCTGCTTGCAGGCAGAGATCATAAATTGAAGGAACTGAAGACTGACTCTGCCCCCTGGGTCATCCAAAGGAACACATTGCCTTATAGTTCATGATATAACCAGGTGCTTGAGCCAAATTTTAACTCCATATATATGTTTGAGAAACAGTATTCTTCACTTTTCTTTTATCTTACCAACAATTATTTTAGAGAAAGAAGAAAATTGACAAATCTGATGTAACCATTTCTGTGAAACAAAGAATTCAGTTTTGTTTTCTTGTGTTCCATTTAGATAGTCTTATTTTATCACAAATTTCACCACAAAAGCATTAAACATTGATTAGCAATTATAGAAGAATATTGTGAATGAAACAATGGAAAATAATACTTAAAGAGATAATAGTTGAAAATCCATAAGGATACACATAAAGTCATACTTTTTGAGTGTAAGAACTTTTAAAAAAACAAGAAAATTTTTGAAAATATAGGATAATATATCCACACTTAACTATGTTTCCTGAAAACTGTAAAATATTAAGAAAAGCAAATACTAAAAATCACCAGGATGTAAAGTACATTGATGACAATAATTATAATTAATAATAGCACACTTCTCATCAGTGACAACAGAAGAAACAATATAATATGGTAATATCTACACAGTGCAGATGGGAAGTTACTGTCAGTTAATTTGTATACACAGCTGCTTGACCAGTAAAGAGAGAAAGCAAAATGAAACATTTGAATATATGTAAATAAAGTACTTTTAGCATTGTTTAGACTATTTAGGAAACATCAAAAATAATTTAAAAGTGGGGCTGGGGTTGTGGCTTGCATGTGTGAGGCACTCAGGACCACATAAAATAAATAAAGTTATTGCGTTTATCTACAACTAAAAAATGCATAAAAAATTAAAAGAGAATGAGTTAATAAAGTGGAAAATACAGAAAACTTTAACTGTGAAAAATTTTTATTTTATACTGACAACAAAAGTAATAAATTATTTTGCATTGTAAAAATAAAGCTAAAACTCAAAATGAACAATAATAGGATGAATAAATTTTCCATGCCCAAATAATATAATCTGAATCATCTTGATATGTTCACGCTAAAGGATAAAAGTAAGAATAAGTTTTGGATTTGAAAAAAAATCCTAGTCTATATTTTGTATTTTAAAATCAAAGACAACGAGTCTGGGGTTCTAGCTCAGTGGTAGAGCATGCATGAGGACTTGAATCCCCAGAACTGAAGAAGAGAAAAAAAAAGGAAGAAGAAGAGAGGCATAGTTTAGGCCGGGCATATAATTTATTGCAGTGGAGTAATTGCCAAGCATGGGGAGGCCCTGCTTTCAATTCCCAGCACAGCAACAAAAACAATTTTAAAAAGAAAGGAAAATAAATACATACCACACGTACATACAAATAAAACAGGATGAGAAAATACAAATTAGAGAAAAAATATCTACACTTAAATTGTGCAAAGAAAAAAAGGTAATAAAAGGATAGAAATTAGAAAATTCAAAGCACATGTCTCTTTGATAAATGGTATTAGAAAAATTGGACATCAATCCGGAAAAGGGGAAATTGAACCCATATCATAATGTGTTAGTTAGTTTTTTATTCATTGCTTATAACCAAAATACCTGACAAGAACAATTTAGGGGAGATAATTTATTTGGGGCTTGTGGTTTCAAAGGTTTCAGTCCATGGTTGCTCAACAACATTTCTCTGGGTCCCAAGATGAGGCAGAGCATTATGGCAGAGGGGTGTGGCAGGGAAAAGCTGTTTAGTTCATGGCATCCAGGAAGCAGAGAGAGGGAGGGAGGAGCCAGGGGAATAAGATATAATCCCCAAGGGTACAGCCCCAGTGACTAACTTCCACTACCCCACCTGTTTACAGTTAGCATCCAGTACTTTCAAATGGTTAATCCAGCAAATGGATTAATCCAATGATTTATTTGTGGTTCTCATGATCTAATCATTTGCCTGTGAACATTCCTGAACGGGAGATTTTGGGGTGACCTCATATCCAAACTGTAACATAATCATACACTAAAACTCAAAAAATGAATTAAAGAATGTGAACATATATTCTGAAACTGTAAGGTCGTTAGAAGAAAACAATATAATCTCCTCAATGTTTATCTTGGCAATGGTTTTTGCATGTGACAACAAAAACACAAGCAACAAAAGCAAACATATGCAAGTGGAATGAGATCAAACTAAAAACCTTCTGTATAGCAAAGGAAACAATAAAATGAAAAGTCAACCTACATAACAGAAGAAATACTTACAAATCATTTATTTTTATAAGGGGATAATATCTAAAATATAGAAGGTACGCATACAACGGATTAGAAGAACAAATAACCCAGTTAAAAAACAGATAGGCATCTCTCCAAAAATACCTACAAATAGTCAATATGTAAAAAAAAATGTGTTCAACATCACTAATTGCCAGAGAAATACAAATGAAAATCACGATAAGGTATCACTTCACACCTGTTAGGATGATTATAAGAAAGAAAGAAAGAAAGAAAGAAAGAAAGAAAGAAAGAAAGAAAGAAGGAAGGAAGGAAGGAAGGAAGGAAGGAAGGAAGGAAGGAAGGAAGGAAGGAAGGAAGGAAGGAAGGAAGGAAGGAAGGAAGGAAGGAAGGAAGGAAGGAAGGAAGGAAGGAAAGAAAGAGGGAGGGAGAAAGGTAGGAAGGAAGGGAGGGAGAAAGGTAGGAAGGAAGGGAGGGAGGGAGGGAAAATGTTAGTGTCGTATTCTATTTTCTGTCGATATAATAGCTGATACTAGGTGTTTTATGATATAATAGAAGTTCAGTGATTTATAATTATAGCAACTAGGAAGGCCAAGGCCAATAGCTTCTGGGGGTCTTCTTGCTGAACCATAACATAGAAAAGAGCACTACAATGTAGAGGCAGAGAAGCAAGCCAGAAAGATCTCCTGTGTATAACAAAGCCACTCATATAAATCATCAATCCAGTATCAATGAATGGATTAATCCATTTTTATGAGAACACAGACCTCATGATCCAGTCATTTACTAAAGTTTCCACCTCCCAAATACTATTAATGCATGACTTTGGGAATTAAGTTTCAACAAGAAAAATTTGCCATACACACTCAAACTACTGCAGATAACAATGTCAGTGAGGATGTAGATGTAGAGATAAAGGAGCAGTTCTCCATTGTTGACGGGAGTATAAATTGGCGCCCTATTATGGAAAACAGTATGGGAGCTCCTACATGATGAAACATAGAACTACCACATAATCCAGTAATCTTGTTTCTGGAAACATACAAGAAATAATTAGGATCAAGATCTTGAAGAGATATTTGCACTTCCTTGTCACTGAGTCATTATTGATGATAGTCAAAATCAGAAAGTGCATAAATGTGCATTGATAGATGAGCTAATAAAAAATTATGCTATAAACTGGGTGTGGTGGTGTACACTTGTAATTTCAGCAGCTCAGGAGGCTTGAGGCTCGAGGATTGCAAGTTCAAAGCCAGCCTCAGCAACTTAGATCCTGAGCAACTTAGCAAGACTATAATTTATCTCAAATTAAAATACAAAAAGGGCTGGGGATGTGGTTCAGTGTTTAAGCATTCCTGGGTTCAATCCCTGGTACCCCAAAAAAGTGAGTTATAAACATATAATGGAATATTCTTTAAAACAAGGGAAAGAAATCCCACTATTTGGGACAACATGAGTGGATTTAACACATTATGTTAAGTGAAATGAGCCTGAGGCATACCAAGTAAAATATTATTTGTGCTCACTCATAAGTACCATATAAAAAATCAAACTCATAGAAGCAGAGAATATTAAGGTGATTGTTAGGACCAGGAGGAAGATCAAAAGAGGAAGAGATGTGTAATGGGTACAGGGCTTCAGTTATGCTAGATAATTATGTTCTGAAGACCTAATACAGCCCAGTGCCTAAAGCTAACAGTAATATTATATACTTAAAATTGGTAAGAGGCTAGACTTTATGTTGGATTTTCTCAGATGTAAATACACACAAGAATAAAACATAAAACAATAATAATTTTAAAAGGCAGGAGAAACATTAGGAAGTAATTTTGGCTTGGATAGTGGTGATGGTTTTACAATTGTATACCTACTTCAAACTCATTGAGATGCATACATTACATAAGTACATCTTTTTAAATGTTAAGCATACATCAATTAAGTGTTTTTGGAAAAGAAAGTATCATTTCAAAATAATTATCCATTGCATTCTCTACTAAGTTTGATTACATGTGTACCTTATGTACACAGAAGTGCCCACTTAACCATGGGAGATACGTTTCAAGACTTTCAGTTCAAAACTGCAGATAGTATCAGATTTTATTGTTTTATTCCTATGCATAAATTTTTGTAAAAAAATTTAACCTATAACTTGGATACAGTAGGAGATTAACAATTATAATTAATGAAATAGAACAATTATAGTAATTTACTGTTATAAAATTATAAGTTATATTATAAAAAGCTTACACATCCTTAATTTCTATAATATCCATTTAACATTTCAGACTTTGATTGAAGCAGGTAACTGAAAGGGTAGAAAGCCAAACAGAGGATAAGAGGGTATTTAGAAGCAAGTTAACATTTTCTAATTCATGGATTAATAAAGTAATTGCGTAAAGGAATAATATAGCAAATATAATAATATGACAAAGATAGAAGGCAGAATATAAAAATAAGAGCAAAGTCAATAAAATAGAAGAGAGAAGAATGGAATGATGAGCAGAGCCCTAAGAGCTTAGTTTCAGAGGTCTGTCTTTTTCCCTCTTTCCCTTCGACAAATCAATATCCTGCAAGACATATGAAGAAAAATGAGAAAGATCACACAATTTAAATTCATTCAAGGGACACAACTACAGACAAAAGTAAAAAGTCTTAAGATGACATGAGAACAATAAAACAAATCCAACACATTTTGAAGATACATATTATTAAAATGAACTCAAGAAAGATGGAAAATTCCAAATGAACAAAAAGATGGCATAAAATTTCTATCAGATTTATCCCTTGAGAAAGACCACTAGATGGCTTTGTATACAAGTTTGAGCAAACCTTTAAGCAAATAAATTCTCTGCATGCAAGCTCTTTCAGAGAATAAACGAAACAGCATTCTAACTGAAACATTTATAAGGATAATATAAACTGGAAACCTATTATGAAAAGATAGAACTTGAAAAATATTGATTCATCCCATCTACAAAATATCTATAATAATAAATTAAATTCAGCAACATACAAATGTATAGAAGAGGAAAGATATTTCAATGTCAATATTTTATATACTAAGCCCTAAACTAATAGACAAAAGTTTGATAATTTTATGATACCATTAATATAATGTATAACTATGTATGAATAGTTAACTATATAACTATGTATGAATGTATCATGTGTTTAAATTACTTCATATATATAAATTTTAATGTATTATATATATTATGGGGTAATTTCATATATGTTATTAATATATAAGATTCAAAACCCTGTGGAAAATATTTTATCCACACAATCATAAAAAATTTCATGGCTAGTAGTGAGGAACAGTAGAAACATTGTAAAAATGTTAAAATCAGAAAGAAGAGAAGTCTGTTGCATTTAACTTCCGATTTAACAAGCTCAAAAATGAAATGTGAGGTTTTAAGTGTTGAAATTACAAAGATAAAACAAAAATCCCCATATCGTAGAGATTCTGCTCATTAAAAGCAATCCAAAATCTCTGGCAAACTTTCCAACAAGATTTGACATGAATTCTGGATAAAAGATTAACAGATAAACTATATTTATTTTTTTCCTGTTAAAATCTTTCAAAATACTTCAGAACATCTAGAAGAAAGAATAGATATATTGAGTAAATTTGAACTTAAGCAATACACATGAATTTCTGTGTATTTCTGATCATACTGACATCATTTCCTAATGAAGAAAACACTTAATTTGGGAGGGATGTTCATACCCACACATTAAGATTGCAGTACATATATTTTTCAGCTTAACCAATATGTTTTATTTATTTATCTATCAATTTATCGATTTAATTAATTAATTAATGTATTTATTGATGCTGGGAATTGAACCAAGAGGTGCTTTACCACTGAGCTATATCCCTATTCCTTTTCCTTTTTATTTTTTATTTTGAGACAGGATCTCACTAAGTTGCCTAGGGTCTCTCCAAGTTGCTGAGGCTGCCCTCAAACTTGTGACCCTCCTGCCTCAGCCTCCTGATTTGCTAGAATTTCAGACTTGTGTCACCACCCAGCAATATTTTATTATCTTGAATGATTTAAATATTAATAAACATGTTGGTTTTGCATAGCAGCATGCTTTGTATTTTTTTATGTTTCTCTATCCCTCCATGTTACCATTCTCTAATATACTTATTTTCTCTGCTTTGTTTTATTTCATTATCTAGACATACTAAAATATAGTCATTTTTTAATGTTGGACATTGTTTTTTGTTTTAGAGGTTTTATGATTAATAACATTATTCTTTGGACATATATCTACAGGTCCCATTCTACACTGGTGAAATAGTGCGGTAGAGTTCATACATAAGGTAGAATTGATTTGTCATAGGCAATGTATAAATATCTTCATCTTCAAATATAATGTCAAAATCTTATCCAAGAGATGGATAAAACCCAGAATCTCACAGAAGAAGAGTAGAATGATAATTATAATTGCTATCAGCACAATTTCTTAAATACATTTTGAATCTGAAGATGACTGTGGTATTAATTTTACATCCTTGACTAGTAGGAAGATATTGCTTATATACTTTTGGTAATTTGGGGGTTTTCTCTTTAGATTGACTTCTTGATATGTTCTGTATCACTGCCTTTCTTGTAAGGAGAGGCTGGGAAGTCAGTCAATATTTTCAAGATTCCCGTGTGATTCCCCACCTTGTCTTGCAGGAGCTGGTGATTTGGATGCATTCTTACTGAACTCTGAAGTGAAACACACCATGTTGAGGACAGAAGCATAATTTTGTTGGATTGTGGTAACATGCTGATATTTTGAGGTCAGACAGTAAAGATTTCTAATTTTCTCCATAAATTTCATGCATTCTGATTTTTTGCATCCCAGGTGTTATCACGTCATTTGTCTGTTTATTGATTTAAATATCAAGTCTCCCATTTTATCCATCTCTGCGTTTCCTCATGGCTTCTGTCTCTGACATCTGAGTCCCAGAATATATAGATCCACATCCATTATATAATTGTTTCAAATGCTCTATTGCTATTTTTGCTTTATTAATGGCTAGCATATTCAAATTTCTTAATATTTTAGTACTAAAGTTCACTGTATAATAAGCCACTGCAAAACTCTATGGCATACAGGAATAAGCATTTATTCTCACGCACACAGATATGCAGGTCAGCTCTAGTGATTTTGATTCAGACTGTTTTTCTGTGAATCAGCTTGGGCAGCTATGCTCCCTCTGTGTTCATTCTAGAGCTCTGTAAAGAGGAACAACAGAAAAACCAATTGCCAGCTGGGTACTATCTCATGTGTTTGTTCAGTTTTGTAGCAAAACTCTTAGTAATAATGATGTGTAGACAGGCATTTGAAAACCAAGAAGAAATGAAAAGCACTGTTAAAGGACACCAAATAAATCCCACAGAAAGCTGTCTCTAGCCCATGTTTATTTCAGTACTCACAATAGTCAAGAGATGGAAACAATCGACATTCCTGTAAATAGATGAATGGATAAATAAATTGTGGCATATATGTATAAATGCAGACAATAGGAATGTTATTCAGTCTTTAAAGAAAAAGGAAACAACCTGCTATTTGCAACCTCAGTAAACCTGGAGGACATTATGCTAAGTGAAATATTCTAGATAGTGAAAAGTACATACTGCATAATCTCATACACTGTAAAATCTAAAAACAACAACAACAATAACAACAAAAGCCTGAATATATAGTAATAGAAAGTGGAATCAGGAAGTGAAATGGTGGTTACCAGGTGTGGTGATATAAAGGGGGAGGCATAGATTCAAGAGTACAGACATACACTTTCTCAGATGCATAAATCTAGATATTTAATGTATGAAATTAGGATTATAGTTAATAATATTGTATTTTACACTGAAAATTTAAGAAAGTAGATTTTAAGTACTCTTTGATATTGAACTGAATGTATTTTAAAGTGGGACTTATGATGCGGATTGACCTGAAACAGTGTCAGTGATATCTCTCTGGATGGCTGTCTACAGTGAGGAGAGAGTCTTGAATGGATGGAAAGCTGCTACTCTAGGTAGGTTTGGCACTCAGGTAATTGGTTTACACCTTATCTTCCACACACAGCTATAGCACATGGTTCATTTTTAATTGTTCTCCATATTATTCATTTTTAAAAATGGATGGTTAATTCTAAAATTGTTTATCACAACAGAGCAAATGATGCCTGTTTCCAGTATTGTGTGACATAAAAATGAAGTTGTTTGACTTAAGTTCTCAGATAAATAAAATTAAAAGCTTGAATAAAAAAGTAAAATTTCTGTGAAAATATAAACATAATAATTAATAAAAAATACATAATATTTAACAACTTGAAATATTTTATAAATTATAAGCAAAAGAGAAGACATTCACATTGGGAAATAAGAAATAAAACCTGCCCTGTGTTGATGGTATAATATAATTTCAATAATAAATAACAATAACGACTTTTTTTTAACAATAACAGCTTATAAGACAAATAAATGAGCTCATTAATGTCCTATGATATAAGATCAATATACAAAAAATCAATTCCAGTTTGATTAATTGTATATTTCTTTTTTAGTTTTTCATACCAACTAACATGGAAATTAAAATCAACATCTTAACATATAACAATTCAGTCCAAATTAATATCAATTTAATTTTAATATTGTATTAAATAGTGTGTATAGCTCTGTCATCTCTCCACTTCTTTGTGCCCCCAAACATAGTCATACAACATAGATGAAGATACCTGTTTTCCCAGGCATTTACATAAATCTCTAGTGAGTCATTAGTTGACCACGAAGTTAACTAAGCAGACTTCAGAAGCTAAAATGACAAAGAACTCAAACTTTACAGAATTAGTTTAGGATGGTCACTACACAACAAAGTTCAATAACAAGACAGCAACTAACACCAAATCACACGGAAAAGGGAGAATCTAATCTCCAAGGTGCCAATTACTTATTATTTAAAGTGTCTGATATTTTGTTTCTTTTTATAATTTCCTTCTTTTTACTGATGTTCTGTATTTGGTGAGACAGCTTTTCTTTCTTTTCTGAGGTTCTTTAGTCAAGAGTCTCTTTAATTACTTAAAATTACTTCACATAATTGATATCAATACTTGTTTAATAATCCCAGTATCTAAACTAGCTCAAGGAAAGTTTCTATGAACTAACTACTTTATTTATTTTTTCTGTACATTGGCCATGTTTTCCTGTTTGCATTTTTCCTGATAAATAAATTTATAAATATAAGCTTCTCTTTAGGCATCTTTTTTTCTTTGATTCTTGAATATTTGAAATTTTGTACAGTTCCAATGAAGCTGATTACTAGAATCAACTCCTGAACACATAGTCATCTAAAGAACTAGGTACCACTAACTGATCCAACCAAAATTTTCTCTTGTTGAAGGTTTGTCTTTTAAAAGACTTAATTTCATGTCTTCTCAGTGGAGTTGTTGAAAT
Source organism: Ictidomys tridecemlineatus (assembly GCF_052094955.1). NCBI lineage: Eukaryota > Metazoa > Chordata > Mammalia > Rodentia > Sciuridae > Ictidomys > Ictidomys tridecemlineatus. The sequence goes on from NC_135477.1 coordinate 41,756,287, forward strand.
TTTATTTACAGTGGCCATGCATAATTTAAATTTAATACTTTACCTGAATAGTATATAGAAAATTATTAATTACTATTAAAGATAGATAGTTGATTATCTGGTGTGAATAATCTGGTATGAATAATTACAGATTGCTTCTTTAATATTTTTAAAAGTATGTGGGAGATATTATAGTCTGTATCTGGAATGTTCTCCAAAGCTCATGTGTTAAAGGTTTGGTCCCCAAAGCAGCACTATCCAGAAGAGGATTATGAGTGCTCTGACCACATCAGTGGATTAATCCATTGATAACTGAATGGACTACTGAGATTGATGGAAACTTTATGCAGGTGGGGACATGGTTGGAGGAAGTAGGTGACTGACTAAAAGTGTGCCATTTTCTTGTTCCTGGCTCCTCCCTCTCTGGGTCTCTGTTTCCTATCATAAGTGGAGCAACTTTCCTCAGATGTTCCCTTCTATCATGTTCTGCTTTACCCCAGGCCCCAAACCACAGAATCAATTGACTATGTACTAAAAACATGAGCCAAAATAAATCTTTCCTTCTCTAAGTCCTTGTCCTCAGGCATTTGTCATAGTGATGAAAAACTGACTAATATAGGTAATGACTGGAACTGAAGGTTCTTGAATGACTTATTGATCAGGCCATATTGGGTGATATTTTTCCATGACTTGACATAAAAATGAATTTATTGTGCTTCAATTCTATTTCATCATCTAGGTCAAAATCTTCATCATTTTCTCCTGGGGTCAGTATGCTTCAGATTTCTCCTCTTGATCTACTTTTTTCCCTTATAGTTTTCTAATAATTATTATTTCTTGAGCACCCATTTCTATCCAAACTTTTCCTACTCCATATAACAAAATCTAGATGTATTTTCAATGTTAATAATATATTTTTTATATTAAATCCATAATCTATCCATATTCTATAGTTATTCACAAATATGTTTTAATTTTCTATGATATCATAAAAAACTTGAATAATTCCCTGAATATCCTTTGCATTTCTCTGCTTTTAAAATACTCTGTATCTTAGAAAACATCAACAAATTCTTCAAATCCAGATATCATACCACCATAAGCTTCCAAAAGTCTATGTTACTCATTTCCCTGCCATATTTAATGTATGAATATTTAACAAAATTAATCATTAAAACTTACCATATACTAATCTCATTGACACATCAAATTCATCCTTTATCCCTAAAGTTTCAAAATAAAAATATAACATATAAATATATAAATTTGAGCCAAGAAAATAAACTAGGTTAGGAACCACTCTATCATCAAATATATGATGATTTCATCATAATTATTTTCTATGGTGCCTTTTAGTCTTATCAAATCATTTCTCCTGAGATTTATCTTTTCAATTAAGTTCAAATATCTGATGATAATATTTACATATTTTATAATATTTCAGAGTAGCTAGTATTTAATTAAGTTTAGCTAATTAAATACTGGTTGACTGACTCTCCCATTCTTTGAATAGATGGATCATTCTATTTTCAAATGATAAAATTAAATATTACTTGATAAATTCTTGCACCCTTTATGTAGACTAATTGGGCTCTTATTCATTATGACAGTAATAGATGAGTGAGGCAGGTCACTACATAGAAACTATGAAATAGCAGTATTATTAAGAAAATCAACAGATAGGAGCACATGTCATTGAAAATATTCTAGGTTATATATTCTGCAGAAAAGATGCATAAAACAATGCATAAGATCTGTGATTTTAAGAGTGTAGCATTTTTTTTATGCATTACTATAAGGGAGATATGGTTTCAAACCTTTCCAAAAGATTGGTCTTTGGGAATCAGTATAACAAATGGGTTCTGTGGCTCTGGGTTGCTAGATTCTTTAAGATGATTTGGAAAATAGCTATTATTATCATGTGAAGTAAAGAAAATTAGCTTTGCACATTATGAAAAACAGCTGTATGCTATCAGACCTGATTGGAGATTGTTTTAAATATTTTGTTGGAAACAGTTGCAAGAATTCATTGTATCATCTGCAGCATCTGTTATTATAAGTGGCATCTGGTTGGAAGATCACTGGTCTGGTGTAATTACATAAAAATGACAATTTCTTTTTTTCATGTAATTAGTACTGGTGAGTTGTGGTGGTGGAGATTTGACATATTTTTCAATATGTATTTTAAAAATATACATGAATACAAAATCATCTGTGCATTTTAAACTTTCTGTATAGCCTTACTTTCTATTAGGACTTAGACTGAAGAATGTTTTAAAAGAGATTGCCTCTGATCCAAACAAAGGAGGGAGAATCACAAAAGGAACTTCCTGGGGGGAGATTCCCAAGTATCCTTTCCTGATTCCCAAATAATAAATTTGGACATGGCTTCTTTGACTAAGTTACTTACTTCAGGGAGAAGTAATTGGCATTGGCTATAGCTCAGAGGTGGGACCCATGGTATACTGTCTTCATTGACAACATTACCTTCAATGGCTTCAAGCCATTTTAATTGCTACATGAATACTCAGTGACTATTTTACCTTTATTTCTTTTATAGCCTTCAATTTTCCTAATTAGTTAATACATGGCCAAATAATTAAGTTGGTATCTCAAAATCATGACATTTTAGCTAATATCAATCCTGTTTTATAATAAATTAATGTTTGATATAACATTTTTTTTCAAAGAAACTCCACAGGGGACTACAAAAAAATCAAGTTCTTAGTGTCCTTGTGAATAAATAGCACCACTTACTTGGGAGAAAATGCTTAATTTATTTCTATGCACTCTATATTATTTATCTTTTGTTCTGCCTTAATTAGCTTTTTCATAGATCAAAGCTGAACTCAGACTTTGCTGATTTGTTCTCCCTGCAGTTACAAGAAAGGAGTGGAAAAGAGGATAGAGAGGACAACTGTGACATCTTGATAAAGGAGATTTCAATATTTAACCAATTTGCATGTCATCAATAAATGCATTAGCACTTGAGCACCTAGCTTCTCAAGCAAACACTTTAATGAGCAGGTGGTTCTGACTGACTGACCATTTTAAATATTAACTGCATTTCGTGTTGACAACTTGCTTGAGACAGACTGGTATTGCTCATCAATTCTGTGGCATCTTCAGAAACAGCCGAGCTGTTTACAATTACAAATAATTCCAAGATGTTAAAAATAAATCTAAAAGTGTGCACACACATTTTAATTTAAATTCCACTGATTATTTGTTTCTTATTTAGGTATGTGGTATTTGTGGTGCAAATAAATTCTCTAGAATAATTCATGTCATGTAATCTCCCCTGGGCCAGTGTAAGTCCTCCTGATGCCTGTCATTGACATTTCCTGCTTTCCATCATGCTTTGGTGTAAATGAGCCCTACCACTTCCACTTCCAGACTCAATCCTATAATTTCTTTATTGAGATTTCATTGATCATTCCCTAGTTTGATTTACGCATTCTCTTTATAAATTTCCCTAATATTGCCTTTATAATGGCTGCACTAAGTTATAATGGTGAATTATAATAGAAGCGATTGCCTTTACCTGTTGACTTCCGACACAAGGCAGAGATTATCTTTAAAATGGAAACAGAAACATATTTTTTCAATTATATTCGTTTTAAGTATTTTGTCCCTTAGTCTTTCCTTCAAGAGATTAATTTAAATACAGATTTGTTGTTGAGCATAAATTTAGAGAATTGTTTAAGAGAAAAGAGTAGAAATGCAATTTTTATTTCATGCATGGTATGATAAATATATGTTATAAACAAATAACACATTTTAAGTTACATATTTGTATATATTAATTTTTAACTTATTTTCAAGATTATGAGTATAATTACATTTTTGTGGAAAGCCCACTGCATGAATATTTATGAAATAAGAACTTCAGATTAATATTAGGATAAGAAACATTGATGAAATAAGTCTTTTTAAGAAATATAAGAATTCTAACATGACCAAAGGGATAAATCCTTTAAGCAAAGAAGAAACAAAATGTTGTTTTATAATGCATATATTATTCTTCAAAGTGATCATTTTCCTTGATTCAACCAACAACACCAACTATTATCAGAAATTTCAAGTATTCAGAGAATCAAAAATTTTCACAAAAATTAAAAAAATAAGATAAAAAAGGAAAACTAAAAAAAAAAAGAAAGAATTTAGGAATTACTGGAGGGTACCCAGGCTCCTGACCACCCTAATCCTAGGTATTGTATTAGTAGCTCCTATATAATGAATAATTGCTCTAAGTCAGGCATCGTGTTAGGCAAACTCTGCATTTATTATTCCCTTAACCCTTACAATAATTGCATAAAGATACAACTAAGAAAATATAAGTTGAGGAAATGTAGTATCTTGCTGAGGTTCAAACGATCTCAAAGTATTACAAAGTACAAACTCATGTTTCAGTATATACAGAGTCTAGAATACCAATGAATTTTGTCCATGCCAAGAAAGAGATGAGAGCTTGTACAAAGGAGATCAGCAATTACTATACCAGAAATTTATATTAGCAACATCTATTCTTGCCAATTGTATTTGAAATGTAGTGAATCTCCACGCCCTGCTTCAGACTGAATGCTTTCATATGACATTCTTACTTTTATCTTATAAAATTTTCATTCTTTTTAAAATACAAATAAGGACAAAAATAATAGTGCACTATTCTAATTAATACCATTGAAATTTTAACTATAACATAGGAGTGTACTTATAAAATGAAAATAGTAAAAGTAAAACATGAAAATATCCTTTTCTATCCACCACCTGAGTTCACTCACCCCAAATAACCAGTTTTAAGTGTTCCAAGTAAGTAATTCTTTTCACAAAAATAGTAGCATAACTGTTTAAGTACACATATCTTCAAATTCCTTATTTAAATAAACTTAATTGTCTTATGAAAAGCCTATTAATGTTAAATAATTCCTCCTTGAGATTTGTTCAGCACCTTATTGTTCTTACCTACTTTTCTTATTCATTAATTATAACTTAACTGATCATCATGGGCCACTTCATGTGTCAATGTGTACACATGATTTTTCAGGATACATTCCTACTGTGAGATTATTAGGTCAAATAGTACATACAGACTAAATGTGTGAGAAATTACCCAATATTCCTTAAAAAGTATTTCACAATAAACTGTTGCTCAGTAATGTATGAAAATCCTAGATTTTATGCAGTTTTGCCAGCGTTAGATATCATCAAAGGATTCAATATTTGTCTAATTCTTATATTTTGACCTTTCTTGAGACATAGTTCTGGGCATCTTTTATGTGTATATTGAACATTTATAATGAGTTGTTCATTGTAAAACACTTTTAGTACTGTGAAGTGTGTGTCTGTGTTCTATGATGAGCTCTTTGTGGTAATTAACATTAATGGCAGTGGATCTCTCCTGTTAACCTTTAAACTTGATTCCTCCCACTCACATATACCACACAGTCTATCAATGAGCCAATTGTATCAGCCTTACTTTCAAACTATACCCAGAATCAAACCAGAATGACCTGCCATCATCACTTCTCACCTGAACTATTGGGACATCTGATAACTCCTCTGCTGTCAACAGAGTAGCTAGTGTGACAGCTTTGATAGAATAGGCCAGATCATGACACTCCTCTGCTCAAAATCTCATTCCAAATAAAAGCTAAAATTCTTACCCAGTGTCCCAAGATAGTGGTCTTCAGCGTTCCTGCCTTCCTGCCCTCTTCTTGTTTGTTGACTGGCTTGCTCCCTTGCTACCACAGACACGCAGGTAGCTAAAATTCTTACCCAGTGTCCCAAGTACTGGTCTTCAGCTGTCCTACCTTCCTACCCTCTTCTTATTTGTTGACTGGCTTGTTCCCTTGCTACCACAGACATGCAGGTAGCCTCCATGCCAGGTCATCCTCTGCCTGCAGTGCTTCCTTGGGTATCTGGTCCTTCTTCCTTCCTTTAGCTTTGTGAGTCAGTGGTCCGTCACCATCCTACCTAAACCAGCACTGCCCCAAGAACACATGCTTTGTGTCATTTTTACTGTTTGTATGAAAAAAAAAATCACACACACCTGAAATACTATGTGTTCATTTTCAAACTTTAATTTTGAGAAGGGATTCATAAGAGTTCTAAAAAAATATATAGTAGACAGAATGCGTGAATAGCACATGTGACTTATTTATAATCATTGAGAAGTGAAGGTATTTCTAAGCAGTGGGGCAGAGATCCTCATTTATTAATATATTATTTACAACTCATTATTGAAGATGTCTTTTTTCCCCACTTTGATGTCAAAATATCACTTTCATGTCTTACTGAATTCCTACCCCTATAAGAAAAAAATTTTTGGACCATTTTATTTTTAAGTTAAGTCCCCATGTAGATATGAATATATTTGAAGGCACTAATTTGTTCATTGTCCAATCTCCCTTCAGAAAAATCACAACTCGAATAAATATAAGAGAAGAACTATTCTCCCCAAACATTCATCAACACTCAATCATTTAACCTTACATGTGTATAGGCAAGTGTTTAATCACTTAAGGCAGGAATTATATATAATCACATACACACAAATATAAAAATTTTAAATTTTTTATAATAATTTTAGATACACGTTAATTCTATTTAATTTAGTCTATTGTTACAGATAGAAAATCATTTACTCATTTAAATTATGTCTTTCAACTTTATGATTTGTTTTAACACCAATTTTATTTTAATTAAAATTTATGGGTTGGTGGATTATAAGTCTTTTGTATTATTATAATATTGATTTAAACACTAATTTACTAAAGGGCATTACATTATCCTTAAGTTTATCACCTTTGAAGATACATTTTCTTCTTGGAGTTGGAAAAGATTTTCTGTGTAGCAGATAAGTCCCAGACACTAGATTTAGTCTGGCTTAGCTTTGAATCCTACCACTTCCCCCATACCACAGGCATAGCCTTATTCAACTATTTAACCTTTTGTAGCCTCTATGTTCTCATCTTCAAAATGGGGATAAAAATATCAATAAAGAAGGTTTGAGGTTAATTTAATGGTAAATAACATTTAAGTAGTTTAATATAGTGATCAAAATCAGCATAATAATATTATAAAATGAATTTTAAAAATCATATTAATTTCTGGGCTGTTTTCTCCAGAAATTTGATCTATTAAAATCTAAAATTCCATATTGAAGATAAAAAACTGATTTCAATCTATTCTAATTTTTCATGTAAATTTTCATATTCATTTTATTATTTTTCTCTGCAGAAATTCTGAAATCTTGCCATTATCATAGGGGTCTCTCTTCACTCATTTCTCCTTGTAAATGACCAAACTTTTGATTCTATGTATCTCAAGTCTAGTTTGGCAGCCTGCAGATTTTCTTCTGAATTTTCTTCAACCGGTAGTCAATGTTCTCTCCTTTGAAAACTGTCAGGATCACAAACATTCATACATTTCACATTACATTCATCATGTACATTTCTTTATCCTTAAACACATATTTTGGAAATTAGTCAGTTTAAAATTTATTTCTTTTAATTCTTTCTTTTAATGGTTTTCACAACATAAATGTAAAATCAGTATTTTTATTAAAGTTTTAATTTGACATCGATTATCTACTCTCCATAATTACAACCTCACTTGACTATCTTACCTAACACATAAAGGATATCTAGGGTTCCTTATTTTAATAAAGTAAGCTTGCTTTATTGGTAGTAACAACCACTGAATTTTCAGATTTATGTCCTTTTCTCAGACTAGTAAAACTTTTTATATAAATATTAGTGAATTTATAAATTGTTTTTCTGACTGAGATGGCTTCCTATTCATATGTTTGAGTCTAAACCAATAGGAAAGGAAGATATTTATATTTAAGCCATTTTATTTTTTCCATTGGGGATCAGCAAAAAGAGACCAACAAGTTAGTCTCAGGACTTGGTTTGTGTTTTTCCTCCACATTAGTTGTAGAAAGCATCTCACCTTCTCTGACTCCCAGAACAGGTCTCCCACAGAATCTCCTGCTGCACTCTTCTTTCTGAAATCGTATCTCCACATGAACTACATTTGGCATAAAAACTTGTCCAAATACTTCACAAAACCCATCCATTTGAAGCTTCCAATTCTGACCGGTTGCCTGCTGCTCTGAGCCTGGTTGTTCTACCATTATATGTTGTATTTCCATTTCTGTGTTTGTTTTGTTTTTTCTCAGATGACCTATCCACATACCTTCAGGCAGGATTTTCTTTACATATTTTATGTTATAACTTCTCCATACTTCATTGGTTGCAATCCTATCTGTGTTCCACCCGACTTTAGTAACATCCATTTCCAAAATTCCATTTTTGATAGAGGACAAATTTATTTTCACTTTAAAAATAAATGTGCTATTTCCCTGGGAATTTATGAATGAAGACAGTTGAACGTGTAATAAAATATATGTAAACAAGTTGCAAATTTATTAAACTTTAATTTAAAAGTGGAATCCTATCAAAATTAAGAACAAAGTGTTCTTTATGTCACCACCCTCAATTTTACATTTTTCTCATTTTTTTCTATTTGCATGAGAACATGTGCGTCAGTTTTGGGGAATGGGTACTTCTGAGACCAGGACTTTTACTAAAATGTTATATTGGCATGAAATCATACCAGTAACTTCAAAGCTTTCAATAACTTCCCAACATCTTCTTCCAGACTACTTTTCCTGAGCCTTTTCCTTTCCATGATGTTTTTCTTTTCTTTCTTTTTTTTTTTTTTTAATGAAATAAGCAATTTGGTTGTCTTTGGGACGTAATTCTTCCACATTTTGGAAACATGAAAATAGAATGAAAGTGTGAAATCTCTAAAGAACTGACTGAATTTTTATTAAATCATGTCCATGTTTGGAATATTGAGCAATTTATTAAACTTCTGAAAATCCTTTATTCAGTCAATAAAATGGTGACAATATCTACATTTAGAATTTTTGGAAATTAAATTATGCATGGTGTGTATAGCAATTGCCATCCATACTGGTAATCATTGATGAGTGTTAATTTTCTCCTTGTATTTTTTTTTCTTTTTTGATACCAGGGATTGTACTCAGGGGCACTCAACCACTGAGCCACATCCCCAGCTCTATTTTGTATTTTATTTCGAGACAGGGTATCACTGAGTTGCTTAGCGCCTCCCTTTTGCTGAGGCTGGCTTTGAACTTGCAATTCTCCTGCCTCAGCCTCCTGAGCTGCTGGGATTACAGGTGTGCACTACCGTGCCTGGTTAATTTTGTCCTAGAAGCTTAAAATTGAGAGAGTTGAGAAAAATCTCTAATCCCTCTGATAGTGACCTCTCCTTCATTTTTCTCTGTTTTTCTTCTTGCCTTCTTTTTAAGAATAAAAACATGGCACCTGAAAATGATGTAATTTCAATGCTAAATTTCTGTATATGGGACACAGATTAAACTATACAGTTATAATAACAAATATGCAATGACAATGGCAAAAATGTATGGGGAATTGTGCAAATGATTATGTGAGTCACATAACTTGTGATTTTCCTACTTATTGCAAATTTAAGAAGCAGAAATAAATAAGTTGTTTGAAAGCACAGCTCAACTGTCAATGTCACATTTCATTTACATAAATCTGACAACTCTTCCTATTAATGAGATCTTTGACTGACAACATGATTAAATTACATGTGGCTGTGATACTGCATATCTGGCTGAAAACAGTCTTGATTTCTAACAGATGAGTACTCTAATTTGACACTAAATGAGGCCACCTTGGAGAATTCAGCTTCTGCAGTCTAACTTTTCCAGAATGTTGCTATGTCTTTCATTCTTTCCCAAGATAAATCAAGCAACTTTAATAAAATTTTGTCACTGTGTGCTTTGGAAATACTAATTGTGCATTTTTATATCAAGAAATATGCAGTAAAAAGATGAATATACTTATGAATCCCAATACTTTAAATATATAATATATTATAGCCATTTATTTTCTTTGGGGATCTCTAAACTAGCAGACATCTCTAATGTGTAAAAGTTGTAAAATTTTGTTTGAAAGACTTTGTGAAATTCATTATGGTTTAGAATTTATTGATCATCTACTATATTCTGAAAAGTATGCTAGTTCCTCTGAGAACTACAAACATTAGTAAGTCATTGCAGAAGAAATTCTATGCAATCAGAACATGATTAGTTTATGTGTGACATTTTACTACAAAATAGACTGCAATGGATAAAAATAGAAAAGATCAGTATTATGGAAACAAATAATTGGAGCTACTTTCTGATTGGATCATATTAGAATAATATGTGGGTGAAGTGGTATTCGATCTGAGCTTTGGTAATAATTTTTCATGTAATATCAGGATAAAATACAAGTTTAGGAAGAGATTCACTTAATAGCATAAAGGAAAATGTACTAAATAAGAGAACAACATTGTAACAGGTTAGTATATATCCCAAAGAGCTTGTATTAAAATTGAAAATATGCACTATATACTGATAAGGAAAATAAACATAGCACCACTTGACAAGGGAATAGAAATTTTAGTCTAATTCCTGTGAGAAATATATACACCACCAATTTATCTACATAAGATTGTTGCCTGAAATCCAAATGAAATACACTAAAATATTAAGAATAATTGTTCTCTCTGGGTACAAACCAAATATGCTGCTTGTCTACAATAAATATAGTGATTTTTGTTATGAATATTTAAAAATAAAAAAACTCTTGGTATTTTGTTTACTCTTTCCTTTGATTAATGTTTTTATATTTAAATTTGTGACTTTGCATAAAGTAATAGAAGCCTGCAAAATAGCAAAATAAAACACCATAGTTCCAAATTTCAGTAAGTGAATGACTTCCTAAGAATGGTGTTTCGTTTGTCAGCAAATTGGGTCAAGAGAAAAAAAATGCTGACAGATGGCAAAGAGGAATAAAGAAAAGTCTTTACAAATATTTCAAACACAAAAGAAATTCAGATCATGGAAACTCAAGTTCATCAATAAATAAAGAGGCATATGAAACCTACGGTTAAATCAAAATTGCCAGTCTATTGACCCACTTTCATGAGGGGTGCTTAATAAGAGTTGTTTGCTTCTAAAATCATGTGGCCATCAGTGCTGCCCTCTGAATTTATAAGCTACACAGTGATAACAGCAGAAGTGAGAGGAATAAACAGTTGAAACACTGAAGTCTAAACAAATCACCATCTAGGTGACACATACTCAACAGTGCTGAAAATCGGATAACAAATGGCACTGACACAAGTCTGCGAAATCACAGAGGAACTTGAATGGTGCTTTACAATGTTGCATGAACATGGTTCTAATGACTGAAATTCTAAAGCACTGAATTTTACCTATGATTAAAAAATATAAGTGGAAATTTTTTAGAGGACTGCCACCAGATTTTGGAAGTCATTTATGTTTAAGAAAACCTTAAATGATTTTTGTTAGAGAGTAAATTAGGTTTTCATTGGTTAAAATAATAATAATAGATTATAATCATACCTAAGAGCAAGAAAGTTTATCAAATCAAACATCTCCTTTCTATTCATCATTACATATGGTGATTTCAGCCCCCAAGTCCTGGAAAAAAATTACAATGATTATGACTATATTGTCCAGGATTTATTATTACACTGTTATAATTTACCTTGCAAATCATGTGATCTTTAATCTTTATCAATAACAGTAAGTGAAATGCATATGTGTTAAGTGTGTATGTGTATTTTTGCCTTAGCTAAATCAACTTTGTAAAGGTATAATTTATTTCATGGATTATTTACCTTAGAAATAAACAGAAATTATATTTTTTTTCTGTTGTGCATCAAATATTTACCTTTGAAGGGAGTACATTATTTTAAATCTATGCCTTATTAAGTGGTATTATTTTAAAATCTTGGAAGATATATAGGAAGAGGAGAAACAATATGTCAAAATTTTTCAGAAATACATGGATTCATATATACATAGACTTCTTACTAGGCTGGTAAAAGTAACCCTAGCCACAATTACACTAAAATAAATGTTAATAATAGTTTAGCAGAACTTAAAAATGTTTCCAAATATAGTATCATAATTAATATTCACAACATTTTATGAAGAGATTTATTCACTTTCCTTCAGTGGAGAAATGTTTATAGAGCACTTTCTCTATACCTACTATAGCTTTCACTTTTGATAACTCGTTCCTCTTTTGTATTTATTCCTATTCACTGCTATTGCAATTTATTTGTTCTGTTAAATAAAAAATGCAGACAGAGTTTTGTTTGACATTGAATGAATCATAATAGTGTATACTACCATATATTTATTATATGATGTTTATGCTAAATAATTTTGGAGAAATAATTTTGCAATATTAATTCCTTATATCCAGGAACATGGCAAATATCCCATTTATTCATCTCTAGTTTCATTATATTCAATTAATTTTAAAGTTTAAAGTAAAAATACTTCCTTGTTATTTTAGACTTTATTTTTAATTTAATTAATTAGTGTATTTTTCTCTTTGCAGTGCTGGGTATTGAAACAAGGGCCTAGAGTATGCTCTTGGCAAGTGCTCTACCACTGAAGTACATTCATCCCCAGACTAGACTCATCTTAAGTAATCAGTTATTGCTGGAATATAGGGTAAGTTTCAGCCTCTACAATGCTAGCATCAAAACCCATTACCCAGTGCTTGGGCACAGATCAGTGGTAGAGTACAGGCACAGGTCTCTGGGTTCAATACTCAGTACCTCAAAACAAATAAAACCAAACCAAAAAAAAAAAAAAAACATTACCCAAGTTGCTGCCATTTAACTGACGTTGGTTTCCATGTTTCCTTCAGATCTGGTCAACTTTCTGTTATTCAGGTATTGGTTTTTTTTTTTTTTTTTTTTTTTTTTTTTGTAGTGGTCTTCAGGTAGACACTTCTGTGTGAGGGGACATAGTTCAGAGATAAAGCACTTGCCCATTTTGTAGGAGACCCTGGGTTCAATCCTCAACACTGGAAAAAAAAATAAATAAGGCTTTTAGAGCACTTTTTAATTTTTGAATTATTTGTAAAAATGCATTTTTATCAAATTTGAAACAGCTGGTGAATAACTACTACGTCTTCATCCATCATATGGAGCTAGGATGATAATTTTATATTCATATTTAATTATTAGTTGTCAAAATTTTTCATGCAAATGTTAAATACAAAACTAAATGTATCACTATTCTAAGTAGTAATTAGTGCCAAACACACACCCATGTTAAATATTTCAGGATGCACTTATACCCACTGATTATATTACTCAGTTTTCTCAACATATATTAATTTTGGTTTGAACTTTATTAATCCTATAAACAATTACTTATGAAAGAAATCAGTGACCACCAGTCAACAATATTTTATATTTTCAAAATTGTTTTTAAACTGCAACTTTTTGCAAGCTTTTATTTGCAAGTAATTTTAAACTTTGTCTTAATTTGATTTTATAAAATATTTCTTTTAAAATAGTTTAAAATTTTATTTGAATTTTTATTTTGCAAAGAAAACAAATATAAGAAAAAATGCATTGTTTTAGTCAGTTTTTTTCTCTCCTTTTTTTAATACCGTGACCAAAAATCCTGCCAAAAACAATTTTAAGAAAGATATGTTTATTACAGATTCAGAGGTTCAGTTCATAGATGCCTGATTGCATTCCTTGGAGCCTGAGATGGGGCAGATCATCACGGAAGACGCATTTGGCAGAGAAAAGCAGCTCAGTACTTGGCACCAAGAAGCAGAGCAGGGTGGGAGAGGTGGGGGGAGTCTCTCCTCATTGTGGACATAATATAAAATATATTTAAAATATAAACCCCAAAGGACATTCTCCACTGACCTACCTTCTTCAGCCACACTATACCTGCCTACAGTTACCACCCAGTTAATCCCCATCACTGGATTAATGCACTGATTAGGTTAAGACTCATATATACTTATCATTTCACCTCTAAACTTTCTTGCATTGTCTCACACGTGAATTTTTGGGGACACTTCATATCTAAACCATAACATGCATTAATTTGCATTATCTTCGAAAAATGAGAAATTTAACATACTCTTCTTTCTACTCCCAAATAAAAATGAGATTTATAATAACCTAAAAACTTAAATTTGCATGTATATATTTTCACACACACATTCTGTGTATTTATCTTTTACATTTCTGTTGAATTTCACTACCAGAATGTTTCTTTAGACATTATTTTTAATACATTGTCTCATTTGCTCTCAGACACTTCTTTTAGATCTTGTCTTTTATTAGTGCCATTATTAGTCAAATTTTGTCTATGTGCCAAAATACCTGAGAAAAACAACTAAAAAAAAAAGAAAAGATTTATTATGACTCATGGTTTTAGAGGTGTCAATCCATAGTTGTCCAATTTCATTGTTTCTGGACCTGTGAGGGGACAGAGTATGGGGAAAGTGTGGCAGAGCAAAGCTGCTCACCTCATGAGGACTGGGAAGAAGGGAGAGAGAAAGGGAGAGAAAGGGTGAGAGGAAGGGACTGTAGATAGATATGCCCTTCAAGAACACATCCACAATGACCTACCTCCTCTAATAGGGCCCTAGCACCTACTAGCTCTTCAGCAATGAACTCATCAGTTGATGAGGTTAGCACCCTCATAATCCATCACCCCTACCTTCAGCCCTACATGAGAATATTGTCACACTGAGGACCAATCCTTCAACACATTGGGGGACATTCTAGGTTCAAACCATAACAGGGCCTATGTTATGAATTGTTTTAAAACAATTACTTTTCTCAATTACTTCCTTCCAGGATATTGTATGTATGGCAACTTTTAAATTCCTTCACATTTAGTAGTATTGGGCTGAATAGAAAAATTATTGTATCATATTTTTACTTGAAAATAAAAGTAATGATATACCCACACATAATATTAGAAAATAAACTTCAATAATATAATTTCTGCACAAAATTCTGTACTATATTTTACTTCAATTATCTTTTTGTTGTTTAGAATCAGCAAAATTTTAAAAGTATGAAAACATATTATCAACAAAGATCACCAATCCAATTCTTTAATATAGATTCTTTTTTAAAAACTGACTAACTAAAATGAGGTTGTCCTCTCCTTTTAAAATTGATCTACAGATGGTGTCCAACTAATGATCATTTGACTTACAATTTCTCAACTTTATGGGATGTCACAAAAACTGCATGCATTCAACAGAGATCTAAAATACAATTTTTATTTTCGATCTTTTCCTGGGTTAGTAATATGCAGTATAATACTGTTAAGATGTGGAGCAGTAGCAGAGAGCTATAGCTCTCAATCAGCCACATGAGTAAAAGGGAAAACAACAGATATGCTACAATATACTGTGTTCATATGTTATGAGTTAGGGTAGTTTAATTGTATTAATTTCATTTTCATTAATTAATCTTATTTAATTGTACATATTTATGGGGTATAGTGTGTCAATTTTATACATGTGTAAGATAAGCAATGCTCAATCAGGGTAGTTGAGATTTCCATTTAAATGCTTTATTCTTTAAAATTTTTAACACTTAATAATTTTACATATTTATGGGGTGAATTGTGAAATTTCAATATAGATACACAACATATATTTAATATATGAGAATCAGAATGCTTAACACTTTTGTATCCTAGTCAATATATGTTTGGAAATTCAACCATCTTTCTTTTAGTTATTCATAAAATTTATAATAGGATTCTGTGAACTATAGTCACCCTGCTGTGTATCCAAACTAGAATTTATTAACCATTGTGTTTTAATACTTGCTATAAAACTTCCCTTGACTCCCCTCCCCCACATTCCCAGCTTCTAATAATCTCTATTCAGTTTTTTAGCTCCCACATATTAGACAGAACATGAAATATGTCTTTCTCGGTCTAATTTTACTTAACATAATATCCACCAATTCCATCTATTTTGCTGAAAATGATAGGATATGATTACTCTTCATGTTGAATAACATTTTTTATGGACATATAAAACATTTTCTTTATTCATGCATCTGCTGTTGGGCATCTAGTAATAAATTTAACTAAGGAAAGGAAAGACCTTTACAATGAAAATTACAAAACACTGATGAAAGCAGTTGAAGAGGACATAAAAAAATAAAAAAGACCTCTTATGTTCACAAATTAGAAGAACTAATATTACTAAAATGTTCATACTACACAAAATGATTCACAGATTCAATACAGTCCCTATCAAAATACCAATGATATTCTTCACAGAATAGAAAAAAATCCTAAAATTTATATGGAAGCATAAAGACCCCTAAATAACCAAAGTAAACTTGAGTGAAAAGAACAAGGTTGAAGGTATCTCAATTTCTGATCTCAAGACATAATAATACAAGGCCCTATTAACACACATAGAAGCTGACACATAGTCCAATGAAATGGAATAGAGTGCCCCCAAATAAATCCACATATCTGTAGCCAACTGATATTCAGCAAAGGCACCAAGAACATACATTGGAGAAAGAAAAACCTCTGTAATAAATGGGGCTGGGAGAAATGGTATTCATATGCAGAGGATGAAATTTGACACTGTCTCTACTCTGTACAAAAATGATCGACTCAAAGTAGATCAAAGACCTCAAAGTAAGATCTGGAACTATGAAACTCTTAGAAGAAAACATAACAGAAATACTCAAGATATCAGTATGACCAATATTTTTTTTGTGTAAGACCTAAAAGCATGGGCAACAAAAACTATATATATATATATATATATATATATATATATATATATATAAGATTTTTCAGCAAAGAAAATAGTTAACAGTGCGAAGAGATAACTTATAGAATAGGAACACTTTTGCAAACAATTCATCTGATGAAGGATAATATGTAGAATACAAAGGGACTGAAAAACTTCAAAGATGGCAAAAAGTCTAATTAAAAATGTTCAAATGATATGAATAGACACTTCTGAAGGAAAAACTATAAATGTCCAGTAAATACATGGAATGATGTTCAACACCATTAGATATCAAGGAAATGCAAATTAAAACTACATACTATATTATCTCACTCCAGTTAGAATGACTATTATCAAAAGACAAAAAATGACAAATTATAGCAACTATGTGGATAAAAGGGAATACTTATACACTGTTGCTGGAAATGTAAATTATTAGAATAGTCATTATGGAGATCAGTATGGAGGTTCTGCTGTAACATTTGTACACCTACCATATGTTTCATCTACCTCAGCTCTGGGTAAATATCCAAAGGAAATGAAATCATCAAACCAAAGAGATACCTACATGCCTATATTTATTATTGCACTATTCATAACAGTTAAGAGAATTAACCTAGATATCTATCAGCATATGAATTATTAAATGCAGTTTTAATTTAACATATTTACAATTTATGATAGGTTTATGGAGACAAACTCC
The DNA here is from genome assembly GCF_052094955.1 of Ictidomys tridecemlineatus. Taxonomy (NCBI): domain Eukaryota; kingdom Metazoa; phylum Chordata; class Mammalia; order Rodentia; family Sciuridae; genus Ictidomys; species Ictidomys tridecemlineatus. Next base: position 41,773,660 of record NC_135477.1, read on the forward strand.
ATTCCTGGCATTAAAAAAAATATTGTCTCAAAACATTTCCAGTTTTTTTTTTTTCCTGGGGGGAAGGGGTACTAGGGATTGAGCTAGGGGCCCACTGAGCCATATTCCCAGCCCTATTTTGTATTTTATTTAGAGATTATGTCTAACTAAGTTGCTTAGTGCTTCTCTTTTGCAGAGGCTGTCTTTGAACTCTTCATCATTCTGTCTCCTGAGCCGCTGGAATTACAGACCTGCACCACCACTCCCACCTTACAGTTTTTTTTTTTTTTTTTTTTTTTTTTTTTTATTGTTGGTCGTTCAAAACCTTACACAGTTCTTAATACATCATATTTCACAGTTTGATTCAAGCGGGTTATGAACTCCCAACTTTACCCCGTATACAGATTGCTGTATCACATCAGTTACCCTTCCATTGATTGACATATTGCCTTTCTAGTGTCTGATGTATTCTGCTGTCAGTCCTATTCTCTACTATCCCCCCTCCCCTCCCCTCCCCTCCCCTTTTCTCTCTACCCCTTCTACTGTAAATCATTTCTTCCATTTGTATTATCTTGTCTTACCCCTCCATTACATAGTTCTTGATATATCATATTTCACATTTTGATTCAAGTGGGTTATGCACTCCCATATTGCCCCTTATACAGCTTGCAGAATCACATCAGTTTCACTTCCATTGCTTTACATATTTGGAAGCAAGCAGATGCTCAAATAAATTTTTCATTGTTCATAAAAAGTGTCTGCCACTTGGCTAGAATCTTAGTATATACTCCCAGAAAATATAAAATAAAATGTTTTTTTCATTCATATATTTTAATCATGTTGGTAGGTAAAGATGAGCAGAACCACAGGGTCACTTCATTACTATGGTATATTGCAATTGTAATTAACAAATTTTATAATCTGCATGTAAGTATTTCATTAGGGTTCCTACTGCTTTTTATTTCCTATTAGATTTTTATTCTAAAAGAAAAAAACAGAAGACTTCTTTAATATCTCAAGCAAGAACACTCAAAAAAGTTTCTAAAATATATTATTATTTTTCCCTCAAATATTTTTAAACTCACAGATGAAAGGTAGACATAAACTTACATCTTACATAAAATGTCTAGCATATCATAAACTCTACATGGATATTGAGACCACATGGATATTGATATAAATAATAATGGAAAAATAATAATAAATGAAAATGGTAAAGATAGATTAACCATGAAGTTCCAGGTTCCAAAATCAAGATTCAAGGTGTTTATTGGTTCATTGGAAAAACTTTTATTTTTAAAAGAGTTACCTAAACTATGTTAACTCTATTTGAATATTGAATATAATGCAAGCATTACAAAATTAGAAGCCACTAAGGAAATTATATAGCTATACAGGCCTGTGTACTCTCTGAAAGCACTATTTTGCTTATTTGTGTTAAAGAACTGTTTAATCACAAAAATTCAAAATTTACAGAAATTAAAGTTATAATACAATGAAAACACATGAACTTATCACTATGTCTTGTAAGTCATCAATTCATTATAACTTGTGTTTATTTTGTCGTTCTCTAGAATACCCCATCCCACATCATATATTTGTATTATTAGGATATAATTCACATGTCATAAATTTTTCCCTTTTGTTATATACAATGCAGTGGTTTTGGTTTAAGGGGTGCAACCATCATCCCAAAGAGAAGCCATGTGCCATTAGCAGCAAAACCCAATTAACTCCCTGCTTCTAGCCTTTTGGCCACTATCCTATTTCTGTCTCTACAAACTGTCCATTCTGAAGATCATATAAATGAAATCATATGGTATATACGCTTCTATTTCTAATGCCACCATTTGATATGTTTTCAAAGTTCATTCACATTGAAGCATCAATCAATACTTCATTCCTTTTTGATATCCCCAAGGATATTTCACATTTTGTTATCCATTCAAAATTTGGAACATTTGGGTTGATGGACATTTGAGTTGTTCATACTTATTGGCCTTCATGAAAAATACCTCCATGAATACTTGTGTGAACATGTGTTTTAATTCTCTTGGATATAATCCTATAAGCAGAATTGTTGTATCATATAATTACTCCATGTTTACATGTTATAGGAACTATTTTCCCCTACTAAATGGTCCTGGCACCCTTGTTGAAAATCAATTGGCCATGAATCTGTGAGTTTATTTATCATGGACTATCAATTGTATTCAAATGACCTGTATGTGGATGTGATTTTATTATTTATTTTATGAACTGATATTCATATGTAGGAGCAGCCTTGCTTTTTCAGGGATAAGTCTCTTTGGGTCATCATGAATAATCCCTCTTATATGCAGCTGGATTCAGTTCGTTAGCATTTTGTTGAAAACGTCTGTATCTAGGTTCATAAGAAGTATTGGCCTATAGTTGTTTCTTCTTTTTTCTATCATATTGGTTTGCATAATTTTGGAGCAGAGTAACACTGCGACTCATACAATGAGTTGAAAGGTATCCCATACTCTGCTATTTTTAGGAGAATTTGTGGAAGATGGGTGTTATTTTGTCTTTAAGTTTATTGAAATTTCTTAATGAAATTGGTCGTGGGCTTGTCTTTCTGGGAATTCTTTGGATTATTATCAGTAGTTTTCCTTATAATTCTACTTAGATGCTTTTATTTCCTTTACAGTCTGTTTCCATGGCTTGCATCTCTGTAGTAATGTATCTGTTTTATTTGCTTATCTAATATATTGGCATAAAATTTTTGATTATAATTCCACTTCTAATTTAATACTCTGAATTAATTAATTAATTTCTTCTTTTTCTTCCTCTTCCTCCTCCTCCCCTTCCTCCTCCTCCCCTTCCTCCTCCTCCCCTTCCTCCTCCTCCTCTTCCTCAGCCTCCTCCTCCATCTCTTCCTCTTTTGGAAAATTATAGCTAAAGGTCTTTGAATTTAGTATATTTTCAGACAGGACAAATTTAGGGGGTTTATTTATTAAATATTTTCTATTGTGCTCAAATATGTTTTATTTCCTTTCATCTCCTTGCTTTGGGTGTAGTTTACTCATTTATTCTTACTTTCTTATGATAGAAGTTTACATTATTGACTTAAAATCCTTCTTCTCTTATTTTTATTATATATATTCAAGATATAAAACATGAAGTTTCAATATATGAAATATTCAAGTGATGACTATAGTCATATAAATTTACATTTTATCATCTCATAGTTGCTTTACCTTTTTTATGACTCTTTTAGAAAATTTCTAGTACATAGTACAAAATTATGAACTGTTAGTAACAATCAAAACCTGTCATCTGCTTGCTGCTCATTAACTCTCTAGACTTGTTCATCCACCATATTTGCACCTTTGTACCCTTTGATCTGATCTTCAACAAGGCCTCTAAGGAATAATGTTGGGGAAAGTAGATGTCCAAAAGCAAAATAATGAATCCAGACCCTTATTTTACACCATGTACAAAATCAACACAAAATGGACTAAAGACATAAATATAAGATCAGAAACTATAAAATTCCTAGAAGATAACATAGAGAGAAAGCCCCATGATATTAGCCTTGGCAATATTTTTTTAATTGACCCCCCAAACACAGGCAAAATACAAGTACAAATAACAAGTGGGACTATTTCAAATTCAAAAACTAGGGTTTTTTGCAAAGAAAAAGAACCAATCAGAAAAATTAAAAGTTAACCAAAAAAATAGGAAAAATTATTTACAAAATTATTGTATCAAATAATGGGTTATATCCAAAATATATAAGAAACTAATACAGCTCACTGGCAATAAAGCAAACAATGTGATTTTTAAATGGGCAAATAAACCAAACATGTATTTCTCCAAAGAAGTAAGCCAATAGCTATGTGCAAATGTGCTCAATATCACTAATCATAGGGAAATATAAATCAAAGCCACAATGAGATATAAACTCACATCTGTCAGGATGGTTACTATCATGAAAACAAGAGATGACTGGTATTAGTGAGTTTTCAGTTTTTGTGGTTGTTTTTGGCAGAAACATTATTCCTATGAAGTCAAGACCATATTTTGTATAGTTCATTTAAATCAGCCCCCCAAATCTATACAATGCAATTGATTGCTTTGTCTCTTAAATCTCTTTTAGTCTACAGGTTCCCATTCCATGTTTCTTTTTCCCTAGCTATTATTTATTAAGTCCAAAAGGTTACTTGTCTTGTAGAGTCTCACAGCCTGCATTTTCTGATTCATTTCCATGATGTCATTCATCATTTTTCCTTTTTCTTCTTACTTGCAATAAATAGATATATCAAGTTTTATATGCTTCTGGCTTGATTTTTTTTGCAATAACACTTTATAGATTGTGTGCTTTTCCAACAGGGTACATATAATCCAGCTATCACTCTTTTTTGTGTGCATTATGTTAGTGCCCAATAATGATCATTGCCTTGATCTTTTCTTTTTTATGTGTTGCAAATGGCCATGTTCTTCTTTACTACCTAGAATGTTTCTTTAAAGAAAAAAAAATTGTGCTCATCTGATCATTGGTCGTCCTGAAGTACCAGCAGGAAAAACAAAACAAAAATACAAATTAATATTTTCTCTTCATGTATCAATTTCTGGTTTGTCAAGATGGACATGTAGCATAGTCAAAAATGATCAGTGAGTTCATTACTTTCTTATAATCCTATGGATTTTAGTACAGAAGTTTTAATTGATAGCACCACTTTCTTATTTTTATTTTTAACTGATACACAGAAGCATAAAAGTTGTGCATATTAATGTGGTACATGTGGTACCAAGTAACTATATATATATATATATATATATATATATATATATATATATATATATATATATCATAATGTTTACATCAGATTGAAAATATCTTCTCAAACATTTATCATTTCTTTGTGGTAAAAGCTTTCTAAATCCTTTATTCTAGCTTTTTGAAACATCCATTAAATGACTGTTATCTATAGTCACCATATTATGCAATGACACCTCAGAGCTTCTTACCCCCAGCTAAATGTAACTGGGTATACACTTATCAACATTTCCCCATCCTGCCCCCTGCTGTTCCCAGCCTCTGGAAATTAGACTCTAAACTTCTATGAGATAATTTCTTTTAGATTCCACATAAGAGGGGGTCATGAGATACTTGTCTTTGCACCTGACTTATATCACTTAACATAATGATCTTGAGTCCATTCATGTTGCAAATGGAAGAATTTCATTCCTTTTTATGGCTGACAGGTATTCCATTGTGCATATATACCACATGTTCTTTATCCATTTCTTAGTTGATAGACATTAAGTGCCTTTCTTGGCTATTGTTAATAGTGCAGATAGAAGCATTTCTAACTAAAGCTAAAATGTGTCTCGTCTTTTGTTAGAAGTACTCTCCTCACATTGGATGATAAATCCTTTTGGTTGTGGTCTTAAAAGTCTTTAAGAACATTTTGGTCTGTTACACCAAATGTTCCATGTTCACCTTGCACATTTCTCGCTCAGAGGTAGACAGGCCTTTGGTGAAAAATATCTTAATTTGTTCAGTGCAGAATTTTATAATTAAAATTTATACTATGAGCACTAAGATGTTCTTTGCTATTGAAATAGTCATTGTGCTTAGGTGCATTCAGTGGTTATAGCTAAAAAATATATTTATGAAAATATTAATGAATAAATTTAATATGAGCTAATAATGATACTTTTAAATTCAATTCAGAATTGCAAGGTTTTTCACAGCCTCACAAATATTTCTTCTCTTTTTCCAGCACTTAAAATCCTGGTTTTCAATAGCACCAACATAATAAGTCATTTATTTTATGCCATAAAATATTCACAATAATATCAGAATAGTACCACTTATAATAATATTATAAACAATGTTTATTCCTAAAAGTCTAGATTTTTTTTTCAGGTTTTCGCTTTGGTCATTGAAAAATATACCTCTAGGGATACATGGCAAATTTCAGAGATATAAAGTCATTTCAAGTGCTCATGCTTTAATTAGGTCACTGTAGCATCATTTGCTTAAATTTAATTTTTGGTTCTTATGGATGACTTCATAAAATCAATGGTGTTCCATAATTATTTAAAGTATTTATATGGTTCCAAAATGCACTTCCTCTCTTTTACATTCATTCTATTTAATTTCTATTTATTATGATTTTCTAATGATGCTCTTAATTATTTTATTAAAAGAAAATTATAATTGCTCAGCCACTTATTATTTAAGCATATATTGAAATTAAAAGTATTAAGTATCAAGATGGATAGTAGAGTATATGAAGAAATGAACTGTTTCACTTATGGCATTTGTAAGGAGAAACATTAGAATGCCTTACTTACTTTCTCTCCTAATTGCCATAGCAACTTTACAATAATTTTATTTAAATATTGCATTACTGAAGAATGAATAGAGAATCACATAGGTTAGGCAGTCTTAAAAATTCAAGTAGATATTAAATGTAAGTCTCACATGGAAATCCAGACAACCTCAGCTAGATTCTTTGTAGTGTATTCTAATACTTAAGCAAGCAGATAGATTAATTAATATTTGTCTAATTTCTTATGGAATTACTTTACTCCTTTTGGATCCTCAAACTAATTCTGGGAAGAAAATTTTATCTATATTTTACAATAAAAATGCTGGCTTGAAATCCCAGGCATTCTGTGGTCCTTATATTATATGTGGCATATTCTAATCATCCATGGATGCAGGCCTCACCAGTCTTCTCTCTGAGATGCACACAGGCCCTAAGAGATATTCATAACTTTGTAAGTAGAACTGGGCATATTGCTGCCTCCATCAAATACTTGAGAAGGGTGAATAAAATTCAAGTTGGAATTTGACTGAGACACATTTGCAGCACCCATATTTATTAGGGATTCAATGGTTGTTTCCATTACATTCTACTCAACACAGTGATGACCTTCTGAAATTTGTATCTCTAGGCTCTTTTTATAAATGAGTTAAATCACCTCCACGTTTTCATATGGGTAGTAAGTGGGAGAGACAGGACTTAACAACAAGGTCTCTGTGTTTCTACCCCCAAACTCTTTTCTGGTACTCTGAGTTGGTAAACATGAGGAGACCAAAGGCCAGTGACACTGCCACCTTAATACAAGGAAAAACACCAATGAAAAGGGAAAACTACAAAGCAAGAGAAGAAGAAGAACCATCTAATAGACTTAAAAATGTGATCAAATCTCAACAAACTGAGTAAACAACTTCTCTAATGTTGTCAATATACTCCTTGTTACACCTAGATCTTGAAAGGAGTGGTGGTCCATTATAGTCATAACACACTGCATAATGCTTTCAACACCCATTATCTCATGTGTACTTTTCAAGACTTTGGTGAAAGAGGCACTGTTGTTGTTATTCATTCTTAATAAATGAAGATACTGAAGACCAGACAGCTGAGGGCATTTGCCCATGCTTTTATACAACAAGCAAGAATAGTCAATGCTTGCTATATAATATTACTGCAAGTAGAACCTATGTCTTATTTTTCCTTGTGTCCTTGTTTAACAAAACAGCTTCCCTAGTGAGTGGGGATTAATATTTCCCCAGTCATAGAACTTAGTGTAAGACAGTAGACCAATACTTCCAGCCCATTTTGCAGAAGTTCCTGCAATGGAATGTCACTGGATGCTCAAGGCTTGACAACAAGAAAAAATTTAGGATTGAAATCTAATTATTAAATGTGCTGACAAGAAATCACACTGGGAATGTTTAATTTAACTTAAAGTTTTATTAGGAGTAGTTTTTCCTCCAATTTTAAATGATAAAATAATGTTAACTTTTTTTGAAGTTTTTAGTTTTGACCCTAAACAGTAATTATATAAATAAAAATAATTTCAAAACTTCTTGGAAGTGAAAGTGACATTCTTTGAAACACATACAGCACTAATAAAATTAATTACTCATTTCTTTATTGTTGATACCTCAATAGTTGTTGTACCAATGCTAAGCTGACAAGTACAATAATACAACATGCCACAGAGGTCCACTAACTTCCCTGAGATATACAGACTGCGATGGTTTTCTGAGCTTGGCCAAGACACATCCGAATTAAGGCTGACCATCTCAGATGGAAGTTTCTTTTTTCCCACTAAGCTTTTTCTAATAAAGTATTTTAATGATACATGTAAAGTTGTAAGAAAATGCAATAGCATCAATTAAATAATTCCATTTAGAATGGTATAAAAAATACATGTGAAATCTACTAATTATAAATTTTAGACATGATGTTAAGAGAAATAGAAAGGAAGTCAAGAGTTCTCTCAGATATGATTTTGTGTCTCCCTCCAGAATCCTCCTACAAAAAAAAAAAGGATATTAAAATAAATCTAGATGGAAACGTATTGTTTGTTGAAACATTGGCTTGTAATTTGTGGTATTAGCTCTAATCCAGGTGACATATGTGAAGTTGTAGATGTGGACAGCAGTTTCTGAGAAGAGGAATTTATCTGTTGATGATTAATGTCACTGCTCAGTTGCTTAGAAATGAGACACCTCTGCTGTTCAGAGAGGGCCACTCATCTCAAAGAATTATGTATATTAGAATAATTTTGGCTACACTAGAAATGTAAGCTTTTATTGATATCACAGTCTACAATTTTTATATATGTGTCCATATACCTATATTTTTAATAGATTTTCAAATATCATCAGGCACCTTGGCAAAATTGATTTCTTGGGGAGGAATGAAACAATCTGTCACTCAAATTTTTATTTCCATTAACATAATGATATCTTGGAAAAAGTTCCAAGAAAATAGTTACCAACAATAACAATGAAAATTGCCCTAGATGAAAATTTATCTGCTTTGCATGTAACTTACCCAATTCTTAAGCATTTCATCTTCTGAGAAACAAAAACTGGCAATTTTTCTGCTACCTTGGAGAAATAGATGCCATTGGCTAGAGTATACAGTACTAATTTTCAAGCCAGCATTTAATTTAACTTTTTATTGTCAGCATTTCTAAAAATATATAATTTCAATAAGCATCATATAGTAAGCATTTTTCCTTACCAATGTGTACTATGGCCCATATAACTCATTAGATAGATTAAAACTAAAATGAAAGATGAATTAACTTCATGTCAAGTCTTTTAAACATTTATTTCCTTAAGCTTCAACTACAAATACATATCTAATAAAATAGACATGATGAATATGTGTTCAATATTGTCTTATTGCTTTAAGATCCATATCTCCCCTAAAAAAAGTCTATCTATTTGCCTTTCAAAAGAAATAATATCTATTCACATCATCAAAAGTCATGGGAAATAAAACTCTCATATTTCATCCATACAACAAAATAATGATTAAACTGGCAAAAACTTGCAGAAATATATTTTTGGAGTTCTAGGATTTAACAAAAAATATAGCAACCAGAGGAATGCTTAATAAATAAGTTGCCTTTACTATTGGCAAAAGATTAAAGAGCTACTTTAATGAAAGAGAACAGATAATCCAGAAATTGACCCACACAAATAGTGTCAATGGATCTTTAACAAAGGAGTAAAGACATTTCAATAGAGAAAAGATTTCTTGTCAAATGAACAATTGAATATCCATATGTTAAAAAAAAAAACTCAGCCCAGATGTGGAACTTCCAACTTCCACAAAGATTAATCCAAAATACATTATAGCCCTAAATGTAAAACATAAAACTTCTACAAGGTAACTGGAGAATATCTAGGTGACCATGGGCTTTGTGATGTGTTTTAGAAACCATACCAAAATTCTCTGAAAAAGAAGTTGATAAGTTAGATTTCATTGATTTAAGTATTTTTGCTATGTAAAGGATATTGTTAAAAGAATAAAAAGACAAACTACATATGTGTAAAGATTATTTATAAGGCGCATATCTGATGAAAGACTTGTATCCAAATTTTATAAAGAACTTTTAAAATAATATAGTAAGAAAAATATTCCACTTGAAAATGGTCAAAATACCTGATCCAACATTTCACCAAAGAAAATAAATTGATGGCAAATAACCATAAAAAGAAAGACAGGGAACATCATATGTTGTGAAGAAACTGCAAATTAAAACAACATAATGTTTTATGTGAGATAAAACCATATACCTATTAGAATACTTAAAACTTAAAAATAAATTACAATACCAAATGCTGGTGTGGATGTGGAGAGACAAGAACTCTCATTTATTGCTGTAGGAGTGGAAAATGGTGCAGTCATTTTGGAAGACAGACTAGCAGATTCTTGGAAAGCTAAACATAGTCTTACCATATGATCCAGCAATAACACTCCTTAGTTTTTATCCAAATAGGTTTAAAATTTATGTATACAAAAATCCTACAGATGGATAGTCGTAACTGCTTTATATATAACTACCCCAAACCAATAACATGCAGCATGCTTCTCAATAGGTGAATGGATAAACATTGATGCATTATTCAACAGTAAAAAGAAATGAGCAATTAAATCATGAAGAGACACGAGGAAGCTCAAATGCATACAGCCAAGTAAAACAAGCCATTCTTTTTATGCTTTTATTAGTGATTTATGGTAATATATAATATTGGAGTCCATTTTTACATAGTCAAACATACATGGAATATCATTTGCTCTACTTCAGTCATCAGTAAATCCTCTTTCACTCCTCTCCTAACTGCCCCGTTCATCTTCTTCTACTTCACTTGTCTTCCTTCTATTTATTTATAGTTTTTTAAAAAATTCATACTTTATAGATATTTCTACATGTGGAATTCCCTGTAATATATTCATGAGTACCTAGTGTAATTCGATCAATTTCATTCTACTCTTTATTCTTTACCCATCCCTCCTCCCTCATCATCAATCCTTTTCCTCTACTCAACTCTGTTTCCCTTGAATTTTCATGGGATTCCCTCCCATTTTGTTGTCCTTATTTTGATTTAGCTTCTGCATAACACAGGAAACATTCAACCCTTGACTTTCTGAGTTTGGCTTTTTCACTTAGCATGATATTCTCCACTTCTACCTATTTACCTAGGCAAATGCTACCATTTCATTATCTTCTGTGGATGAGTAAAACTTCATTGTGATAAATACCACTTTTTTTTTGTCTATTCAGCTGTGAACAGGCACTTTGGCTGGTTCCATAACTTGTCTATTGTGAATTGTACTGTTATCAACATTGGTGTGCTTGTATCCACTATAGTATATTGAATACAGGTCTTTAGGATAAATACCAAGGAGTGGGATGGTTGAGTCATATCATGGTTCCATTCCTAGTCTTTTACGGTATCTCCATACTTATTTCCAGAGTGGTTATATTAATTTATAAATCTAGCAACAATGTATAGGTATACTTTTGTCCCCACATCCTTACCAGTAATTATTATTTGCATGCTTGATGATTGATATTCTAACTGAAGTGAGATGGAATCTCAATGTACTTTTGAATTCCATTTGGTTTCTAGGGATGTTGAACATTTTTTTATGTATTTGTTGGTCATTTGTATTTCTTCTTTTGAGAAGTGTTGAATTAGTTATTTTGCCCATTTATTGATTGAGTTATTTGGGTTTTGTTGTTGTTGTTGTTGTAGAACTTTTTGATTTTCTTATATATTCATTGAAAAGTAATGTTTCAAAATCCATTCATAATAATATCAGAAGAATAAAACATTTAGAAATAAATTTAACCATGGAGATAAAAAGTATATGCACTGGAAACCACAAAATCATTCTTTAAACAATTATAAATAAGACTTGAATAAATGGAAGGCAATTGGACATTTATGGTTTGTGTTTCAGTCAGGTTTTTGTCACTGTGACAAAATACCTGAAAAAAAATCAACTTAGAAGAGTAAAGGTTTATTGTGGCTCACAATTTCAGAAGGTTCAGGCCATGGTCATTGGGCTCTATTTATTCAAAGTTTGTGTTGAGGCAGATCATCATGGTGGGGATTGCATGGAGAGCAATGCTGCTTACTAGGTGGTGGCTGAGAAGCAAAGGAAGGGGTACAGGGGAGAGGATTTAGACAAGATGTACCTTCAAGGACATGCTCCGAATGACCTACTTTCCCCTACCAGACTCCCATCTCCCAAAGTTTTCACTTCCTTCTAGTGGCACTTTAGGTTGGCAGTCAAGCCTTTCCACATGGCCTTTGGGGGGCATTTTAAATTAAAATCAGAACAGTTTGGAAAGCTTAATGGCAAAAGTTTGGAAGGATAACAATTTGAAAGTTTTAAAATGATAATATTCTCCAAAGTGATTCACGAAATTCAATGAAGTGCCCACCTAAGTTTTATTCATCCTTTTTCTTTGTTTTTAGAAATGGAAAAACTGATTTTAAGATTCATATTCCAAAAATACTCAAGTGGACAAAGAAATAAAAATAGAGCCAGAATAGTAAATAATATAGTCAGGATGATTAAAGGTGACCCTGAGAAACCAAAGAGAAAGATGTCTCATATGCTTTTTTTTTTTTTTGAATAGACAGAGAAAACCCAGAGGTCCACAACAATATTACAGAATTTTCCAAGAAGTGCCCTACAGGTGGAAGACAGTGTCTGGGATAAAGAAATTGAAATCTGATGAAAAGAAAAGGGCAGATAAAGTATTCTGTGATTGAGAAATGAAGGCTTATGGACTAGCTAAGGGAAACAAGAAGAGAAAGGAGCAGAATGTCCCTAGAAGTCTACCATCTGGATTCTTTCTGCTAGAAATTCCACCCTAAATTTAAATACACGAACCTTGAATTTCTTTTAAAGGCATTACAGAAAAAGTTGGGTGAAATGTGGAGTAACTTAACTGGGTAAAAATAACTATACATCACTAAGGTAGAGATGCTGAAGAAAAGGTACTAGAGAGATGTTGATGACTCTAGTATTTGATGATACCAAGGGTCCTGCTAAAGTTGACTGGAAAGAGATGGAAGAAGAAGAGGAGGAAGAGGATAAATAAAAAGAAATTGAGCTGGTCCCAGTAGCACATGCCTTTAATCCCAGGAGTTACTGAGGCAGGAGGATCTCAAGTTCAAAGCCAGTCTCAGAAAAAGTGATGCACTCAACAACTCAGTGAGATCCTTTCTCTAAATAAAATACAAAATAGGACTGAGGATGTGGCTCAGTGGCCAAATGCCCCTGAGTTCAATCCACAGAACCAAAATTTTAAAAAAAATTTTTTTGATCTTTTTCATTGTGAATATCTTAGGGGAGCACTGTGGTTGATACATCTCTTACCTTGTACTTGAGATGTGCCTATTACCCCAGTTGGATTTATTTTCAAATTTTGATCATGCCTATAGTGCAGTCTCTCAAAGTTTTTCAGAAAGTATCACTCTTACCTGAAGTGGACACAGGTATTGAAGTTATATTTCCCCACATATTTTAAATGGAAAGCATGCGCCTGTTCTCAATGTGCACTTTGCCTTTGGTGAGACAAGACATTTGGAGAAGTTTCTGGAGTTTTTAAATTCTTTAATTTGTAGGGCAATGCTCAATGTAACATTATTAGATAGGAATCCTCAGTTATCAACCATACATATATACAGTTTATAAAAAGAATACAACAACTGAGACAAACTCTTGATGCTCGATGCTAAATGTTGAGGCTGTGGGGCATAAGGTATTTTAAAGGGACAATAGTTCAGGAGATACACTGTGAGGCTAGACCTGTTGACACTTCAGTGGACAACCATTTAGCTTCAGGTTGTCTTCTTTTGTTTAGAAATAAAACAAGTTTAAATCTTAGAGTGGAAAATTTTAGACTTATGTGTATTTTACCATAATTTTAAAAAAGGTAACATTCAGAACACTCAAACTAAACAGTGAAGAGAAAAACAGTAAAAATTGTACAACCATACTAACAGTTCAGAGTTCCCTGCCCTTGTGTTTTACTTGCTTTCAAATTCCTGACTTGCACATAGGATGACAGAAACACATCATTCTACATTGGACCATGAGATATGACTAACTGAATTTTATCACTGTTCTAAAGAAACAAGAATGTATCTCTGACAATAATATCAGAATTATGTTATGAAAATATTCAATTTGGGGTAAGCACAATAGCAAAGAAAGTAAATTAGTATAACTAACATTATCACTATAGAAGAAATGCAAAAGTAGATATTACAAAGTTCATTGAACGCCATACCATGACTGTGCTAGTCAGCTTTTTGTCACTTTGATCAAAATATCTGAGGAGGACTAAGAGGAGGAAAAGTTTATTTTTGCTCATGGTTTCAGAGGTTCAGTCCATGGTCAGCCAACTGCATTGCTTTGAGCTCCACATGAGGCAGAATACTATGGCAGAAGGGTGTGGCAGAGGAGCACTGCTCTGCTTATGGCAACCTCAGCAATGAGAGGGAGGGGAGGTTGTCACAGGGATAAGGGACCCTTTGAGGGCACACTCCCAGTGACTCATAACAATGCCCCTTATTCCTGCAGTTAGCATCTATTTAGTTCATTCAAACTATGATGGAATGATTAAGTTACAGTTCTCATAATCCAATCATTTCACCTCTGAATATTCCTATGTTAACACAGAAGCTGTGGAAGGGAAATTTATATCCAAACTATACCAGCAGTATTTGCATTGGGGAAATTTACTGATGGTAATATGAAACAGGAAAGAAAATGTAAAAGACTATTACAGCTGGTTATGTGAGAATAAGAATGCAAACAAAGTCTGAGACTACAGGTTTGACTTTGGAATAAGACATGCACTGTATGGGAACTGAATTGGAGGACCTTTAAGTTTCTTTCTGATCCTGTAGCTCAATATTGCTTGGAGAATATTAGAAAATACATTTTAAATAATGTGATATTGGAGAGGAAAAAAGTATATTTGTAGTAAAGTAAAAGAATTAGAAATAATATATTGATGGAATAAATTATGTTAACCAATAATTTTTGAATCATCTTCTGTTATTAAATGGTTTGAAATATTAGGAAAGGATCTAAAACCAGAAAATCAACTGATGATGATGCAGTTGTCAGGAATATCAGTTGACATTTCTGTGGATAAAGGCAGAGAAAATATTATAGTCACATATTATGACATAGTGTGTGCATTCTTCAAGAGTATAATTTAGAAAACAAGATAGCATTTTTGGTGTTCCAAAAAATAATCTCCTGGAAATTTAATGACAAAAAGTAGGATGACTGTGGTTTATAAAGGAAAACTGAGGAGCAAGGCAATTTTTGAGACATGCAAATAACCTTGAGAAATATAAAGAATGCAGTTAATGCTATCCAAAGGATTAAAAGAATAGGAAGGCACTATATAAATATCTCAGGAGTAAAACATAGAAAGTAAGTAGGCATGAAATTAATAATTATTTTTAAATGCCAAGATATTGAATTCATTTTAAAGCCTGGCTTTAATAAGAAAAGTGGGAAAGTGCATTTTTGCACAATTAGGTAGTAATAGAGAATTTGTAAAATACCCATTAATAAAATGTAGTAAATTGATTTTTTTAAATGAGCATTAAAAACCATTAAGTTCAGATAAAGTTATTCTAGTATGATGAGGAAATTATCTCACTAATTTGACAAAAAGAATTTATTTTGAAATAGCAAAGTAAGGTAGAACATGGAATGTAATTAGGAAAAGTGTGGGCAGTTTCAGTTTTGCAACAAATGCACCGGGCTCCTCCTCAAATCATTTGTATTCAAATTAGCAGAATAAAGGTTATTAAATTAAAAAAATTAAAATAACAAAATATATTGATCACCATATGATGAGTAGGGTTTATGAGTGAGAGTTGGAAGAGATCAATTGTCCCATTGTAAAAACTGGGTCTTCTTTTTTTTTTTTTAAGAGAGAGAGAATTTTTTAATATTTATTTTTAGGCGGACACAACATCTTTGTATGTGGTGCTGAGGATCGAACCTGGGCCGCGCGTGCCAGGGGAGCGCGCTACCGCTTGAGCCACATCCCCAGCCCAAGAACTGGGTCTTCTTGCTTCTTCCTTTTTCTGGGGCACTGAATAGAACCTCCATTTTCTATAGAAATGTCTATAGGATGGTCTTGTTTCATGAGAACAAAATATACTGTACTCCAGAGCAGCCAGGAACACTATTTTATTTTTTAAAACGTAAAAGTTGTCTGCTCAAAAACCTCTGAAGGTTTCCTGTTACACCTACGATAAAATCCAAAGTCTCATTTATGATTTATTTTAAGATATTTTCCAGGATCTTTTCCTCATTGGCATTCCCTCTTCCCTCTACACACTCTTTTCCATACAGAGTTTATGTTCTTTTTGTTTTTCTTTAGCGTTATTGTGTTTTAGATATGGGTTGTCCCCTGAAATCCCACATTTAAGATAATGCAAGAGGGTTTAGAGATGAAATGATTGGGTTATGAGAGCCTTAACCTAATCAGTTCATTAATCCCTTGATGTGGATTAGCTGGGTGGCAACTGTAAGCAAAAAGGAGGAGGTGAGTCTATGGATGGAGTTTATATTTTGTCTTGTTGAGAGAATCAATATCTCTCTCTCTCTCTCTCTCTCTCTCTCTCTCTCTCTCTCTCTCTCTCTCGTTTCCCATGTCCCTAGCTGCTTTCCTTCACCACATACTTCTGCCTTGATATTCTGCTTTACCTTAGGCCAAGTCCTCCATCTATGGACAAGACTTCTGAAACTGGGAGCCCCCAAATAAAATTTTCCTCTTCAAATTTTTCTTGTAAAAAAGCTGACTAAGATGAATATGCTAAGCATGAAGTACTCAAGGTACTTATTCTGCCTCCCTGATGCACCCTTCTCCCAGTCACAATTCATTCATGTCTCAGATCAAAAATCATTTCTTCAGATAGACTTTACCTGACCAAGCCCTCTACCATATCACCGTAACTTAGTGTGCTTTAGCAGTGCTTACCATTTATCATAGCACTTACTATTCCCTGACATAGCACATATTTGTTCTCTTTAATGTTTCCATTCATTATATATAACTCCTCTACTAAAGTGTATGCTCCATGAAGTTAGTGCCTTTGATTGTCATAAAGTTGCATAAGTATGTATTTAACAAATATTTGTTGAGTGAAATGAATGACAAGTGATGAATATTCACAGTAGGAGGTCCCTTCTCACATGCTTTAAGAAACTCTGAAAGTCTATAAGAAAAAGTTCCCCTTGGGCTAAGGTTGTAGTTCAGTGGTAGAGCACTTCCCTCACACACATGAGGCCCTGGGTTCAATCCTCAGTGTCACATAAAAATAAACAAATAAAAATAAAGTTATTGTGTCCATCTACAACTAAAAAAAAATTTTTAAAGTTTCCCTTTCCTGATATTTTTGACCATAGAATTTCACTCTATGTCATTCTTTGACCCAAGACATAAAAATACCATATTTATTCTTTTCTGATGTTTGCTTTTAATATTATGGGAAGTTTTCTTTGGAGATTTTAGGGAGAAACAACAAAGTCTATTAGGTTTGCAAAAGGAAAGCAAATGGCAGTTGTGAAGGGTGGACTGTTTAAAGAAATGTGCATGCCATAATTTACAAAATATGGGATCATTGACAACTCCCAGATTTCCCAGATGTTGAATTTCCTTATGTTAACTCAGACCCACAAATACATTCCCAGAATATCAAACATAATGAATCCCAGCTGCTTGAACACTCTTCATTCACAGCCAAGCTTTGAGCTCAAACCTGTTTTGTTTTTCCTATTGAGTGGAGATGGATCAAGTATACTCATGGGGATCTTCATCTCTTGAGCCTGAAGTCTCAATTCAAGCCACACTCAAGTATTCTTCTATTCCTTTCTTTCCTTAATCAACCTTGTTGGTAAAGAAACAAAGTGTTTTATGGGCAGTGATGTGTAAAACTTCTGTTACGTGTTTATCAGTCTGATAATTCATAGTCATTCATTATCAGATGTATCTTCAAAACACAAATTCATTTCAATTTGAGACGAAAGTCCTTCTGCAGGTCTGCTGAAAGCACTTATGCTATTCTTTCTCTCTGAAAACCATATTCCCAATGACTTCCAGTTATAAATTTATGAAAACCTAAGAGAAAGATTGGAAGATATAAAGAAGGTTGATAAAAAATAATCACAAACAAATAAAATTTATTTTGAATAATTTATCAGTTAATTTGCCTTTCTTAGTCACCACTAATGTTTAACATGTTCCCTTTGCTTTATTTGTCATTTGAATATCTTCTTGGGTGAAATGTCTATTTGTTTCTTTTGCCCAGTGTTTTAACTGGAATGCTTGTTTTGTTATTGAGTTTTGAGAGTTTTAAAATATATTCTAGATATTAGTACTTTATCAGATATGGGACGTGCTAAAAATTTTGACTGGCTACATAACATTTTTTTGTCTCATCCTCATAACAGAGTCTTTCACAGAAATAAATCTACTTTTGATGACTCCAATTTACTGTTTCTTCTTTTATGGATGACATTTATGGTGTCATATATGTGAACCTTCCCCTAGCCCTTGGTTCTTGCTTGTTTCCATGAAATGCACAGTTATATGTTTTATGTTTCTGTTTAGTGTCTGTTATTGTTTGGAAGGTTTCTGACCATTACTGCTTCAAATATTTCTCCTACTCTCTTATTTCTCCTTCTGAAATCTCAGTCAGATATATAGAGCACCGTTTTGCATTATTCTGCATTTCTGGGATGCTTGGGTGTTTTAATCATGCTTTTCTTATCTTTGTGTAATTCAGTTTAGGAAAGCTCTTATTGTCAATCTAGCTTAATGATTCTTTCTTCAGCCATGTCAAGTCTACCAATAAACCCACCCTAACATCATCATTTCTGTTATGCAGCTTTTTGATTTCTATCACATATAGGTTTAAAAATATCTCCAAGTTCCCACATTCTAATCATAAAATCAATCTATTCTCACACACTATGTTTTTCTATTAGAATCCTTAACATATTAATCATAGTTATTTTAAATCATGTCTGAAAATTCAAATATCCATGCCATATCTGAATATGGTTTTGAAGATTGCTTTGTGTCTCCAGGCTGTGAATTCTCCTGCCTCTTCACATGTGTTCATTTCTTCTCTTGTTGTTGTTGAGATTCAAACATGATATAGCAGGTATCAGGATCTGAGTTACATGATTGTGTAATATAAGGATTTATTTTAATTTGATTAGACTAGGTTTAATGTTTGTTGTAGCTTTAAGTGTTAGAGATTCAGATTCATCTAGTTCCCTCTCACCTGCCTCTTTCTCTCTCTCCCTCTCTCTTTTCTTCCCTCCCTCTGGGCTTCCTCTTGGCTTTGGACTTCCCCAAGTATGTTTTAAATCCTTTCTTTCATATCTTCCTGCTGTGATTCATTGCCATCATACTGAAACCTTGTTGGTATGGAAGAAAAGTGTGGAATATGGGTAACATTATGTAATATGTAATGTCAATTTTTTTCCCACAAGACTGATTATCCTCCAGTCTTGCTTGAGGTGTGTGTCCCTTTCTCCTGGCCTTTGGGCAGGAAATGTCTTTCCTAAACATAGTAAACTAACAATTCAGACATTATATTTTGAGCAAAACTTAGAACATTTGAAGGTGTCACTTAAAGGGAGGGATGGTAAAAATCCTACAAAGTGAAAACAAGCAGAACTTGAGAGACACTATTTAGGCCTTTGCTAGGATCCTATTTTTAGCCACTAGTTTAATGTTGCCTCAGAAACGTGTATTATACTAATCATAGTAAACAAATTAGATTTTTATTATGAGTATAGCCAAAAAATTAAAGAATTGCTTCTCAGGTAACAAGAAACTTACCCTCTCTACTAAGGTTCACTCAAAAGATCAGCATCTAATTTCATCTTTTTTCTTAATTGCATTGTTTTTCTTATCTCCCATCATGTAAGGATTTTGAATGCAGACAGTAGAGTGTGACTAAAAGCTTTTCTTAGCACATAATATATCAGAGAACACAGAGAAATGCAAAACCACTAGGTTTGCTTTCAAATATTTGCTGCTTTTAATATGATAGAATAAAAGAGGATTTTTGTAGTTTAATTCCTACATGAAACAAAGCCTCAATTGATTAGATTTTCAGAGCAAGTCCAACCCTTCACCTATCATTCAGTCAGTCTCTGGTTTTAATTACCAATAGATATCTAGTAGTACCCATTAAGAACACAAGTTTCTTTTAGCAGCAGCAATCAACATTCAGAGATTTTAAGGGATTTTTTAAAAATCTGTGTAACCAATCCTATTAAAAGGTCAGAATTAATCAGTCTCTCTCATAATTTCTTTATGCAAATCTTAAAGATATACCTTTTTTTTTTCCTTTCCAGCCTAATGGTCACTGACCCTTAGAATTTTAAATATATAATACTTATTTAAATGCAGCTTATTGCTAGACAGGACATCTAGCAAACTCCACAGAGGGGAACTGATAGATAAAAAATAAAGTATAGGAAGACAAGAATATCTGGCATCAAGAATGTCTCAGTAGGATACAAATAAGTAAAGCATGGGATGAAATGAATTGGAACTGAATCTATTTGCATTAGGGATTGAACATGATGTGCTCAGTAGGAAAGTTTGAAACACTTCACTGAACAATAGAAAAATAAGTTGAATATTTTAGCAGTGCTTCAGCATTCCCCAAATGAGTTTTTGTTGCATATCCCATTTCAGCCATTTTATTTCCAAAAGTAAGGGTTTCTTAACTTGCTTTTAAAAAATAAACTATGTTCCTTCCCTTAAATGTAGTTAAAATTCTCAGAATAATTGAAATATTGTCCTGGGAAACCACATTTGTTTCATGGTTTCTTAGATGTCTGTTTTGTTTTGTAGTGGTATCAGGGTTTGGCCTGACCCAATTTTAACTTCCCTTGTTCGAATTCATTTCTTCCAAAGTCCTTCAAAAATGGGAATCTATAAGTTGAAACAAGTCCAGGGTCTTCGTAGAAAATCTAACTTTGTCCTTTATCAAAGGAATCATAAGAAAGAACTGCTTTGTTCTGTTTGTTTTTGTTTAGCTAAAAATTTTACATACCTCTCTGAGTTAGTTTGGAGCTATCTTGATGAGATACCACAGCTGAGCGGCTTCAACACCAAAAGCTTTTTTTCTCAGTCTTGGGGACCTGAAATCCAAGATCGAAGTGTAGGTAAAAATGGTAATCCTCCGGTCTCTTGTCCTAGTGCATGCATCCCTGAAGTCCTTTCTCAAGTGTCCAACTTCCTCTTCTTATCAGGATAGCACTTACACTTCATGGGGGCCAACCCTTAGGACATCACTTAACTTTACTCACCTTAAGTACCCTGTCTCTAAATACAGTCATGTTTTGACGTACTAGGGACTAAGCCTTGAAAATATAAATTTGGGGGTGACAATTTAGCTTATAACACCATCTAGAATTATCAGGGAGACGATGTACATTTTCAAGAAAAGAATAAAATGTAGAAACTATGGCATAAAATAACTGAAAACAACTTTTAACATTCTTTTGTAAAGTTCTGCATGAGATAGAATGGGTGGAATTCAATATCTTGTGGTTATGACTACCCATTCAAAAGTGAACATTAAAAATCAGAAATAGATTATTAGCCAATTTTACATTGAAGCAGTTTGTGGAGAGAAATGACAAAGAGGTTACCTCTTGTAAAGCATAATAATACTTTATCAGTAGAGATAAAGGACCCCATGAAATAGAAGGGATAATAATAGACTCCTATTCATTTAGCAGCCTGCACTGAGTATTTTGTCGAATAAATGAATGAATGAAAAAGGGATTTAAAGATGTATCATGAGGATTTTTATTTTAAAATGCTAATGTTTTCTAATAATCTGTAAAAAAGAATTGAAAAACTTTTATAAACTATGATTATAATGTGGCAGTAGATGCTTTTGTATTTATTTTCCCAAAACAAAGAAATAAAAATAAATATTAAATTGGTCCTGAAATTTTTTTTAAAAAAAACCTCTATTATTTAGCCTTTAACATAAACCTCATCTCCCGCCATGATTCCCACTTTGCTCTTTTGAGAATCCAATATATTGCTGCAAGTAACTGACTTTCTCCGCAGCCTAAGGTTAATCCTATCTGGTTAGATGTTCATAATGCCTTCTTCTCTCTCAACTCCATTGAAGTGACATCACTGATTTGAAATATTCACATTTCAAACCAGCATGTAGAAATACTCTTTTGCTTCTACCGTTGTTGGTATTAGCTTGTGTGTGTGTGTGTGTGTGTGTGTGTGTGTGTGTGTGTGGTGTTGATATGTGTCTATTGATATATATTATATATATATGTGTATATATATATATATACACACTCTATTATACATATAGAGAATATGCTTAACATATAGAAACATATATATAATTCTCATCATATATATATATAATTCTCACCATCAGACTCACCTAATTCTTTCACTTTTGATAAAGCATGGAATATAAAATCAAATTAAGAAAATAGCAAGAATTAGCTGAAGTTGGAGGACGTTATTAACAATCAGAAACAATACCCTGCTGCCAATGAAGGCAGAATAAGAGCAGAGACCTCCTCAAAGATTGGAGCTTACTCATTCCCTGTGTCTATTTATTAGATTGAGTTTGTAGTGCATGAAATCCTTACAATGATCTTAGTATGAATTTAAACCTGTGGCATACTGTAAACAATCACAAGGTTTGCATTTTATCTTTACCCTTATTCTTATATTTTCTTAAAATGTATAACATTTGAACTCATTGATGTTGCACAAAATGAATTTATATAACTATTTACTTTCCAGTTGATGAGTGTTGGGCTATTTTTTTATGGAGTAGACTAATTTATACATATATATTCAAAACTGGTTGTTTTATTAGCATAGAATATCATTCTTAAGCAAGGTCTCTGGGTCAAATTGAAAGGTTAAAATGTTCACATTGATGATGAATTTTTTAAATAGAATTCCAAAGAAATGACGAATAAAACACAGAGGCTTGAAAAAATAATGCTATAAGTAGTTTACTTGTTTAATAACTTTATCTTATGGGGTAGGTGCTAATGCATTCCCCCTTTCATAGAACAAATTAAATATAAATTTGTCCAAGGTCACAGAACTTCTAGTGGTAGAGCTAGTAATTGGAGGCAGCTAGGAATCTAAACTGATGGATACAAATTTATGGATTCACAAAGTCAGATATACACACATACATACACACACACACACACACACACACACACACACACACACACACACACACACTTTTAGTCAGCTTTATCATCATATGACCAAAAGACCTAACAGGAACAATTTTAAGGAGGAAAAGTTTATTTTGGGCCTCACAGTTCCAGAGATCCATTCAAGTGACATTACTGATTTGAAATATTAACGTGTTTCAAACCAGCAAGTAGAACTACTCTTTTGCTTCCACTGTTATTAACTTTTGCTTCCACTGGTATTAACTTATATATGTGTGTATCCAGAGATGGCCAACTCCATTCCTCAGAGCCCCAGGGGAGGCAGCAATTCATGGCAGAAGGATAGGACAGAAGGAAGAGTCTGAAGACTTCACACCAGGAAGCAGAGAGAAAAACAAAGAGGTCTGCTCAAGAAGGACTAAATATATCCCTCAAAGACCACCGCCAAGGCCCCACCTCCTCCAGCTACACCTGATCTGCCTACAGTTACCATCCAGGTAATCCCTGTTAGAGGATTAACACACTGATTAGAAGCATCACACACACACACCACACACACACACATACACACACACACACACATACACATTCACACATTTTTCTCAAGGTAGAGACTTCTCAAAACTAAAATTAAAAATCTTAATCATAAATTAAAGCAATCATTTTCCCTTTGAATATACTGTACCCTTTACCCCCCACCACCACCTTCCCTGCCCCCCCAAAAAAAAATCCCCTTTTCTCCATCCTGACTCACAAAAGGAAACACTTTTCCTGAGGTGTCAATATATGAAAATCTCTCATAATTTACATTAAATTAAAGTATACAGACTATTTTAAAATGTATGCTAGATAAACATATATTAATTAGACAGTTCTTGAGAGAGTCGGTATCCTGAAAATAATTGTGATTTCCATATCTTGGGGTCTCATTTTCTTTTTTTATGTATAATATTAAGTATATGCGTGCCTCACTTCTGTAGTATTAAATACATCAGTGTTCCCCTTCACTTTAGGTAGACTAAAACAAATGAACATTTTCTTATTCTACCTATGTACTTGGCTGAAGCCATGATAGACAATTTCATGAAACTAAAAATTTCTTTGCTTTCTGAATTATTTCATTATAACCTATCATATTTAAAGATTTTACTTTTCATTTTCATGGCCCTACAGCTGTTAACTGAAATTGTTTATTTTCTCTTTAATCTTCAGTGAATTTAAAAGTTAATTGCCTACATGTTGCTGACTGAGTGAGATTGTTTAATTACATTACCATCATCAAATTTGGCATTTAATATGTAACTCCAATATGCAAAGATATAGGTAAATAAGTTGATAACCAGTTAGCTAAACAAATTGACATTTTTAATTGAATAAAGACACTTATTTGCTTTATAACAAATATATGAACTGTCAATGAAGAGGATATAAAAAAAAAGTGGCTGTAGCAAATCTGTTTAGGCATTCATGAAGGAAGATGAATTGAGAAGGAAGTAGATAGGGACAAATAAAGAGAACTCAGTCACCTGCCCTACTCTTATGTGATGCTTGATATATTTCCTTATGGTCTTAAAATAGCCACATAAAACAGATTTGCCAGTTTATTTACAAATTAAAAGAAAAGTTGGGACTATGGTAAATTATTCTATTACAAAAACAGCAGAATATAAAGGCAAAAGATTCCTAATCCTAAACTCCTGCTCATTTTATTATCCCAAATGTCACCAGAAGTTGCAGCTTAAAGCAATTGGTAAATGTCAAGAAAGAGAAAAATTTGGAGGGGGATAGGTAAAAAGAGAAAAGGTCTGTCTGTCTAGTTTTAGTGTCAGTAAAATCTAAAATAAAGTAAAAGTAAGAATAATCTGATTCTCTGGTTAATTTATGAAAATAAAAGTAAGAAAAACAGTGCTAAAGTTACTCACTGAATCATTTCTTTAGAGGGTTAAAAAATAAAAGAGAGACTCCCTAAAACCTACACATTTTCAATGTATACCAGGAAATCAACCTTAGATCATAAGTGTTTGAGGTCAGAAACTGAATTGCTGGATATGCCTTTTGTAAAAGCAGAACATCAGCATCCATATTAATATGCACTTAATGAATGTATTCAAAGGGTTTTATTTCCTACTTTGAATTTTCAATTTTTCCTGTCATTTATTTTTCATACATTTGTAATCATTTTGATGTCAAAGTAAACAAATATAATTGCATCTGTAAAACTAGAAGAGATAGCTAGGTAAAAATAAACTATAATAAAATACTAAATAATTGAGAAAACTATCACCTCATCTGAATAAAACTTCTGCACACACACAACACAGATATACATACAGAAGAAGGATGAACACAAGAATTTATGTCTGAGCTCTCAATAAATAGATTGAAGACATGTTAAGGAGATTGACAGTTGATTGATCTATGGCTCCATTTACTTAAATAATTTTAGACAAGTGGATGAACACTTAATTAAACAAATTTGGAGAAATTGAATTTTTCATATCTATAGAGGTCTGCTTAAAAACACTACAACACAATTTCTGTAGATCTAGAGAACAATAAAGATAATAAATGAAAAAGTATATAAATTCATTAATCTCAGGGAAAGGTAAATCAAAAACCACTATATCACCTCACACCTATTAAGTGATCTCTATTTAAAAGACAAAAGGTGAGTGTTGACAGGGTTACTGAGAAAGGGATCCTTTGCATGTTATTTTTTGTAATGTAAATTAGTGCAGCCATTACAGAAGCAGTATGTATTCTACACAGGTTACTTAAAAGCTTAAAAACAGAACTATCATATGATGCAGTAATCCCACTTTTGGTTATATATTCAAAGGAAATTAAATCATTATCTTGAAGATGTATGTGTGATATCATGTTCATTACAGTGCTATTTATAGTAGCTAAGAAACAGAATAAACACAAATGTCTGTTAGATAAAAAGAGAAAAAATGTATAATGGAATACTACTCAGACTTTACAAAGGAGGAAATTTTGCCATTTGTGACAACATGGATCAACCTGAAGAATATTATGCTAAGTGAGATAATCTAGACCCAGAAAGACAAATATCACATGGTCTTACTTATGGACTCTAAAATGGTCAAACCCATAGAAGCAGAGAGCTTCTGCTTGGTTTCTGGGGTATAGGATATAGGGAAATGGTTTAACACTGTTCAAGTGTATAAAGTCTTGGTTAGGCTTTAGATGAATGAGATCTGAAGACATAATTCACATCTTGCCGACTGTGGATAGAGATACAATATTGTACACTTGAATTTTCTAGAAGTTTAGATCTTAAGTGTTTTCATGCACACAAATTTAAAATAACTATATTGTTAGCATCTTAAATGTCTCCCAAAAGTGCACTTATTATAGGCTTGGTCTGCCTTTGGGAGGTGATTGGATCATAAGGACTCTGACCTTGTGAACGAATTAACACATTTAGGAATTCATGACTTAATGGATTGGAGGGGAGAGTTTTGTTGTAAAATTGATCTCTTTCTGTTATGGTTTGGATGTAAGGTGTCCCCCAAATGCTTACGTGTGAGACAATGCAAAAAGATTCAAAGGACAAATGATTGGATGATGAGAGTCTTAATCCAATTGGCAATTAATCCCCGGATAAGGATTAACTGAGTGGTAACTGAAGTGGTAGGGTGTGGCTGGAGGAATTGGGACTTGGGGATATAATTTTGGGGTATATATTTGTATCTGGTGAGTGGAGCCCTCTGTCTCTGCTCCTGATCATCATGTGACCTGCTTCCCTCTGCCACACTCTTCTACCATGGTGTTCAGCTTCACCTTGAGCCCCAAGGAATGGAGCCTGCTGTCTATGGACTGAGACCTCTTGAAACCATGATCCCTCAAATAAATTTTTCCTCCTCTGTTTTGGTCAGGTCCTTTCATCACAGTGGTGAAAAAGCTGACTAAAATGCTTTCTTTGCTTCCTAACTGCCAGGAGTTAAGCAGCTTGCTCTACCACATATTCCCAGCCATGACATTCTTTTTCATCACAGATCAAAAGACAATGTCAAGTGACCATGGACTGAAATCTCTAAATCTATGGGTCAAAATAAATCTTACCTCATTTTAACTTGTTTACTTGGGTATTTTGTCACAGAAATGGATCTGACTAGCACAGTTACTATGTGAGGTGACTGAGGTTAATTGGTGATGATCATTCTACATCAAGTTGTACACCTTAAATGTATGACTTATGTCCTTTTAAAAAGGGGAAATTTGGACATGGATATTCATAAAGTGAATGTAACACGAAGGCAAAAGAAGAGGGTGGCCTGGAACATGTCCTACCCTCATGGCACTCAAAAGGAAATCAGCCTTGCCGACGACATTTTGATTTCAGACTTCCTGCCTCCGGAACTGTGAGATAACTTCCGTTGTTTAAGTCAGTCAATCTTTGGTGGTATTTTAGTGGCTAACTATTTTAGTCAGTTTTCTATTACTACAATGAAATACCCAGATAATGAACTGACAAAGAAAAACAGATTTATTTTGGTTTACAGTTTTGAGAGTTTCGATTCATGATCACTTGGGCCTGTGATGGGGCAGCACATCATGGAAGAACAAGACCACTTATACCATGAGCCAGCAAAGAGAAAGATGAAGAGGATGGGTCCTGCAGTTCCCTTCAAGGGGATGCCTAAATGACCTGAAAAGCTCCCACCAGGCCCTCCTTCCTGAAGGTTCTATTATCTCCCAGTAATGACACCCAAAGGGCCAAGGTTTTAAAACATGAAACTTTGAGGAACACTTATCCAAACCATTGTACCACCCCAGCAAACTAAGGCAAGCAAATGTGAAACTGATGATTTAAAAGTATTTTTCCATAAAGTTCGATGTCTGCATTTCCTCAGGGATAGTTTCTACAGGTTGCTTTTGTTTCACCGTGTATGACATCTACTTTCTTATTTCTTTTTTAGCTATCATAATTTCTTGTTGAACATTGGACATGAAACATAATATAATATGACAACTCTGAAAATTAAATCCACACTCATCAGGGTTTTGCTGTTGTGGAATGCTTGTTTAGTGACTTTCCTGATTAGTTCTGAAAGCCTGCATTCTGTGTTGTGGGTGGATTCTGAAATTTCTGCTCAGTTATTTTAGTAGTGACCTCGTGATTGAACTGAGATTTCCTTAAACTCAGGAAAATAGCAATTCCCTATGCTTTTGTTGAGCCTTTGTGTACATTTTGGTGCAGGACCTCAAAGCTCAGGCAGGCAGTTTGCAACTTTTTACTGACCTTTAATTCCTGCTTTGTGCAGGGCTTCAGCCATCTCACAGTGAGAGCTCAGGTCTTTCCTGGCATCACACATCTCTGAGCAGATGAACACTGGTCCACATGAATGTGGTCCTCCAGATTCCAAAATATATGACAGAGCTTTTCGAAACCCCCATGGCTATCTCATTTCTAGCTTTTCCTTTTTTAGCTTTTGGTCAAATTGTCCACTCTGTGATTGCTGCCTTAGGAACATACAATGTTGAACAATTTTTGATCCTGTGTGTTTGCTTGCTTGCTTTTTAAAAATATCCTTCAGGAAAAAAAAAAAACTATTAGGATAGGGCAAGCTCTGAGTTGAATTTTCCAAGGAAATGCTAGACAGGGCAAATAAGTGCAATTTTGGTTTTGAAACGGGAATATTTAAGGTGCTTTCACTTCATTCAGCCCTGTCCAGTAGCTAACCAGTTTTGCTGATTTTCACCATGGTTGTGGGGATGCTGGATTTTAACTCTACTGCAGGACCATGGAGAGAAGGATGGGAATACAACAAACTAATCTGCAACAAAACTTCTTACTCTTACTGAAATTCAGCCATTTTTCTTAAATGGCCACTTGCCACTTCCATGGTTATTAACAGATTTGGGTAATTTTGAAAGTGTAAAAATTTTGATCTTGAAAATTATTTTCTAGTGTTCTCATCACTTTATGGAGGAAAGGAATATTAGAATCCTTCATTCTGCCATTCTGAATCATGCCATTTTCATCTCAGTTTGCGTCTCACTAACAGTAAGAGATATTAGACACCTTTTCATATATCTACTTAAAAATGTGCATACATCTTATTTCATAAAGTTTCTGTTTACATATGTAACTCTTCTTATTAGATTTTTTGTTAGCTCACAGGTGATACTCAATTGTTGTTCGTATATACTGGATATAAGTCCTTTATCAGACACAGGATTTGCAAATGTAATCAATCAGGGCAAGACTTTATCTTTTCATTCTGTTAACAGTGTCTAACAGGCAAAAGCCTTAGTAAAGGCCAGTTTGAAAATCATTATCTTATGTTTTATGCAAAGTATGAAAAAACTCATCACTAATCTGAAAGTTATATAGATTTCCCTTATTATGCATTCTTCTAAAAGTTTGATAAATGTTATACTTTACATCTAAGTTTATATCCATTTTGAACTAATTTTTCATTTAAATGACAACAACATAAAAGAACTACAAGCATTTCTCACACCATAAAAAAGTGAACCCCAAAGGGTTCATAAACATAAACTAAATTGTAAAACTTTAACCTTCGAAAAAAATTTTATAGTTTATGGTTCAGCCAAAAGAAAAAATGATAACCTGAATTCATCAAAATTTAAAGTCAATCACTAATATGAATGAATAAGCCACAGACTATGAAAAATGTTTGCAATATATAAAGTTGACAAAAATATATAACCAAGATATAAAGAACTCTTTACAATTCAACAAGAAACCCCACTACGTAATTTTGAAAAATGAATAAAAGTTTTTCCTGCACAGCACAATATCCAAAAGGTAAATAAGCATACAAAACATCTTAAATTACTAGTAAAATTTAATATTTTGCATATATACAACATTTTCTTTATTTATCTGTTAATGGACCTCTAGAATGGCTCCATATTTTGGCTATTTTGAATTGTGCTGCTATAAACATGGATATGCATGTATCACTATAGAATGCTTTAATTCTTTTGGGTAAGGAGAGGTATAGCAGTGTCATGTGATGGTTCCTTTCCTAGTTTTTTGAGGAATCTCCATATTGATTTCCATAATGGTTGTACTACTTTACAATCTACTGTTGACAGATGTCAACAGTGTGCAGTGTTCCTATTCCCTGCATCCTCAGCATCCTCGGCAACATTTATTATTATTTGTATTCTTGAGGGCTGCCATTCTAACTGGAGTGAAACAAAATCAGTGCTTTGATGGGCATTTCCGTGATGGCTAATGATGTACTTTTTGTTTTTTCTCTTTCATATATTTGTCGGCTGTTTTTCAAAAAGAAAGAAAATTATTAAGAGCACAACGAATGAGAGGGGTCCCACAGAATGAGAGAAGATTTTTGTCAGTTACTCTTCAAACAGAGAATTAATATCCTAAATACATAAAAAAACTAAAAAAAAACCTTACCACCTAAAACAACCCAATTAATAAATAAGCAAATGAACTAAACTCAATTTCTCAAGGTAAAATATAATTTAAAAAAGCTCCGATACTTATCCAACATTTAAAAGATTGACACTGTCACCTATGTGAATTTTATTATATGTAAATTTATCTCAATAAAATCGATTAAAATATTTAATATATTCTAAAACAATATCAAGAGCATAGGTAAGACTATTTAAGTTGAAATTATTATCATTCATAAGTAAAAAAAAAATCCTGCTGGATGGCTTACTATTAGTAGCTACTTGTCAATACAAAACAAAACCAAAAAAAAAATCAGTGATTCTGTAACACTAAATGATTAACGTTTTAAAAACTAACACCTGTTTCAAGAACTTGAAATACAACTAGAGGCACAAAGATTTTCAGTCAACAACCCCCACCTAATTACAAATTATTATAATAAACAACATTTTATTTTGTAGTATTTTGTTCATTGCTTCTCCCATACTTAGCTCAAGCTTATCTATGCATGATTGAACAAAGAAAGGTTGTTTCTCAAAAGTGTTTCTGGCCAGGAGTGTTGGTGCACACCTGTAATCCCAGTAGCTCGGGAGACTGAGGCAGGAGATTTGTGAGTTCAAAGCCAGCCTCAGTAACTTCTGGAAATCCTAAGTAACTCAGTGAGACCCTGTCTCTAAATAAAATACAAAAAAAGGCTATGATGTGCTCAATGGTGCCCCTGAAGTCACTGCTCAATACAAAAAAAAAAAAAACTGTTTTTGAGGTCTTTTCATCCTAGAATTATGAAGCAACAGTACCAAAACCTAAGACATGCTAGAACTGTGTACTTGCATCCAGCTCTGTAGCAAGTGTCTTATACTATTCACATTTTTAAACATTTGTCTTCTAAAAATTTGCTGTTTGTCTCTGCATATTGTAGTGAAATTCTGAATAAGTTATTGAAGGGATTATTGCTTAGAAATATTTTGGAAAATAAACACATGGTTATCCTCATGCATTATATACTTATAGTTAAAAGTTATACTGATCATAACGCTGTTTGCAATTACTTAATGCAAAATATGCATTTGGTAAACTGAACCTAGAAGTTGTAACTGACAACTTTTCAAATCACATTGCCTTACTAAATAAAAGTTGATATCTTCTCTGGGACCTTCCTTTCTCTCTTCCAGACTGGCATGAGCTGAGCAACTTTCCTCTTCCATGCTCTTCTTCCATGACTTTTTACATCACCTCAGCTGAAAATGGACTGAATCCTTCAAAACCGTAAACCAAAATAAATCATTTCTCTTCTTAGTTTTTTTTTTTTTTTTTTTTTTTTTTGTACCAGGGATTGAACCTAGGGGTCACTTAACCACTGAGCCACAACTCCAGCCCCCTTTTTATATTTTATTTAGAGACAGGGTCTTGTTGAGTTGCTTAGGGCCTCCCTAAATTACTAAGGCTGACCTTGAACTCAAGATCCTCCTGCCTCAGCCTCTCAAATTGCTAGGATTACAGGCATGCACCACTGAGTTCAGCTTCTTAAATTTTTATTGTCAGGGTATTTTGGTCACAGACAGAAAAAGCTGAGTAAACATGTAGGGCCCTCAAGATCCAACTCATGGCTTGCAGTCACCCCAGACATTGACATATGACAGGAAGGTAGAGGGAATGGTTTTCTAGGCCAGGACTGAAAGAGTCCTGCAACAGTTCTGTTAAAATTCTATCAGTAAAGGCGGCTGGAAGATGTATTTCTTGGCTTACAATGGATTCATAGCAACAGAAGGAGAATACTACTTTTTGATGCACAACTAATCATCTTTTCCACTAACTCTAGTCAAAATATAAGCTAAGGAAAGGATCATTGAGTATGAAAATGGGTGCAATTTTATAGAGTAAAATAATATATTTTGTAATTTAACTTTTGGGTCAGCATATTGGCAGGTGCTAACTGACATTATTTTTTCATCTCAATGCAATCAGTAAAAATCTCACACTGGTAACCATAACCACTTTGCCATTTTACAATTAGAGAATGGGTTCAAATGAATTTTCTATTTTTATAGGGTCAAAATTGGATAATCTGTTTCATAATTACATCTAGCCAAGCACAAATACACTGTACTATGTTGTAATTCAGCAAGAGTAAATTAGGGAGTCCTGGTGGTATCATCACCACCTCTGGATTGTGTAGTTCTTATATCTTTGCCAGCAAGCCTCCTGAAACTTAATTCGTTTATTATATTTAAGTTAAAGTTAAACAAAAATTATGCAAATATTTTTCTCATATCCCATTGCCTTTGCTAAATTTAGCTTCTCTTACAGATAACTAGATTAACATGTTATAAACATGCTAATTAATGATTGTTATTATATCAAAGTAATTTTAAGGTTTACCAAGGAATACTTTACCTAACATTAATTTTTGCACACCATTGAGGCACCTGCAATGTGATAAGCCTTATCAGATAGCCAAAATTTAATCTATTTATCACTTCCTAAAATTGCCCCTCACCCCCAATACCTAGATTATTCAGTCACAATTATACCTAGGCATTGAGCCCATAGAAAGTTCCATGAAGAAAAACTAATCCAGGAATGCTCCTCTAGTCTGGCAATCTTTTATCTTGATCACCCAGCATTGCCCAAAGAGCTGATTGGCTTTTGGCCAACATTTTTCAAACTCAAAAGTTTTCAGGCCCCTCAGGAATTAAACAGATCTATCATAGGACCTGTAAACAATGGGTAAGGTTAGTAGTCAGATCACTGATTCTTTAAAATCCATTTATTCATGTCTTGAGCTTGCATAAGAGATTCCAATGGAAAAATGAAATCTACCCACTTGAGGCAAAGGTTTGAAAGGAAGGTTTGAAGAAATATTGTCCTAGGATACTGGTGAACATAAAACACCTAATACAGACCAGTCTCTTTTTCCTTCACCATCCCATCATGAATTGACTTTCTAATTTAAGAATCCCTGCACAAAGAAATATAGTCTCTGAATTGTTTATCACATAACATAGAAATGGGAAGCATATTATACTTTTTAGAAGACCAGAAGAGAACTTCAAAATAGATAAGTTATCAATTATATTATTCATAATTAATTCTTTATACCTATTACAGGAATCATTCTATAGCAAAACACTGATTTAGTGTTTTATCCATTTAGTATGAAAGGTAGGGATGGATGGGTTCTATTTGTGTTTTATATGAAATAAGAGGTAATTATCTTTTTTGCAGTACTACTTTGAAGTTTATAAGAAGTTAAAAGATACATAATAGTAATAGTTTTTGATAAATTTATCAATCAATTAGGATATTAAAAATAGAAAAGTAAAACTAACAAAAAAATCAGTCAATTAAATATTAAGAATCATTCAACATATTCTTCAGCTTATTGAGATATAAGGGAAACACAATAAACTGAATATATTTAAAGTATATATTCTAATCACTTTTGACAGTGCACACAGGGGTGAAATCAGGTATATGTTTAAAAATCAAAGAAATAGTTAAAGGGATTGAATCATTTTATAATTCTACTAGCCATGTAGAAGGGTTCTAGGGACTCCACATCCTTTGTAACACTGAGCATTGTTAGAATTACTTTTCCTTTTTCAATTTATCTGTCTAGTGATATAGCATTATCTCTTTCCTGTATATTTCTCAAATGACTAACAATTTGATATGTTTTCACATGCTTATTTCTTGTCAATATCTTACCTGCTGAATTTTATTCAAATCTTTTGCCCATTTAAAAATATTCTATTTGCCTATCGTTAACTTTATGCATTTTTTATGTATTCTGGATACGAAAATTTTCATCAGATAAGTCACTTGCTTATATTTTCTTTCCAGTTTTCTCCTTAGTTTTTTATTCTTTTAAAAATGCTTCTGAATTTTTAAGTTTGTAAATGGGGCCTATGTTGCCACCAGGACCCTAAAAAAGACTAAAAGGTTTTGTATTCATATTTCCTTAGTGAGTGTGTCAAATGAGTTTCCTCTGTGAGAATATTGTCAGTGTAATATTACACCTACGTTCCTGGAGAAAGGTGGATGCCATGCCGGTAAAATCTTGTCTGCCAAGATTGAGTGTGATGACAAATCTGCCGAGGTGCCACAGAGATAATATAGAAAAGATGTGTGATGTCCTTCCAGACGTGAGGGACAACTGATTGAGAGCTGTTGAAAATGGCACTGAACAGGATATATTTACTAAAAATACAACAGCAAAAGTATTCTCTGATTGTTAACGGAAGAGAGTCCGTCATTTTAAGAATATTAGGTATTAGATATGGCCATCGGAATGAATTGAGTCCTCATGGTTAAGGTCACAGTAATTCAATGTGAGTGACTTTGGTTAAGAACTAGCAAAACTGGTCTGTCCAATGGGGAAGTTGGGATAACTATCCCCTTATTAATTAGTTCTTATGCAAGCAGTTTTAATTCTCAAAGGCCTGGGTTAAACTTACATTAGGGCATCTTTGTGAATTAGAGGGAGATGGGATCCTGTTTTATCAATCAATATATAAGCACCCAAAACAATGTATTACACATTGTGTTGAGATGTCTGTGACCAATGTGAGATATTTTAGGGAATTGACTATGAGAATTTCAGAAAGATTGCATAAAATGAGGCATATCTGTTTCCCTTTTATGCTATATTTACTTTTCTAAAACATTAGATGACATTGTGTTTAAATTTAGAGGGATCCCCAAATATAACTATAATTTGAGTCCCAGTATTAAGTACATGAAGCTTTGTTAATTGGTTCATTTCAGTAAATCTTGGAGTCATTTTAGAACTTATGTTGCAGAGGCACAAAATCCAATCAGTACTCCACTCTTTGGTCTTTTCATTATATACATTTTTAGATAAATTTTGAATTTTCCATTTTGTTAAATCATGGACTTTTCTTTCAATTTTATTATATATACCTGTATTATACACACCCATCTCTCACTTTCACCCCCCACCCCTTACCCTTCTTTGGCTTTTAGCCACCAAAACCCATGATTACTAAGCCTATTTTGCAGCCATTATTATTTTATTCTTTTCTTCTTCCTTAGTTTTTTTCCCTCCATCCTGCATATCTCCTTTGTTTCATTGATATGCATCTTCAATTAACTGTATGAAAACGAAAATCTTCATTCCAAGTGCATCCTTGTTTAAGAGTTTGTCTAGACATAAAATTAGTTTCAAAATAATTTTTTGTTTTGCATTTTAGATTTCAATTCATCAGATGAAGTTCTCAACATCGTAGACAGTCTAATGCTTGTCTCTTTTAACTGACTGACAGTTTTTGTTATTTGCTGTAGTCTATGAAGTCACTGTAAGCACTGAATTAGCAAATATGAAAAAAATTCCAATTAGAAATGCAAGATTAGGTTCCTGGTTACATATTTTTCATTAACTATCAAATGTGTGCTTCTGTTTAAGGACACCTTATTAAATGTATGCTGTTGAGTTGTTAATATTGAAGTGATAGTCAACAGCACTAGCATTCCTGAACAAAGCTTACCCAACACATTTACTTTCTTCACGAGGCACACAGGAGATTTCTTGTACTTAGGAACAAAAGATACTACTCTGGCACTATGCTTGGGGGACCACTTTAAACAGTTTGATCACCAACAAGGAGCACACAAATTCAGAAAGTGTGGCATTAAATAGACTAAGAGAAGGACACTGATTTCTAGTATGACAGCCCAAACAGGAGGCAGAACATCCCATGGTTCCACAGGAGCTGGTAATGTCATTGTGACTCAGTGTTCCCAGTCCTGTGCAGGGCCACAAACCACCATGAAAGAACATGAGTATTCACGTGAGGATTGTAAATTAATTTTAGTGAATAAGCTTTTTTGAAACTATGGCATCCATAATGAGAATGGACTCTATATATTATTCCTGAAAATGTTTTAAATATTATTTTAACCTGTGATATTTAAAAAATATTTTTTATTTAGAGTCAAAGTCTTTCTAAGATGCTTAGGGCCTTACTAAATTGCTGAGGCTGGCTTTGAACTCGGCAATCCTCTTGACTCAGCCTCCAGAGCCACTGGGATTATAGGCATGCACCATCACACCTGGCAACGTGTGATGTTTTTAAACTTTTACAAGACTATGTCTATGTCAAAGTTCTTTTAACTTCTCCCTTTTCATCATTTATAACATTTTAAGAGTGTTAGAAGTATGTACCTACACTGAAAGGAAATTATCTTCTATTATTTCTTTTTACAGTTTTCTCATTTGCATATTCTGATCATCTCTGGAATACATTAGAGAGATAAGGATATGATTAATTGTCTTCCATCATATTTTTTTCTAACATTGTTCCTATTTGCTTTGAAATATTGTCTGAGCTTTCATTGGCTTTCTATCCCAGGCCTAGTATTAAATTTTTAAATGTTTCAAGCTCATTTTTGTTCTTTCTGTCTGCCTATCTCCACCACTGTGAGATGAGGACGGCTCAGGTGTATTTATTGATATATGTACATCCACACAACTCCTATCTAGCTTGTTCTGGTCTATTTTATGATTTCTTTCCTTCTAAAATCATTTTGAAATCTCATCTGCTGATATCCACATTTTTCTTATTGTTATTATGTGTGCACTTTTGAACCCCTGTGGTTTCATTTCAGTGGAGACTCAGCTGAAGTAACCCTTATTTTTGCAATTTAATATTTGCAACACATTTTACTATTACTGGCCAAGCTAATGTCCCACATAATTCTCAGCATAAAAAGGGGGAATAATAAAAGATTCATGTACAAAGCAAAGTCTTTTCCTTCTCTGAAAAAGAAATTTAAGTCCAGAAAGAAGAAACTACATTGTATGCAGACGCACCACTAGAGCCAAAGTTAGGTTCACGTAGTGAATGTACTTACCTCCTATCCCAGGGTGTTCTCTTTGAAAATCTACTACCTACAGCTTAGTCAAAGGGTAGCCAAACCCTAAAGAGCAGAGATTAAATAGTAGATTAAAAATATATTCTAAACTAGAATTTGTACATTTCCTTTTAAGAGTCACAATGGAAGTATTTATTTTTAAGGTTTTAGAAAAACACAAGGCAAGAACTCAAATTTTGTGCTCGTCATCTTTCTGTTACTCTAGCAAATACCAGAGATACTCAGTTTATAAAGAAAAAAGGTTTATTTTGGCTCAGAGTTTTAAAGGTTCCTGTTCATGATTGATTGGACTATTGCTTTAGGGTCAGTAGGGCAGCAGCAAATTATGGCAAGGAAAGTATGTGGCCTGATGGTATCATTCACCTCATGGCTTGTAGTTGAGAGAGAAAAAGAATGGAAGAGCGAGATCCTACAACCCATTCATTTGCTTGTTCTCAATGACCTAACAATTCTCACTAGGTTCTACCTCTTAAAAGTTCTACCACCTCCCAATAATACACTATGGGTAACTAACCTTTAACACATGAGCCTTGGGAGGACACACAAGATCCAAATTCTTCTTTTTTTTTTAATTGCCATGATTCTTTTATTTTTCCAACATTTTAAACATGATATTCTGAGATTTCGAAGCATTGATAATGGAAGATTTCAGTCATATACAGAAACCTGAAATGACCTTAACCTCTATGTGACTCTCCACCTACAACCTATAATTACATTTTTTCTACATGGTTTAATATCTGCCTATCCATGCTCCCATTTAGTATATCAATATATCTTATTTTTCTGATGTGATTGCAAGGAAGTCATGGAACATTTTCCCCTAAAATCTTCAACATAAATATTAACTTGAGGTCAATATTGATAACTTTTACTACCAATTTTTTGAAGCACACTTCATGTACATATACGACAAAGTGCATCTTTTGATGAATCTTTACATAAGTATAGCTACAGCAATCTAACATTACTATCAAGATACTAAAAATTCTCTTCAACACAAAAACTTCTTCATGCCACTTTGAAATCAATCTCTCCATTTAGTCCCTAGACAACTATTGATATGTTTTTTGTTCAGAATTTGTTATTTTGCATTTTCTAGAATTTAATGTAAATGGAATCAGTACATATCATTTTGTCTATCTACTTTTGCTCAGCGCAATCCTTTTGAGATTCATCCATGTTGTTATTTTAGAATTTTTTCATTTTTATTCATGAGTAGTACTTCATTGTACAAGTATACTACAGTTTGTTTATCCATGCTCCTCTTGTATGCAATGGAACCATTTCTGGTTTTGAGGCTAAAATTAATAAAGCTACTGTTCTTTTTTGGTACTGGGGATTGAACCCAGAGGGATTTTACCACTGAGCTACATTTCTAGCAGGCCTTGCTGAGGCCTGGTCTTCAAACCTGCTATCTTCCTATCAGCCTCCCAAGTTGCTGGGATTCCAAGTATAAACACCCAGCAAAGCTACATTAACCATTCTTGGAATCACTTTTGTAGTCATGTTTTCATTTCCTAGTGGGTCACATGTAAGTGTCCATTTAAATACTTTATGTCTACAAATAACTCTATTACTATAAAATTGAACTTTATAAACATAAAGCAAAATGACATGTGCATGCATTTAACTTTACAAACATAAAATATAAAGCTTTATTAACATAAAGCATAATGAAACAAAATAATATAAAAAAGTAACAAAAATTCAGTACATAGATCAAAATAGTAATTAATAGTGATAAAAATGCTATTCAAAGTAAATGGACAGGTTCTTGTATTTGTCAGATGAGCCAATTAATGAATAGAAATGGATTATATGAATTATAATAAAGTATAATTTAATTTCTTGCTGATTTGTTTGAAAATACGGACATCAAGAAAAGATCACATAGCCCCAGCAAGGTGCTAAGGAACTCAGTGAGACTCTGTCTCTAATAAAATACAAAATAGGGCTGGGGATATGGCTCAGTGGTGGAGAGTCCCTGGATCCAAAAAAAAAAGAGAAGAGAGAGATCACAGATCACATAGGACATAGGCCACCAGAGTGAGATAGTGGCAGTAAATTGAGTAATGAGCAACTGTTGTTTGAAAGAGTATTTAAGATCACTTGTGAAACAGGAAAACATAAAATACTTTGAAATTTCATAGTTCACTTGAAAGAGTTTTCCCAAATTTGTCAAAACTCTAGACATATAAATAGTATTTTCCAAATTATTCTTATTAACAAATTTTAGTTCTTCCAAATTCAGAGGCATGCCATTATTTTTGATGACATATCTTTTACAGTTTCATCTAGTATACCTACATATATTTTAAAGGTGTCAATTCTTATAATACATATAATAATTAATGCCTAAATTAAATAAGATCCAAATTCAAAATTATAAATTACCTATGTCTGAATATGTTTCATTGTTAAGGAGATAGTGATAGAGATTTAATATCAGTTTATGATTTTAATAGATGGTTTATCAAAGCTTTCTTTTTTATGTTTAGTAAACTATTTTTATTTTTATTGATTTTTTAGTTGTACATGACAATAGGATGCATTTTGACATGATAATAAAAGCATGGAATATAGTTTTACTAATTCAGTCCCCAGTACTTCCCCTTTCCCTTCCCCCTTCCCTCCCCATTCCCTTTCCTCTACTCTACTGATCTTTCTGCTATTTACTTAATTTTTTTAATAAGTGTTTTGTGGATTTGCATGATGGTGAGATTCACTGTACTAAGTGAAATAAGCAAGCTATTGCTTAATGATCTGTTAGACATATCCCAGAATCTCTAATATTTTTCATATGTAGTTCAACTGAGCCTCTGAGATTTGGTGAAACACTCTTCTGAATCAAACAAGTGATTCTAAATTTAATATTATTTTCCATGTCCATGTAGGAGGCATTCATTCCAATCATTATAGCTGATTAAATAAACATCTTCTGAAAGTCTGAGAAAAATAAAAGCAACCTTATTCACTAAGAAAGGACTTCAAGAGAAATGGAATGAGACTCCCTCAAGTCTTGCCTTTCTCAATTTTTGTTCTCAATATCTATCAATATAATACAGAGTAAAATCAGATGTAATCTCATTTTGTTTTAATGTAAGACAAATCTGATATTTAAGAAACCCTACTTACTACACTACAGAATGAAGTCTTCACTTTTTAAATTTTTATTATTTTATTTTTTCTCTTTAGATATACATGACAGTACAGTATGTTTTGACATATTTTACATACCTGGAATATATATCAAAGCTTTCTAATTCATGAAAATAGGACTTCAACATTTTTTTCAACATCTAAACTCCAAAGTTTTTATCCATCCATTCACTCATTCATCATTCAAGAAAGTTCTCACAATCCCTAGCTTGAGTAGACTCTAATCGAGTCAAAAAAAGTAATCTCCTTTCTCTTAGTTTTCAATATGAGCATATGAATCAGGCCAGAGGCATGAAACCATGATTTTGCTGAAGAGCATATTGAAAAGTTTTCCTCAATCATAAACACAAATAGAAGAGACCACTTCTGTGATTAGATGTTTTCTCTGCATGTGATATCTGGAACAATGGCAGCCATCCTTCAACAAGAAGTAAATCTTCCGAGCACAGCCTAGAAGAGCTGACATACTGAGCACAGTGCACAATAAGAGAATCCCAGCCAGTGTTACTGGAGATGTAGTTTAGCTAGTACATTAACCATCCCCTAAATGATCTTTCCTGGAGTTTACTTACCATATTAGTAAATATTTATCCCTTATCTCCATTGCCAATTAAGCAAATTCAAGCCAAATATACTCTAAGCTGATAATATACTTTTCAAAAAACAGCTTCTCCAATTCTTTCCATAACCCTATGAATTTGGGACCAATATCAAAACTTTACCAATAAAGACATTGAAGCCTAAATTAAATAATTTTTTAAGTCCTGCAAAAAGGAAAAAAAATTGAAACTGAATC
Source organism: Ictidomys tridecemlineatus (assembly GCF_052094955.1). Taxonomy (NCBI): domain Eukaryota; kingdom Metazoa; phylum Chordata; class Mammalia; order Rodentia; family Sciuridae; genus Ictidomys; species Ictidomys tridecemlineatus. The sequence goes on from NC_135477.1 coordinate 41,814,983, forward strand.
AAACCCAGGTTTGGTTGGTATCAAAATTTCTACTCTTTCACCTTCACAACAGAAATTTCTAGGTAAAAGCAGCTATCTTCTTTAGATAAATAGACAAGGGCATTGTTATAACACTAGTTTGGAAACCTGAGAATTAAACTAAGAAGAACACAAATTGCCCAGAGTTGTAGCTGACAATACAGGCATGTCAGGTGTGAAGTGTGTTCTTGGTTATCTTAACACTACCGATAAATAGTTTAACCCTTTTGTTACTACATTATCTCCAAGAAGTTCTGCAGTTGATGTTAAAAATACACAAAAATTTTAAGACACACTAAAAATTAAGTCTGCTACACACAATTGCCAGTAAACCAAGTTAATTCAGTAATGCATGTTATTCACTGTGAAAAGCATTTAAGACAAGATAATCCAAAAAAGAAGAAAATATGTACTTATTTCTGAGAAAACTTAACCAAAAGGAAAGATTCTCACTGTCAATCTCAAATTTGTTTCATCATCTTGTTCAATAATCCCCTACCCTGGAAACTGATTTTTTAAAGCCATCCATCTCTTTCCCTTTACAACATTTTATTATTCTATATACTAGAGGTTTATCTTCATAAAATAAAAGGAAACTTGCATAATATATATCCTAATATTCATAGATGACTTTATTAATGTTTTAGATGTTATGCCTTTAGATTTTTTGTGGAAAGATGCATAGACAGAGATATATAAAGATGATCCCATATAAACAGTGTCATAAATGTTTTCTGTTTACAGATACTATGAGAAAGGGAATTCTTACACACTGTTATTAGAAAAGTAAATTAGTCCAGCCATGCTAGAAAATAGTCTGGATTTGCCTCAAATTTTTAAAAACAGAACTATCAAAACTCCCAGTAATCTTTCCTTTGAACATATACCCAAAGGAAATGAAATCAACACCTTATGGGGATATCTGTGCTTTGTGTTCTTTGATGCATTCACAATAGCCAAGATAGGGACATGACCTAAGTGAGCATCAACAGGTGAATGGATAAAGAAATTGTGGTTTAAATACACACAATGAAATGTTATTCAGCTTTAAAAAGTAGATACTGCCATTGTAAAAGCATGAACAAACCTGGAGGATATTATGCTAAATAAAATAAGCCAGAAACAGAAAAAAGTACTGGTTACCAGGGACAGGTAGGGGAAATATATGGGGAGATAGGGGGCAAAGGTTGTAAATTTTCAGTAAAGTAGGATTAATAAATCTAGAAACCTAATGTATAGCATGATAATTGTGCTTAACAATATTGTATATGGAAAATTAGGTAAGAGACAAGCTTTTAGGTGCTTTTACATAATAAAAGGTAGAACTATGGAAGATGATAGATCATATCATAAAATTGATCATATTAATTATTTCACACTGCATATGGATATAATACAACACAGTATACACAAATATATACAACAAAATAATTTTTCCAGTTTTTTATTATTTTTTTATTTATATATGACAGTGGATACATTCCAATTCATATTACACATACAGAACACAGTCTGTCATATCTCTGGTTGTATACAAAGTATATTTACATAAATTCATATCTTCATACATGTGCTTTGGATAATAATGTCCATCACACTCCACCATCATTTCTAACCCCATGCCCCCTCCCTTCCTCTCCCACCCTTCTGCCCTACCTGGAGTTCATCTACTCCTTCCATGCTCCCCCTGCCTAACCCACTATGAATCAGACTCCTTATATCTGAGAAAACATTCAGCATTTGTTTTTTTGGGATTGACTAACTTCACTTAGAATTATTTTCTCCAACGCCATCCATTTACCAGCAAATGCCAAGATAGTATTCTCTTATATCGCTGAGTAATATTCCATTGTGTATATATGCCACATTTTTTTCCATTCATCCATTGAAGGGCATCTAGGTTGGTTCCACAGTTTAGCTATTGTGTATTGTGCTGCTATAAACATTGATGTGTCTGTGTTCCTGTAGTATGCTCTTTTTAAGTCCTTTGGGTATAGACCGAGGAGAGGGATAGCTGGGTCAAATGGTGGTTCCATTCCCAATTTTCCAAGGAATCTCCATACTGCTTTCCATATTGGCTGCACCAATTTGCAGTTCCACCAACAGTGTATGACTGTGCCTTTTCTCCCACATCCTCGCCAACACTTATTGTTGTTTGTATTCATAAGAGCTGCCATTCTGACTAAAGTGAAATGAAATTTTAGAGCAGTTTTGATTTGCATTTCTCTAATTGCTAGCAATGATGAACATTTTTTCATATATTTATTGATTGATTGTATATCAGCATCTGAGAAGGGTCTCTTTGGGTCTGTGGTCCATTTATTAATTGGGTTATTTTGTTTGTTTGTTTGATTGTTTTTTGTGTGCTTAGCTTTTGAGTTCTTTATATACCCTAGAGATTAGTGCTCTATCTGATGTTGAGGGGTAAAGATTTGCTCCTAAGATGGAGGCTCTCTGTTCACCTTACAGATTGTTTCTTTTGCTGAGAAGAATCTTTTTAGTTTGAGTTCATCCCATTTATTGATTCTTAATTTTAATTCTTGCTCCAAAAAGTCGTATTAAGGAAGCTGGGGCATAATCCCACATGATGAAGATTAGGGCCTACTTTTCTTCTATTAGGCGCACAGTCTCAGGTTTAATTCCTAGATCCTTGAACCACTTTGAGTTAGGTTTTGTGCATGGTGAGAGATAGGGGTTTAATTTCATTTTGTTGCATATGGATTTCCAGTTTTCCCAGCACCATTTGTTGAAGAGGCTCTCTTTTCTCCAGTGTATGTTTTTGGCAACTTGATCTAATTTAAGATAATTGTACTTATGTGGGTCAGTCTCTGTGTCCTGTATTCTGTACCATTGGTCTACACATCTGTTTTGATGCCCATACCATGCTTTTTTTGGTACTATTGCTCTGTAGTATAGTTTAAGGTCTCGTATAGTGATGCTACCTGCTTCACTCTTCCTGCTAAGGATTGCTTTAGCCATTCTGGGTCTCTAATTTTTCCAGATGAATTTCATGACTTCTTTTTCTATTTCTATGAAGAACATCATTGAGATTTTGATCGGAATTGCATTAAATCTGTATAGTGCTTTTGGCAGTACGGTCATTTTGATAATATTAATTCTGCCTATTCAAGAGCAAGGAAGATCTTTTCATCTTCTAAGGTCTTCTTTCACTTCTTTCTTTAGAGGTCTGTAATTTTCATTATATAGATCTTTCACCTCTTTTGTTAAGTTGATAAGTATTTTAGGTGTTTTTTTTTTTTTTTTTTTTTTTTGTGCAGGATAGTGTGGGTAGATCTGGGCTCCCCGGTAGTCTGCTACTAGGAAGAGGCAGTCTTGTGTCCAGGCTCTGGGGGGTGTCTGCCCCTCCGGTAAAGGGGTGGACCTGGGCCTATTTTTCCAGTTTTTTTTTTTTTAAATTATAGCATTATAGTTATATGTAGAAGTTGGGTTCATTTTGACAAAATTGCATAAGCAAGGAATTTTATTCATTCCATTACAGTTCCTCTTTCCTCCTTTCCCTCTTCTCCTCCTTCTCCCTGTTCTCCTTTTTCTACTCTACTGATCCTTTTTTGTGCATTTATTTATTGACTTTTGATTGGTGATTTCTACATATACATAGAGGTGAAATTCCCTGTGGTATATTTACATATATACATAACATGATATTGTTAAATTGATTCTTCATTTCTTCCCCTTTCCCATCCCTCTTCACTTTTTATATGTATATAATACAAAATGTACACAAATAAATATAATAAAATAAAAGTTAAAAGCACATGAATTAAATTATAAATTGCCGTTAAAATACTGTCTTATCCGCTGGGCACAGTGGTCCATGCCTATAACTCCAGCAGATGCTGAGGCTGAGGCAGGAGGATCTCAAATTCAAAGCCAGCCTCAACAACAGCGAGGCACTTAGCAACTCTAAATACAAAACAAGACTGGGGATGTGGCTCAGTGGTCAAGTGCCCCTGAGTTGCAACTATGATTTTGCATTTAAGCTGCCTCTTCAATTGTCACTGTGACGTAGATTATATCATATTCTTGTAATATGTAAAAGCCAGACTAATTCCTATCTTCCACAAGTGAACTTCAGGAGGCCTGACTTAATTGGTATGGGCAAAGGGTTGCCAGAGAGTATTCTCTCTCTCATAGCACTCAACACTCAATAAAATTCCATTTGGAACCTGATGTCTGTCAGAGGAATGGATTCTTCTCTGCCGCGCCATTTTATTATGACATCCCATACATATCTTTTCCTGTTACCATCTCAACAGAAGATGTTCTGACCATGGGGAATTTGAGTTTTGATTACTGACTGTGAAATACATAGGGAAGGTGATAGTGCAATTCGTAGGATATTATTATGTGAACTGTCAAGCAGGCACAGACATCAGTTGTCACTCTTGGTGCTATATGTTGCTCTCATTTATTTTTTTAAGGCAAAACATTAATTACTTATATACAGGTTACCTTTATATACAAATTAGCAGGCAGACACAAAAGTTCTCCATAGTATTTGTAAATTTTTTTAAATAGAAGGGAAAGATTGGAGTGGTGGCTCATGCCCGTGCCTAAGGAGGCTGAGGAGGAAGAATCTCAAGTTCAAGGCCAGACCAATTTTATTCAAAGAAAACATCATTCCAAATGACCAATGTGGCATTATTTCAATTTGTCACTTTTAGGCTCGGTTTAGATTTAAAAGAAATAATATATGTGTGATATAGAAAAAAAAATTTCCCCACAGGCTACTCCCTTAAAATGCTGTTTCTCTTTATTATTATTTTTTTCATCAAAGCTCTCAAATTATTTATGCTTTTTAAAGTTCATTTCAAATCCATACCTTCTCCTAAAGGCTTTTAAAAATATGATATGCATGAAGTAGAAAGAGGTACCTTTGCTTCCTAACCATGAAATGTACCTAGAAATAAGAAATTATATATTTCAGATTGTTATGCTAAGATAATTGAAATGAGAAAACATAAGTTGAACAATAACTACCTTTGAATAATTTTGAATCCAGACCTGAAAAATCAGAAGACCCTGCACTTGGAGGCATTTTGAAAATTCTGCTTGTAACTATCTAACCCTAAAGAATTTCATAAGAGAAAATAAGCACAATAGCATTTTTCATAATAAAAGTATTTAAGAAAAAAAGGAAAATGTTTGACACAACGGTCACAGATTTTCCTAGTGATTTTATTTACATAGTTTGCTGTATCTAAGGAGATGAAACTATTTAAATGAAGACCAGGCATTTATCCATGCCTTGGCTAGGAGGTTGAGTAAACTTTTGGATATAAAGTGCTTCTGATTTAGAAGAAACAATAGAAAACAGATCACCATTCATATGGTGGAATTTCATACTTTCATTGTTCACACAAAACACTGAAGAATAAACTTATGTTCTATTTAATCTGAATGAATTTCTTAAGTGTTGGGCCAAAAGTGGTTCAACCATGATAATGGAGGGCTTTCTTCCATTTCTTCTATCCTGGATTTTGTCTATCTCAAGCCTAGAATCTTTGACTATGCTTTTGCCTTGGAGCCAAGTACAAAAGACTACAGAAAGGGTAACATATCTTCTTTCTTTGCTCCTGGTATTTAAAATAAGTAGGTATTCACATTCAGGGCTTGAGAATTAAGATTGCCTAATTTTATTTTAATATGGTTGAGTAGAAAATAACTGAGATAATTTTTTTCCTCTCTCTTCCTATTTTTAGCTCTATTAAACTTGGGATCCATCCTTGACACAATCAGTGCCTGGTTAATGGTTACTTTTTTCAAGACTAGTAAGAATGTGAGGACTTTATTCCTATGGGTTGAAATGAATGAGAACAATTTAGGGAGTAAGAATGTAGTGAGGAGGAAAAAACACCAAGCATAAAGAAACCTGAAAGATTAAATTGCATAAACTACTTGGAGTCGTTAAAACACTGTTCCTCTCTTACCAATCTACTGATGTGGTGTGCTAATACAGGACAGATTTCACTTTTATGCTCAGAGGCTTGATGAGATAATATTTAAAATCCTTCAGCCTTAGCAAGGAAGTGCTTTGTTTGCTAAAAGGATGGGATGGCTCTGAATACCTTTAAATGGAAGGAGGCCATTCTGCAGTCACAGATGAGTATTTTAACAAAGAATTAAGAATGTTATAAAATGAATTAGGCATTGGACCAGGTAAAAGTAATGCACTCAGTTTAAGAAAACTTGCAGCTATTTGTTCAAGGATCACCGACCTGTCAATGTCCATGACCATGTTCAAGTGCAGGCAGAGAATGCCGTAACTTTGATGTCTGTGCAGTCTTCACCATAGGCTGCATTCTAACTCTCACAATGAGGCAACATGGCATTATTTCATTAGTGAATAACAGCTCTTTTTCATGAAAAGGAGGATGGGGACTCTTCCTAAGCTGTGGGAATACTAAGAAGTTAGTACTTATTAAAATACAGACACATGATTGATTGTAACTGCAATAACTATTACAGTAATTATATTTTAAGCATACATTGATAGTGAAAATACAGATTACCTACATGTACTGGGATCTGGGATTGTAGGAGAAAAAGTAAAGAGAAGAATGATATGTATATATATATATATATATTATATAGTGTATATATATTATATAGTGTATATATATTATATAGTGTATATATATATATTATAAACATATATATGACAAATTTATTTAAAAGCATTCTCCAAGAGTACTAAGATTTTCCTATCAAAACTCCAATAGTCATAAAATATCAATTTATATTACAATAGTAAATAGATTATTCTATACTGGGGCTTTCAGAAAAATTGAGGTACAGCATATCTAGAGAAATGGAACATAAAAGAAAATAACATATCAATTATATACCATGTACTATACACTCTGATAGGTATTTTAATTATATATAGTCTTTGAAGGACATAAAAAATATTATAAGCAAGTCATTAATATTCTGAAAAACTATATTTCCATTTTATTCCAAAAGTCATATTTTAAATTATCTTCTAAAACGATATATAAAAATATAAAAAATAATACACATTAATTAGGTAATGTGACATTTTGATTGTGTATACATTGTGAAACATTTAATCAAACATATCTATCTCCAAATTTTATCACTTATTTGTAATGCAAATATGTTCAGAATCCTTTCTTTTAGGAATATTTTTGAAATATTTAGTATAAAATTGATATTTATATTCACCCTACTCTACAATTCCACACCAGAACTTTTTGCTGCTAACTGTATCTTAGTACAATTGACCAATCTCTCCTATTCTTCTCTTCTCCTGTCACCAGTCACTAACAACCACCATTCTACTCTCAACTTCTATGAAATCAACTTTTTTATATTCTACTGACGAGAAACATCATATGGTACTTGTCTTCTTTGCCATCCTTATTTCATTTAACATCATCATATACAGTTCCATCCACATTATCCCAAATGACAGGATTTTATTCTGTTTTATGGCTGAATAATTTCCATTGTGTATGTACAACATAACCATTGATCAGTTGATGCACACTCTGATTGTTTCCTTTTCTTCGCTGTTATGAATAATGCTGTGATTAACAGATGGCTCTCAACATACTGATTTCATTCCCTTAAATATATACCCACAAGTGGAATTACTGGATCATTGGGTGATTTTATTTTTCAATGTTTAATGACCTCCATAATTGTTTTCCATAAAGGCTCTACAAATTTACACTCCCACCAAAAGTGGGCATGCCTCACGAGCATATATAACCTTTAGATTTAGAATGGTTAATGACCATTCTAACAGGTATGGGATGATATTTTGTGGTTTTCATTTGTTTTACCCTGATAATTAATGATGTTGAACAATTTTTCATATTCCTATTGGCCATTCATTTGTCTTCTCTTGAGAAATGTCTATTTCCATTTTTAAGTTGTGATCTTTTGCTATAGAGTTTTTTAAGTTCTTTATGCATTCTGGATATCTCAAATCAATCCTTTCTCAAGTGTATAGTTTTAAAACATTTATCTTATTCTGTTTGTTTTCCCTTTACTTTATCAGTTGTTTCCATCTCAAAACCAAAAAAGAAGTCAAGTGAAGACAATTATCAAGTGAAGATAGAACTGAATGAAATTAGATAAACCAATAGGAAATGTCCACACAATCACTTTCTCAGCAAGGTGATAATTTGTTTAAATTGTTACCTTGACACTTCCTATCCTCTTTTTTCATTTAATTTTTACACAGCATTTTATTATATTCAGATATCATAATTTTATATACTCATCCATCTAAGTTATTTGCTTCTTTAAACAGGTACCAGAAAGAAATTTTAAGAATTTTTATTTTGATATTACTATATTCAAACAACAAAAACAGTCTCACCAAATGTGGATGTTAAATAAATATTTGTTAAAATAAAAATTTTTCAATAAATAAGCATATTTAGAAATACTTTATGTATTATATATGTTCATATATAGGGAGAAAGTGTATGTATCTACATGTACATATAAAAGATAAGTCTAATTTCTTCAAAAATCCCATGTGATCTTGGATGGGAAAACATATTAAAATTATCAATGTCCTCAAAGTTAATATTTATATGCAACTAAAGTTTAATCACCATATAATGATTTTGAAATAACAAATACAAATTTTGATGTAGAAAGCTGTTCGTATACAGTGCAACATTATTCAGTGCTAAAAAGAAATGAACTGTCAAGCCACAAAAAGACATGGAAAAAACTGAGATAAGTATTATTAAACGAAAGATGACCATCTGAAAGGTGTATGTATTCTGTGATTCTATAAAAGGAAAATCTATGGGGATGATAAAGAAATTGTAGGTTGTCTGAGGTTAAGAGTGGGATAAATAGGTAGACCACAGAAATTTTTTAGAAGAATGGAGTTATTCTGTATGAAACAAAGTTTGATACATGTTATTGTACATTAGTTAATATTCAGAAATGTGTAATACCAAGGGTAACCCTGATGTGAACAATGGATTCTTCATGGTAATGATATGTTTATGTAGAAGCATCAGTTATAATAAATAATACCAAAGTAGTATAGCATGCTAGTAATGGCAGCATAAATCTCTACTTGGCATTAAATTTGCTGAGAATCATAAATTGCTCTAAAAAATAAAATTCATTCACTAAGTCTTTAAATAGAACAGGACAAAATACCAACCAATCATACCAACAAATAGACAATAAGTATAAATAGGCATAATACATACTAATAGTAAAGAAATAAATTAAAGGGTTTTTATATGATCCATAAACGTCATCATATATAGATTTGAAGATGTTTTAAATTTATGCATCAGATCTATAGATTTTTCAAAAAAGCTACTCAAAAATTAAAATCAAGGTTATGCCAATTGGAATAATTTCCACATACTAATAAATTTATTTAAATTATCTTTAAAGATTCTGTCAGTTAATTTCTGTACAAATCCCAAATTATCTTTTAATTGATAAATTCTTGGTAACATATTTCTCCTCAACAAGTACTTTGTTCAAAATAAAGTTTTGGTGGAATTATTGTAAAGATGAACTTGAATCTACTCAAGTATGTGGTAATTTTACTTTACATGAAGAATAATTTTGCATTTCAAATTGTTATAAATCTTACCACATCCATATTGATTCCATTGGAGGAATATTCATTACCCGTTTTGAATTGAGAGAAGAAAGATTTGGAGAAGTTCATGTAAAATATATTACTTGATTTCATTAAAGGGAAAAACATGTATATATTACTTGATTTCTTTAAAGGATTTATATGAAAATGGAGAATGGAACTGAAGAACACAATCCAAATTGTTAATATTGATTGAGAATGACCTATTTGGAGCAATAAAATATAAAAACAAAATAACTTAAAATAAGTTCATTCATTAAGTGATGAAATAAAACAGGACAAAATACCGATCAATCATACCATCAATGAGACACTAATCATAGACATAATACACAATATATATACATAATGATATATACATTTTTAAAATGAGCAATATTTCGGGATAATTTCATTTAATAAAACTATTAATACATTTACATACACACCTATAGGTACATTAAAAAGACACTCATGCTTTTCCCTTGGGATTTCAGCAGGGTTTGGCACAGGGAATATACGCTAGGTATGGCTTGAAATCCTTACACCTAGCAAATATTTTTTCACATACAAAAAAAAAAAAAACCAGAATCTAAGTGTCTCATGTATAAAAAGCCATAAGTGTAAGTGTTAGTGTTTATAAGAAGGACATACCATACTTAGTGCATTGCCTTTTTTTACAACATTAATACAAAGTTAATGTAAAATGTGTATTCATATACTTAGACCTATAGAATATTCACAAATATATGCTTAGAGTCTTAAAATTGTACTTCTTATTTAGTAATCAATTTTACTTATAGGAATTTATTCTAAAGAATTATTGAAGAAAATAAATTTTAAAAAACTGTTTATCAACATACTACCAAAAGGTCTGAAGCATCTAGATAAATTATCTTACAATAATAAAATAGAATACTTTTCTTTTTAAACAGAGAGAGAGAGAGAGAATTTTTTAATATTTATTTTTTAGTTTTCGGCAGACACAACGTCTTTATTTGTATGTGGTGCTGAGGATCGAACCCAGCACTGGGTGCATGCCAGGCGAGCACACTACCGCTTGAGCCACATCCCGAGCTCAAGAGAATACTTTTCTAATGATATTATCTGTACATGTTTACTCATAAGAAAGTGTTATGTGATATTTTTAAGAAGAAATGCTGAAAGTATTCTATACCTGATATTTCTATTTTAGTTAAAATTGTTTATAAGACTATACTATTGGGTCAAATGGTGGTTCCATTTCTAAATTTCCAAGAAATCTCCATACTGCTTTTCATATTGGCTGCACCAATTTGCAGTCCCACTAGCAGTGTATGTGTGTACCTTTTCGCTACATCCTTGCCTACACTTATTGTTGTTTGGATTCATAATAGCTGCCATTCTGACTGGAGTGAGATGATATCTTAGAGTAGTTTTAATTTGCATTTCTCCAACTGCTAGAGATGATGAATTTTTTTATATATTTGTTGATTGATTGTGTATCATCCTCAGAGAAGTAGCCCTCTCCTTGGTCTATACCCAAAGGACTTAAAAATAGCATACTATAGGGACACAGCCACATCAATGTTTATAGCAGCACAATTCACAATAGCTTAACTGCAGAACCAACCTAGATGCCCTTCAATAGATGAATGGAAAAAAATGTGGCATATATACACAATGGAGTATTACTCAGCAATAAAAGAGAATAAAATCATAGAGTTTGCAGGTAAATGGGTGGAGTTGGAGAAGATAATACTAAGTGAAGTTAGCCAATTCCAAAAAACCAAATGCTGAATGTTTTCTCTGATATAAGGAGTCTGATTCATAGTGGGGTAGGGAGGGGGAGCTGGGAGGAATAGATGAACTCTAGATAGGGCAGAAGGATGGGAGGAGAAGGAGGGGGCACGGAGTTAGAAATGATGGTGGAATGTGATGGACATTATTATACAAAGTGTATGTATGAAGACACAAATTGGTGTTATACTTGTATACAACCAGAGATATGAAAAACTGTGCTCTATATGTGTAATATGAATTGTAATGCCTACTGCTGCCAAATATAAATTTAAAAAAATAACTAAAGAAAAGACTATACTATTTTATTTTTATTCCAACATTTTTCCCAAGATCAATAATTGTCTTGTTAAAATACACAAAATTAAGTCGTTTTAAGATAGAACTATAAATCCTATATTAAAGAATGAAAGAAAATACAACAAAATATTGCAATGCTAATTGCAATAGGATAAAATACTGTTTACTTTTTTTTGTTTAAAATTGTATTTTATTTTTATTGTGCTGAGGATTGAACCCAGGGCCTTGTGCATGCAGGCAAGTGCTCTACCAACTGAGCTATATCCCCAGCCCTTGTTTGTTATATTTTTAGTATTGAAAAAATATATTCCAAAATTTTATGAATCATTTTTGTAAATCATAAAATATTTTCAATGAACATACACTTTGTTCAGATATTATCATTATAGTTAGGTAAAGAAAATCTATAATTTCCAAGGAAAACAAAATAAAACTACATAACTCACTTTCTTTCTTTCCCCATGTCTCTACATTTCCACTTTAATGATCTAAAGTAGAAGCACTTATGCTCATTTATTTCTTCACATTTGTGCTTGTGTTCTCTCTCTCTCTCTCTCTCTCTCTCTCTCTCTCTCTCTCTCTCTCTCTCTCTCTCTCTCATTTCTTTGGCTTCCATGAATTCTGTTCCTAGAACAAACAGCTTTAGAGCTGAGAGAGCCAAAACATTAGTGTCTTATACAATAAGTAAGGATAAGAAAAAGTTTTCATCATTTTGGGAAACCTAGTCAAATCTAATAAGAACTTATTTAATTATTACTTAATAATAGCACATTCTCTGGGACACTAAGTTTTTTACAAAAATATGAAATTTATAGAAGCACAGATAAAAAGACAGTTTAAAAGTAAAAATAATCTTATCTAAACCATATGATTTTTACACAGGAGGTTAGAGTCTTCCAGGAAGGGGATATTACTTGCTCACATAGTAGATTATTTGCAAAGCCTGAATTTGAACCCAAATCTTCTTAAAGTTCAGTTTGCTTGTTTATATTTTTCCCTTGATGTCATGCTCTGTCTTATCATCTGTTCTTCCCTACTAGGGTATTCTATTCTCTACTCTAGTCAAAGAGTAATTAAATATTCTTATGTCAATGTTTTTATTGTACTTCTGAAGTCACTAGGCACACACGTTATTTGGTTCAGTTTCCAAGGGTTGAAATTAATGTTTAAATGCATACTTTTTGGAGAGAGATATTATATCTTTTTTACAAAGGGACCAGCCAACCATAAAGTGTTCTTGGATGAATTATTGGGAAACTCCATGGCGGTTGATCTATAGGCCACAATACACTAGGCTGTTTGTTTTAATGAGGGAGGAGTGATCTACAAGCATGGTTGGATGCTTTGCACTGAGCTAAACCAATACATCTCTCTCCAAGGAAAATGAGGAAAAACAATCTATCAAAACTACTTGACAGCCACCCCAATCAATGTGCCATATTCGTTTAATGAAGATGCTGTGGCCAGTACATTCATAATCATCCATTTTCCACACACACAAAAAAAGTATTTCCTTATTTCCCCTTTTGCTTTGGTAGAGGCTGGGGCCATTAATGTGCAGCCCAGAAGGGCCTATTGCTGAGGAGAACTAATCAGGGAGCTGCTTTCTGGGGTCACAGAATTCTGAGCTTGCCATGTCTGATTAAGGTTAATAGTAATCCTGCATCTCGAAGTCATGCTATTTGTTCTTCCCCAAGGCCTGATATTATTTGTATAAATAGCACTGTCTAAAGATTATCATCTAAAGTTTGCATTTAAATTGAGGTAAATTTTTTTGTCAACAAATTGAAAAAAAAAATAAACTCGTGAATGTGTACCTCAAGGAAAAGCTTTTCATTCGTTCATTTTTTCAAACAGGCCTTTGTGGTAAAACTGCATCCATTTTGAACAAAGAAGCAACACCTGACCTATACGGGGTTTCTTCTTATTTTCTTGGATCCCATGGCAAAGCGACAGGGTAAGACAGAGGTGACAGAAATAGAATTTATTACAAACAGTTTGTTCCAGGAACCATAGTAAGTGTTGTGAAGACATCACTTTATGCTTCATAATAACCGTGTGTAACATGAGCATTATTGACTTCGCCTTACAGAGATGGAAGCAAGAATTTATGGAGTTTAAGGAATTCCACAAAGTCTGACACATTCCACAGCTCTGACACATTAGAGCCAGAGAAGAGCAGAAGTCTGTTTTATCCTCACCTCTCAGTGTTCATACTGTATGGACCACAGTCTTCATTTACATCAGGTCAACCTGCTAAAGAGATAGCCTGTTAGTCACGTGTTTTTTTCCGTCAAGTTCACAGCCTTCTCTGAGTCTTAGCTATCTTTGGTTTATGTGATGATACTAAATGATTGGTTTTATTTGTGTATCATTAAGACAGTTCAAAGAAATCTCTGTGCCTTAGTTTTCTCGTCTGTAAAATGAGGATAGTTATAGGTGACACTTTATTGGTTTGTTTTGAGGATTACCTGAGTTGATGTATGAAAAAACATTTTAAAGATTTCTGTCTTAGCCTAGCATAGGGTGCACACTTGAAATCTGAGCTACCCAGGAGGCTGAGGCAGGAGGATCACAAGTTGGAGGTCAGCCTCGGCAACTTAAAGAGATCCTGCCTCAAGGCATGGAAATGTAGCTCAGAGGAAGAACTCTCTTGGGTTCAATCCTCAGAACTTCAAAAAATAAATTGCTATTTTAGTCTGTTTTGTGCTGCTATAACATAATACCACAGACTGGACAACTTATAGAGTGGAGTTTTACTTATTACATATTTATTGCAGTTTGGGGGCTGGGATGTCCATGACTGAGAGCATGTGTCTGGTGAGAAGGACCTTCTTGTCATACAATGGTAGAAGACATCATGTGGTGAGAGAGGGCAAGAAATTGAGCCCACAATTTTCAAGCCCTTTTAGTGGGCATCAATCCATTCACAAAGGAAACTTAATTTCCTCTCCTTTCCAATTATTTTCTTTTTTTACTTTACTGTCGGGTACATCTTTCACATATATAAATTTCATCAGGCCTGTGATGTAGTTCTGTGTCTGCCACTGTGCTTCCACTGAAGCTTAGAGACTGCTTATTTCTGTACTTCCTAGAAACTGCTATTTTTAGGAAACTAACCCACAGATTAAACAGAAATGCTCTAAACAGAAAACCTAAATGATGTATTGCACTTAAACTAGAATCCTATATGGCACATCTACTGATTTTATTGTCAAATTTTACTAGGCAAAAAGAAATGATCACAAACTCTCATAACTGATTTTATTTGTATTGCAACCATACATACCATGCAGTGAGCTGCTTTTGAATATCTGTACAATCACTGTAAACCTTGAAATTTGGAATGCAGTCACTACATGTAGGTTTGGTTCTCTAATTCACATTCTGTTCTCCACTAGAATAACTTTACAAAGAGCTCCATCACATTTGGATTTCCACACACCTTATGGAGATGTTTTATAACAGTGCATAAGTTTGACATGGCTAACATTAAACATTCATATTATAGCTAGTATGTAGTCTAGTATTAACTGGCCTCAATACTCATCAATAACTGAGCTCTTCCTTTGTTACACATGACAGTTAACAAATGTTTTCCATGCTAATTAAACTCCATACTGAAATTATGATGCAGTAAAAACTTTTGTCTTATTTTTCTGAGATTAAGATACCTGGAAATAGGAAGCCAAAACAGCATTTATTATTTTTAATATTTTTAAGTACCTGCCTCATATGCTTTTATTCTCGCCTGAATTCAACTGCTAATAATTCTGTTTGAAAGCTCAATTAACTGACTTCTTAACTAATACAGGGATGGAACAATGTATGTCCAGAGAGATTCCTGAAAAAAAAAATGATAAAATGACATCTTTATTTTCTCTTTCTTTTAAATTTCAAGTAAAACACATTTCTCGTCCATCAGACTAAAGCCAAATGTACTTTCAGGTATCCCACACCTTCAAATTAATAACTTTAATTTCCATCTGACTTTTATACTCCCCGGTGCAGAGGTTCAAGTAAAGGCAGTAACCAGGTGAACCTACTTTGCAAACTTCAACATTCTTTCGGGAAAAGTGTCTGAAGACCAGGACTGGTGGTACCATATCCAAAGACCTAAGGTGCATAAACAGCTACTTATAATTACATATATATAAAACTATGCATTCTGCATGTAAAAGTAAATGTATAAATTTATAATTTCAACTATCTTCTTAGAGCTCACACATTTTATACAAGTAAAGACTATGGTTTCCAAGTGACTTTAATTTTGCTTACTGATTTCCTTAACTAGTTTGTGGTCATGTAACATTGACTGAATTTTGTCATTTCTTCACAATATTTTGAGGACATCTTTTCCAGATCTTAGTGAAGTTTGTATATATGTACACAAATATACATACACATACAAATATACATACTCACAGATATATGTACAAACAAATATATGGACAGAATTATTACTTTGTAATTTACATGGTTTGCAATGTTATTTTTAATTTTTCCCATACAATATACTTATGTACTTCACCTTGGAATTTGCCAATTTTCATTACTTATGTTTTAAGATACATAGTTAATACAAATTCTTCTCCTTAAAAAAAGGACGTATTTTCCAAATAAAATAGCTTTCTCTTTCATTTTTAATGCTTTTTAGATTCAAATCTCTTTGGTCTTTTATTCATAGTAGTACTCCAGCTTTCTTTCTCCTTGTAGTAAAATATTACATTTTTCCTGAGGTTAACAATTTTATGTCTTCATTTTCTAATTTTCTTTATTATATTTTTTTTATTTTTAGTTGTAGATGGATAGATGCAATACCTTTATTTATTTATTTTTATGTGGTATTGAGGATTGAACCCAGTGCCTCATTCATGCTAGTCAAGTGCTCTACTGCTGAGCTACAGTCTCAGCTCTCTATTATTTTTGATTATTCAGAGTACATCTCATCTTTCAACATTTATTTTAATGTGATCTGCCTTATCTATACTTGACTAGGTGATTTAAGCTTGTTTCTGTTTACTATGAGTCTTGATATAATGAGAAATTATTTTTCTCTTTCATTTTGCATTTCCAGTTGCTGTACAAGATTCTCAATGCTTTTTCCCACCTCCTATTCTGCCTCTGTTGGATTTACCACATTTCTAAAATTACTTTTGAAGTTATAGACTTCAGTGATTTTTCTAATTGATGCCAGAACATTTAAATGCAAATTTTCAAGCATATTTTTCTATCATAGTATGAAATAAATCAGAATTTTCAAACTTCTGAAAAATTTGAAAAATTATTCTGCCTTTGTTTCTATTCACATGCCTGTCATTCATGACTGCCACATTTTGCTGCCTAAAATTTTATTTTGATAATTAAATACATAAAAAGGATTTTAAAAAATCATAGCTACATATTGATACCACTTCTGAGAGCATATGGAAATTTTTCTTGACTTTTTAAATCAGGGTTATCTATGTTATCTTATCCTACATTTTTCTATTTCAAGTATCCAAGATTCATTTTATTTTCATAGCATGTTAATTTTTGGAGATTCAACATTAAATTTCCTTTCTTCTTGAAAGGCTCAGAATAATAGTTTGCTTATCTTGTCACTGGGCCAATAATCCAAAATAATTCACAAGTCATACAAAATCCTATTAGATAAAAATGCACAAAAATTAAATTGGAAAATCATAACAAATTTTATTATTTTTTTCATGTAATTAGATTGGATGGAATATTTATTTATACACAAAAAATGTGAAAGAAAATAAAACTATTGTAGAAAATCAACTTTAAAATTAACAATTGCTTTTTATCAAAAAGCTCAATGTAGTTAAAATTTAAAAGCTTATACAGTTCAGAACAATTTAGTTTTCATAAACAAATCATTCATATAGACTTCATTATCCTCCAATACCATTTTCAGAAGAATTAATAGTGAGTTAGAAAAAACATCCAAATACTGCAAAAAATAAATTTATATTTTTTTAAATTTAAATTTTAAATTTTTGTTACCTAAATTGAATTAATAAATATAAATAAAGTGGTCTCTGCTAGATGTTGCAGTTTTTGTGTACATCAGAACTCCCTTATGTATGCAATAGGCCATAAAGGAAGATAATTTCTCATAGTAACAACATGATTAAACAGTCATAGCAGAAAAAACTAAAATGTAAGAATCATTGATAATGTGTTCTAAAAGTAGAATTTCAAATGAGTGGGAAGACAAAGTGAGTTTCAAATCAGTTGGAAAAAAATGATGCCAAGACATTTATCAAGAGTACTTTAAGGAGTTTAAGACATAATCTTTAAACAACCAAAATTATAATATGAGGAGTATTAGTCAGCTTTTTTATTGTTGTGACCAAAATACCCAAAAAGAACAACTTAGGGGAAGAAATATTTATTTGGGTTCAGGTTTCAGAGATCTCAGTCCATAGATGGCTAACTCCGTTGCTCTGGAGGAAACTTGTTCAGCTGGTTGCGTCACAAAGCACAAAAAGAGAGAGAGGGGCCAGGGATGATGCCCCTTCCTGGGCACTGCCTGGGTGACCCACCTCCTCCAGTCATGTCCCAGCTGGCTAGCATCGACACCCAGTCCATTCAAACTAGGACAAACTGAAAAGGTTACAACTTTCAAAAATTCAATAATTTTACTTCTGAATGTTCTTGCATAAACAGGAGATTTGGGGGACAGCTCAGATCTAAATCATGATAAGAAGATGAAAGTTTAATCTGAATTTAGTGTGACAAATAATTTTCTTAAAATAAAAATAAAATAATAAGAATACTAATTATTCAGAAAAAATGTCTATTAATAGCCTATACATAAATGTTATATAATACATAATTTTCCTCCAACAATGCAATAATTTATATTGCTGAAAGGCACATGATTCAGAAAATCTAAAAGAAGAAAATAAAAACATCAATTAAATCACCAATGCCTTCTAGACATAATGCTTAAAACTATTTTATGCCTTTACATAATTAATAGTGGATGGAAATGATTTTGAAACCACCTTTTGTCATAGAATACACCTATAATTTTATAATGTCTTTACATATGTCTATTTATGAGCTTTAAAGACTGAGAATTTTCATTATACTTTGTGTGTTTTTGTGTGTGTATACATATTTTCCCATGCATTCAATCTTTCTTTATTCAAAAGCAGCAAAATGTTGAAATATCTGGTAGAAACAAAGCCAAATGCATCATCATTTCTCATTCTGTGCCTAGAACTCATCCAGAAGCAGAATGTAGAATCAAAGTGCTAAAAATAAATGAACAGATTTTGAAATACACAAAAGGCCTACCCAAAGTGACTAGAATAGGGAATCCTCCAGGGATTAAGTACAAACAAGTACAGGGTAGCCAGGTAAACACCAGCATTTATACATTTCTCCAGTGGTCCAATATATGCTTACTTTCTTTGTGGACTGTTGGTGTGGGGAGTGTGGTGAACTCATTTGGTGCCAGAAGCTCTGCTATATCTTGTCTGTTTGAGGGAAGAGGAAAAGTATTCTTCATGTGAATGTCAGCTTTCTGAGAGAACCACCTGGCCAGTCCGACTTTTCTCCTTCAGCTACTATTAATACAAAAGGCAAGTCAAAGAAGTTGATTTCTTCAGTGATCAGTAATGAAACACTCTCATAGAATTAGTACAGAGACAATATACAAAAGAGAATGAGACAAATATTCATTTAAGTAGGTTAAAAACAATAGATATTTCATTAAAAAAGGATCCTATAAAGAAGATATATTTCTGCCCAAGTGCTTTGCCAAGAATGTACAAACATTTCATGAAACAACTGCCTATAAAAAAAAGATGGAGGAAAAAGAACTCAAAGTAATGATAATGAGAATTGGAGGAGATGAAACATAAACTGGCAAAACTTAAGGAAATAGTAGAAAAAAATCCCAGATGAATAAAATTGCAAAAATGAAAGGGAAAATACATACTATGCAAAATATAGCATGGAATCTATAGGATGGAATGAAGAAAGTATGTGAAATGATATGTAAAAGAGTTGGAAACAGGCTGGGGGAGAATGATAGAGCCAAAGAATACAGGCATAGGAGAACCAGCCCATGGGAGAATCTTCTTTCCTGAGAAGAAAACCAAAATCATGGAAGAGAGCCAGTATGCAAAGATAATTTTAAAAGGCTTAGATTTAAGACCACACCATGTATAAGGAAGATGCAGTCAGACCATTCTGTCCTGGACACATCCCTAATAAATATATAGACCTTTAAGAATGAAGTGATAATTTCAGCAGCTAGGGGAGAAGATTCTGTCGATGTCTTTCTTCGTTATATTCTAGGAGACATTGGTGCACTCAAGGAAATAATGTTATCCCAAGAATTTCATGGACAGCTAAACTGTTTGTCAAGTATAAAAACTATATGCCAATCTTTACATGCAAGTGCTTTATCTTTACTGTATCTACTGTGAGTCCTCTTGGAAACAACTACTGGAGTTGTAAATTTATGGTAACACCAAAGTATCTGAAGAAAGTATATATGGACTAGAGTGACCACTGGTTAATACCAACTGGCTAATCATATGATAGGAGAATCACTGTCACCCAACAAGCATCTTAAGAAATTGGGATATTTCATCACTTTGTCAAGAGGTTCATAATTGTTTCCCCTTTGAACACTTAGGCACAATGATTTTCTCCATATTATATACATGTTTGTATTACAGCAAGACTGTGGAATTTAATTATTTTTAAAAGGTGTTGAAATCTGTTGATAAAAGTCATAACTTAGAAGAGAAAATGATAATGTATTCAGTGCTTTGAACAAATGTTTTGGATGAGATAGTAATGTCTTCTAATCAATTTTATATAAAATTTATGAAAGATTCAGATTGATAAATGTGTGGGTTTGAAAGTCTTGGAAGCAGCTTCTTTATGACCTAAATCAATATTCTATTTTTATAAGATCCTTCAGGAAAAATAATGCATCAAGGTCAATGACAGAGGCAGAGAGTAAAACTCACCCACTTTTGTTTTAAAGTTGCAGAAGCAGAAAGAAGTACCTCCCTATCCCATTCAAAGAATATTATCAAAGAAAAATGATGTTAGAAACCAAGATCCAGGTGCTGGGTGTGCTAGTTGCTAACAGGTTGTCATTGTTTATAAGACCTTTCAACTAATAAAGCAAGCAGATATATGCATGTGTGTTCTGTCATTCCATTGGTGAGAGGGATCCTCCAACCATAAATGTATGAGATATCAAACTTTGAGAGACTATTCTGGACAAATGGGACTGATGGGAATTTATCAGTCACATAATGATAGTCTGAAGGAGGACAATGCACACAGTTCAGGGCCACCCAGCAATCACATTCAGGAGCAGTGAACAAGCAGGGGCTGTGGGAAGCAGGCTTTGCAGTGATAGGAAGGCTGGTTGTTCTCCCTCCCTGAAGGAGCTTTGTTTTAATAATTCCATAAGCTGGTCAGAAGATAAAAACATGGAACTGGGGGAAGGGAGGAGGTGGGGGAAAGAACATGTACTAAGGATGCAAATTGAGAAAATTATATTCCATGCATGTATGATAGTGCAAAAATGAACCCCACTATTAGGTGTAACAATAATGTGCTAATAAAAACATTAAGACTATTACATAGATCTAACTGGCAGAGAAACTACCCAGGTGGAGTCTTTTCCACTGGGTGGCAAGGCAGACGGTTTAGAAAGGTGGAATCATAATCAGGACTTTGAACCCCTCTGAGCCCCAAAGATGTGAAATTTTAAGTCTTGTAGTACAGAGCATCTACACCAATCAGTGTGTATACGAATATCTATAAATTGTATATCTCACAAAAATGCACAGAATTGAAGATAAATTACCTTCAAATAGTATAGAATTGTCAATAAACTCAGAAATATGGAATTGTGGGCTCAACTGGATATATATTATAAATCATTAGGTTCATCATGTCAACTATGTCTGTGAAAAACTTACACACATTAACTCTGTTGCTAGAATATCTGATATTATACATTTCATAATGTCCTAGAAATATTGTCCATTGAATAAATTTAAATGTTTTAAAATGTTATGTCTTAGATTTGCATTTGAAATATGTTGCATTTCTACTTTCCTGTGATTGTGAAGAGTTCCTGAACAACTTCTAATATAATAATTGTTTTGAAAATGTTTTTATTGCAGTAAGAACACTGAACAAGAGACCCATCCTCCTATCCACTATCTTTCCATTGATGTTTTGTTAAAGATCCTCTTAACCTGATGTATGCAGTTTCCTAGTATTTTATTGAGGATTTTTGCTTCACCTTCAATCAGAGATACTGGCCTGTAGTTTTGGGTGTCTTTCTGTGGCTTTGGTATGGAGATAATACTGCTTCCATAAAATGAGTTTCAAAGTATGCCATCCTTCTCAATTATTTGGAAGAAATTGAAAGGGTACTGTTAATTCCTCTTTCAATAGTGCATAGAAGCCATTTGGTGCTGATCTTCTTTTGCTGGGAGGTTTACCAGTATTGATATGATCAGAAAGAGGTTTCTCATTTTTTATCTTTCACCTAGAACTGGGTCTCTGACCAAACATTCTTTATTAACTTTTCTCTTGGAATATATTTGCAGGTGTTTCAATTTTCTGTGGTCTTGGTTTTGTGCTGGGCATTTCCTTTTAGTTATACCAACTTGGTTGGGTCCTGGGCCCTTTGCCCTATTCCCTCTGGCCTGCCAAACAGTGGAAACGCAAGCTGAATATTGGTTAGATGAACACCTTCCCTCAGGACACGAGTCAGCTTTGGTAAGACTTTCCTCTTTAGTTTGATCCAAGGCATATTATGTCATTTCAGTGACATAATAACCCATAATAACCATAAGTCAAGTTGAATTTGTTGAGTGACAAATCAACCCCAGCTTCTGGTTTTAAACAATAAAGATGGCTCACATGAAAATTTTCTGGTGCTGATTACTCATTAGATGTTTCTACTCACCTTTGAATAGAATTTGTATCTGAGAAAATCCCTAGTTTCTATGCTGTTTTTAAAAATGAGTTTTACCACTAGATTTTCTGCTGTTTTTTTAAAACAGCTTTTTGTTTGTTTGTTTAATTTATTTCTTCACAACCTATTGATGTGTTTTGTTTTCTGTTTGTTGGGTCCATACACAGGCACACATACAGTTTATGTATATTTAGAGATATATATATATACAGACATATGTCTATAAAATATATATGAAGATTTCTTTTTTTATAGTTTACTTAAAATTTCTTTTCATTTTGATTTAAAAAGTACTTCATAATATGAACTTGCAGAGCTTTGTTGACAGGGAGTCCCTATTCTCAATGCCTATTTTTTTAAAAAACTAAGGTCATAAAAAACTCTCACAAACGTCAAGTAAATTCTGATGATAAAACACCAGAAGGATCTAGTACATATTTCAAATAATGCTTTTGTAACTTGATAACCTATATGACAGGCTAAAATTTGTGGCCTAATCTAAGAATAAAAAATTTTCAAACAAAAAGAAAGAAAGAAATTCAACAAACACTACATCAACAAATTCCTGTACTAAAAGTATCATTTCAATGTTATATCAGGTTATATTTTTATTAATTTGAATAATAAAATTCTTATAGGCAACTTCAGGAACAGCAATAGTGAGTAATAATCATTTTAATAGTTATTTAAGTAGACTTTTTTTTAGCTCATAAAAGAATTTTCCTTGTGTTCACTAGAAATAAATTTAAGGTGTGTCTGTTGAGAAGAGATTAATTTCTCCTCTACAGGACTTGAGTTAAATAGAACAGTCTAGGGAAAAAATAGTATCAGATCAATATACTATAAATATTGGTACTATTTTAGAAAGAATATATCTTATTAATTTGTTAAGCTACAAAACCAAATCAGAAAGACCTCTTACATGCTCTTAGTAGAAACATCCTTCCTCTACCCTGGTTTTCAACCCCAAATTCTCACATTGACACTTGGAAAAAAAATGTATAATGAATGTATTATTTACTCTCCATCAAAGGGTGGATGGGCAAGAAACTGAAAAAAAAATGTTATGATGTGATAGACTGAATTACTCTACGGATACAGCCTTCAATATTCTCTACCTTTGAGAAAACACTGGTCTTTATTCTGGTTACATGAACATGGAGTCCACTGATTCCAATAAATGTTTTGCAGGTGCTGAATGCATGCAAAGGAGAAAATAAAAAGCATCACTCTATAACTTATTGCTCCATTCCTTTGGATTCCTAAAATTATAATTCATAATTGTGACATCATGATTAATAGCATATATGAAAAATTATTTCTCAATACATGAAAGCTTTTTTAGAGTTCCTTATTATAATCTATGGCAGACAATAACTCATAAAAGTTGACAAATTATTGAGTTAATAAATGTGTCAAAACATTATCAGCTTTATTACTATCTATAACATATTTGTAAAAGGGTAAACCTTATGTAAAGCTATTTTCCTTTTTTATTAGTACAATATAGTTACACATAATTTAGAGGTTAATTTTGGCACGATCCTACAAGCGTTCCTAGCATTATGTAAATTGGTATCTTTTTTCCACTTTCTACCATATCCTAATGTCTTGAGTAAAGAATGGCTTTACATAGCACGCTTTTGATGCCCTATTACTTTCCATTTTTATATTCACCTGTCCTTCCTTCAGTAACTTTGCAACCTCCTACTTTGTTATTTTTTGTCATACTCCTATAATTCCATATGGAACCGCTTCCAAAAATTCATACCAACAAAAATATTATATTTGAATTGGAAAATCATTAAATATTTAGTAATCATTAATTAAATAATCAATACTTTTAAAATGTGTGCCTCTTTAAAAATATTAGTCATGCAAATCTATGAGCAATTTATTTTGTGTCTTCTTATTCTGGAGAGTCTTGGTAGGTCATTTTCAATTAAATGGGTCAACTCCATGAACCTGCTTGTTTGCAGTTATTATTTTATTTTTGCCCTCTGAGTGTGTATATCACTAATTTTCCTCTTTGGGTTTAATTTGCCTTTTTCTTTTACCTGTTTTCTTAGGTGATGCTTACATAAATTTTTGAGGCATATGTTCCTTTCTAATAAAAATTTAAGATATGAATTTCCTTCTAAACTTTGCTTTAGTTGCCATCTGCAAATTTTGATATGTTGTGCTTTTGTTTTGTTCAGTTTTGTTTTAGAAATTTTCTTGATTTATTTCATGGATCAATGGATTATTCAGGAGTGTTTTTTTAATTTTAAATCATATGGGTATTTACCAAATAACTTTGTCAATTTTTAATTTAATTCTTTTCTAGTAAGAGAACATACTTTGTATCACTTTTTACAATTTATTATGTACCTAAAGTTTATCTTTGTAAATGTTCCGTGTGCAGTTGAAAATAAAGTTTATTCTGTTGTCATAATTTGAAGATTTCTGAAGATAGCATGTTGGTCCAGTTGGTTGATAATGTTATCCAAGTTTTCTATACTTTTACTTATTTTTTACTTGTCATATACTGATTAGAGAGAGATGTTAACATCTGAACATAGATTTTCTATCGATTTCATATCTACTAGTCTTCTGAAGTTCTATCCTCTTATTATATTCACCTCTTTAGTGTTATGAATTGTGTATCTTTCTTCCTGGTACTATGTCTTATGGTGAAGTATCTAATATTCAGTGAGGCATTCCACCTTTATTTTTATTAGCAATTCAACCTTTTTACCAATTCAGATCCTTTTGTCTAATAATTTTTTTTTTGCTATTCTTGATGGTATATAGTGGAGGTCTGCCTTTTAATTGAAATATTTTGTCATTTACTTTGAAAATGGTTAATTCAGATAAATTGCTTTAACTATCATCTGGCTATTCATTTTCTATTTGTTACATCTATTCTCTATTCTTTTTTCTCTTTTCATGTCTATTATTGTATTTCAAAATAATGTCACCCACATTGTTGGCCTATTTATTAGACTGTTTAATAAAAAAAATTCTAAGGTCTACACTATATATGTTTTAGTTATCATGCTTATTTCAAATCACACTTAATGTAAAATGAGAAAACCTTAAAACTGCATCCAAAATATTCTCTTCCCAGGCTTCACATCATTTTTATTTTATATTTTATTTCATATTTGTAAATATTTTAAAAGATGTAAAAATAATATACTTACACCATGCATTTACCCTGTCTATTATTCTTTTTTTCCTTAACTTTATTGGTGCATTATACTTGTACATAATGGTGGGTTGTGTTGTTACCTATTTGTATGTGCCCAAATAATAACAATATAATTTGGCCAATGCCATTCTCCAGCATTTCCCTTTTACCTTTCCTCCTTTCTTCCCCTTGCTCTCATTCCTCTACCCTACTAATCTCCCTTCATTTTCATGAGATCCCCATCCCAATTTTCTTGTTCTTTTTCCTCTCTAGCTTTCACTTGGGAGAATATATATATAACCCTTGACCTTCTGAGTTTGACTTATTTTGATTGGCATAATATTCTCAAGTTCTATCTATTTTTCTGCAAATGATAAAATTTCATTTTTCTTTGTGACTGAATAAAGCTTCATTGTGTATATTTACCATTTTTTTTAATCAGTTCATACATTGACATATACATAGGCTGGTTCCACAGTTTGCCTATTGCAAATTGTGCTGCTATGAACATGGGTATGCATTTGCGATTGTAGTATGATACTTTTATTTTTTAGGGTAAACACTGAGGAGTGGTATAGCTCGGTCATGTGATGAGTTTATTCCTAGTGTTTAGAGGAACTCACATGCTGGTTTGCATATTGGTTTTACAACTTACAATCTCACTAAGAGTTTAAAGTATTCTTTTTTCTCTACATGCTCTTCAGTGTTTATTTTTGCTGGTTTTCTTGATGGCTGCCATTCTGACTGGAGGAGATGAAATCTCAGTGTAGTTTTAATTTGCATTTTCCTAATTGCTAAAGATGTTGAACATTTTTTCATAGATTTGTTGACCATTGGTATTTCAACTGTTGAGAAATGTGTTTAGATCGTTTATTAATTGTGCTATTTTAGTTTTAGTAGAGTTTTCTAAGTTCTTCATATGTTTTAAATATTAATACTCTATCAAAATATCAGAATATAATATATCAGCAAGCAAAGACTATCTCCTATTCTTTTGGCTGTCTCTTCACATGCATTTTTCCTTTGCTGTGAAGAAGCTTATTAATTTGATGACATCACATTTATTACCTCGTGGCATCATTTTCTGAGCTTATGGGGTCCTATTGAGAAAGTAATTGCCTGTACCTGTATACTGGAGTTTACAGTGTTTCTCTTTTAATTACTATGTCTTTAATCCATTTAGAGTTGATTTTTGTACAGAGTGAGAAATAAAGGTCTAATTTCATTCTCCTACATATAAATAATCAGTTTTCCCAACATCATTTATTTAAAAGGTAATCTTTTCTTCAGTGTTTGATTTTGGTAACTTTGTCAAGTATCAAATGACTGCAGGTATGTGGGTTTACCATGTGTCTTCTATTCTGTACCATTGGTCTATGTATCTGTTGTTATGTCAGTACCATGCAGGTTTTGGTACTATAGCTCTATAGTATAGTCAGGTATTGTGATGATTACAGCACTGCTTTTTTTTGGTGTAGAATTGCTTTGGCTATTCTGGGTCTTTAATTCCTCCAAATTCATTTTAGAACTGTTTTTTGTTTCTAGTTCTGTGATGAATGTCATTGGTATTTTGATGAAGATTGAATTGAATCTGTATATTATTTTTGGTAGGATGGCCATTTTAACAATATTACTTCTGTCTATCCATGAATACAGAGGGTCTTTCCATTCTCTGAGGTCTTTTTCAGTGTCTTTCTTCTGTGTTCTATGGTTTTCATTATAGAAGTTTTTCTCACCTCCTTGGTTATATTTATACCCAGTCATTTTTGTTTGTTGTTTATTTTTGAGACTATTATAAATAGGGTTGTTTTTCTGATTTCTTTCTTCAAAGATTTGTTATTGGTATATAGGAAAGCTATTGATTTTTGTATATTTATTTTGTAAATTGCTACTTTGCCAAATTTGTTTTTAGCTCTAGAAATCTTTTGGTGAGGTTTTATGGATCTCCTGGTATAATATCATCTGTAAACAGTGACTGTTTGACTTCTACCTTTCCTATTTAATGCCTTTTATTTCTTTTTCTTAATTGCTCTGGCTAGAATTTCTAGCCCTATATTAAACAGGAATATTGATAGTGGACATCCTTGTCTTAACCAGATTTTAAAGGAAAAGTTACCATTTTGCCCTCCATTTACTCCAAGGCTGCCTTTGGGTTTTTCATAAATACTCTTTATGATTTTGAGGTAGATTCCTTCTATCCCTGGTTTCTTCTGTGTTTTTCTCATGAATGGGTACTGAATTTTTTCACAGCCCAACTCTACATCTATTGAGATGACTAAGTAATTTTTCCTTAATTAAATTTATGTGATAAATTACATTTATTGATTTGCATGTCTGGAATAAAACCAATTTCTTTATGGTATACAATCTTCTTAATATGTTGATCATGATTTTCTAGTTCATTAATTACTTTTTTATCTAAGTTCATCATGGATATTGGTCTATAGATTTCTTGATATATCCTTATTTTTTTTATGAGTGTAAAACTTGCCTCATAGAACAAATTTGGAAGTGTTCCATCCCTTTCTATTTCAAGGAATAACTTGAAGTTCTTTTTTAAATATTGGTAGAATTCAGCTGAGAATCCAGTCCTGGGCGTTTCTTTGTTAGAAGGTTCTTTACTACAGCTTTTATCTCATTACAGGTTATTGGTCTGTTTAGGTTTTCTATGTCCTCTTAATTCAGATTTGGCAGATCATATTTGTCTAGAAATCTATTCATTTCTTCTTTAGTTTTCTATTTATTGAGGTATAAATTTTCTTTTTTAATTTTTTATCAGTTCCTTTTACCTATAAATGACAGTAGGGTCAATTTTGACATATTTATATAAACATAATAGTCATTAATGATCTGCTAAAATTCTCTGGGACCTGTGATAATTTCTCCTTTTTCATCTCTAATTTCATTAATTGGATTTTCTCTCTTTTTCTTTTGGTTACTTAGGCTAATAGATTGTCAATCTTATTTAATTTTTATAGAACAGACTATTATTTCATTGGTCCTTTGTATTGTTTTATTTCTTCTTCTCAAGTTCATTGATTTATGCTCTGATCTTAATTATTCCCTTCCCCTACTGGCTTTGTAATTGGTTTGTGTTTCTTTTTCAAGAATCTTGAGATGCATTGTTAGATTTTTTATTTGGTATTTTTCTTATGTTAGAAAACAGAGTTATATACTTTCCTCTCAGAACTGCCTTGCTAGTGTCTCAGAGGTTCTGGTATATAGGTATCACTATGCTCTTTGAGTCTAAGAAATTTTTAAATTTCTTCTATAATTTATGCATCATTCAAAATGTATTGTTCAGTCTCCATGTAGTTATATAGTTTCTGTATGGTTTTGCCATGTTAATTTCTAATTTCATTCCATTTTGATTTGATAAGATACAGGGAATTATATCAAATTTGTTGTATTTGCTGAGTTGTTTTGTGGCCTGTTTTGGAGAGGATCCCATAAGTTTCTGAGAAGAAAGTGTATTCAGCTCTTGTTGGATAAAATATTCTGTATATGTCAGTTAAGTCCATTGGATTTATAACATTTTTAATGTACAAAGAGTCTGTACCAAGTTCATGCCTGAATAACCTATCTAATGGTGTGAGAAGTGTGTTTAAATCAACCAATATTATTGTACTGGGGTCTATCTGATGCTTCAATGTAAGTTGTGTCTCTTTTATGTAATTGCATCCATTTGGGGGGGGCATAAATATTTATTATTGTTATGTCCTCTTGATGAATTGTCATCTTTACAAGTATGATGTGACATTCTTTGTCTTTTCTGATTAAATTTGGGTAGAAATCTGCTTTTTCAGATATGGGAGTAGATATTCCTACTTGTTTTAGGGCTCCATTTGCATGGTACATCAATTTCCATCCTTTCACTTTCAGCCTGTGGCTGTTTTTGCCTATAAGTTGCATCTCTTGCAAACCAGATATATTTGAATATTGTTTTTTAATCCATTTTGACAACCCATGTGTTTTAATTGGAGAGTTGAGACCATTTACAATGTTATTATCAAGAGATATGTATTAATTCCTGCCATTTGGTTTACTTATAATGTTTAATTTGATTTGGTTGTTTCTCTTTGTTTAGCTACACTTCAAATTTGTTCATTTTGGGCTCTGGAGTTTGTTTTTGATTCTTTCTGTGTAGAATATTTCTTTAAGTAAATTCTATAGTGCCAGTTTAGTAGTCCTGCATTCTTTTAGCTTCTGCATATTTTGGAAGGTTTTTACATTCCATTTGATTTTGAAGGATAGTTTTGCTGGATGTAGCAATCATGGTTGACATTCTCTCAGAAACAGGAACATATTGATCTAAGCCTTCCTAGGTTTTAGAGTTTGTTCTGAGAAATCAAAAATTATTCTTATTGCCTCATTTTTCTCTTAGGGTTTTAAAATTCTATATTTTTTTCTGTTAGGCATTTTAATTATAATTAAATATTAAATATTATGGAGAGGTTCTTATTTGATCTTGTCTCTTTGAAATTCTGATGGCCTATTGTATCTTGATGTTTATCTTATTCTGAAGATTTTGAAAATTTTCTATTATTTCCCTGAAGAGGTTATCCATTCCATTTGCCTGCATCTCACAACCTTCACCAATTTCAATTATTCTTACATTTGATTTCTTAATGATATCCCAGAATTCTTGTGTATTCTGATCTTGGTTACTTACTTTCTTTCCTTTAATACTGACTTAATATCAAAATTGGCCACTTTGTCTTTTGGCTCTGAGATTCTGTCTTCAACATGTTTTAATCTATTAGCGACACTTTCCATTGAACATTTTATGTAATGTATTGTGGATTTTTTTCAAGAATGTTTGATTCTTTTTTAATGTTTCTATTTCCTTACCAAATTTCTTATCCATACCCTGAATTTAATTGTAGGGCATGATGTAACATGTGGGGAATGTTACATCAGAAAAGAGGAAAACCTAACTTGCTGGCTGCTACCCGCTTCCCAGTCCTGGGGCCACATGTGGCTAATATAGCACCTGGTGACTAGCCAGAAGGCACTGCCATGGGTTGTGATGAAAAATCAGACCACCTCTAGCATAGGCTCAGAACCCTTCTGCCTTCATGGACAGTTGTGTGTCTCCCATTAGTACCTGTAGGATGGGTGTACACGTGAACTCTCCCCACCCTGATGAACTTTATCCTGATTGGCTCCTAGGCATTATATTAGCTGTGTGTGTTTTCTCATTAAACGAGATCCTGTTTTGACTGTTCTCCCTGAAACGTCTGATTGTCCTCTGGCGAGGGAGGCCTGGGTGTGGGCGGCCAGTGGACCTTTATCTTTCTTGGTTCGTCCTGGTCAGGGCATGCTCCCCCAATCTCTCCCACAGGTCATGAGGAAACAGGGGCTAAAAACCCCGACATTTAATAATAATAAAGAAAATTTTGGATAAGATTTGTGGAAATCATGATAAGATTTGTCATTTTTAAGGCACTGAACATTTGAATGGTTTACCTCTCACCTAAAACTAATATGGAACTTTATAAGGAAAAAATTCTTTTTGATGACATTTCTCTGGTGCAAAACTTTCAACTTGGGAAAATGTTCCTGACAAAGTTAAATCATGCTTCAGCGCTTCATAAAATTCCAGAAATTCACTTAGCAGACATAAAAGATCACAAGCCCAAGTGCTAGGAGCCACTGCAAAAGTATTACATTCATATGGAAATTGGGCTCCTACTGTTCACTTAGGCCCATTTGGGGACTCAAGTTACAAGACTCCCGGAGAGTTCCCATTGGTTGGGGAAGGATGGTAGGAGGGTGTTCCGGGGGAAGTGGAGCCCTCCGTGTCCGGTAGGGACACACGTGTGTGTGGACCGGCTTGTTAGGGGGACGCACACGGCCTCTCACAAAATAAAACTTTGTTTCAGTTCCATCTGGCTTGTGTTTTTGTGCTCAGCCGGGTTGCAGGATCGCAAGCCGGCGTGCACTGACAGCGACCCGCGAAAGCGCCCAGCAGGAAGGCGGCAGGTGAAAACAGCAGCGGGCAGGAGCGGAGCCAAGGCTCACGCGGCCCCCGCCGTCCAGCCTGCAGCACCCAAGACAATGTCAACTCTTGTCAATATGATCATATTATTTTGTCTTATTTTTCCCACAAATTTATACACACACACACACACACACACACACACAGGATTTTATTTAATAATTACTTTTTGATTAATTAAAAATATCTTGATTATGAAATAAATTTCATAATGTGATTAGGACAAATAATTAATAATAATTTAATTAAAATAAAACTTATCAAGGCCCTAAGAAACTTAGTGAGAACTTGTCTTCAAATAAAAAATAAAAAGAATTTTTTAAAAAAGTGGTAGAATGCTCTGGATTCAATCTCTAGTACCCAGCCCCCTGCCAAAACAAAACTATCTTCAAACAGCTTAAGAATGATGCTCAAAATAATGTTTAATAATACCTAATTTTCTAAAATCAAACTTAGAACTATTGATTTGCCTTTCAGACCACTGTAAAAACATATGGTTGGTATTATTCACAGTTCCTGAGAAGGTTAAAAAAAAACAAGTATATAGGTGATCTGACATTTTCTTAATTATCACAGCAGGTAGAACAGTTTGCTTTAACTAGGAAATTTTATGGAAATATAATGGATATAGTAAAATGTTCATGAAGAATTTCTTTCATTTTCTGTATTTTTTCCAGTAACTTAATATTTATACTAGATTTCTGTCTGTTTCTCTGATCCAGAGGTTTGATTTGTGTACAAATGTTACATGGATTTTGTATAATCACTTTTTACTTACTGAAAATTTTCCATATGACTTTGAAAAACTGACCCTGAAAGACAAACTATTAGATAAAGAAGTAATTAAAAGAACACAGCAATAGTATAAGTCAATCTAATAGACATATACAAAACATTTCATACAGTTGAAACAGAATCTCAATTTTCTCAAGTACACAAGAAACAATCTCCAAAATAAACCATATGTTTAGACCATAAAATAAACCTCAATAAATTTTTACAAAGTGAAATTGTTCAAAGTATGTTCTCTGACTACTATGTAATTAAACAAGAAGTAAGCAAGAGAAAAACTGAGCAATAAGAATAGGTAAAAGTCAAGTTATACTGTTCTAAACAAACAAATGTAAAAGAAGAAACTACAACAGAAATTAGAAAAATTCTCTGAGATGAATGAAAAAGAAAATAGCATATCAAAACTTAGAACATGAATCTGAAGAAGTTCTTAGAAATTTTATAGTGGTCAACAACAACATTTTTTTTAAAAAAGTTAAGTCTTAAAATTAATTACTTAAATTTCTAACTTAAGAAACTAAACAGTAAAGAAGACTCAACCCAAGCAAGGGAAGCAGAGAAAACAAAATGATAAAAAAAAAAAGATGAAAGGGTCAGTAATTTCATATACTGAAACAGACTACAGAAAACAAGAGAGAAAATTTATGAAGATAAAAAGTGCCTTTGTTCTTGAAAAAGATCAAGAAAACTGCTAAACCTTTAGCTATGCTGACAGGGAGAGAGAAAATTCAACTTACTAAAAGTAGGAATAACCACCAACATTACATATTTAAAAATTCCAAGAGAATACTTTGAACAACTGTAAGCCAACAAATTAAATAATCCCAACAAAATGGAAAGTCTTCTATAAAGATACAAACTACTTAAACCTGAGATATATACATAGCAGCACTACTCATAATATCCCAGAAGTGAAAATAGCATAAATGCATACCACCTAATAGTGGATGAAAACAGAATGTGCTTTACCCATACATCAGGACACTATTCATCAATGGAAGGTTTATTCTGCTGATACAGGTAATAGTATGAGTAAACCTTCAAAACCTTGAGTGAAATAAGCCCATAATAAAAGAATACATGTCATAAGATTTCATTTATCTGCAAAATAGGAAAAACCTATAAAAAAAGAAAGTAGATTGATGGAAGCATCAGAGAGATCTGAAAGGAAACTGGAGAATTTGCTAATGGATATTAGGTTTCTTTGGGCATGAACACAATAATCAATTAATTTTTGCAATCATTAAATCACAATTTTTATGTTAATTTTATTTAATGCCAATCATTGTATAGAAAATATTGTAGGGCCAAGGATATTTTTTTCCTTCAATTCAATTCAGAATTTAGTTCATCTACTGCTGCTTTTCAGCCTTTGAAAGGATATGTTTATGTCTGTTTTTCCCTTCTCCTATTACATATGTGACCCTTTGGGAGTCTGGTTTGATAATCTGGAGTGGTTACTAAGGCCCCTATTTTTGGATGAGTTTGAATTGAAAATTTTGTCTCCCTTGAACTATGAGATGAGATTATTGGAAAGTTTTCTCTTTTTTCAGCTCCTCTGTGTTTGACTATTTACTTTCTAATCCTTTGGAACTTAATTGCAAGTAAAAAAAGGTGAAAATCTATGTTGAATATCACTCTCACTTACCTGCAATTGCCTTCTCTTTCAGATCTTGGCCTCCTAAATCCTGATTGTTTTGGCAGCCCAAAATGTAATTTTGTCTCACAATGTCATAAAATTGCCTAAAACTCTAGTGGCTTCTTTACCTCTTCTCATTGCCCTCCACCCAGTGCCTTACACTCTTGCTTATGCCAAGACTTGCAAAATGCCTTGAGATATTTTCAGTGGCATATAGGAAGTTTGCTTATTTTAATGTGCTCTTCTTCAGGATGTAACACATGACGTTTAGGCTGTCTTGCCAGCTCAAAGATGATGCCTTCAAATGGATTGTGAAAAATAAATAAAAACTATTTTAGGAAGTTTTTTTAACTTTCTTCTCTGGGAGCATTAGTCTCCTCCTATCCAATATAACATAATTTAAAATAACATTAATTTTCTAAACTATCAGTATTCTGGCAATTTCAATTGTTATGTGCGAAATTATATCCAAAAATTAGAAGGAAAGGGTATATTTGTCTATTCTACAAAGATTTTTTTTTTAATGTATACAATTGACTTATCAGAGCCAAGATTTGACATCAGGTCAATATTCATGGAATTAGTAAATTTAAAAATTTGCTTCATCAAACTGTCCTTTCCTAGGTTAAGCAGAATTGATGATATAATATCAAAAGTACATTCATAAAAGGAAAAAAATAATTTAGATCCTATTAAAGTTTAAAACTTTGGCTCTATGAGTTACACTGTTAGAAAAGAAGAAGCTAGAGGCCAAGAGGAAGCAGTTGCAATCACATAATCTTCCAAAAGACTTTTATCAGAATATACAAAATAACACTCAATAATTAACTACTTAAGGCAACTAAGTTTTTAAAAATGAGTGAAAGGCTTAAGGAAACACTTAATCACCAAAGAAGAATAACACTGTTGGCAGGCAAATGAACGCTTGAAAGGATGCTAGTCCCTGGTGAGGATAACCATCATTGCTGAAGAACCGACTTCAGGTTAAAAACCCACGCTCACAGGAATCTGGTGCAGTCCAAGTCTCCCATGCCCACATCATTCTTGGCCCAAATAGTGATTTTCTCCCAAGGCATTCAGCATGAAGCTGTAAACAAGGAAGTTGAAGGAGATGAAGCCATTCCCAGGTCTGTTTTGAAGTTGGAAGCAAAT
The DNA here is from genome assembly GCF_052094955.1 of Ictidomys tridecemlineatus. Lineage (NCBI taxonomy): Eukaryota > Metazoa > Chordata > Mammalia > Rodentia > Sciuridae > Ictidomys > Ictidomys tridecemlineatus. Next base: position 41,850,436 of record NC_135477.1, read on the forward strand.
ATTCCCCAACTGACCAATCACCCGAGAGAGTAGGCCGATCCCACCAATCAGCAGTCAGATTTTGTTCCAGTCAGCCAATAGAAGTAGAGATACAGGATGAGAGGCAGTACCTGTCTGGTCTCCGTGGCAATTCCTGGTTGGTGTTGATTGCTGGGAATCCAGGTGTCAGTCCCACCAGTAATGCTAGAGGTGGACAGGGAGTAGGAGGAAGAGGGGTAGAGGGGAAGAGGTGGGGCACGTAGGGTGTCATGAGGGGCAGAGAGGATGCTAACAAGTGGAAAGAGAAGTATTTAGAGGGGCATGTGTTTTGGAGAATAGGGAGGCTGTTCTAAGTGGTTAAAGGAGTTGAAAGAGTCAGCAAGCTGGTTTGGGGGTGGAAAGAATATGGTTTGAGGAAGTCAGTGCACGGATTTATAAGGAAGCAGAGAAGAGGCTGTAGATAGAAAGGGAGAGGAGTCAGAGTTTATAGGTGGTTGAGGAATGCCTTAGAGGAGACAAGTGAGGGTCTTGGTGGGGACTGGAGGAGTTTATGGGTAAACAGTAAAGGGTTAGAGCAGGACCATGACAGATTCATAAGGAAAAGTTGGGAGTATTATAAAAAGGTCATGAGAGAGTGATTGTGAACTTAGAAGTTTTACAAGGTGAGAATTTTAGAAGGGAACAATGGGCAAGTAAGAAATGCTAGAGACAATCTCCAAAGCAATTAAAGAGGACAGGGAGGGAGTCTTAGAACACAGGGAAAGGTTTATTGGAAAAGCAAGCACAGGATTGTAGGGCAAAGAAGGATTGAACTCCAATGGGCGGGAGGTACTAAATGGGATAGAGAAAAATTAGAGATGACAGTGGTGCGAATTTGAGAAGTCAATGAAAATTTTAAAGTGAGTCAATGAAGACTGTGTAGGAGGCAAGAAGAAATGAGTTAGGGTGAAATATGAGGGAATAGGAAGGGGTGGTAGAGTCCAGAAACCATACTCAAGCCTAACTCACTCTGATCCCAGGTGTTTGAGCAAATGTCTAAAGATGAGGTCAGTAAAGACAAGAGCAGCGATGGAGAAGAGGAGCCAGAACCCAAGGACTATTTGTGGCAGACCATTTTGGCCATTGTTTGTTGCTGCCCCCTAGGCTTTCCAGCCTTGATTTTATCTTGCAAGGTAAGAATTTACATAATCTAAACCCTCCTCCCCGTCTCTGTCCTGGCCCTGATCATGTCATAGCTTCTTGTTCTCCCTCTTTGCTAGGAGCCTGAGAAGGGCACCTCCTGTAGGTTCAGGCCCTTAGTTGGGATTCTTACAGTCCCACAGCTCACCCCCATCCAATATCACTTTAAGTTCATCTTTTCCTGTTTTCAGTCTCCCCTAAAACTTAGACAAAATACTAAAATCAATTGCAAAGCTATGACAAGGTGGCCAAGACCTCTGAACTAGCATGCTACTTGGCCTACATAGGCACCATGTATGGGATTTTTCTGATCTCCTTCTTATTGTTTGTGTTTCGTTTACTAAACTGACCTCTGTGCCAGCACATGAATGAACGGCAATATATACAATATTGTAACTTAAACTGGTTGTAAATGTCTATTTGGGCACAGTGGGGGCACCTGTTTCAATGTTTGGAATGCCAGGTTATTTGAGATCAGGGGAAAAAAAAGTTAATATTCTTGTTTCAGTTAGATTTTTACTGTTGTGACCAAGATCTGAGTAGAGCAACTTAGGGGAAGAAAAGTTTATTTTGGCTCATGGTTTCAAATGTTCTGTCTATAGTCAACTGACTCCATAGCTAAGAGCATGGCGGCTAGGAAGCAGAGAGCGAGCCCTATTCACCAGGGTCAAAATAGAAACCACAAAGTTATGCCCCAGTGACCTACTTTCTTCAGTTACACCATACTTACCTAGTTAATCCATGTTTGTGGTTTAATCCATTGATCAGGTTCTATCTTTCATATTAATCTTTTCACTTCTGAACATTCTTGAACTGTCTCACACTTGAGATTTTGGGAGATAACCTCATATTTAAAATATAACATTTCCTTAATGGTTAATGAGGACTCTTTTTGTTATTGTTATTGTTTGTTGTGTTTTTAAGAGCTTATTCTGTGTTTCTCCTTTGCTGGGAAAGCAAAAACTTCCCTTTTCTTTTTCTCAAAAAAGATGGCTTAAATTACTATTGGTTTCATTAAATTATTTAATTAGTACATTTGCCTTCCATCATTTCTGCCCTATTTCTCTAAAAAGGTACTTTTGCTTGTGTAATATGTTGTAGACAAGAACTTATGAGATCAGGCCAAGTCAATTCATCCTCAGCTTGTAATTAACATGCTCTGGTTCATTATGTGTATTCAGAGACTTGGTGGGCATGTTTTATTTTTAAGCAAAAAATTTTTAGGAAACTTGGTTTCATCTTCTGTTTCTTAGCATTTAATTATTAATTCCTGAAACAATATAGCCCAATACTAAAATGAAAAAGAAAATTCCTATAACCCCCTCAAAAGAAAAACCTCTTCATATCTTCATTTTTTTTAGTCTTCAAAATATTCACTATTTATTGGTACATAATGTCCCATGAGATTGGTGCCCCCTGGTTTACTTAATAACTGCCTTTACTGGGCAATAGGTTACTTAAAATTTTTAGTGATTATAAATAATAACTCACTTCAGTGCAGCCTTCATGAATAAAATATAATTTCAAGTCTTTATAGATGTGCCTCAGTTTGGAAGAAGCACACATTCTTCTTACTCTATTAGTATTCTTATAACATGGAAATGATGGACAATTTGGCTATACCTCAGAAAAGCTCTCAGCATACTAAAGAGCATGTCACATAACTATAAACTGCTAATCTAGTCTTTATTTTTTAAAAATGTGTTGGATTTTATGTAACCAAAGTGTAACTTAATGCATAAAATCATATATGCATTTCCAATCTGATATACCTTACATTTGACTATTCTTTATTTTTATTAATGTAAATAAACTAAACAAGAAATTTCCTAATTTATAGGGTGCACTCCTGTGGCATTAAGTATATTCACAATGTTGTGCAATCATTGCCACTATCTATTTTGACATCTCAAACAAAAACTGCATTAATTACACAAGCACATGTGATTCTACTTTTCTTCTTCATGGATTTGCCTAGTGTAAGTTGAGCATGTAAGCTGAATCATGTACTGTCTGTTCCCTTGTGTCCAACTTATTTCACTTGGTGTATTATTTTCAAAGTTCATCCATATAGTGGCATATATCAAAATTGCATTCACTCCTTTTTTAAGGATACAGGTATATTCCATTGCAGTTTTTTAATCCTAATGGGTCTAAAGTAGTATTTATTTGCAATTTTGATTTGCATTTCTATAATGATCAATAAGGTGAGGCATCTTTTCATTTGCTTTCTGGGTTGGTGCCTATTCAAATTCTTTGGACAACAGAGATTTGAAGTTTTGTTCATCAAAGTACCTCTGGAGTTTGTGAAAATGCTGGAACATACTAGATATTCAATACTGTTTAATGAATGAATCTATAAAAATCATTGAATATCCCTTTTTCATTCAAAACTGTGCAATGAACACACAACACACACACACACACACACACACACACACACACTCACACACACACACACCTTGGTGATATTTAAGAAATAAGACTGAAGAAGATTAATCAAGACTTGGATAGCTAGGTCTGGCAAAGGAGGGAGCATTTCAAGAGAAAGTACTATATATGCATGATCTCAAACAAAAGAAGGCTTCTCCCCAGCCCAGTGAGAATGCTTGAGATATTGCACAATGCCTCGAGGGAGAAGGAGGAATCTGGGACAAGAGGCCAATAGGAGACAGGACATGCAAGGCCAATCAATTCAGGATGTGGTGTTTTCACTTCTTTTCTTGGTATTTATTCTTGTAATACATTTTCTAAATTTCTATAATAAGATTATTTCCTGAACGACTTTCATCTCATTTCAACAGTCTTTGTTACATATAATGATAACTGTCTATTTTGAAACTAATTGGCCAGATAAATGGAGAGTAGCCTTATTCTGTGGTTCCAGTAATATAATCAAATCAGAAAAAAAAAAAGATCTGCATAGTGGTTGTGAGCACAGTTTCTGGAACCAACTTCCTGATTTTAAATCCTGTTTCCCCAACTAGCCAGCTGTGAGAACTGAGGAAAGTAATATAAGTGCTATTTTTTCATACTTTTTAAAAAAACTAGTAAAAATAACCTTGTCTTTTGGATCTTGTCATATTAAGACAAGATCTTAAGTCAATTCATATAAAGTGATTTTCATAATATGTAAAATACAGTAAAATCTAGACAGATTAAATGTTGAATTGAATAAAATATTTAAATATTAATAATGTGTGTCAAAGTCTAAGTAATTCCATCTTAGGTAACATATGTGACATCTGAGCATTACAATTCAGGAAAATCTCTATGAATTCACTCATTTATTTTAAATGATGGATATCCCCTAGTAGGATATGAAAGTCATTGTTGCTCTTCCTATTTACAAACTTCAGATTTCTCATACCTTGATTTCTTGTGAATCAACATCTGGGGTAGGAAACATATATCCATATTGACAAGAAATAGATACTGATCATATACAGATTAAATGGTGTATGATTATACCATTACAAAAAAAAAGAATTTCTCAAAACAAGACAGTGAAAAGAGAGTCAAGACTGTGTATATCACATATTACTACTTCTGAAACGTTTTCACTGAAGAAAATACATATCCATCTAGGTAGTTTTTAAAGAGAAATTAAATAGCCTGTATAATAGGTATATTGTACTTAAAATGAACCAAGGAATATGAAGTGGTAATTTTCAAGTTATTTTGAAATTCTGAATCTATTTTATAGTTCTTAGGATCATATTTTAGCCAAGGTTGCTGCTCAATCTATTTTATTTCGATAGTTGCATACAATAAGCTTATTATAAAGGTCACTAGAAGAAATTTAGCTTGAGAATCATACCATACAAAATGTATTTTCTCTGGATTTTCCTTTTTCTACTTTTCCACAAATCTAAAGTCTCTTGAGCATTATTCTTTATAACTATGGATATGATAATAAGAGAGGAATAGATGTGAACATAGGTACAAAAGATAAAATTAAGCTGAAAGTATAGGCAATGAAAGACATACATATTGAGAACTAAAAGAGAAATTAATTGCTAAACATATATCAGTTACCTCTCTATGAGGTGTCAAATCGAATTTTATGAATAACCACTCAGATTAATACTGCAATTCATAATCATTTTGAGTTTTTATGAAGATATAAATCCAATTATATGCATATTTTCACTTTCACTACTCATGGATTCAAAACTATTTTTAAAAAAAATATTGTCATCTATCTACAGGATGTAACACATAGTAAAAAAAGAAAAAGAAATTATTTCATGACATAACAATGAATTAAAATCTTTTATTACTAAGTAAATTCAAAATTTCTAGATATCAGTGATAACCACCAGTTGGGGGTAAAGTAGGTCTTCTGTGGTTGGATTCTTGCAGTCCTCAACTAGTGGTCTGCAACTTGTTTGAAAATGTATCTTATATTTTGGATGAAAATATCAGACTGTATTTGCTGCTTTGGACCATAATACATATCAGAACCATCTGTGGTGCTTTTATTTTGGACCATTGCTTCTTAAAACTGTTCTTAAAAAAGACTAAGGGAAATATTTTTAGACATTATGCTGAAATGGAGAATTGCAGATAAATATAAAAAAATACAACTCAATTTTGTGTATGTATATATACTTACATGTTACAAGCTCTGGTAAAGTACATAGAAGACTTGAGTAAAGGGGAAGAAAAATCACAAAAATGGATTATTTGACTTATTGTAAACACTGCAGTATCAAATTAATATATAAATTCATTATTACATAACTTGAAATTCATAAACCAAATGTAACTGGTTTTGAAAGAATAATGTTCTGTAGATGGCTAAGATAATTGAAAAAAAAGTAAAGAGCTAGGACTTGTCACATCAGATGATACTATAGATAATAATCTCACCCCCACATAAAAAAAATCAATAATGGGTCCAGTTTTGAACAAGTGCATAAAATAACTCAGTGGAAGAGAGTACAAAGCCTCAGAACAGATTGATGTACATTAAATACTTTATATAGGATAGAAGTTGTAGCAAAAGTCACATTTTAAATATGTTTTAAAACTTGGAAAATAGTTAAATCCCTCATGTAATAGGGGAAAAATTAGATTTATAGCTACAAAGATAAGAAAAACTAGGGAAACACCATAGGAAAGGTGATAAATTTTTAAACAAATAGAAAATGATGAATTAACATCAAATCAAACGCATTTAATTCAAAAACAAACACCTACATACAGTTAAATATAGAATGACAAATTTAGAGAAGATACTGTAGTGCTTGAAAGTAACTTGAAACAAAATTTAAAAAATATTCAATGACTTTTGACAAGGCAGACAAAAGTAATAAATTTTACAGAATTAAGAAAAAGAATAAAAATAGAAACTCCACTCCGAAGAAGTCCAAAAGCTAATAAACGTAAGGCTGCTTTATCATTTAGACACAAATTAAAACAAGAATGATAATCTATAACCATGATGTGGCTAAAATTCAAATGTTTATATAAAATAATGTAAATTTTATTGTTATAGTTTGGCTTGAAAGTGTCCCCAAAGGCCCATGTGTTAATGACTTGGTCCCCAGGTTGGCATTTTTGAAAAGTGTTGTAGACTTTACAAAGTGGGACCTTGTGAGTGGTAATCAAGTCACTGGCAACATACTCTTCAAGAGAATAGTGGGATCCTGCTGCTTCTTCCTCCTTCTGACTTCCTAGCCACAGGTGGTTTTGTTCCAGCACATGTTCTTCCTGATGTGCTGCTTCATTATAGGCCTAAAGCAATGGGGCCAACTGATCGTGGACTGAAACCTCTAAACCTGTGAGCCAAAATAAACCTTTTCTCTTTTGAAATTGATTATTTCAGGTGTTTGTTACAGTAACAGAAAACTGACTAACACAAATTGTTAATCAAAATATGAGGAAACAGAAATTCATATGTGTTTTGGTAGAAATATTAATGAGCACAGAGGAAAGCAATCAGATTTTACTAGTGACAGCTGTCCCAATCCTGACCTAGGAATAAGTTTAGACCTGAGAAACTCTCTTAAGGTTCCAATTGCACAAAGAGGTGAATTACAGGAAGGTACCATTTAAAATGTGGCTAATCTTTTTATTTTTTTAATTTTTAAGCTAATATGCAGAGTGGATTTACACAGTTCTTTATAAAAGCTTAAGTAGAGTTCATCAAGGAAATTTTTAAAAAAACTAAAGAATAATACCACTAGTGAGATTAAACACAGTGTTATAAGGAAATACTATAAATACTTATGCTAACAAATTGAGTAATCTGAATACTACAAATTTAATAACCTGAAAAGTGCATGAATCTGTTCTTTCCATGAAAAAGAACAAATTTCTATAGAAATATAGTCAAAAGGAATTCAAAGGAAACAGAAAATCTGAATATACCTAAAACAACAACAAAAATTTTGCTCAAAGTCTGGGACTAGATAACATCACTGGTGAATTTTATGAAATATTCAAAGAATTAACTTCACCAGATATTACCCCCCAAAAAGCAGAAAACACCTCTTAGCTCATTCTGAGTAACCATTATTACCCCAATATTAAACTCAGACTGAACTTGTGAAGATAAAAAAAAAATGCAAACATTCATTATGAAAATTCCCAATAAAATACTCCAAATAAAATGTGGAAACATACTAAAAGAATTATAAACTGTGACTAACAGAAATTTATCCCAGGAATCCAACATTTAAAAATTAATCAAGATAGTATCACCCTAATCAAATAAAAGACAAATATCATCACATGACATCTAAGTAGATTCAGAAAAAGCACTTTACAAAATTGTTTCATGATAAAATCCCTTACAGAATTAGGAAGGTAGGGGAACTTTCCCAAATTTAAAAAGAATATATTTAAAAAAAAATTGTCAACATAATTAATGGTGAAAAGTGAGTGGAAGTATCCCAACAAGAGAAAAAAGATAGGAATGCCCACTTGTACTACTATATTCATTTTCTTATACTGAAGGTTGTACCCAGGTCAATTAAATAAAGAAAAAAAATGAAAGAAAAAGGAAATGACATCTGTACTGGAAAAGTAATAATTCAATTTCTATCTTTGAATGAAATGGTAAGATTTTTTAAAAAAAATATTAAAGCTAATAAAGAGATCAACAAAGCCAATATACAAAATAAGTTGTATTTTTATATACTAGTACTAATCCAAAAATAAAATTAACAATTTCATTTATGAGAGCATAAAAATCAATAAAATATTTAGGAATTAACAAAAGAAGTGCAAAACTTGTGCATCAAAAGCTACAAGGCAATGAAGAAAACTTACATAAGTACAGACAGTCTGTTTTCATGGATAAGAGGATGCAATGTGGTTAGGAGAACAATCACACTAAATAGGTCAACAGATGTAACCCAATCACAATCATATTCCCATCTGGTGTCTGTCCAGACGTAGGCAAGTTGATCTTAAAATTCATATGGAAATGCAAGGGATTAACAATAGGCAAAAATATTTTGAACAAACCACAATGTTGAAGGATATATACTTTCTGATTACAAAACTTACTACAAGCTACATTAATGAAGACTATGTGGGGTTGCCATAAGAATAGACACATGGAATAGAATTTAGAATCCAAACATAAACCAATTGATATGCTGACACCTCTTGTTCAACAAGGGTATCTAAACAATTTAATGGGTAAATGAATTTCTTTTTTTTTTTAATTGGTTGTTCAAAACATTACAAGGCTCTTGACATATCATATTTCAAACATTAGTTTCAAGTGAGTTATGAACTCCCATTTTTACCCCAACTACAGATTGCAGAATCACATCGGTTACACATACACATTTTTACATAATGCCATACTAGAAACTGTTGTATTCTGCTATCTTTCCTATCCTCTACTATCCCCCCTCCCCCCATCTTCTCTTTTTATCCCATCTACTGTAATTCGTTTCTCTCCTTGTTTTTTTTCCCCCTTTCCCCTCACAACCTCTTATATGTAGTTTTTTATATCAGTGAGAGTCTCTTTCCATTTCCATGCAATTCCCCTTTTCTCTCCCTTTCCCTCCCACCTCGTGTCTCTGTTTAATGTTAATATTTTCTTCCTGCTCTTCCTCCCTGCTCTATTCTTAGTTGCTCTCATTATATCAAAGAAGACATTTGGTATTTGTTTTTTAGGGATTGGCTAGCTTCACTAAGCATAATCTGTTCTAGTGCCATCCATTTCCCCGCGAATTCCATTATTTTGTCATTTTTTAATGCAGAGTAATACTCCATGGTGTATAAATGCCACATTTTTTTTAATCCATTCATCCATTGAAGGGCATCTGGGTTGGTTCCACAGTCTAGCTATTGTGAATTGTGCTGCTGTGAACATCGATGTGGCAGTATCCCTGTAGTATGTTCTTTTAAGGTCTTCAGGGAATAGTCCGAGAAGGGCAATAGCTGGATCAAATGGTGGTTTCATTCCCAGCTTTCCCAGGAATCTCCATACTGCTTTCCAAATTCTTTTTAACAATACTGAGAAAACTGGATATCCACATGCAAATATGAAGTTGGATGTTTTAACTAGCACATGTACAAGAATATATTCCAGCTGCTGACCCATGCAGGAGCCCAGGACCAGGCTCAGGCCTAGGACTGCCCCACCAGCCTCATGGGAGCCCAGGCCCAGGTCAGGCCCAGGACGATAACCCCATCCTCTGCACGCAGACCTGTGTGAGAGCCCAAGACAGCCCCCATGCACAGCAGAGGACCATGCTGGGGCTCCCCATTTACTCTTGCATTGCTTCCCCAGCCCACCTCCATCTTGGGACACTGCAGCCATCACCATAGCCCTCCTCATGTAGTAGCCTCCACCTTGGGACAACAGACAAGACCTGGAGGCAGCTGCCTGCTGCAGCATGGCAGGCCACTGTGCTGCATTGCAAATAGGGCAACTATTAATCACACCAACAAAGAGAAGACAGCAAATACAGGTGGCAAAAGACTACTTTAAGCAAGAGATGGAGACTCTGAAAAAATAAAATAAACAACAATCAGAAATCTTTGAAATGAAGGAAACAACAAACCAAATTAAAAACTTAATAGAAAGCATCTCCAACAGACCAGACCACTTGGAAGACAAAACCTCAGACAATGAAGACAAAATATACAATCTTGAGGATAAAGTTGACCACACAGTGAAGATGGTAAGAAACTATGAACAGAATATCTAAGAATTATTGGGTAGCATCAAAAGATGAAAGACCACAACAATGAAAACTATAGAACGCTAAAGAATGAAATTGAAGAAGAACTTAGAAGATGGAAAGATCTCCCATGCTCTTAGATAGGCAAAATTAATATTCTCAAAATGGCCATACTACCCCAAGTGATCTACAGTTTCAATGTGATTCCAATTAAAATCCCAACATCATTCCTTATAGAAACAGGAAAAGCAATCATGAAATTCATTTGGAAAAATAAGAGAGCAAGAATAGCCAAAGAAATCTTTAGCAACAAGAATGAAGCATGAGGAGCACAATACCAGGCAGGCCTTAAACTGTACTACAAAGATCTACAGTACCAAAAACTGCATGGGATTAGCACCAAAATAAATTTGTAGACTAATGGTACAGAATAGAAGACATAGAGACAAATCCACATAAATGCAGTTATCTCATACTAAACAAGGGCACTAAAAACATACATTAGAGAAAGGATAGCCTCTTCAACAAATGATGCCGGGGAAAATTGGAAATCCATATGCAGCAAATGAAAATAAAGCCCTCTCCATTGTGCACAAAACTCAAAGTATAGAAAGGACCTAGGAATTAGACCAGAGACCTTGCCCCTAATGGAGGAAAAAGTAGGCCCAAATCTTCATCATGTCAGATTAGTCCCCAACTTCCTTAACAAGACTCCAAAAGTGCAAGAAATAAAATAAAGAAAGCTTATTCTTAGCAAAAGAAATGATCAAAGAGATGAAATGAGAGCCTATATTTTGGTAGCAAATTTTTGCCACACACATGTCAAATACAGCACTAATTTTCAGAATATAAAAGAACTCAAAAAACTTAATACCAAAAAAATAAACAACCCAATCAATAAATGGGCTAAGGAGCTGAACAGACACTTCTCGGAGATATACAATGGATCAACAAATATATGAAAAAATGTTCAACATCTCTAGTAATTAGAAAAATGCAAATCAAAACTACTCTTAGATTTCACCTGACCCCAGACAGAATGGAAGTTACCAAGAATACAAACAACAATAAGTGAAGGCGAGGACGTGGGGGGAACGGCCACTTATACATGCTGATGGGACTGCAAATTGGTAAAACCAATCTGGAAAACAGTATGAAGATTCCTTAGAAAACTTGGAATTGACCCAGCTATCCCACTCAGTTACAGCCAAAGGACATAAAATCAGCATACTATTATAACACAGCCACATCAATGTTTATAGCAGTTCAATTAACAATCGATAAACTATGGAAGGAACCGAGATGCCCTTCAACTGTGGTTTCTTAATCAGCATACACTTGAGCCTCATTTAGTAATCAGCAGTGTCTGTTTTTATAAACATCTCAACATTCTTTAATATACACAATGGAATATTAATCAGCACTAAAAAAGAATAAAATTATGGTATTTGCAGGTAAATGGATGGAGTTGGAGAATATTACACTAAGAGCCAATCCCAAAAAACTGAAGGCCAAATGTTCTCTCTAATAAGTGGATGCTGGCTTGTAATGGAGTAGAGGGGCATGGAAAGAATGGAGGAACATTGGGCAAAGGAAAGGGTGGGAAGGGGAGTGGGCAAGGGAGAAGGAAAGATGGTGGAATATTATGGTCATCATTATCCTAGGTATGTACAACCAGAGAAATGAAAAGTTGTGCTGAATTTGTGTACAATTAATCAAAACTCATTCTGCTGTCATATATACCTAATTAGAATAAATAAATAATTTTTTAAAAACACTATATTCCAAATGAAAATAGTACAGATATCTAAATGTAAGAGCTGCTTGTGCTGGGGAAATCGCTCAAGCGGTAGTGCGCTCACCTGGCATGCGCGGGGTGCTGGGTTCGATTCTCAGCACCACATAAAAATAAAATAAAGATGTGTCCACCGAAAAAAATAAATAAATATTTAAAAATTCTCTCTCTCTCTCTCTCTCTCTCTCTCTCTCTCTCTCTCCCTCTCTCATTCAAAAAAAGAGCTAATAGTCACCACCACCACTAAATAAATGAATAAGTAAATAAATGTAAAAGCTAACACTAAAAAACATTTAAATTCTAAAGTATGTGATTTATATCTAAAGAAACAAAAAACAAAACTATATATATTTTTTCTCACACATTAAACAGGTAGAAGTTAGGTCCAAAATGTAGAATATATAAACCATATACTCATTTGGGGGAAAAGAAATAGAGTATGTAGGCATGAAGTTGAAAATGTTTGCTTTTCAAATGATCATCCTCACATCAGAAAGACCACACTATAGTTTAGGATCCTTAGTTCAGTTAACTGGTCAATATTTAATTTAGTCTACCAATCTTTTTTTTGGTTCTAATCTTATCACATCTATACTTATTCATTGTAATTTCTTCCTCTTATTTTCTTCAGCTATTTTTTTAAAAAAATCAATTATATTTCCAAATTATTGGATTTCAGCTTCAGGCCATTTATATGAATTTATTTTAATTTATTAAACAGGGGATTTAATACTATTAGTTTACCTCCGCATACACTTGAGCTTCATTTAGTAATCAGCTCTGTCTGTTCCCATAAACATCTCAATATTCTTTAATTCAGTTGCTATAGTTTCCTTGACATGAGCATAATTTTTCTAATTCTGTTATGATCAACATTATTTTTACCCTATTCTCTCTTTAGCATACTAGTCAGATAATATGGTTTATAAATTATAGCAATTTAATAATGTTATAGCTCCGTAGGCAGATAATAATGGCTTATGTGTATATTTTTGTGTTTTAATCAAGAGCCAACTTTTCAGAAGTCTCTAAATTTACTCCATTGTTTCATAAAAATAAGACCATTTTTTTTTTGCTGATAGAATCCAAAATTCAATATATTTGTATTAAACCAATTCTACAATATTATCCACATATTCTTTGTTTCTATTATATATTCACCTGTTTGGTCTCCTTAGTTTTGATTCTGACATTACAACTATATTTAAATCCATTTTTTCTATTTTTAATTTCTTTTTAAATATATTTTTCTGATTACAAAAAAAAAAAAAACTAAGAAATTGCTCATTTTTCCTGTCAACAGAGTGCAGGCTCACAGCCTCGCACTCTGTTAATTTTTGTGATGAATAAGTCCTCACTTTAGGTCAAAATCAGAGATCCGCTTACACCTAGATTTGGCCACATATTACCCTGGTATTCAGAGTAGTGTTGTCTCTTGACCTGTTGCACGGAGCCTCTTGTATACTCAGCTGTTCATACTTAATAGAAATTCAAGCACACTCAGTAATTTTATTGCTTTCTTTACTTTTAAAAACTGGGACAAAATGTGGTTTTTGTTCATAATCTCTAAATGTGAGTATTCCTACAAATATGAACATTCTGTGCAAAACCTGATTTGCTCTCTTTCTTCCACTACACCCTTCTGTACACAATAGTGACTTAATTAGAAATATAAGTACAGTTACAAAAAATAACAATTGGAAGCATGGTTTCTAGCACTCTGCTCTTTAATGAGTTGAAATAGATTAATCCTTATATGTACTTGAAGGGCTGAGATTGGAAGTAACACTAAATAAATGGGGAACCAAAAGTGCAGTTTCAGGGAATATCTCCAGGATACACAGCAGGACCACTTTTGTTTCCCCCCTTCAATATAATCCATTTTCCTGTTCATTTGAGCCTTTCTCAGGAATCAGCCCTGCCTCATTAAAATGATGGGAAGACAAAGAAGATGTTATGATGGGCAGAGGCCATAGGATGACAGTCACTGACTCAGTGAGCTCTATGCTGACTAGCTAACAAGAGATGAAAACCTTCAGAAAAAAACACATAAGAGGAAATGCCTGAACTCTAAGAGGTCCACACAGGTTCATGTGTATATGCCTGTTCAGGTAGAGTAAGCTAAGTGTAAAGACCTCACCTGTAGGGCATGACTTGTTGCCCACTTCCCGGTCTTGGGGCAGCACATGTGGCTGGGATGGTGCCTGGAGATCAGCCAGGAGGCGGTGCTGTGGGTGGTGACAGAAAAAACAGACCAACTCCAGGATAGGTCCAGGACTCTTCCGCCCTCCTGGACAGCTCATGCCTTCCCTTAAGGACTATGGGATGGGTGTACATGTGAACTTGCTGCATCCCTCTGACCTTTATTCTGATTGGCTCCTGTGCAGTATATAAGCTGTGTGTACTTCCTCAAGAAACTAGATCCTGCTTCGACTCATCTCCCTGGTGCATCTTATTGTCCTCTGGTGAGGGAGGGCTGGGTGCTGGCCACCAGTAGACCTTTACCCTTCTTGGCTCGCCCTGGTTGGGGCGTGCTTTCCCCGCTTCTCCCGCTGGTCAGGAGGAGATGGGGGCTAAAAACCCCGACACTCACCAATTGGTAAAAATATACATTAATTCCATTTTATTCTGTTTACAAGGACAAATGACTAATACAATCTTCACCATATTTTTCCTACACTTCACATGGTACATTTCTAATTTTGAGAAAAATAGTTAAATCCAAACCTTTCTCACTGAGAAAATGAAGTTCATAAGAAAAACAAAGGAATGGTTTTACAAATAGATAATATGATATAAATACATCAGAGCCACTCTTCTGTTTCTACTCAACTAGGCAATGCTTTTTAATAATTTGTTTATTCTCCATGCTACAAATGTCTATTTTTGCCCATGACAATGAAATGAACCCTCTAACTAGAGCTATCTGCTAACTCTTGTATTAACTCATATTCTCCTATCTTCTCTGGACTGTTCCTTCATGAAGTAGCCTAACTTTTGAAAGTCTTCTTAAGTATTACTATTAGCCTGCATAATTTCATCATGGTTGCATTATTTAAAAAGAGCAAGACTTTCTCTCTGCATGCAATCTGGTGATCTTTCCATCTCCTGGAAACCAGATTTGTTAAAAGCTTTATATTCCATTAATGCAAAGTGTCAAAGAAGGAAAAGAAAAGCATGCATTAACCAATGTGTGAACTTTTTCCCCACAACTCTCTTAATAATTATTTTTCTTAGTACTAAGGAAAAGTTTAAGGTTAAGTTTAGGTTAGAAATTACCTATATTTTAAGTTTAATTACACCAAAAATAATAAAAATATTTCCCATTTACATACAATCGATATAGATAGTACAAATAGACCTCTTAGAATATATATAATATGCAATTTAAATGCTCAGTTAGCATATACAGTCTGCCCTCCATATCTTGGTTTCTGCAAGTGATCATACAACTACCCTAGAATTGAAAATGTTTGATAGATGTTAGCTTGCTACTGACTTGTACTGTGTAATTAGGTTGCATGGTTGCATCTGTCCTAGACTTACCCAGGCTTTATTGTTTTTCACTATTCCTTAAGCAATATTGTATAACTACTCTTTAGATAACATTTACATTGATTCAGGTATTGCACATAATCTAGAGATGACAACATGCACAGGAAGATATGTGTAGGTTTTATGTAACTACTATGCAATTTTAAATAAGAGACTTGAATAGCTGTGCATTTTGATATCTACAGGGGTCCTGAGACCAATCTCTCACATATGCAATGCATACAATTTTAAGTATTGTCTGCTTTTGTTCACTTATTCTATTAGATAACATTTACCAATGTCTTCTGTGTCCCAGGCACTATTCTGGGTGAATGAAACTGACAAAAATCCTCATGAACTAATGAAAAAGGAAATATTAAACATTATTCATACTAAATTAGTTAATAGTAGATTTGAAAGAGAATAATTTGGGATAAGCAGGATTGTGTTGCAATTTTAAATATGAAAGCAAGGCAGATTTGTTGAAAGGGGTGACATTTGATATAATTACTATTGGACCCTAGGTCCCAAATTTCAGAGAGGCAAAGGAAATGTTAACAAGATGAATGACAAACGTCACTTCCTTCTTTTTCATTCTGTCTTTTGAGGAGTTTATGGGTCAAATTGGTATTGCACCCATATTTTAAACATCCCTATGTAAGTCATTTGCCTACCTATAATTAAATGTCCCCTTGTCTTCCGTATAAGTGAGATGTTGAAAGCTCAGAGACAGCAGCAACTTGATATTCAGTGGCAGGCATACCTGCATCACTTCTGATTAGTCAGCCATGAACAGGCACATCCAGACCCCACAGCTGAGGTGCAAGTGGAAGCTCACTTCATATAAGCAGGTTTTGCTGTTTGTACAAAACTGAAACTCCCTGTTTGGAAACCAAGAAGCTTATCAAAATACTAATGTGGTTTCTCCCCAGGATTTGCAAGAGTAGGAAACCTCTCCAATGCCCAGCAATCTACTAAAGGGAGTGGCTGACCAGCGCCCAGAGATAGAAAAGAAGGACAAATGATGTCCTCAGAAAGAGACAAGAATCTTCCCTCAATATGATAGCTTTGTAATGTTGTGAACAACCAATAAAAAAAAAGATAAAAAAAAAAAGAATCTTCCCTCAACCCTGGAACTCAGTCTTGAATGCTTCATGAAACTACATACTTACTATAAATTTTTTAAAAAGTATTCAAGGAATTCAAATATATTTCACAGGAAACGTAGTCCTATAATTTATCCCATCAAAGGGCTGAAGTAAGAAAAAGGCTGTGATCAGCACCATAATACTGTGAAGAGATCTGCTAAATTCAACATTTCATACTAATTTATAAATCTTCTCAAAACAAAACATTTAGGAAATAGAATATGCAAAAATTCTACCAAAATAATTGCTACTTGTAAGTAATGACCAATGTCTACATTTATTTATTTTTTAAAATTTTAATTTGTTATATATGACAACAGAATGCATTACAATTCATATTATACCTATAGAGCACAATTTTCATATTTCTGATTGTACACAAATTAGAGTCACATCCTTTATGCCTTCATACGTGTACTTAGGATAATGATGACCATCTCATTCCACAGTCTTTCCTACCCATAATTCCCCTTTTTCCCTTTGCCTTATCTAGAGTTCATTTAATTCTCCCCATTCTCTGCCTCTGTAGCATATTAGGAATCAGCATCCTTAAATCGGAGAAATAATTCAGCATTTGGTTTTTTATGATTTGATAATTTCACTTAGCATTATATTTTCCAACTCCATCCATTTATCTGCAAATGCCATGATTTTATTCTTTTAATGCTGAATAATAGTCCATTGTGTATATATAGCACATTTTCTTTATCCATGCATCTACTGAAGAGCATATAGGTTGGTTCCACAGTTTAGCTTTTGTGAATTGTGCTGCTATAAACATTGATGTAGCTGTGTCCCTGAAGTATGCTATTTTTAAGTCCTTTGGGTATAGACCAAGGAGTGAGACAGCTGGGTCAAATGGTGGTTCTATTATCAGTTTTCCAAGGATTCTCCATATTGCTTTCCATATTGGCTGCACCAATTTGCAGTCCCACCAGCAATGTATGAATGTGCCTTTTTCCCCACATCCTTGCCAACACTTATTGTTGTTTGTATTCTTCATAGCTGCCATTCAGACTGGAGTGAGATGAAATCTTAGAGTAGTTTTGATTTGCATTTCTCTAATTGCTAGAGGTGTTAAACATTTTTTCATATATTTGCTGATTGATTGTATATCTTCTGAGAAGTGTCTGTTCAGTTCCTTGGCCCATTTATTGATTGGGTTATTTGTTTTCTTGATGTTAAGATTTTTGAGTTCTTTATATATTCTAGAGATTAGTGCTCTGTGACATATGTGTGCTAAGAATTTGTTCCCAATTAGTAGGCTCTCTATTTACCTCACTGATTATTTCTTTTGGTGAGAAGAGGCTTTTTAATTTGAATCCATCCAATTTATTGATTCTTGATATTTTTTTCTTGTGCTATAGCAAATTTATTAAGGAAGTTGAGGCCTAATCTGACATGATGGAGATTTGGGCCTACTTTTTATTCTAAAGACACAGTGTCTCTGGTTTAATTCCTAGGCCCTGGATCCACTTTGAGTTGAGTTTTGTGCATGGTGAGAGATAGGGGTTTGATTTCATTTTGTTGTACATGGATTTCCCAGTACCATTTGTTGAAGAGGCTATATTTTATCCAGTGTATGTTTTTGGCGCCTTGTCAAATATAAGATAACTGTAAGTATGTGAGTTAGTCTCTGTGTACTCTATTCTGTACCATTGTTCTACAAGTCTATTTTGGTGCCAATACTATGCTGTTTTTGTTACTATTGCTTTGTAGTATAGTTTAAGCTCTGGTATAGTGATGCCACCTATTTCACTCTTCTTGATAAGAATTTCTTTAGCTGAGTCTCTTATTTTCTCAGATGAATTTCATGTCTGATTTTTCTATTTCTGTGAGAAATGTCATTGGGATTTTGATTGGAAACACATTAAATCTGTACAGTGTTTTTGATAGTATGGTCATTTTGACAATATTAATTCTGCCTATCCAAGAACAAGGTAGATCTTTTCATCTTCTTAGGTCTTCTTTAATTTCATCCTTTAGCATTCTGTAGTTTTCATTGTAAAGGTCTTTCACCTTTTTTATTAAGTTGATTCACAAGTATTTTTTTTTGATGCTATTGTAAATGGGGTAGTTTTCTTCATTTCACTTTCAGAGGATTTGCCACTGATATATGGGTGTTGGTTTTGTATCCTGCTACTTTGCTGAATTCATTTACTAGTTTTAGAAGTTTTCCGGTGGAATTGTTTGGGTCTTCTAGATATAAAATCATATCATTGGCAAATAGTTCTAATTTGAATTCTTCTTTCCCTATCAGTATCCCTTTAATTTCTTTTGCTGTCTAATTGCTTTGGCCAGTGTTGCAAGAACTATGATAAATAGAAGTGGTGAAAGAGGGCATCCCTGTCTTGTTCCAGTTTTTAGAGGGAATGTTTTCAATTTTTTTTTCCATTTAGAATGATGCTGGCCTGGCACTTAGCTTAGATAGCTTTTACAATGTTGAGATATGATCCTGTTATCCCTAGTTTTTCTAGTGTTTTGAATATTAAGTGGTGCTGAATTCTGTTGAATGCTTTTTCTTCATCTATTGAGATGATCATGTGGTTCTTATCTTTAAGTCTATTGATGTGATGAATTACATTTATTGATTTATGTATGTTGAACCAACCTTGAATCTCTGGAATGAACCCCACTTGATCATGGTGTACTATCTTTCTGATATTTTTGTGTTTGACTTGCCAGAATTTTATTGAGAATTTTTATATCTAAGTTCATTAGAGATATGGGTCTGAAGTTTTCTTTCTTAGATGTGTCTTTGCCTGGTATTGGAATCAGGGTGATTTGATGACATAGAATGAGTTTGGAAATGTCTCCTTTTTCTATTTCCTGAAATAAATTGAAGAGTATTGGTATTTGTTCTTCTTTAAAGGTCTTATAGAACTTGAGTGTATACATCCGGTCCTGGGCTTTTCTTGGTTGGTAGGCTTCTGATGGTGTCTTCTATTTCATCACTTGAAATTGATCGGTTTAAATTGTATATATCATTCTGATTCAATTTGGGCAAATCATATGACTCTAGAAATTCCTTGATGCCTTGGATATTTTCTATTTTATTGGAGTATAAGTTTTCAAAATAATTTCTAATTATCTGCTGTATTTCTGTAATGTCTGTTGTGATATTTCCTTTTTCATCATGTATGTTAGTAATTTGAGTTTTATCTCTCCTCTTCATTAGCATGGCTAAAGGTCTGTCAATTTTATTTATTTTTTCAAAGAACCAACTTTTTGTTTTGTCAATTTTTCAATTGTTTCTTTTGTTTCAATTTCATTGATTTCAGCTCTGATTTAATTACTTTATGTCTTGTACTGCTTTGAGTGTAGATTTGTTTTTCTTTTTCTAGGGCTTTGAGATGTAATGTTAAGTCATTTTTTGTTGTTGACTTTTTCTTCTTTTAAGGAATGAACTCCATACTATGAACTTTCCTCTTTGAACTGCCTTCTTGTGCCCCAGAGATTTCGATATGTTGTACCTGTGTCCTCATTTACCTCTAAAAATTTTTAATCTCCTCCTTGATGTCTTTTAAAACCCATAGTTCATTCAGTAGCATATTATTTAGTCTCCAAGTGTTGGAGTTGTAGTTTTTATTTCTTATTTTATCATTGATTTCTAATTTCATTCCCTCATGATCTGATAGAATCCAGGGTAGTATCTCTCCTTTTTTGTATGTGCTAAGAGTTGCTTTGTGGTATAAAATATGGTCTGTTTTAGAGAAGGATCCATATGCTGCTGAGAAGAAAGTGTATTCACTTGTTGAAGGATGAAATATTCTATATATGTCAGGTAAGTCTAAGTTATTGATTGCATTATTAAGTTCAGTAGTTTCTTTGTTCAGCTTTTGTTTGGAAGAGCTATCCAGTGGTGAAAGAGATGTGTTAAAGTCTCCCAAATTTTTTTATCGTAGTCTATTTGACTCTTGAACTTGAGAAGAGTTTATTTAATGAACATGGATGCTCCATTTTGGGGGGCATGTATATTTATAATTGTTAAATCTTGTTGGTGTATGGTTCCCTTGAGCAGTATGTAGTGTCCTTATTTCTCCCTTTTGATTAGCTTTAGATTGAATCTACTTTTTTTGATATGAGGATGGAAACCGCTGCTTGCTTCTGTAGTTCATGTGAGTGCTATTATTTTCCCTAACCTTTCACCTTCAGTCTGTGGATGTCTTTTCCTATGAGATGAGTCTCTTAGAAGCAGCATATTTATGGGTCTTTTTTTTAATCTTTAATTCAATCTGCTAGTCTATGTCTTTTGATTGGTGAGTTTAGGTCATAAATATTCAGGGTTATTATTGAGACATGATTTGAATTCCCAGCCATTTTTGTTTATTTTTGATATTTAACTTGACTTGGTTTCTCCTCTGATTAGTTTTTTCTTTAGTGTAATACTTTCCTCTGCCAATTTTCATCATTATCTTTCATTTCCTCTTTGAGAAATATTTTGCAGAGTATGTTCTGTAGTGCAGGCTTTCTAGTTGTAAGTTTTCTTTTGTTTATCATGGAGGTTTTCATTTCATCACCAAATATAAAGCTTAGTTTTGCTAGATATAAGATTCTTGTTCCACATCCATTTTCTTTCAGAGCTTGGTATATATTTTTCCATGACCTCCTGCCTTTAAGGGTCTAGGTTGAAAAATCAGTTGAAACACAAATTAGCCTCCCACTGTATGTGGTCTGATTCTTCTCTCTTGCAGCTTTTAAGATTCTATCCTTATTCTGTATGCTAGGCATTTTCATTCTAATGTGCCTTGGTGTCGATCTATTATAATTTTCTACATTTAGTATCCTGTAAGCCTCTTGTATTTGATTTTCCAGTTCATTCTTCATGCTTGGGAAATTTTCTAATATTACCTCATTGAAGAGATTGTGTATTGGTTTGATATGAAAATCTGTGCCTTTCTCTATCCTAATAACTCAGATTTGGTCTTTTGATGCTATTCCATAATTATTGGATGTTCTGTTAATGTTTCTTACTATCTTCACTATATGTTTCTTTGACTTTCAGACTTTTGTTCAGAAGTCATAGTGGAAGAGTATGAGGACAGAATATCTACACAATGTCATCCCTGATTGCATGGGCCACACATGCACCTGCCTGTGTATACACACACACACACACACACACACACACACACATGCAGAGAGAGAGAGAGAGAGAGAGAGAGAGAGAGAGAGAGAGAGAGAGAGAAGAGAGAGAGAGAGAGAACACTTTATTCATGGTACTAATATTCAATTCATTTACAGAAAGTCTCCTGAGTTTGTCCAGGAAAGGTACCTCTTGATAGCACCTGCTGAGGAAGGGAGTTTAATGGAGAAAAGCACTTTTGGTATATCCACTCTATGAAGTGTCTTTCATTTAGTCAAAGAATGTATTCCACCACTATGAATTCCAAATCTGTGTGGGTCAAATTTGGCTTGTGTTTCAGATACAGTCAGCAGAGTTCACTTGCTTTCTTGGTTAAAAGGCTGCATCCTCTAACATTCTTGATTTCAGATGTCATCATTAACCTCACCTAACTATACTTGTATAGTTTTATAATTCCTGGTCCTCAGTAGATGCTCAAATCCTGGATTTTGTGGTGATACTTTTATTTCATCATACCTTTGCCACCTATGTCACCATCTGTAAAAGAGGCAGTGAGTTTTGCCAAATTTGGACACTATAGGAATGGTAATATTCCCTACAGAGTTCATTATGACTTGCTTTTTTGTCTCATCTTTGATTTTGACAGACCATTTTATCTGTTTTTCATTTATTTTACTTGCAGTATCCCATGCTTGGTAGTTTATTTACACATTTTAATGTTTATAACACAGAATTCTTTCTATTTTGGTGTTATTAAGAGAAATGGTACTATGGACATTTCCCAGTGAAAATATGCATGCATTTCTGCATATGGTAGAAAAAGATATGCTAAGCCATAGAATATGGGTAGCTTCTAAATCACTTAATAATAACATACTTATTTACATTGCACACATTTACACTTTAAATTATGAGAATTTTCATATCTCCAAATACTTATCACCACTTGATACTGTCAAAATTTATAATTTTTGCCAAAATAGTACATGTAGAACTATTGCATCATGTGTGGGAATATCTAATTATTAATGAAGCTGATCTTTTTCATATATATTGGTTTGAATTTCCTACTATAAAAAGAGTGTTCAAATGCAATCATTTTTCCTTTTGAGTTAATTCTTTCCTGTCGATTTGTAGGACTTCTATGGTTTTGATAACTTTCAATGATCCAGAATAAATCTGAAGTTAGCTTGATACTCTTTCATAGTACACTTAGGTTAAAAAGCCCCTTTGAGATATGTCTATGCCAAATTGTTCATTATGAAGGATGTTAATAGTATCAAGTGTTTTTCTATTTCTCTTAATATATTTATTTATTCATTTATTTTCTCTATGATAAGTTAATACTTTGGCTGATATTAATTAATTTCCAATATTAAACCTTGTATTTCAGGAATAAACTCATTATATTCTTTACATATTGCTAAAGGAAAATTTGCTAATATTTTTGTAGGGATAATTGTATCTGTATCAATAAATTAATTTTTATATATTTTTGCAGGTGTTTAGGTTAGACAGGTTACAATAGCTACATAAGTTGATTTTTGTAATGCTTTCTCTTATTGTATTTTTTGAACAACTTGATTATTTTTGAAAATTGTTAGTTTTAAAAAATCTGACAGGACTTATTAATGAAGCTTGTTGAGTTTCTGTTGAGGAAACATACTTCACTACTCTCTCAATGCTTTTGGTAATAATGCGAGTACATTGTTTTTCTATTTTTTTTAGTTTATTTTGTATAGCTATATGAATATAAAGTTTTACATTATTGGCATAAAGCTGCTGATAATATATTCATAACATCTTCTTCATAAGGACAGTATCTTTTTCATTGATGATATTGTTTATTGTCCCTCTTTTTTCTTCTGACTAAAGATGTACAAAACTGTTGATTCACCATGAACAAAGTTTTTGTTTATCCTTCTTGTTACAAATTTGCTCACTTTTAAACTTATTTCTAATATTATCTTAATTATTTCCTTCCTTCTACGTATGTCTTCACTATTCATTTTGTAACTTCTTGAAATAGATGTTTAGATCATTTACTTCAGTCTTGTTCTTAACATATTTAAGGTTATAAATGTTCCACTAATAGTGGATTTATTTGAATTTTGTATGTATAATTTCCATAATGACTTAAAGTCTCCAACTTCCAGTATTTATGTTCTGGCACTCATCAACACTATTATAATCAACAGATTATTTACACTGTCATTTTCCAATGAGAGTTCAGCTAGATTCTGTGTAAGGCAATGCTAACATTATGAAGCTCTGCCTCCTGGAGAGACCCTGTCTCAAAATAAAATATACAAAAAAAAAAATAATAGCTGAGGATGTGCCTCGGTGGCTGAATTCAATCCCTATTTAAAAAAAATACTTATTAAAATTGTTTTATCACCAAGCATATAGTTTACTGGTTTGGCATACAGAACACATGTATTTTAAAAATAATTTTTCTCCATTTTTGGAATCAATGTTTTATGAGCCAACTAAATCATGTCTCTTAACTAGATTTATCAAATCTCTGATATACTTACTAACATCTTGTTTGCCTGTATGTGCTATCTAAACTGACACAATTACACTAAATTTTTCACTGTGACTTTGGATTTATCAGGTTTTTTTTTGTTTATTTTAATTTAGCTTCATAAATTATAAGTCTATATTATTAGATACATTAATTAAGCATGCTTTTCGAACCATCTCCACTTTCCTTGCCCATCATTTTCCTCTAATTGTTGGGGTGGCAGACGTAGCCTGGCAGTACCTTGTTTGGCTATATGTCAGACCATTTTTTTAAATTTTTTGCTGCAAGGCTTCTCTTTTGCCAACAAATGACTCACCTTTTGCATCCCACCGAGCCATTCTGGTGCATAGGCAAACATTAAAGTGCAAAGGAGTTAACATCCCCAGAGTAATCTGTTAATAAAAGATCACAGATGCAAGTTTAACACATCAAAGTCATCATAATTAGTAACAAATTACTAATTATCATTTCCTTTGCGGACAAAGTGATGATCTTAATATAGTATGATATCATTTGCTTCATCACACCATATATATGTAATGCCTTATGCTTTTAAATTATATATATGTGTGTGTATTATTCATAAGCATATGTATATATATATATATATATAAATCTCTAAATGTATACCTACTTATAAAAATAGACACATGGTATATAGATATAAAGCAATTCCACTAAAAATCTCAAACTTTATTTTGACAAACTTGTTTTGACAAGCTGATATGAATTTTATTTGCAAGTAAAAAGTCTAGGAATAGGCAAGAAATTCTTGGAAATATACATTTTGAGAAAAGTCAAACTGTAGCAATTAAAATATTACATTATGGGTACAAAGGTTGATAAATATCAAGCCAACTGATGGAAGAGAATGGAGTACCCTACATAAGATCTATACATATAGGAAACATAGGTCACACAACAGGTCACTGAAGGTGGGAGTGAGTGTAGGAATAATCTTTTCAATAATACAAATGGATTGATAATCCTGATAGAAAGAAATTGTATCTATTCTCATACCATACAAAAAACACTTTTGCATATATATTTTTAAATGAAATGTGAAAAGGAACCCACAAATATTTATGAGTGTGTATGTGTATAACTTTTATACACATACACACTCATAAATATATAAATATATAGTTATATAACTTTTGAATATATAAGAGTTAAAGTCACATTAGCTGAGAAAATTGTCATCTCAACCCATTGATTACACCTTGTTATTCTGAAAAATAAGGCTGTAAATCAAGAACTGCTCTGATTTGTTCTTTAAAGTGTGATTCTGAGTAAAGTTCTGAGAAGAGTTGCTTCATTAATAGAAATCAGTAATTTAACATATGGAGTAGGAATAATAAAATGTACTTTTTTCTGCTATAAAACAGAGGGCAAAAAGTTTCTGTGATATTTATGGAATAAAATCATAAAGTCCAATTCATAAAATATAAAATCTCTCTATAATCTGAAAAGCAATAAACCTATTTTTATTTGTACCCTTAGGAATATAGAAGCAGTAATAAGTGTATATCCACTGAGAAACATGTTAACTTCATCAGAGCTGTAGGATATTCTCCAAAGAAAAATAAGTCTCATACAGAAACAAAACAAGGGATTCATGAGCAATACCCAGAAATACAAAATATAGAAATTTGTAAGATAAATGTAGTAGCAGTGACTGCTAAAGAGCTAATATTTTGCACTTAGAGTGCAGTGCTATAATATATGTTTCTTATTTGGGAACCAACCTGTATAATATATTCCCTGTATCAATCAGCAGTGCTTGTTCTGAGTTGATAGAAATTGTTTCAAATGATCTGTGATAGATTTTAACGCTTTTTAAAAGTTGAAAGATTTTTTTCCTATAAGAAGAAATTATGAATCCTAAATAATAAAGATCATTCAAAAAAGAATACAATTAAGTAGTTCTAGAATTTCATAATTCTAAAGTTGCTTTAAATGATAGGAATGAGTAAATGATCGAAATAGAGTTTGATAGATGTACCTGCATTAGAAATTTAGTTTCATTCTGACTGGAGTGAGATGAAATCTTAAAGTAGTTATGATTTGCATTTCTCTAATTCTGGAGATGTTGAACATTTTTTCACATTTGTTGATTGTATATTATTTTCTGGGAAGTGCCTGTTCAGTTCCTTGGCCCATTTATTGATTGGGTTATTTGATTTTTTGGTGTTAAGTTTTTTGAGTTCTTTATATATCCTAGAGATTAGGGCTCTAGGATATATATGGTAAAAATTTGCTCCCATTCTGTAGGTGCTCTATTCACCTCACTGAATGTTTCTTTTCCTGAGAAGAAGCTTTTTGTTTGAATTCAACCCATTTATTGATTCTTGATAATAATTATCGTACTATAAGAGTTTTATTAAGGAAGTCGGGGCCTAATCCAATGTGATTAGTTTTTCTTCTATTATGGACAGGGTCTCTTGTTTAATTCTTAGGTCCTTGATCCATTTTGAGTTGAGTTTTGTGCATGGTGAGAGATAGGAGCTTAATTTCATTTTGCTGCATATGGATTTCCAGTTTTCCCAGCACCATTTGGCTATTAAGAAGCTATTAGGAATACAAACAACAACTGTTGGCAATGATGTGGGGGGAAAGGCACACTGCAAATTGGTGCAACCAATATGGAAAACAGTATGGAGAATCCTTGGAAAACTTGGAACCACCATTTGATCCACCTATCCCACTCCTTGGTTTATAACCAAAGGACTTAAAAACAGCATACTACAGTGATGAAACCACATCAATGTTTATAGCAGCACAATTCACAATAGCTAAATTGTGGAACCAACCTAGATGCTCTTTAATAGATGAATGGATAAAGAAATTGTGGTATATATACACAGTGAAATAGTACTCAGCATTCAAAGAGAATAAAATAAAATCATGACATTTTCAGGGAAATGGATGGAGTTGGAGAATATTATGCTAAGTGAAGTAATCCAATCCCCATAATCCAAAGTCCAAATGTTTTCTCTAATGTGTGGATGCTGATGCATAATGGGGATGGAAGGGAGCATGTGGGGAATGGAGAAACTTTAGATAGGGCAAAAGAGAGGGAGGGGAAGGGAGAGAGCATGGGGGTAGGAAAAATGATGGAATGAGATGGACATCATTACCATAAGTACATGTATGAAGATACAAATGGTGTGACTACACTTTGTGAATAACTTAAAGGACATGAAAAATTATGCTCTATTGAAATGAATTCTACTGTCATGTATAACAAATTAGGATAAATACATTTTTTAAAAAAAAGAAATTTAGTTTCATCTTTTATAAGTTCCAAGATTCAAATATATTTCTGTGTGTGTGTGTGTGTGTGTGTGTGTGTGTGTGTGTGTGTGTGTGTTTGGTACTTGGGATTGAACTCAGGGACACTCAACCCCTGAGCCCCATACCCAGCCCTATTTTGTATTTTATTTAGAGACAGTGTCTCACTGAGTCGCTTAGTACCTTGCCATTGCTGAGGCTGGCTTTGAACTTGTGATTCTCTTGCCTCAGTCTCCCAAGTCACTGGTATTACAGGTGTGTACCACTTAAAATGTATTTCTTTACTTTTAGGAACATCAGTTTTCTCACATGTAAAAAAAAGAGTATAAACTCATGTGTGTGCATGTGTGTGTGTGTGTGTGTGTGTGTATTATATGTTATTATCTAATATATATACACACATGCATATATATATACACACATGTATGTATATATATATATATATATATACACACACATGCATATATATATGAGTTTATCCAAGAGTTAACTAATACAATATGTGTAAATAATTATAACAGTAGCTGTTACAAGGAAAAAGCCCATAGGAAGTGCTTTTTAGAGTTTCTTCTGTCTAGCTATGCACAGAATCAATTACCAAGAGACACTATAATTTCCAAGTCTAAGAGCAGATCTACCCAACAGGGTGAAGATTTGGGGGAAAAGGCATTGAAAACAAATAGTTTATTTTTTTTTCTCAAATTGGGTTTAAATATCCAGTTTTTCATCATTAAATGTGATATTAGCTAAAGATCTTAAGAGATGACCATATCAGATTGAAGACAATCCCTCTATTGCTGTTTCATTAAGAAATTTTATCATTAATTTGAGGGTTTTTTTTCTGATAGTTTTTTCCCACAGGAAAAAAATGTATAACAGAGGTCAGCCTACTTTTTCTGTGAAGGCCTAATAGTAAATATTTTGAGCTTTGCAGACAAAATGGTCTCTTTCACATTCACTCAATTCTGGGGTTGTAATGTGAAAATCTCCATAGACAACATTTAAGTGAAGGGGCATAATTTTATTCCAATATATCTTTAAAAGAGGCATCAATAACATCATATGATTTGTATGATGTTTTTCCTTATTTTCCGGATTATAGCATGACGTGATTTCAAGGAGTTATTTTGAATTCCTAGCATAAATCTCACTTGCCTATGGTGCATTTTTGTTATTATCATTATTATTTTGTGTACTGTTAAATTCAAAAAATACAGGCTTTATAACATGAGTTGAGGAATGATGTTCTTCTCTCCTTTTCTCAAATGTTTTTTTAAAGATCAATATTATTCCTTCCTTAAATTTGTGATAGTATTAATTACTGAATCCACTTGAGCTTGAACTCTTCTTGTGGAAAATAGTTAATTCAATTTTTTAACTTGATTTAGATTTGTTGCAATGTTCTTTTACTTCTCAAGTTATTTTTGGTAATTTGTATTTTTCAGAGAATTGGTCCATTTCACTCATTGTCAAATTTATTGACATATTCACAGATTATCTTCTTATTATCCTTTTAATGACTACCAAAATCTGTGTACATGGCTCCTTTGTCTATCCTGTATTTAGGTATTCTTTTTCTTGAGCAGTCAAGCCAAAATTCTATCAATACTTCTGTTCTTTGGAAAAAACAAGCTCTTGTGGTTGCTGATATTCCATATTATTTTGAGTGCTGTATATCAGGGTCATTATGCTCCAAGTAATGGGACAAATTTGGCTTGATGCCTCTTTTAAAGATATATTGGAATAAAATTATGCCCCTTCACTTACATGTTGTCTATGGAGATTTTCACATTACAACCCCAGAATTGAGTGAATGTGAAAGAGACTATTTTGTCTGCAAAGCTCAAAATATTTACTATTAGGCCTTTACAGAAAAAGTAGGCTAACCTCTGTTCTACATCTGTGATGTCCACTCTAATCTTTACTAGTTCCTATTTTCCATGTGCTTTTGGATTTTATTTTCTCTCATTTATTTTACTGCATTAAGATTGAAGCTTAGAAAATTGATTTGAGAGTTTGTTTTGTTTTCTAGTCTAGTCATTTAAGGTTATCAATTACTCTCCAAGCTGTTTTAGCTAACTTTCACACATTTTGATACACAGTGCTTTCATTTTAATTTTGAGTGCATTTTTAAGTTTTACTTGTGATTTTGAGTGTGAATCATGCATTATTTATCAATATCATGTTTAATTTTCACACATTTCGGAATTCTCCCAATTTTTTTTTCTGATATTGATTTCTAATTTAACCCTGTTGGAGTTCAAGAACATACTCTTTATTGTGAATTTCTTTTAAATTGATCAATACTGTTTTATTACTAAGCATATTGTCTACTGGGTAAATGTTTTAGACACATCTGAAAAGGATTTATATTCTTCAGTAGTTGAATAATGTATTCGTTATGTATAAGTTAGGCCAGGCTTGTTAATTTTCAAGTCTTCTATAATTTACCTATTTTTGTATAAAGTAATATTTTGTATACTTTAACTATTTTGTGTACTTATTCATTACTTAGAAATGTTAAAAGTACCAACTCCTTTTGATTTATATATTTCTCCCAATTCTGTATGTATTTTATGGCTCTGTTTTTCAGTGCATTCTATATCTTTCTTTTGTACTGTTTATAATTTCGAATTGTCCCTAATTGTCCATAATTGTTCTCATCATCTTAAAGTTATTTTGGTTAATATTAATAAAACACTCCACCCATATTATGTTAATTGCTTATCTTACATTTGTTTATCCTTTACCTTAAAATTTGAAGTGTTTTAAAATTAAAGTACACTGCTATTAGTGAGTAAATAAATATTATTTTCTACACAATTAGCAATCTCTACTTTTGATAGATTCTTTACCCATTAACATTTTTTTTTAAAGAGAGAAAGAGAGAGACAGAGAGAGAGAAAAAATAATATTTATTTTTTAGTTTTTGGTGGACACAACATCTTTTTTTTTAAGAGAGTAAATTTTTTTAGTATTTATTTTTTAGTTTTCGGTGGACACAACATCTTTATTTTATTTTTTATGTGGTGCTGAGGATTGAACCCAGAGCCCCGCACATACCAGGCAAGCACGCTACTGCTTGAGCCACATCCCCAGCCCCCACTAACATTTAATGTAACTATCCACATGATTAGATAAAAAGTCTGCCATTTTGCTATTTACTTTTATGTGTTTCCCATTTTTGTTTCTTCTTGGTTCCTTGTTAATTGTCTTCTCATGTGTTAAATAAACACTTTAGCCCACCATCTTATTCTTTTTATTGACCTGTTAGCTTGTTTCTTTACATTACTTTTTAGTGATTATTTAGGAAATACATGATTCATCTTTAACTCATTATAATCTATTTCAACTAATACTTAACTTTTTGCATATGGTAAACTATAGAAACTCTGCACAAAACAATGCCATCACACTGTACTTGGTAATAATAGTGTTGTCCTACATACTACATCTAAATTTGTTAAAAGCCCAACAGTATGGTGTAACAAATTTAAGAGAAAAAAGCATGCATAGCACCTAAACCTAGAACATATGGTACATTCATAATGTCCTGTAGGAATGAAATTTATGATTTTTAATATTTACCATTTCTAATGGCTGTTACTCCCTTTGTGGAATTATATTGTTCTTTCTATACCATTTTTCTTCAACCTAATGTGTTTTCATTAGCATTATTTGTAGTCCATAAATTCTGTAGTTTTATTTAAAATTGTCTTATTAATTTGTTTTCACCTTTGAAGGATAGTTTTACTGGATATATAAACCAGGATGGACAGTTTGAATTTCCTTTCTGTTTTTCACATCTGGTAATTTGATTCAAAATCTATAAATTTTAAATTAATTTGCTTTAATGACACTAAATTCTATTTTGTTCTTCTGAAGATTTTTCTTTGTTGCTTTAGCTGGCAATTTACTTGAATGAACTCAAACTCTTCGATTTCTTTCCCCTGTAGTGTAGAACTGCTAATCCCTTTATAGACATTCTTGCGCATTTTGTTTTGAAACTCATATATTATGTATATGTGTCTGTGTGTGTGTATATACACTTTGGCCTACTCTAGGGAGTTTCTCGTGAGCCTGTGTATTTTAATATTCAGTCTATGATTTGGAAGGATTATAATTAGATACCCTAAGCCTGTAAGAACACTCTGAGTCCGCTGCTCTGGGTGCAGATTGAGAACACATTATAAGTCACAGAGAAATTGCAAGTCTCCCTAGGTTTTCCATTTTTGCTCATCTCCCTCACATAGTTTAACAGTCTGTGAGAATGTGTGGAGGGTACATTAACTCTGCTTTTCTGTGGTTCTTTTGCTTCTGAAAAATGTCCTCAGGGACAAAGGCAATAAACATTGCTCTTTCCAATGCTCTACTAGTTTTTTATGAGTAAACACTTTTCGATCTCCTACTTTTGAATATTTTCTTCCAAAGGTTGCTTTTCATAATTTTGATTTAGTTAATAACTTATTTTCTGCAGATATTAAGCTCCTCATGCAGCCTCTAATGTAAAGACAATCATTGCATTAATTTTTAAATTTATATTATTGCATAAGTCAAATAAACTATTTAAAATCTGAATTTTAACTCTTCAGTGAGATTCTGAATATTGTCAACATCTCCTGATAGATTTTAAAACATTTTTATTCCTACAGTAAACTTTAAAATTGAATTATATATGGATCTGTGTCTACCTTCTTTTTTTAAAAAAAACTTGGTTCTTTTTCTTTGTTCCTCTAAAATGCCTGTTAATTTTTTACAATATGCCATAAATAAATGGTAAGAAAATTTTATTTTCTGGTGTACCAAAGCAGTCTTTATAAAGTCCTGCCTACTTTTCTCCTAATAAGAGGACTTCTAAAATTTCTACCCCTGGGCAATTTACAATGACCTCTCTTCCTTGTAAACTCTGTACATCTATTTGGGTGATCTCAGAATGGAAACACTGCCAGAAAGTCACTCTGATTTTTCAAAGCTATTCATATAGCTTAATTTCCATTTGATTTTCCTGTAGATGCTTTGCACAAACCTGTAGGGCTTGTGAAATTGACTTATGAACCCCATGTCTTACAGGTTTAAATCTCAACTTCTGTTTTTTCAGCATTAAGAGACTGCTGAATAATTCTGGTTTTCGAACTAATTTCTTTGTCTCTTGCCCTTCATAGTTTAAAAATTTATCAAGAA
Organism: Ictidomys tridecemlineatus; assembly: GCF_052094955.1. Taxonomy (NCBI): domain Eukaryota; kingdom Metazoa; phylum Chordata; class Mammalia; order Rodentia; family Sciuridae; genus Ictidomys; species Ictidomys tridecemlineatus. Next base: position 41,883,314 of record NC_135477.1, read on the forward strand.
CCTCCAACTAAAACTGCTAGAGTATTAAGCTTGCCCCTTTGATCCTTCCATCTTTGGATCTTAAGTCCTGAATGCATTGGCAGTTTCAAAACGAAAATTTTCAGTCTCCAGTGAGGAGGGACTACTAGATGATCTGCTGGCTTCTTGGCATCCTAGCCAAAGCAATCTGCTTGATATGCAGCATTTGGTGACACACGGAAAATGGACAAATTTTCCTAAGGAAAGCAGCTTAAAGAACGTCTTCTATCTGTAGTTTTCTTCCTTTAGGAATCTTGACTCCCCTTATTCTGGTCCCTCAGTGTATCTTCAATGCTTTCAGATTCTCCTTTGCATTTTCTTTGTCTCATTTTGCATTTTCTTTGTCTCTTTTTGCTTTTGTTCTGTGAGTTTTCTTCAAATTCTAGCTACTCCATTATCTCAAAAAAGGAAGTATTAAATATAATTAATCACTGAAGTGCAAGATGCCTTCAGGGTTAATACCCCAAATTTATAAATAACTCCTAATATTCAATAACAAAATACCCAAAGTAACTCAATTTTCACAAAGCCAGTGCTCATTGGCGAATTTTTTCTGCATATTCTTGCATTTATAACAATCAACCTATCGGTCTAAAAAAAAAAAAAAACCAAGCCTAATGTTTTTCTTAGTGTATTATTTTGACCATGAAGAATCAAATTTATAATATTGTGACTCAGACCTTCTATTCATGCACAGATGGTGAATGTACTCATATTGTCTTCAATTATATCAGAAAGTCTCTGATTTGATCTATTTCTACAAGAAGATGTTCCAATATTACTCAGCCATAAAGAGAAATGAAATCATGGTATTTGCCAGTAAATGAGTGGAACTGGTGAATATCATGCTAAGTGAAATAAGACAATCCCAAAAAAACAAAGGCTGAATGTTCTCTCTGATATGCAGATGCTAACTCACAATAAGAGGGGGAACCGGAAGGGAATAATAGAAGTACTTTGGATTAGACAAAGGGGAATTGGGGGGAAGGGAAGGTGGATGGGAATAGGAAAGACAGTAGAATGAATCAGACATTACTTTCCTATGTTTATATATGAATACAAAACCAGTGTAACTCCAAATTATATACAACCAGAAGAATCGGAAGTTGTACTTCATTCATGTATAATATGTCAAAATACATTCTACTGTCATTTACAACTAAAAAGAACAAATAAAATTTTTTTGAAAAATTTTAAAAATGAAGACATTCCAATTGTATATTCATGATGTAGAGGAAATACAACATCATTTGCAGGAAAATGGATGGAGCTGGAAAGCATCATGTTCAGTGAAATAAGACTCAAAGTTAAGGATCATATGTTTTCTCTCATATATGAAATCTAGAGAGAAGAAATTTAAAAAGGGACCTCACAAAAATTGATGTGAGACAAATAGAGTTGAGAAAAGGATGGGGGAGAAAACACAATGTTGATCTTTGTATGTTAATCCTTTTTGTGACCATCTTAACTGAACTTCTAGTATTTGTAATAGATCTTCTTGGATTGTATAGACAATCATATTTTAAGGAAAAATAAGCAAGAAATAACTACTTTAAGCCATAAATACATATTTTCCTTTTTCATTCCAAATTTGTGACTTCTACTCATTTCTTTTATCATCTTGACCAGGAAAATACTAAATAATAGTAGTGATAGTGAGCATTAAATGTAATATGTGTAATTTTCACTATCTTGATGATTGGGATAAATTTTCAGTATTTAGCTGTTATCAGGATAACAAAGTTCAGTTTTATCTCAAGCTTTCTGGATTCCTTCTCCTATTTTATTTATTTATTCACTGAGTATATTTAAGGTATGCAACATGATTTTATTGGTGACCTGTGGTTATTCATAATACGTGGATTTATTATAACATATTACTAAATGCATATAATATAATTTGATCAATTTCATCCCCAGGTGCCTGCCCCCCTCCATTCATCCTTCCTTTCTCTGATCCCCTTCTTTATTTCTCCAGGTCTTTATCTATTTTCATCATGTTCCTTTTTAAATTTATTTTTCTCTAGCTTCCACATATGAGAGAGAACATCTGGCCCTTGAATTTAAAGTGATATAATTTTATTCTTCTTTATGATTGAGTAAAACTCCATTGTATATACCACATTTGTTTTACCTGATCATCTGTTGATAGGTAAACCAATATAGGCTGGTTCCATAATTTGACTATTGTAAATCTCACTGCTATAAAAATGAACATGAATATATTTCATAGAAAACATATTTAATGCTTTGCTCAGTCTTCAACTTAAAACATTAATTTTTAATTATGACAGGACATAAGCACACAATCCACATGAAATCTTCAAAACATTATAAGTGAAGCCCAAATCCTTCCTGACCACTACTCCCAGTCCCAGCACTATATCCAGAGGGGAATATGTAAGTATCTGTAGTGTTTATCAAATACATGAAGTGTCAGGTTTTCTAGATACCTGCATAGTATTTAACTGACTCAATAAATGGCTAAAATGACTGTTGAACACCAACTGACAAATAAAAAGGGAGACGTTAAAAAGTAATTACTTCCGGAGAAGGGCTAGGTCCATTCTGTTTCTACATTAGTGCTTTAACACTTTCCATGTACTTCATAATTTGAAAGACCATAGTAAAGGAAGAAACTTTGTAAACAACTTTACCATGTGAACATATGACTGACATAAAATTTGGTAAACATAGCATGAACAAAGAAAAGTACGATGTCGGCACCTTACCTTTGTTCTCTCCATCCTCCCTTGCACATTCTGAAAACTGTTTTCTGGGGACACCTGCTATGGCCAGCAAGTTGAGAACAGTTATGTGGCCAGGCACATGTTCAGAGCAACCTGCAAGGGCTTGAGGGTTAATGCTCCCAAAAATAAACCTTAACCAGTGATGGAGAAGGAGCTGGAAGATAAATATCCTAGATTATTCACCCCTGACTGGAATAATCCTGAGGATGTTTTACACTGTCCCCAAAGTCCTCCCACAGTTTGACCTCCACGTGTACATAGTGGAAACTTGATGATAATCCACCCTTGTATTGACTTCCTCCCTACCTCACTTTCAGTCTCCCACTGGTATTTCCTGGATCCACTTACACAGACACACAAACACACAGACACACACACACATACACACACAAACACACACACACACAAAACAACAACAACAACAAAAAAAAACCTTATTTGAACTGAAATCTTAATATTCAGGTCTGCTTCTAAGATATCCAAACCTAGGGATCAATATACCTAGGAATGGGCTTTAGGATACAAATATTTTGGATTAAGGTAAAGTCATATTTCTGTATGTATGTCAATTACACAAATTGGAAATAATAAGCTGATTTCCAGTGATTTTACTGAGTAGGATTTTTATTTGTACTACGTAATTATTTTTTATATAATTGAATAGGTTTTTCTTTGAATTTTTATCTAGCTCATGAGTGAGAAATTATTTCTTGCTATTTGTTGGCTCTCTCATTATAGTAAGTGTTTTAAGAATAAGTAGACACAAATACTAGCTGATTTAACTTCAGTATTTCTTATTTTTAACTAGATATATTTCTGTCTTCATTTGAAGTTATAGGGAATTCAGCAATTTTAAAATTCATTGATCTGATTTTCTCACACAGTCAATATGTTGTTCACTGGGTTTCTTGGTTTTGCTTTCAAGTGCTGTATAAAATTTTCTATAATAATGCTTTTTCAGAAAATGAAAAGTATATTCTTCCCTTCTTTCCCTCCCTTTCTGTCTCTCTCCCTACTTCTCTCTCTCCTTTTCTTTCTTGCTTTTCTTCTTTTCTTTCTTTTTGTTTTTACTGTCATACAGCATGTTTACTTTAGTGGTAAGAGAGGCAGGCGCTTGCTAATTTTCCTCCAAAATATCCCATTGTCTTTATTACTGTGTCTTTTCATGCAGTACTTATGTAGGATCAGTTTTCACTTATAGAGGAAGTCTCTGTATGTGCATGTCCATATTTAAGAGAGATTCTTTTTTATATTAAAGGAATAGTTGTTCAAAACTGATTTGGCCAGGCATGATGTCTCACACCTATAATCCCAGCATCTCTGAAACTGGAGAATCTCAAGTTCAAAGCTAGCCTCAGCAAAAGGGAGGTACTAAGCAACTCAGTGAGACCCTGTCTCTAATAATTTAAAAAAAATACAAAATAGGGCTGGGATGTGGCTCAGTGGCCAGATGCCCCTGAGTTCAATTCATGATAACCCTGTGCAAAAACAACAAAACCCTTTGATTTGGTCAGAAAGAGAATGTAAGAACACTGACATGTTCCCTAATTTCAAAGTGAGAGGTGGTTGGAAGCATAAGATGTGGTCATTTGTCCTCTCACAGATGGATGTCAGGTGCATGGCAGAAACATCCCTGGAGCAAGTATTTTCTTTCCTGTGTTGGTGGTCATTGTAGCCTGTTTATAGTTGGAGCACAGTGCTCTAAGTAGCAAAACCACTTTCATCATCTTGACAAGATTTTTTTCCTGATTTCTGGTCTCGATATAGACATTGTTCAATGTACCTTTGTTGTAAATGCTTCAATTTTTATTTTGCAATAGGAAGTTATTTTCCAGTGGGAAATTGGAAAGCCCGGGAATGAATGCACAGACTCAGAAAGCTACCTTTCAATAAATGTCTGTACATTTTTTAAAGCAAAATGTCTATAACAATAAGACAATGATGAATGCACTTAAAATACCCTGAAATAAGGTATTAGGTAGGTTTATTTTGTTATTCTACAATGTTCTCCTTTTCCAGAAAAAAATGATTAGCTCTGAATTCAACTATAATCTAATTCAATTATACCTAAAACCCTAACAATTTCCTATAAAGCTTTAAAAATTATGCCTTTGACATCACCAGTACTAGCCTTTCAGAAAATCCATTTTGCCTCCCTTTTGACATTGCTTTATTCTAGACCAATTACAAATAGTGCAGCCTCAACAAGTTTTTAAAAGCTGAAACATACTATGAAGTGATGCAGAACAGAAATTAAAATTCATGTATTAATTTTCCTTTGTATTTCCATAACTATGTGTTCTTACCTAGCATGCTACTGAGACCTTCATATGAATAATTTTGAAATATTTTCCTCTATTTAATGACTCTTTGTTCTCTATTTAATGACTCTTTGTTATGCTGAGGAAATAATATTGAAAGTCAAATGTTCATTGTAGGTTATAAAATTTCTGTACAACTGTCAGTGTCAATTTCAATCTCTAAGGTAAATTCAATGAAACTCCTTTCCAAGACCCCTGGGGCACAGTTAGAATTTAAACACCCTAAGACAAATAAGTGTGAGAGAAAAGAGTTAATATAGTGGGGGAAATGAACAGTCATTTTCTTTGATGCTTCATGAAATACAGCATTCTCTTTGGAGCTCTTTCTTTGGATGTTGGATTGAGGGGATGCTTCTCACTTGTTTTTGTTAATTTCATGGGACTGGGTGTAAGAAGGTATAGAGCTCCCCATCTAGAACGAAATGTCATGGTTTCTACCTGCGCCTTCATCTTCCTTTAGAGGATAATTGTTGTTTTACATTTTTAATGTAAGGCAAAAACAAAAATCAGATTAATTTTCACTCTTTTGACTATTTTGTTGGTCCTATCAAGAGGACCAAATGGTATGAAACCATGAGAACTGATTTAACTAAAGAAATGGGCAGATGTTTCTCCTGCTATTAATGTCCATTTCTGGCAATCACCACTCCACCATTCTAGTAAGAGCTTATCCCTCTTCCTACAGTGGAATCATACTGTATGATTGAAACAAATCTAACCATATTCCCTGCAAACTATTCAGCTGTAGAAATGTGACTTTGACCTCATTAATCACAGTGCCCGAGTGTTCCATCCAGGCCACAAGAAATACTTAAGGACCTTCAGAGGGAGACAAATCAAAGTTCATGCCACATTGGATTTTTCTTGTAGATTCCTTGTGCTGAGGTAAAAAAAAAAATACAATTAGGATTGAACCTTTAGGCTTTCCGGAACCACCATACATATCACATAGAGAAAGCTGTCTGAGCAATGGAGATTTGAATTTATATATTTTTTTTAACCCACTAGATTCAACCAGTTCTGAAGTGTGATAATGCTGAATATTTTGCTTAGTTGGGGCCAAACACTGGTATTCTTTAAATTTAACCTACTTTGAATTGCTTAACTCTCCTCCTTAAATTGTATGAGTTCTAAGTCCTAAGTTTTAAGGGGAAAAATAAGATAAAATAGGGATTCTGTAATTGACTACATCCAGTTTTCCACAGAGCAGATTAACTTTTGGCAGTGTGATTCCATTCATGTCATTTCCCCTCTCAAAATGCAGTCTTCATTTGACCCTTGCTTACTGCTGCTGTCATACCTTGCCCATTCTCCCCTGCCTCTCCACTCAGCCCTTTTTCTGTGCTCATTCCTTTTTACTTCAAGATCTAAGAGATTACTGAGGATTGTTTGCATGGTTCCTTTCATCCTGGATATTTCAGTTTAACTGTCACTTCATTATCTTTATCTTTGATGACCCTATCTAAAATAACTATGGTAACTATCATTAATAATAAGGGAGTATATAATTGGAATTTGCAAAGAGAATATCTTAAAATTTAAACCTTGCATACAAAAGCTACTTATATGATGTGACAGATACATTAATTAGCTTGATTGTGGTGACCACTTCATAATGTACACTTATAATAAAATAGCCCATTATACACCTGAAATATATATATATATATATATATATATATATATATATATATATACATATATATATATTAGTCAACTGTATATCATTTGGTTATCACAAAATAAAATAACCAATGCTATTAGTTTTTAATGCCTTATTTCTACATACCACTTTTACCTGGAATTTATCTTTGTTTTTAATTTTTTGTCATTTACATATTTAAATCAATTAAGAACAGAAATCCTTTTGATTTTGCTTATTGCTGCATCCTTAGATGTTACAACAACGACAAGCACAAAGACTAAATTCAATATCATGCAATTGTTACATGTTTAGACAACATTTGCTTTATTTTACTTTTGCTGAGGAATATTCTATAATTCTAACTTCAACCCTTGATAGGTGGTTTTTTTCAGTCTTGATTCTTTCCCATTCTTAGTTTCACACTTTCTGTTCTCTTGCTCTCTCCTCTCTACTAGCTGCAGTTTTATTACATGCACAAATTCTGTGTAGTTATCCACCCTAAGATAAATTTCATGACAATTTTTTGAAAATTTCAAACCACTATTTCTCTAAATAATTCTACAAGGAAAAACTCACTTTTTAATTCTTTGTGTTTTACCTTTTGACCTGACAACCTGATGTATTTAAAGTTTCTTATTCTAGCCTCCAGGTCTCTATTACTCAAAAGTGTGTGTGTGTAATATTTTATCTACATATTTCTTTATCTCTATATACATATATATATATCTTAGCTATATTATCTTATAAATATATATCTCCACTTAACATACTTCTTTCTTCAATTATACTTTATTTTCTGCTTAACTAGTCTATTGATTTTTTTCTCCACTAATTATATTGTTCACATTTAAAAGTCCTATTTTGTTTGTCAAAGTCTATTTTTTCTGATTTTTTTTTTTTTTTTGCTTCAAAGGTTTATTGTTTTTCTCCTTAAGCAGTCCATGACTAGATATTTAAATGTTCTTTTGGAGAAGGCATTACCTGGGATTGAACTCAGCACTGCACCACTGAGCCACATCCCCATCCCTATTTTGTATTTGACTCAGAGACAGGGTCTCACTGAGTTACTAAGTGCATTGCCATTGCTAAGGCTGGATTTGAGCTCAGGGTCTGTTGACAGCCACAGCCGAGTTGGGGTGGTGCCTGGCATTTTGCAGGAGGGAGTGGTTGAGAGGTGACCGAGCCATTAGGATGATGATAATTAAGTTTAGCTGTGTATAATTACTGTGAGTGGATGATGCTGGATTGGGGCAGGCTGTGTATTCAGTTGTATATGGACCCCTGCTGTCCGGCAATAGGGCAGCTCCTGCTGCCTCAGGTTCCTGGTACTTTTGAGTTCTCAGGAGCTGGAGCCCAGTAGAGGGTTGAGAGAGTGCCCGGGAGAGTGCGTGGAGTGACAGTGGGAGTTCGGGCAATGAAGTAGTTCCTGTTTGAACCTCGTGGAGGCTCGGTTATTTGTGCCCAGTCAGACTATGGCAAGGGTCCTCCTGTCTCAGCCTCCCAAGCCACTGGGACTACAGGCATGGGCACCACCGAGCCCAGCAGATATTTTAGATTTTAACTGTAAAAAATATTGTAGTATCTGCAGTCTTTGGGAGTTCAATTCTATTGCTGTTTTTCTTTTGCTTATAATTCACGTGGTTCACCCATCATGTGTCTGACATTTTCTGTGAGGTCAGGCTTGATGCATATCTGATATAGTCCTACTGGCTATTAATTAAAGATCAACAAGGAAAAACTCATTAGAAAGGGTGTATTACTCAACTTAGCTTTATCATAAAATAAATTGCATTGTGTGTGAAACAATCCCAAATTTACAGTTTAGTCATTCCTCAACACCAACACACACAGACCAACCCACCAACACATGAACCTCAGGGAACACACGCTAGCCAAATCCAAACCACAGAACTACATAACATGTGACACTATTATCTCAGGTGCAAGTAAGAGGCAGTGCCAGATCAACTGGTTGAAGGAAAAAGAAGAGTTAGTATCCTATAGAATAAGCTGTCAGAGAGGGTAGTGTCTCCCAGGCCAATTTGTTTAGTGATTCCAAGTAGCACTTCTCTTCCTCTAGCAAACCATACCCTATTGACTTCGTTTTCTTCAGGATTACAAAGTGGCTACAGCAATTTCTAAATATTACATGCAAACACAAAAATATTCAATTGAAAAAGAGATACTTTTTCAGCCTTTGAAGAACAGGAAAACATTTTCCAGAACACTCCAGGAAATGTTTTCCCTCATCATTTATCAGAATCAAGTCACATGTCAGCTCCTAAACAAATAACCAGGCAGGAAAATGAGATTATAGTGATTAAGTTACTGAAGAACATGGCTATGTGGTGGGTGGTGAATTACCAGCAAATAAAAATAAGGGCTCTGACAGACGCAGGAAAGGAGGGAGTAATGGTGTTCCTTCTGCATCTAAGTTTCCTACATGTAAGCAAAATTTTGTTTTGTAAACTTCTTTGAAGTCTTCTTTTTTAACTCTGCTGTATTACAGGCATTTATCCATGTTTATATAATGTACTTATATAAATAATTATATTATGTGGAAGTTCCAAAGTTTTTTGGAATTATGTCCTGTTTATTGAATTAATGCTGTATCGATAGGCATTTAGGTCACTCCCTTTTTTGACAACTGTAATACACAGACAACTTTGAAGTAAAGAACAAATGTTAGACAGAGATAGATTATACAGTATGAGATTAGAGAGAGAGAGAGAGAGAGAGAGAGAGAGAGAGAGAGACTTATAGTAATAGTGGTAGATAGGAATTAAGTGTACAAAATAAGTATAATTTTCTTTTGAGTCAGAACTAGCTATGTCCCATACATTTTAATATGTACTATTGTGATTTCCCTTAATTAGTAAAGAACATATAATTGTGATTTTGATTTCTTCTTTGATACATGATGCTTATAATATTTTAAAATTTGATGTTATTGCATTTCAATGTTAAATATTTATTTTTTCTATTGTTTTTAGTTTGATTACAAGAAATACAGAGGTAGAGAAAATGTCCCATATAGTTTATGCTTTGAAGATTTTATTGATGTGTGACCTAACATAATTAATTTTGAAATTATCAGTTGACAAAAACTGTACACTTTTTTGTGTTGTGTAAATGTTTGAATAAATGTATGATGTTACCTTTAATTTGCATGTAAATTAGCTCTATTGAGGAGAGTAATATGGCCAATAACAGTGACCAATGCTTGCTTCCTCCTCCACAAAGAAGAACCAGAACAACAAACTAATAGCTGCATTTTGAGGTGAGTGGCACTGAAACCCAACAAAGGAGAGATAGGAAGCTGATGGCACAGAATGTGGGATAAAGCACAAGGACAACCTTGATGCTGGTAGCCTCACTTGGGTGACTCCTGAAAAGGGTGCAAGATAGACTTCTAGCAGGACCCTCACTGTTGATAGCAGCAACTTTGCCACAGACCCTGGCAACATTAATGACAGGAGAGACTGGGTTAGAGCCCATTTAAGGAGGCTTCCATAATTGTGGCATAGCTTTGCTCAAGAGAAGGAACAGGTATTGTTTCTCCATCAACCCTCGACTCCAATCTGCAGAGGAGGTAACATATTTGAGGCACAGCTAAACTGACATCCACGCCACCACCAAGCAACATAGTTAGCCAAGCTGCTGGTATAATTGGCCCAAGATGCAAAATTAAGCTGGAGACACTTGTGTATTAATCCCAGACCACCTCTGTAATCTATCCAGGCTACATAGTCAGCCTAGTTGTCACCCTAATTAGTTCAAACCCTGAAGTCATCCTGAACTGCCTCCATAATTAACCCAAGTCACTGCCATATTCAACAAAAACCCCAGAGTCCATGGAGCTACTGCCCTAACCCTCCCAATTTTATAATCATCCTGAAAAGCTTCCCTAATTGACCAAGCCCACTTATCTAATAGGCCCCAGTCTTTGCTCAACCCAGGTGTATATTCTAAGCTTCAACCCATCCATGCCCCACCAAAGACAACACCTAGTCACCCAAGACACTATTGGTCCCAAGTGCATGTCACCACTGCAAAAGAAATATTCACCATACTTTGTTTCTGATGTCATCACTTCCATCACTAGAGTGACTATATGTGGGTGCTCCATCCCTACTGCTTTGTGCACCACACTTGCCTGGGACACTAGAGTACTCACTTCCCTATGTGGGCCCTTGAAACAGTGTTTCTCAAATCCTGCCGCTGTACGCATCACACCCTAATTGACTGAATGAATACAGTGAAAGAAGCTGAAAGTAGGGAAGACTAATGCACCCAACTTAAGCCAAAGCCAACATGGCTTACCAAACCAATACCCCAAGACACATTTTCAGGAGCTAACTATTTATTGTGAAAACTGCCTCATAAAAATGGTAGCTAATATTGTATGCACAAATCTCAATGTAGGATCACAAGAAATATTTTTTTAAAAACAAGGTAACATTATACCACCAAAGAAAACACCATCATTCTCTAGAAATGACTTTAAGGAAATTCTCTAGAAACAGACTTCAAAGAAAATAACATTGATGAAATTCCTGGTCAGGAATTTTAAAAAAACTATTATGTGGAAACTGAAAAATATTAAAAGGAACACAGGCAAACAGTTCAAAAAAATAAGAAAAACAATTCATGACATGAATCAGCAATTCAGTAAAGAGATAAATATTTTGAAAAAGAACCAAGTTGAAATCTTTAAAATTAAGATATCAATAAGTCAAATTAAAAATTCAGCTGAAAGACTCAACAACAGATTACATCAAAAGAAGGCAGAATATTAAAGCTGAAGACAGATCTTTTGACATATCCCCCAGTCAGACATAAAGAAAAAAAAGAACAATTAACAAAAAAACGAAGAGAGACTTTAAAAACCTTGGGACACCATTAAATGCATAAATATTAAAATATTCATATTTCATTTCTAAAACAGAAAAGAAATGGGCAAAGCCATAAGAAACATGGTCAACAGAGGAAAAATGGGAAAATGATAGACCAATATCTTTGAACATTGATGCAAAAAAAATCTCACAAAAATGCAAGTAAATCAAACCCATCAGTCCATCAAAAAGATTATTAGAGAGAAGATCTTTGCCACCTGCTCCTCAGATAAGGCATTAATGTCTGGAACTCAAAAAAATAATTTAAAAAATGTAAGTAACCCAACCAATAAATGGGCAATAGAACTAGAAGAGATTTCTCAAAAGAAGCAATATGAATGGCCAACAAATACATGAAAAAATCTTCAACATCTCCAGCAACTAGGGAAATGCAAATCAAAACATTGAGATTTCATCTCATTTCAGTCAGAATGGCAAGTATCAAGAATACAAATAATAAGTGTTGACAAGGATGTCGGGGGGAAACATACACTCATACATTTTTTATGGGACTGCAAATTAGTTCAAGCACTCTGGAAGGCAATATGGAGATTCCTCAAAAAACTAGGAATGGAATCATCATATAACCCAGCTATCCCACTCCTCAGTATGCAGCCAAAGGATGTAAAATCAGCATACTATATGGACACAGCCACATGAGTAATACTTAGTCATAAAGAAGAATGAAATCATGGCATTTGTCAGTAAATGGATGGAACCAGAGACATCGTAGTCATATATTTATTCCTGATTTCAAGACACACTGCGCAGCCATACTAACCAAAACAGCATGGCATCAGAATAAAAACAGACACAAAGGAACATAATGTAGTGGCCAAAAACAAATTCTCTGATCTATAGCCCACTGACTCTCAACAAAGGTGCTAAAAACACCATTGGAGTGGAAGGATACTGGAGAAAAGAAAGTCTCTGCAATAAATAGTGCTTTTCAAAAGATTGAAACTTGACCCTTCTCTCATCCTATATAAATAAATAAATAAATTTGTCTGCCTGGATCATTCTTCTTGCTCTCTGCGTCCCAAAATGTCATGAGCTGAGTAGTTTTTAGTTTCCCTCCACTGCACTCTTCTACCATGATGCTCCATCTCACTTCACCGTCCAGAGAGAAGTAACTGATCAGTCACAAACTGAACCTCTGAAACTATGAGCCAAAATAAACTTTTCCTCCTCCTTCCTGAGTTGTTCTTATCTGGTCCTTTGGTCATAGCCAAGAAAAGTTGACCAACACAGCTCTCATAAGTGGAAGCTAAAAACTGTTGAACTGAATATTGAATAGTGATAACTAGAGGTTAGGAAGTCTAAAGTAATAAGGACAGGCTGGATAATGGGTATTGACATTCAGTTAAATAGAAGGATTAACATCTCTCAGCACAGATAGATAACTATAGTTTACAATAAATTACAATATGTTTTTTGAAGATCCAGAAGAGAGGAGCTTGAAGGCTCCAAACAAAAAGAACTGATAAAGAAAGGGAAATGGTAATGACCCTCATCTGGTCAGTGTATGCTAATGACCCTCATCTGGTCAGTGTATGCTACATGAATGTGTTGAAATACCACACTGACCATCATTAATATGTACAATTAATAAATGTAAATCAAAATAAAATAAAGTACTTACAAAAATTTATGTCTTAAAAAAAAAAAAAAAAAAATTTATGTCTTTCATATTCCTGAAAATTGGATTTGAAGAATTAAAGAAACATTTTGATTCAATTTTAGCCCACAAAGATCCTCAATAGTCATAGCCTCATTATTGATGCTTCTCTGCAGTAAATAAGCTAATCAACTTTGTCATATTTAATGACTCTAGTCTTGTCAGTAAAGACTCCATCAGTGGTCTCAGGGCTTCAACCAGTAGAGTCTGACAGAAATGATACTCTGTGATTTCTGAATCACAAAAAATCCATACACCATTTACTTTGTTTGTTAAAATGTTTGCTTTAGGAACTCTCTGTCCTAAACTGACCATCCTACTGCCAGAAGCCCAAGCCATACGGGAAGAACATACATCTGTTCACCAGTAGAAAATCCTGGTTCATCCTAGCCTTTGAGACACATAGGCATATGGTCTGCATGTGGCTGGCCCCAGCATATGAATTATTTGCAGCCTTTCAGATCCGAATGCCTATGCCTCCTCAAAAGTCATATACTGGGATTTTGAGGGGAAGCAGTTACATCATAATGGTGAAACTCTCAGGAGTGGAATTGATTCCCTTACAAAAAGAGGCCAGAGAGTTAGCTGTGCTCTTTCTGCTATGTGAGGATTCCAAGAAAGTCCACAAGAAGGGCCTTCCCAGAACCAGCTATACTGGTAGCCTGACCTCAGACATCTATCTTCCAGAATAATGAGAAATAAATTTCTCTCATTGATACACACCACACAGTTTATGAAATTTTGTTGGAATAGCCTGAATAGACTAAGAAACAAGATCTTTCTATGACTGGGAAGACATGATGGAAAAATATGAGTTAAAATCTGCTCTCCTATGCCATTCCTGACCACAGGTCTGCAAAAATATTTGCTGTTTATGCTGCTAAGTTTGCATGATTTGTTATACATTAATGGTAACCAGTATAGACACTAGTCTTTGGGACCCAGCTTTCATTTTCCACTTGTCCTAAAAATTCCACCTGTGCTTTCCAGACCTAAAAGTAATTTATGTCACTGTTACATCCTCAGTGATGAGTGTTAAGGTGATTGTGGAGGCACAGCAGACAGTGCAGGTCAAGGTAGCCCATGACCTTTCACGTTGGTCTACAATCAGACAGGACTTAGTATATCCCCGGCTCCAATTTATATGTTCTTGCAATGCTTTTCATCTAGATATTAAAACATAATTATCATATAATTTTTATATAATAAGCCCTTATAAACTACAACACTTTCTTTTTCTCAATATCTTGCTTAAACACTTCATTTTATTGATTTATTTAAAGAATCAGTTATTTTATCACTTCTATTATTTGTGTGGTTTCCTAATGAATTTGTTTCTCCACTTATGTTTAATAATTTGCATTTCTTATTTGCCTAGGATTATTTTATTGTGCTTTATGATATCATTTTTTTATCATTATCTTACTCTCCTACTTCACAAACAAACAAATCAATCCAATATTCTGTCATGGCTCTTCTGTAACTTTTTTGTTATTGTTTAAGATTATTTTTAATATTTTTTGCTTATATTTCCTCTTTTTTTTGCATCAATTTTTCAAGGCTTATATGAATGTTTGGAAAAAGTAATTCCTGAGCTTTCGCTGTACCAGCTCTGTAGATAAAAAGCCCAGGCTGAATGCAGGAAGTTTGATCTTGCTGGCTATATATGGGATTCTTGGATGACCTGCTGGAGCTGTACATGTGTGTGGTCATGAACTGTGAATAAAATGCCGCCTGTTATAGATCTGTTTGCCACTTTGGGGGACAAAGTTATGCTTACTTGGTGTTGTTTACCACTCACCTCCTAGCAGGTGGCCTGGTGACACAAGGGTGTCCTTATCAGGAGCTTTCCTTTACAGTGGCAGCAGTCTGAAGGAACATCACAGCCTGTGACAGTCATCCTGCTCAAACTGGATATTTTCATGCCAACTTTTCTCCAAGACACTCTCAAATTATCTTTGCATATTGAACAGTACTGTGCTCCCGAGATATGAGTAGGGATCCGGAAGGATTACTTAATCCAATATTAAACATAGAAGCACTCTTTCAGGAGAGTTTACACAGCTGTTTAATAGAACACATTGGCCTCAGACAATAGTTTAAGATGAGACTGATTTTTAAATTAAGCTCCAGAGAGAGTTTGTAAAAGTAGAAAGTTCACCAACACAGTTCATATCCCAAGAATAACACCTTACTGTTGCAGAATCAATTTCTGAAGATGTAGACTGTTATAACAGAGGGACATCTGAGAATGACCTCAGGGGCTATAGAGAGGTGGCCAGTGAATATTTGAGATCACATGGATGGAGACAAAGTCACCACAGACCTAGTGAAAAACATACCAACTAAAATGCAATGAATGGTGACACAAAGAGTTAATTAAGCATCCTGGATTCCAGAAGGAACTGGATGGATGAAACATGACATTAATCTACGTCTGACTGGGTTAAGGTTGGGGAAACCTTAGTGTCTGCAGGTAAAAGGGTCAAGGTCAAGTGCAATGCTCTACTTGCACAGACTCCACATTCTTAGCAGAACTTTGATTTCTCTAGAACTGTGTTGTCCCAAGGTCACTAACCTTTTATGGCTATTTAATTAGAAATCCATTAACACTAAAGATAGCTCAAAATTGAGTTCACTAGCCACATTTTAAATTAAATAGCCACAGATGTCTAGTGGCTATTTTTGTGTGTACAGCACACAATGAAGATTACCACAGTATGATATGTATTCTTTTCACTTTTCTTTCATTTTTAAATTATTGATGATTTCCACAAAATGTAAGCTCATAGTACAAAATGTTTGTTCTTTTCAAAGTTATTATTTACAAGAAATATCATAGCATTAAATAATGCCATGATAATTGTTGGCTATTCAAAGTCATCCCTTTGTATCGTTTTGACTATGCACTACACAAAGAGAAGATATTTATATTATAGATAGGAGAAAATATGTGTTACAGTAAGCAGATAACAGAAAAGGTGATTTTTCTTTGTAAATCATGAAATTGAGACAATTTTTGTCCCATAAATAAAAGCGAAGGATAGCGGGTCATTTATACAAAAGGTCAGTAAGGACCAACATATTAAAACTGTACATATAGTGGACTTTTTGAACAGGTAGATGATACACAGATTTTGAGTCCCTATCCTAGCAAATGGAATCTAATGACAGCAACAGCATAAAATAATTTTACCCTGAAAAGCAACATGATGGTACAAGGGCAAAGAAAGCCTATGAAGTAGGACTTCATGCCCTGCACTACTAATCAAGGCCTTGTGTTATGTGGGATGGGGATGGCGAGTTACCAGCACCATCTCAGGATAAAACAGGTTTGGTCCAATCCAGTCAGACATGCAAAAATCGGATGAGCCCTTCATTCATCCAGCAGGTAACACATTCTCATACCTGTGGACTCTGTTCATTGAGGTGTGTCTGAATGCCATTATCATCAGTGGTCCTGAAACACCCTGGAGAGTGACCTTGAGACTGATCAGTCATCGATAGATAGCAGTGCATCCTATTGGTTTTGATGTGCTTTAAAGCTTATTGGTACAGCCCATGAAATGGAAAAATTCAATTTGGAATCAAAAAGAAGTGGACAATAATCTGGACTCTTCCTCATTTTGTACATAGGACATGGCTCCATATTAACATTTGTCAATTCGCATACTTATAAAATGGTATTTATCACAACAAGTTATATCTCTTTCACAAGGATGGGAAGGATTACTTTGTCCATTTTTGATAATGCTCTAGAATAATTTCTAGCATATGAGAGAAAAAGTGGTGAGCATTTTATCCCCCTTTCTCAATATTAAAATTCTAAGGAAAACTTTGGTACCCTTCAGTAAGAACTAGAAAAGAAGAGAAAAAATAAAAGAAATATTTAGAAAGAACTATAAAAAGCATAGTAGCTGGTATACACTGAAGTTTCACAGAGTAAGAGGTCCATAATAAATGACTCACATATTTGGGATTGTAAGGGTCTGGTGAAGCATCTGAGGAAGAGACCACAAGAGACTGTCTTCATGCAATTGGCAGAAGGGGTTTTATTGATTCAGCATGCTGAGGCTCCAGGCTCACTCAGGAAGATAGAGCAGCCCAGAGCCCAGAGCAGAGGTCAAGCAGAGCTTAAGTACACTTTTTGGGGAGGGCAGGGGGCTTTGCATACATCAGAACAAATCATCATGAGGCACGGGAAAATTGAACAACAACTCTGAGACATGATTAGCACATTCATTGGCGGGAACAGGCTGGGCAGGGGTGATTGGTCATTCCTAAGCGGGGTACACATTCAAACTGATTGGTTTTAGGGTCTAAATAACTACGTGACATACTACACAGAATCCCAGGTTATTAGACAACCAGGGAGCCAGTGAGAATATTTACTGGGCAGTTCAGGTATTGTCCTAACAGAGGATTTTAACAATACCTGGTCCTTCACTTTTTAACTCAGGCTCTGCAGCTTGGAAACTTTACAATGCCTGGTCTTTTACACTTTAACTCAGGCTTTGCGGCTTAGAATCGGCTTAGAAATTTTACCTTTCCAGGGATAACAAGAAGTTCAGCATTATATTCTCTTTGGCTCCTCATTCCTCAGCCAAGCTCCCCACTCTCATTAGACAAAGGACTCCTGTCTCAGGAGGAATCTACCCACTTCTAGAACACTAACATTTGCAGGAGACTGTTTATCACCTTGTCCACAGCCATGTCTTAATGTTTCCCCCAATTGTACTCTAATCTTTTAAAGGAATATTAAGTGAATGCAGTGAAGATTATCATGGCAAACTGAGGATAAGAGTGAAAATGAATGTACTGTACATCTAGAGACAACTAACTGCATTGACTGAAGCACAAAAGGCAGTTCAGAATGCCAAAAGGAGGAAGTTTGCATTTCCAAAAACATATCATTAATTTGATAATTTTGTTGGGTCTGCTCTGAACATTCCATATTTCTCTGACATGATGACATGACCTGAATTCACAATATATCTCAAGAATAATAATTTTTCTCTATTTATATAGGAAAATTAAAGCTAAAGGTGTTAAATATCACTAAGAATATCAGTCAAAGTTTCTTGGATCCAAGTGGCCTGGAATTCCAAAATTTAAATGAGAAGAGGCAAAAGATGGGTAGCTGATTATCAAAGAAAAGGAAATGGGCAGTCAGCACTTCCCCATCAACTGACTGCTAACAATTCCAACTCTGGGGAGGGGAAGGACTGCACTTTCCAACACAAGCAATCTTTTTGGACAGATCTTTTTCTGCCTTTTGGGCTTTTCCTGCTTTTAGTCATATAGGTATGAGAAAAAAAGAAAACCTAATATACATAAAGGGGCAAGACATCCCAATTCCCAGGGGCACCAACTCTGGCTTCTCTCCAGAGGAGTCTCAATGTCTTTCCCCCCAACTCCCCGCCTTTGTCTCTTAAAATAAAATTTTTCTTTTGCCCTTGCCTCAGCATTTCTCAGGTGTTTAATCTTCAACACCAGAGAAAGGAAGACTGGATCCGGATTATCAAGGCTGGTATAACAAACATACATCTAACTATTCATCCTTCCTTCCTTCCATCCATTTATGCCATAATTCCATCCATTTATTTGTCCATTCATTCACCCACCCATCCAATTAGCCCCCCCTAAAAAAAACAATTAACCAAAATTAGGTGCGAAACTTCTAGGTATTAAGTTCTATACTAGGAGCTGACGATCCAAAATTATCCAGTCCCTGATCTCACTTGAGACAGTTCATAATAGGCTAGGAGAAATGCTTATAGCATAGAAGTTTTGACAAGTGCAGGACTTTGATATTTATCAGGGTTTTTGGTTCAGTGTGGTTTCTGTCCTTATAAGGAGGTCAGTGAGGCACCTAGTTGGTGTCCTTATAAAGAGATCAGAATGGGACACTGATTGAGCTTGGCTTGTGCCCTTATAAGAGAATCAGGGAAATTCTTCTGTTCAGTGTGGCTTGTGTTCTTATAGAAACAACAGGGTGGGCCATGGTTCATCCTGTCTTGTGTCCTCCTAAGGAGAGCAGCACAAGCTTGATTCAATGTAGATTGCTTTGTTATATAATTATCTTCCCTCCTGTTTAATTGGTGGTGGCAGTAAAACATTATAATTCTCTTATCCCTCATTTTGGGTCCCCTCTACAAGCATTTCTTTGCAGTTCCCATGGGTGTTCCAACTAACATGAGTAAAATATGTCACGATGATATGAATCTATAGCAACATGACTTCAGTAGCATACAGATGCAGTTGCTGTACCTCTCCAAACCCTCCCCCTCAGTCACTGATGTCACATGTTATATATGGTATTCATTCAATACCATTGAATATAAGTGGGGTATGTTGATACATTATTCTTTTACGTCTTGTTAAAAAAAATGTAGCACTAGCTTTTATACTTGTCATGAATTTTCTTTACCAGGGACCTTCCTGTCTTCAAGATCTGAGTCCCCATCTAATGTCCTTCAGTGCAACCTGGAGGACAGGTCACATCTAGTGGAGGCCAACTCCCTAGGCTCTTGTGTATCATGAGCTGTGGTTTGAATGTGGTATCGCCCCCAAATTCCTGTTGACAGTTCAGCCTCAAAGTAAAAGGACTGAGAGCTGGTTAGGCCAGGAAGCTCCAACCCCAGGGAAGGAATGTGCTCATTAAGATAGCTTCTCCAGCATATGTTAAAAAAAAAAAAATGGTTCAGTTCCCAGCACAGCACACATACACACATATAGGTACATTTGTCAAGATGGGAGCAATTGATAATGCGATGGCCACCTACCTCATCCTCAAGCACCACAAAACACAGGAGGTGAGCTGCAGGTTCCAGGTGAAGCCCATGTGTCTCCCAGACCATGTGGGTCCTCCCAGGGTGTGCCCCAGTAAGTGTTCCAGTGAGCCTGCCCTTCGCTTGCCCTGTGAAAAGCAGCAGCCTGAGGAGGCCTAGCAGCCCCGGCAGAAGACTGCTGAAGTACCAGGGTGCCTGCCATCCACCTCCACTTCCTCCACATAGACACACCCCCTTCCAGCCCAGCCTCCCAACATGACCCTGTGCCCAGCAGGTCATTCTCCCAAGAGACCTCCACAGGGCAATCCCGCAACTGCTGCAGGGGTTGGAAGAGGCTGAGGAGAGGATCACCAAATGCATGTGACAACTCTGCTGCATACCTTGCTTCTGTGGGCCAGCATCCAGAAACAGGGTGGCTAATGGAAATGGGGAACCCAGACACATAAGGCTGACACACAGCCAGAAGACACTGAGCTCTGCATGTTGACCTCATGCTGTGGGAGCTCAGGCTTCTCCTCAGGGATTCCAGGCAGGAAAGCATCTGCGGCACCAGGAGTCTCCTCTGCCCCCACCTTCGAAGACACCTCATAGAGACTTTCCCTGGAACACTTCCCTGTGTACTTTGTCCTTTCTCCCATGCTTTGGGGAAATGTATTCTTAATTTCTTTTTTCCATACATTGTATAAGAAATTGGTGTTTCAAAGATTTTTAAAAGGCCGTCTTTGTTGTTTGTTTTGTTTTTATAAGTAGGCCTCAGGGCAAGGGTCAGAGTCCAGCAACCATCTTCCCCAAAGCCTGGACCACTATGCCTCCCTCTACTGTTCACTGTACATACCCCCTCATCTTAAGCCAGTATAGATGTGGACTCCTCGTTTGCCTTAAGCTAACATAGACAAGGACTTAGTCCCCTTGACGTAGCATAAAAAACCCAAAGATTTTTAAAGCTGAAAGAGTAATATTTTTCAATCTAGAAAATAATCAACTCAGATCACATATTATGTATGCAAATCTCTGAGAATTTAAATTTATTTCTTTGTTTTTACACTTTTCCCTCTACCTATTCCTCATTCATGATGTCAAGATACATTGTTAGAAAGTTTCCTTATTACTGTATTGCAAAACTCATTAGTTTTGAGCTTTGTATATTTAAATAGCATAAAGACAGATATTTAAATAGATTCTCCCCTTGAGCCAGTGTAGACTTGATTCTCTTTGAGCCTGTTGGAATCTTTTTCCTGGTCTTTGATCCCACCCTGAAGTGTGAGGGAAGGATGGGTTGCAGCTGTTGGAGAAGACACCTTTGGTAAGGCATTGGAGACTCCAGAGTGTTCTGTGGCTTCATCTCCATAATCCCATGTGCAGGGAGGTGAGAGCTGGGCCAGTGGGCAAGGGTGGGCCTGCCTACAGCAGTGGCTGGGTACCTCACCACCTGCCATGCAGCCTCCTTACCCAAAAGCTCCTTCTGGTCTCAGCTAAAGGTTGTATAGGGTGAACAATGCAATTAAAATTTATTATATGTACCAGACAGTGCTCTAGACACTTTACATCCTCCAATCCAGCCAGCCAGCTAGCATGCCATCCACTTGAGACAGGAGCAAAATACAGATAGTTTATTATGAAAGAAAAGTAAATAAGTCAATAGCACTTCCCCCATCAACAGCTTATTATCATCTCTGAGGGAAGGAAAGCCTTGCACTTTCCAACAGAAGCAATCATGCCCTGGACACCTCTCTTCCTGACTTTTGGTCACATAGGTGTAAGAAGAAAGCATACCTAAAGTCTGTAAAGGGGCAAGATACCCCCACTCTCTTAGGCACAAGCTCTGGGTCTTCTCCAAAGAAAGAATCAATCTCTCTCTCTCTCTCTCCCCTTAAATAAAATTTACTTTCTGCTCTTGCCTGGGCATTTCTAGGGTGTTTTATTTTCAATACTTGGGAACAAGGACCCAATCCTGATTTTCAAGTCCAGTGTCAAAATCATCTACCTGTATTATCCTGTGATGCAAATGGACAGTCAAATGCCAAAAACAAACAAACCAACAAACAAAAACCTTATGTTTTTAAGTACTACCTTTTCAAAACTTCAATCTTCCTTCTGATTTTGTCCTTACATGTCCTGCTCTGGGGCTGGTTTTGTGACAAGAATTTGTGAAGAAGAAAATAAAATCTTGAGAAATAAAAACCCAAAGATTTTTAAAGCTTAAAGAGTAATATTTTTCAATCTAGAAAATAATCAACTCAGATCACATATTATGTATGCAAATCTCTGAGAATTTAAATTTATATCTTTGTTTTTACACTTTCCCTCTACCTATTCCTCATTCATGATGTCAAGATACATTGTTAGAAAGTGTCCTTATTATGTATTGCAAAACTTTTCCTGAAAGTACAACTCATTCGTTTTGAGATTTGCATATTTAAATAGCAAAAGGGAGGCTTTAGTAGCAGCACTATTGATTCTCTGCTTGTTCTTCCAACAGAGTTGGGCCTGGGGAAGGAAGGGGCAGCTTCTTTGATGAGTTTGGATGAAATAAAACTCAGCTATGTTTCCTGCCCAGAAAAAGCAGTTTGATATTTGTATCTTGGAATAGATTTGTTTTTTAAAATTACCCTCAGAGTAAGCTTACTGATCAAAGGGTGAGGGGGTGTTGCTATACATTTCTAACTAGTAGCTATTGGGATTGTTTTTGCCAATGTTGTTGTTTTAATCTTAAACAGCCGTTTCTAAATTGATCACCATTATTTCCCCAAATCTGATGTTGAATAACTTATCAGTGAAGTTAAATAGTAAATTTTGTATGCAAAGGTGGAGGACATGTATTATCATTTAAGAACATTTAAAAAAAATGAGATAGAGACTTTGGGAATCAATACCTTCCACAAAAAAAAAAAAAATCTCTTTAATTGGAAAAGAGCTACTTTTTCAGAAATATAATGAGAATTTATTGATTTGTTATTAGAAGGAGCCTGGAGATACTAGGCTTATCTTTTGAGGACCTCAGTGAGCAAATGTGCATTGACCTATCTGAGTCCCAGGCCAGGAAAGACACACTGTGATGATTCAGAGTCAAAGCCTGGAGCTCAGACCCAGAGCAGATTGTCTTGTCCATGGCGGCTAAAAGCAGGGAAGTCTAGGAGATGTGTCTTGGACATATCAATTGAGAAGCTCAAAGGACACCAAGGAGAAAATTCAGGAGTCAGTTCTAAAGGTCAAAATTCAGGCAAATTCAGAACAGAAAAGAAGCTAATTCTGGAGTGAACTGAAGACCCTCCAGGGTAATAGCTGATTCCTGTAAATACCCATAACTGTCTTTTTTCTTTCTTTCTTATTTCCCTCTTGTATTGAGTTGTGATGAAGGCCATAATATCAGGGCATATATGATTCTTTTAAGGTATTATTGTTTAAAGAGGAATAAAAGAAATAATATTCAGATGTACTTTAAGTATGTATTTTTAGAATTTTCAGACAAAATTCCATGCAACAATATCTCAGCCTTTCCTTAAAAGGTAGTGATTTTATTTGGATCCATGATGATTCTCCAATATTTCTTTCCATATCACAAGCCCTTGTGCATGCCCTTGCATGCACACACATGCACGTGAGCACACACACACATTTAGACACCTAGTGCCTCACTTCCCTCAGGCCAAATTGGATAACAGTATTACTACCAAGATCCACTATAATTAAATAAAAGAATCCTCATTTCTTATTAAAGTGCATTACATATATGTATTTAATGTATTAAATAATTCTAATTCGTTTGCTTGATTGGTTGGTTGGTTCTGGGGATTGAACCCAGGGGCACATAACCAATGAGCCACATCCTCAGAACTTTATTTTATATTATTTAGAGACAGGGTCTCGTCGAGTTGCTCAGGGCTTTGCTAAGTTCCTGAGGCTAGCTTTGAAATTATGATCTTCCTTTCTCAGCCTCCTGAGCCACTGAAATTACAGGCACTCACCACCTTGACCTGCTAAATAATGCTAATTCTTGAGTGAAGAAGCATGCCACCCTGTAATCCATTGTATTATCCATTAACAAAAAAATCTCTTTAAATGTCCATTGAATATTTTTGGAATGATTACAGGGATGAATACTTTGCTTTTTGATTTATAAAACGTCTTTCAAAGAATGATCAATGCATTCTTAAGTCAGTGGGCAAAACCTTGTATAAACTAGATATTTGTAAAGTCTCAAAGATGTAGACTATTTGTTAATTATAAAAGAGAAAATGTGTACTTATAATATAAAATTCTACAAGTCACCAATTTAGCCAAGAAATAATAGTTAGCATCACTGAGTGGAGAACAATCTACCAATAAATGTCACCTTTTATTCTGCAAAAAGAAACATATAACATCACCTAAGTAATATTTTCAAAAAAATATTTTACCCAAATCTAATCACAAGAAAAACAAACCAGATGTCACAATGTGCTACTTGTTCTAAGAAGTTTTTAAAAAAATTCAATGACAGAAAACATAGAGAAGACCATTTTAGATTAAATAGAATTTTAAAATAACATAAATAAATATACTATACAATCACTGGTTTAAGAACAATATTCTTAGGACAATTGTGGAAATTTGAACATAAAATGAGTATTAGATATTATTGAATTAAACTTATTTTTCATATAAATGGTAATAGTATTTTTCCTAAGTAGGACAATATTCTCATTTTAGGAGACACATGCTGCAGCATTTAAGAACTCAAATATTTAGAATTCATACACAGAGAGAATATGCCATAATGTTAAAGACTGAGAAATCCAGGTGAAAGTTCATCAAACTATTCTTTCAACTTCCTATATGGCTTAAACATCTATTAGTTCATGAAGTATGCAAAAATCTATGAGGAAAGGAGCTATTTTTCTCCCAACTTTATTATGAGACAACCAACTTTATGCATGAGACAATTATAACTCTACAGAAGTGGCTTTCATGCATATTTTGTAGGACTGCACTGTTTCATCATAACTATATTTATGATTTATGCATCTGAAGGCAAAAAATTCACTTTAAAATAATTAGAAATTGATCTGTATTAGCTAGGTTTTGATTGGCTATAGATTTAATAACGAATATAGTATGGCATGAGGCTGATTATTATCTTAAAGAGCTCACTGTGATGTGTATTCTAATAAAGACAGATAGCCAAATTAAGTTTTTCTAAAGTATGTTAACTTTAATTGTTGCAATCACCTTGGCGTATCAGTGCTGTAAAATTAAACTTAATGGCATATTTGCAGTATGCTAGACACCAGATATGCCATCTTGTGGACACTTCCACCACTTTACATTATCACAATTACCACATTTGTTGGAGTCATACTGTTTGTTCTCTAAGATACATGAGGAAGGTAACTATTGAGTCTCCCCAAAAGCAGATCATCATATCTCTACTCTTCATCCTGTCTTCTGGGCCTTTACAAAACTCATAATATTTTATGATCAAAGCTTAAAATATCAATTTGTAATTATTTAATAGATAATCATATGTATTCAGTACCTATTAAATACTTCAGTATCAGGTACCCTTTCTCTTAAAGAAAACTTAAAATATGTTCTATCTTATACATTTATAATAATTATATTCATATTTAAAATACTAATTCCTATAAGAACACAAAAGGTAATATGACTATCAATATGCATATTATAAATACACTTAAAGATAATAAGAGATGGCTGATGAAGAAGACTATATTGTTCTGGGAAATTAATTTTAAACTCTCTCTGCCTTCCTGTGTTTATCATTTGTTTTTGTTAGTGTAAACAAAGAAAATAGATTTAGGCTAAAATCTCTTTGGAGATATTAAATTGAAATATTTCCCCCTTTCCCTCCCTCTTACCCAGTCTGTTACTCTGACAGCTCGTATCAGAAAGTCAAGGAACTTTGACTCTGCACAGTACTATTTTTCATGATTCTGGAATACAAGAAAGAAAATGGAATTGTAGTTTTCCTGAGCAGGAATAAAGCAGTGTGCCTTTAGCAAATGGAACCTTCCCTCTGGGTACATACTCCTTACTTATAAACAGCATATGTATAAGTCATTCCTATCCCATCAGTCAGGCTTTAAACATTCACTGAACCTCTACAGGCTTCCACACACTGTGGCAGGTTGTGGGGTTACAGGATAAACAAATCAGTTGTGGTTGTCACTTACAGCCTAACAAAGGACACATCAAAAAGTCGGGGAACAAATACCAAATTTGAAGCCATAAAGAAAATCTCAGTGCAAATTGATTTCAATTATTTCTCTAAAATGTTTGGAAACAACTTGAACTTTATTAATATTTAATATGCAAATTAATAGTCATGCATGTGTAATTGTCAAATAAATGTGTAATTTTTAAAAGTCCATTACTCAAAGAGTTTAAATGATAAATACATGTAACCAAAACCCTTTGGAATCTATTGATTCATCATATTTGAACCATATATGTAATTGCATATATGTAATTATATAAGTAACCAGAGGCACAATAAGCAATAGCTGGACCTATTGTTATAACTACATATGTGTTTATAAATATATACTGTTTTATATCTGTATATTATGACTGAGACCAGAAGACCTAAATTTTAGATTAGAAGTTTAGTGTAATATAAGAATTAAAACTATAAAGATAGGTAAATTATATCTGAAATTAATGTTGAGAAATCCCTCAGACTCTTAACTTATTTCAAAAAGAAATTCTTTTTAATCTGTTATTGAGAATAATTAGAGTAATAAAAAATAGTTTCACATATTCAAGATCTCAAAAAAATATATATAACTGGCATCCCAGGAACTTAAAAGAAGGAAATTATTGAATACATAGTCTAAACAAATATTGGAATGATGAGATAAATCACAGGAAAGACACAAAAATGATTTTGAAGTTAATTCAACCCACATATATGTAGAGATAATTCTAAGAAAAGTGATCATGAAGATGTACAATTGGACTAAGTATGATAAATATCCATAGGACAAAAGCAATTATGTAATAATTGTGTAGAAATAACATAGCAGATTACATTTTTAAAATATGTGAAGTTAAGAAAAGACAAAATGAGTCCTGGGTCTCAAACTTCAACAGGGAAACATCAAAGACATTCTTCATGCAAATAATTTAGGAAATAATTATAGATTACATTAAAACATTTAAGAATGTTTATCTTCTTATGGTGAGGGAGTCAAAGGAAATTGTGTGATGGACAGAAAATTTCAGTTTTACAAGACAAAAAAGTTCTAGAGATCTGTTGCACAATGATGTGTATAGAGTTGACACAGCTGTATTGTACACTTAAAACTAGTTAGATGGTGAATTTTATAGTATGCATTTTTAACACAATTGAAAAAAAAACATGTCTTCTAAAATTAAGAGGATAAAACAAAATACATTCCATATAGCAAATTATAGAAAGAAAAATTACATAAATATGAGAAAAACAGTTAAAAAATTTTTTAAACTTTTAAAATATATAGACAATTTTAGGTGACATTTGTTTCATCTCCTTAATATTCATCTGTTTCCTCAGAGAAATGAAAAAAAAAAGAGCAACCTAATAGAGTTGTTATGCTCATTATAATACATTAATGAATAAACTTTATCTCCAAGTATATGCAAAAAGTACCCTAATGTGTGTGGAATAGAAAATGAGACTGAGAATTAAGGACCATATGCTCTTTATAAGACCATTAAAAACAAAAACCAACCAACCAACAAACAAAAACGCCTTGGCTGGGCACAGTGGCACATGCTTGTAGTTAAGTATTTGGGAGACTAAAGTTGGAAGATCATTGGGAACATGAGTCTGAGACCATCCTGGGCAAGACCCTTTCAAATTAATTAATTAATTAATTCTTAAAAATTAAAGATTTAAGATTAAAAATTAAAGAATTAAAGAGTGAATAAATATATCTCAAATGCAAATTTTAAAAAGACAATACAACAGAAACAAATTATAAATCAAACAGAATAAATAAGTGAAATAGCAGTAACTGATAAAAAGATGCTTTATACTATCAGAGTAAATTTCAGTTTGAAAATATAACAGCAATGAAACTGTCAGACAAATGACATTATGATGGAATAAATGAATGTAAAACTATTACAATTTTAAGGAAACATGTTTAATTATAATGTCATAATTATGAAAATTTAAAAATAATTTATATTCACCTGCCAGTAATAGATCAACAAAGAAAAACAGAAGTATATGTTTATCTAAATTATATCTTAGGCTACCTTCTGCTAAAACTTTTCTTGTGCATGAGAATTAACTGATCAATAACCTTCATCACCTAAAATATTACACTGTTCCTTCAAATTTACACAAAAAAAATATTTCAAGAGGATAAGAAATTTAGTCACCAAGAACAAAACATGAGTGAACACATTTCCAAACTTGAAGGTACAGTCAGATTTTCTAAACAGAATCCAAACAGGATAGAAATCATCAAGAAAATCATTAATGAGATTCAGCCCAGTAAACTTGAATACAGAGATTGAGGGGGAAAGATGGTGTGTCTGTGTTTGGAGAGATGATATTTTCCAAATATCAGCTAGATAAACAAGAAAAAGACAAACCATGGAAACACCAATCTAAAGAAGGCTGGTCTAGATGGATCAGGAACAGGCAAAGATGGTTTTGAAGGCAAATAGAATTACTCAAGTAGAAAGAACATTTCACAATGCTGACAGAGTCAATCCAACGGGACAATTCACAATCTCAAATTTGTGTGCAATTAACAGCAGAGCACCACAATATGTAAAGCAAAAGTGGACAGAACCAAAGAATATATGGAAGAATCCACACCGATAGCTGAAGATCTAGTATCATCTCTGGCAGTATTAGACTTTGTAATAAAAAGTTAAAGGGCTAATTTTTTAAATAGCAAAAACACATGACATTTTTCTGAGTTAGTAAATATTTCATCCACATTAGAGTTATAACTTAGGTATCACAATGGACAAAATGAAGTTTGTGTAAGGCGTATCAAGAAAGTAAATATTTTTAAGACTGTTTTGTCTCATAACAAAAGGAAACATAAAATAAGTGAAGCTTTCAGTTTAAATATACAAAAGAAAAATAAAAGAGGTGTTATTGACATCTAGGACTTCAGACTGCACTTTTATTAAAAAAAAAAAAAAGTAGAAGAAGCAGCTCCTCATTGTGGCCATATGATCCTGACTCATATAACCTGTTTCTAAGCATTGTATGGCTGGTCTTCTACCCTTTCAATCTTACAACAGTTTCTGTTTTTTTCCCTGTCCCTACCACCACACCCCATTTCTTATATCTTTGTATCCCTAATCTACCTCAGTTTGAACTTCACCTCTTCAGAATGCATTTTCTTGAACATTTTATCTGAGAATAAATCCCTCATTATTTTCATCCTTAAATTCTTGTTCATTTCTTTATTTAAATTCATTATTCTATGCTTGTTTGCTCATTTTTAAAAAATCTGTTTCTAACATAAGATGCAAGTTCCATTGTAGCACAGACTATGCCTGCCTTTGTTATCACTATATCTGGAGCATTAAGTACTATGTCTGACAGGAAATAATCTTCTATGCATGTTTGTTGAATGAACAACCTAATAATCTTACATAAGTGTAATAAAAAGAGACCACAGTGTTATAAAAGAAAATGACATATATACAGATGCAAATTCTTCAATTATAAATTATTAAATTCCAAACCATATAATATATTTAAAAGCTTAGATAATATGAAAAATCATGTAAAAATATATGGTATGGTGGTGTGCTCAAAAATAATTTTATCTCCTCTCCATATAAAGCCTGTGCAGGAGGCTGTCTTAGCACTGTTGTGTAGATTAACTAACAGTGCTCAAAGCTCAGTATTTATTGTTTATAACAATGAAAAATTTGGAAAACCTTAAATGCCCAATAAAGTGTTTGGAAAATTAAGTGATGGTCAGTTCATAAAAGGAAATAAACTAAAATGATGAAAAATGATGATGCACAATCACATTTACTTGGAAATATGTCTAACGTATGCTATCAAATGAAAATAATCTCTTGCAAAATGACATGCAAAATAGCATTCCACTTTTTCTAAACCACACAAAAAGATATATTTTTCTAAGTAAATACCGGAAGGAAAAAAGTCTGGCTGAGAACCACATGACATTAATTCTTGAGAGCAGAATTATGGATGATTTTCACTAACTGCTTTATAAATTTCTTTATTGTCCAATATCTTTGCACTGCTCATTTCACTCATAATCATACTAAAAGTTATTCCTTTAAAATTTAATGCAAAAAATGAATAATATATTTGCTTTGTGTCTCTAAAATTTTACCACTCATAAGCCTGTCCAAAAAAATGAGAAGATTATATTTGATAACTCTTCTTTTGTAATCAATCATAATGTATCTCCCCCCAAACATGCAAAGTTTCAATAAATTTTAAAGAACGACCCCTCCCCCACTGCGGAGATCTGATAAATCTGGAGATTTGGTAAAAAGCATATGTAAATGTGGTTCCCCTGACCACTGCTCCTTAGGGTCCTGTGTTTTATGTTCCTTCCTCTTTCCCTCTTTATGCTAACAAAATAAAGGTACCATTGCATTTTCTAAATGGTTCTAGAAAAATGTTAATTGTTTCATAAACAAGAAGCATTGCATATCAAACAGATAGACATATGCCCCAGTGCTGCAGAAATAAAGAATCAAAAATGTTAGCAGAATCTTAAATCTAATTATGTTTACATTAAATTTTCAGTTTTCAAATTTCCATTATTTTTCCTGTAAAAGATATAAAAATTCCAAACCTAGAAAATTATGTTAATACTATACTTTAGAAGGACACATTAAAATATGAAAATTGCCTTTGAAAGCTAATTATGTTATTTTTAATGACCATATCAAGGATTCTATGGAACTGGACCAGAAAGGCATCATATTTTCACAACACTGTGTAATTTGCAAAGCAGTTTTGCTTGTATTATTTTATCTCACAATGGTCCATCAATCAAACCTTATGAGCACTTTATTGCATTCTGGAAACAGATAGTAATCATGCCTTCCTCTCACATTCAGAGTTGAAATGAAAATCCAAGTCCTCAGATTCCCACTGAAATATTATTTCCAGTAGACTGGACTATCCTATCTCAAAGGTAATTGGAAAGCCTTTTACTATTACTAAGCAATGAAAATAAATTGAATACATAGCATTGTCTTTCTCCAGGAGATGTAGGTAAAACCATTTAATTTACATACATAAGATATAACATATGGGTTTCAAAATCTATGAACAGATGTGTAGTGCCATATATATGTATATGTATACGTGTGTGTATGTGTGTGTGTATATATATATGCTTGTTGCTACTGGTATTTCATGCAAAGGAAAGAGAAAAGAAAGCAAGTTTGAATAATTTTGTCTTATCTTCAAGTTAGAGAAAGTCTAGATTATGGGAAAAATAAGGTCCAGTGTTCTGGTTAGTATTGTTATCAATTTTATTGGTACTTTTTAAACCCAGAGAAAACTCTGTGAGCTGCACTTGAAACTCTAGATGATTGCGATTCATTAGCTGCAACTACCTTTCTGAAGTCATATTCTATTGTTCATTGCTCTCACTGCTATTTCAAAGCCTGCAACTGATGAAGCTAACTATTTAATTAGGGGGCTACCCAGCTAGGCTGGTGATGAAATACAAATCACACCCCAGGGGGTAAGGAAGACAATGATGAGGCCAATGCTTTTTCTGATTGCTGAGCATTCATCTAATAAGGTATTGTGATTTGTTCCTCTCTTCTTTTTTCCAAAGTCAATTTAAATCTAGGGGAAATTTGTGGTGATGGGGAAAGTGAGAACAGGGAAATACACTGAATGAGCCCTGGGAGAGATTGGGATGCAACAGAAAGGAGCCTGGCTGGATCTAAGATCTGCCTTCACTCCACTCCAGCCCATGCAGTCCTGAGTCATCCCAAAGGCCTAAACATGAGGAGATTATCCTGATTCTTCATCAGTAGTGAGCATCAGAATCCTCATGGCAAATTTTTGTAATGCTAAATGATCAAGGCTCACCCTGGCCCATAAAACATGGAGCATGGGATATATTTGACTTTAAACAATTTAACAGATGCTTTTGATGTACATCTCTGATCTGAAGTTATTGGACCAGATGAATTAGCATCCATTATGGCTCTTGAAATCCATGATTTTCACATGAATGGATGTTCTTCCCACTTCTCTTCCAAACACCTTCCCTATTCTAAGAAAATGATAGAAAATTTCTTTGAGTTTTCATACACCAGTTTTCAGTCACTATTCTTAAAGAGACCATTGTACTCAACTCAGAAATGTATTACTTTGGCTACCAGTTCATGTGTGCACATTACAGAGAGAGAGAGAAAGGGTGAGAGACACTTTAGCAAAGAGGAAATTGCCACCTGAGAAAATGAATACTGGCACAGTGGGGACAACTCATCACTCAACATTCTACAAAAGACTTGAGTAAGAAAATTCTCTCTAAACATCTTCTTGAGGCTATATGAGGGCAAGGACAAATCATCATTCTCCCCATTCCTCACAGTGGCACTTAGGAAAAGGTGAGGGAAAGGAGTCCATTATGTGAAGAGGTAGATGTTTAGGCAATCACAGAAAGGCCAAGAGTGATTGATACAACTCAGAGAAACACATCAGGCCCCCAACCATCCAGATTTCACCATAACCTGGTTGCTGGAATTTAAGAAAGGATGCCGCAGTAAGAAGAAAATCCGTCATCCATGGATGCTTACATGAATATGTATATATAATATGTCCCTTGTTATATACATACATATATACATATATGTATGTATATAATATGTCCCTTGTTATATACCTATACATACGTCCCTTGTTATATATATATATGATATAACAAGGGACATATTCAAACTGTTTCTGAATTCTGCCATTTGATGTACTATTATCAGGAAATTCAAAGTCAGGTTTATGTCTCAATCATTGCTGTATTGGACTTGAACATTTTTCTCCTTTTAATTTTGGCTGTATTTTGCATATTTTCTCTTCTTACTTCAGCTGTTTCTTTGCTTTATCCTTATTGTAATTATTTTATTGTTTTCCTCTGATGAACAAATCTACATACATTTGTGTTCCATAGGAAATTTTATAACCTCTGCATGAAGCACAACGTAAATGAAAAGCAAGAAACTGTTTTTACATAGAGTCCATTTATTAATACATTTTAGAGCTCTGGCATAATCTCGAGGAATTTGTTATTCACTCATGTCTTCCAACCACCCCATGCATTCTATAGCCCCAAAATGTATAGATAAAGAAAATAAGGTATACCAACGTTCAATAACTAGCCTCAATCCCATACCTTGGAGGGATGAATCCCAGATTCTAAGCCAATCCCTTTGACTCCCAAACCCATGTTTTTTTTTTCTTCTCTATTCCTTTCTGTTTCAGAAACGATGCTTTCAAGCAAAAGAACCAATAAATGCAAACTGCTTTTTTTCTTTTTAAAAGTTTGTTATGCAAAATGCTTTTGCTTCTAAAACTGGGGTTATAAAGGGAAATTAAAGATATGCATCATTTTCTAAGCTTAAGATGATATTTCAATTATTCTGTACTTCAATTTTTAAAACATTGATTTCTTTTTTCTGTTTATTGTATATTTTAAACAAAGTTCATTCCAATTTTGTTTACTTCCATGTTTATACACTAGAATTATAAATCACAATGTCAAAATAACACAGAGAGTTGAAGGAAAGTGGGATTGGCTAACTAATCCAACAGAAATTGAACCATGAAACTAAAAAATCCAATGTCTGCTTGAGGCAACAGAATCTTTGAAATGTCTCTTAACCACTCATTATATATTCAAATATTTTAGGAGTTGCTTTCTCCATGCCAAATGACCTGTTTAGTGCTACAAGATTCAGATATGATATCATTTGTATGCTTTTAAGGACTAAAAAGTACAGTGGAAAATATAAATTCCTTTAAAAACAATAACTTTTATAAACAAAACTACTATCAAAGATTTGTTCAGTTGGCTCCAAAAAGTGAAAATTACTTATACCTTAAACTGATATTGGCTTTTATTTTGCCCATTTCCATCTCACATAGTTAAATTTAAGCATTCTATGGAAAGTCGTAATGCAAAAAAAGATAAATGGTTTAAGAGTACAAGTTATATCAAGAAAAGTACATATAAAAGGAACTAAGATGGGATCACAACCCTTATAAAACATATACTTCATATATAAAAAATGCATACCCATGATTATAGTAAAACCTGGATGTAAGGCTAAGTGAAGAAAAATTTAGCAGTAGGATCAGCAAAAATAAATTGGTGAAATAGTTCAGTTATAAAGAGAAACTGGGATAAGTTCTCAACCATTAAGTTTATACCTTATACCTTATTGGATTTTTCAATTTTGTGGTTCAATTTCTGTTGGATTAGTAGCCTATCCCACTTTCCTTCAACTCTGTGTGTTATTTTGACATTGTGATTTATAATTCTAGCATATAAACATGGAAGTAAGCAGAATTGGAACTTTGTTTAAAATATACAATAAATAGAAAAAAGAAATCAATGTTTTAAAAATTGAAGGAGTACAGACCAATTGAAATATCATCTTAAAATGCATGTGGGATTAGGAAGGGAAAAAAGGAGAGAGGATATTCCTTAATAGTAGAGGCTGGTTTCATAACTTATGGTTCCTAGACCCCTGATAGACTCAGAAGGAAACTCAATCTGATCTTCCTGATCCTGAATGTTTTTTCCCAAAATTCCTTATACATCTGTCTTTCACAGGGTAAAGAGCCCAGATCTCTCATTAGAGTTTTTCCCTTTACTCTCAGAAGGGTAAGAAGAATCACAAAATGAGAAAAAGAAAAAGTGAACCAAAGACATCTTTTCAAAGTAGAGTTATTTATATATAGTTTTATTGTTTTTTTTTTTTTTGCTTTTTTAAAAAATGGAGTAGACACATGGACACTTTCTCATCACATGTAAACAGGATGAAATCAAAAGTTTTTAAAATATACACATTACGTCAGTGACATTAAAAAAGAGACAGAGATGATTTTATTAAACAGGAAATATCAAGGTGGTAAAACAGTGGTAGGAAATTATAGTGCTTATTCCAGGCTAATAGTGGTGTTTATCTTGCTTGATTTGAGCTCCATATCCTTTCTATAAATTATCTGAGTGGAAATAGTATAATAAATGACGTCAGATTCAAAGGATTGCACCAGTGGCTGGATAAGATCAAGGTGATGAATTAGTCACAAAGCTTAGCCTAGACTTTCATTTAGTGGAGAAAGGAATAAAAATTACTAGATTGGAGCCCCAGTAACCAACACAGAGCTTTTCTCTGGATCATTCAGTGTGTATTACTTCTTGAAAAAATTTATAACACTTCTGTCATACAATCCTGTCAAAGATTAACTCAGTGCAGTAATTGATGATTTATAAGAACATTTAAGGACTAGAAATGTGTATCACTAGGGGAAAACAGGATAGGGAGACAGATTTGCTGAGTTGGATACACAATAGGATAATAAAAAATAGATTTTGGGGATTGTATTTTACCATTTGAAAGACATCATTTCCATTTCTGTTGATCAAAAAACAAATAAAATTTATCCTTCTCTACAAGTTTCTTTCCATGTATAACTTTACAGTCTCTGGACTTGTATAAATAATTTTTTAAAAAAAAAAGAAAGCATGCTCTCCTGGAGGATTAAATAAATAATCCCTAAGCAGTCCCAAAAGACAGTGCCATAATACAATATTGAAAGGACACCCAGTAATTCTTATACCTTATTTTCAAATTTTGGGTACTTTCTCTTTGTAGATATCAGGATTTTGCTATGGATAAAGGGGAAGTCCTTCTTAGTGAACTTGACTTCTCTAATTCCATCCATCTGAGATGTTGGATTAATGATTACATTGCTAAAGAAAATATTACAAAAGGTTCATCAAGGAAATTTTGCTAAATTGGATTCAAGGACAAAAATAAGAATTTTCATGTGAATGTTGGAGGTGGGAAAGTCAGAATAACCAAGAATATTTGAGATTTGAAGCTCCATATGGCTTTCTTAAGTGTGCCTGGATCTCTCCCCTGTCCTGGTAGGATTTTGAAGATTGGGGCATGGAGTCTGGGGTCTGAGGATTAAGACTCAAAAATGTGTGCTCAGAAGAAGTAGATTTTCTCTTCTCCT
Organism: Ictidomys tridecemlineatus; assembly: GCF_052094955.1. Taxonomy (NCBI): domain Eukaryota; kingdom Metazoa; phylum Chordata; class Mammalia; order Rodentia; family Sciuridae; genus Ictidomys; species Ictidomys tridecemlineatus. The sequence goes on from NC_135477.1 coordinate 41,919,628, forward strand.
TCTCTCTTGGTCCCTCACTCTGTTCTCCCTCTTGTTGCTTATATTCTGAATGCAGTCCTAGTAACTGACCTATATCTAGCCCTTGCTATGTCTCACTTCACCATTTCATAGATGATTGGTTCCAGGCTTGGGCAACTGTGGCTACTCTTCCAGATTCCATCCAGTGGCTCCTGAGAACTTCAGATGTTATTCGAGAAAAAGGTGGCTTCACACCAACTATAACACTGAAACACTCATGTTATTGACAATGTGTATCTGTATTTAGGTCTGTGTTCTAATTTCAAGGTGCTCAAGTGTCCATGACTTGGCCCCAGCCCTATGTCTACCTATGCTACCCTTCTCTTTCAAGAAATACAGGTTCCACAGCCCAAATTAAACCATGGTAGCTCAACCATCAGCTATCATATCCTCTCTCTCTACCACGTGTGAAAACATCACCCTTGTGGGATCCAGGCACCCTTCTGTTGGTCCTAAATCTCTGAGCCACTTGTCCCATGGGAAAAATCTTTTCCTTCTCCAGGGCAGAGCATACACCACCCGGTTTGGGTCTGCCAATGAAGTTTGCTCATAACTTCTACAAAAGAAGAAACATTTATCCGTGGAAACTTAACTTAGCAATTGTTTTTCTCTTCTCAGACAGTTCATCCAACATGGATATATCTGATATAAATGTAGATGACATAAAAACAATAACCCAGCCATATCCCTTCAGTGATTTTCTCAGAGGGGCCTGAAGATAAATCCTTTCCACCAGGTCTTATAAAATATTCAAACATGTCTTGACACATTGACAAAGATTGAGGATGAATATGGCTGAGAATCAAGCAGAGGTAACATATCACTCACCAAGCAATATTCGGAATGGTAGCAAAGCCTTTTATTCTTCACATCTTCCTCCAATTTTCTCTATATTTCTCTATATATAATATGAGCTAGTTGTTTAAAGCTTTATATTTGCCTGTTTAAGTAGAGATTTAATTTATATCTTTACTGCACTCATTGAATAACTGACCCAATAAAGTTGTTAAAACCAGAAAATAAAAGCAAATTTTTTATTTAGTTTAAAAAAATACAGAAAACATCATTATACCTAATGGAGAAATCTTGATGAAATTTCTTAGATGCTGGGAACAAGCCAAGGATTCCCACTAACACAGCAACTGTGGAACATAAAGCTGGAAGTTGGAGCCAACATAATAATAGGAAGACAATAAATCAGAGAAATTTGGAAGGAAAGAGATAAAACTTCCATTCTTGCAGACATGCAATTTCTACATTGATCGGTCAACATAATCAAATCAAAAACTTTTACAGTAAATAAGAGAGATCAGCAGGGTTGCAAGATATAAAAAATGAACCTATGGAAATAAATAGCAGTGTAGCTAGAAGAAAGATAGTGGAGTGAGAAGCTCCAGATTTGTCTCTTCACTTACACAACAGTTACACACTGGCTGAATCTAGTAACATTTTGAAACACTGCAGTCCATTGAAGGCTTGAATTTTAGATTTCAGTTATTTTTGGTTAAAGATTGGGGCATGGATTGACTCTTATCACAGTAGTGACTACTCACCTCCTATTTTCTAGTCCCCAGGCAGGTAGCTATGCCCATGTACCTATAAGTAGCAAGCATATAGCTTGCAGAAGCAAGGCTAGGCAAAAACACCCTGTCCTTCAAAAACAGGAGGTAAACTAAGACGTTTTCAGATAAAAAAAAACCTAAGAACTAAATAAGTGGGGAGATATTCCATGTTTATGAATAGGAAGACACAATATTTTCCAAGATTTCAGCTATTCGCAGTTTGATCTATAGATTCCCTGAAATCCAAATCAAAATCTCAGCAAGTTATTCTGTGGATATTGACAAATTGATTGTAAATTTATATAATGATAAAAGAAAAAAACAGAAATGCTAACTCAATATTGAAGAACAAAGTCTTACATTATCCAACTTCAAGATTTGCTATTACTAAAGTAATTCAGAGAGTATGGCATTTGCTAAACAATAGACAAATAGATCAATAAAACAGAATAGAGAGCCCAGAAATAGATACACATTAATAGGGTCAACTGATCTTTGACAAAGGCGCAAAGGTAATACAATGGAGAAAATATAGTTTGAGAAAACTGTATGATTACAATTAGAATAATTTCACGTCCACAAGTAGAGAGATGAATCTAGACACAAACTCTATACTAATCACAAAAATGACTTCAAAATGGACCATAGGCCTAAAAGCAAATGCAAAACTATGAAATGCCTAGGTTATAACATATGAAAAAAAATCTATAAAGCTTTGACTGTGGAAGGACTTCTTAGATACCATACCCAAAAAAAAGTATGATCCATGAAAAAAAAAATGATTGATCAACTCAACTTCACTATAATTTAAAAGGCTTTTGCTTTGCAGAAGTAGTCTAAAGAAAATGAGAAGACAAGTCACACTCTGGGAAAAATATTTGAAAACTTAAGTATTTTTGGTTTGGGTGGAGATTGTTTGTGTTTTTGTTTTGTATTAGAGATGGAACTCAGGGTTGTTCTACCACTGAGTTCCATCCCCAGACCTTTTTATTTTTGGAGGCAAGGCCTTGATAAGTTGCTGAGGCTAGCCCCAAACTTGCAATCCTCCTGTCTCAGCCTCCTGAGTAGCCGTGATTACAGGAATGTACCAGTGCACGCAGCTCAAATATAGATCTATTAACCAAAATACACCAAAAAATGTAACAAAAGAAAATAACACAATCAAAATATGAACAAAAAGATAGTCACTTCACCAAAGAAGGTATACATATAACAATTAAGCCTGTGAAAAGATAAGCAACCTCATATGTCATTAGGGAACTGAAAATTAAAACAACAAAGAGTAACCCCTGTACACCTATTAGAGCGTCCAAAATCCAAAACAAGGACAAGATAAAATGCTGTTAATATGGAACAACAGTAATTTTCATTGCTGATAAGAATGCAAAGTAACTGTCACCATGCAAAGAAAGTTTGGACACTTTTTTAAAAAACCAAACCTATTCTTAACATATGATCCAACAATCACAGTAATGGTATTTACCCCCAAAGAGTTGAAAACATACCCACCAAAAAAATCTGCACAAAAATGTTATTGAAGCTTTACTCATAATTGCCAAAAAAGACTAAGCAAATTAAGTCTTCCTCAGTAGATAAGTAGATAAATAGTGATGGTACATAAGACATAGTGTTATTAAGCACTATACAGAAATAAACTATCAAGTCATAGAAAGACACAGAAGAAACCTAGAATTTCTTTTGCTAAGTGAAAAAAGACAATTTGAAAATGCAACATAGTATAGGATTTCAATAATGTGACACTCTGAAAAAGACAAAAACTATGGAAATAGTAAAAAGATCAGGGGTTACAGTGAGATGAGAGAAAAATGGGGTGCATAGGCAAAGCACAGAGAGTGAAATTATTCTGTATTATATGACAATAATGAGTGCATGTCAACAAATTTGTCAAAACCCATAGAACATATAAAAGCAAGAGTGAGTACAATTTCCCCTGGGGCCTTTAGAGGTAATGATGTGTCCTGCAGTTTCACTGGTGTGAAACCATTTCACAGAGTGATATGTGCTAGGGAGCACAGTTATGCATGCAAGGTGGGAGAATCCTCCAAACTTTCTGATCACTTTTGTGATGAACCTGAAACTACTCTAAAGAATGAAATCTATTAAAAAAATAAATCACATGTTAAGAGCTGGTAAGATTTATTTTCATAAATGATAAAATGATTTTCGGGCATTCTTAGACCATTTGATGGCAAAGGATAGTCTTTTCAACAAATGGTACTGGGGAACTATTTTGGCATATAAAAGAATAAAGTTGCCTGGCACAGTGGCACATGACTGTAAGACTAGCAGCTTGGGAAGCCTAGACAGGAAGATTGCAAGTTCAAAGTCACTCTCGGCAAAAGCAAGACACTAAGCAACTCAATTAAACCCTGTCTCTAAATAAATACAAAATTAGAGCTGGGGTTGTGGCTCAGTGGTCGAGTGCCCCTGAGTTCAATCCCCAGTACCTGCCCCCCGCCAAAAAAAAAAAAGAATGAAGAGTAACCCTAACCTTACATAATATATAAAAATTCACTTGAGGCCTGTGGATGTAGCTCAGTGGTAGCACACTTGCTTAAGATATATGAGGCCCTGGGTTTTAATCCCTAGCACCACATTAAAAAGAATTAACTCAAATTGATCAAATGTAAGATCTAAAACTATAAAATTCTTTAAAGAAAATAGGAGGAAATCTTTAGGACCTTGGATTTGGCAATGATTACTTGGATATAACACTGAAATCACAGGCATCAAAAGAAAAATAGTAAATTGAACTTCATCAAAATGAATAACTCATATTCAAGGACACTATCAATGGAGTGAAGAGACAACTTGCAGAATGGGAAAAAATATTTGTAAATTGAATATCCAAAAAAGGTTTAATAACCAGAATAGAGATGCTCTTAAATTACCCCACTATAAAGCAATCTGTTTCAAAAATAGATAAAAGTCTTGAATAGACAGCCTCCTGAGATAACAAATAGCTAATAAGCATGTGATAAGATGCTCAAAAGCAGTAACAACTGGGGAATGCAAATCAAAACCACACTCTGATTTTTCCTTACACCAATTAGGATAGTTAATATTTAAGAAAAAAAAAATAGACAGAAACCAAGCCAACTTACCAAGTATTGGAAAAATGTATAAAATTTGGAACCATGGTTTACTGCTGGTAGAAATGCAAGATGATGACATACAATAACAAATAGCATGGCAATTTCTCCTAAAACTAAAAGTAAAATTGCTATATAATCCAACACATGCCCCAAAGCATTTGAAACAGGGACCTTAAGAAATATTTGTACACCCATGTATATAGCAGTATTATTTATAATAACCAGAAGATAGAAGCAATTCAAATGTCCATGGATGAATGAGTACTTCAATGTATGCATATTATAGTCTATTAATTGGTCTTTTAAAAGATGGAAATTCTAACAGAGGTAGAATATTATGATGTCTGAAAACATTATGCATTTTATTTAGTCAGTTTTTTTGGTCTCTGTGACCAAAAGACCTGGCAGGAACAATTGGAGAAGGGAAAGTTTATTTTGGCTCACAGCTCCAGAGGTCTCAGTCCATAGATGGCTGAGTCCACGGTTCTGCGCCCAACATGCAGTGGAAGGACATGGAAGAAAAAAAAAAGCAGCTTAGAACATGGCAACAGGAAGCAGAGAGAGAACTCCACTCACCAGGGACAAAAATGTAAACTCAGGGATATATAAATATACAAAGGCATAACTCCAGGGATCTACCTCCTCCAAACATACCATACCTACCAACAGTTACCAACTATTTAATCAACATCAGTGGGTTAATCCACTGATTAGGTTACAGCTCTGACAATCTAATCATTTCACCTCTAGACTTGGTTGCATTGTCTCACACATGAGCATTTGGAGGACACTACTACATCTACAAACCATAATATTATGCTCAGTGGAATAAACCAGTCGCAAAAAGACAATCATATGAATGGTTCGATTAGTTCAAGGTGCTCAGAATACTCAAATTCATGGAGACACAAAGTAGGTGGTGGTTGGCAGAAGCTGGCAGGAGGCAGGAATAGGGAGGTATTATGTGATGGGCACATAATTAGTATTTCACAAGATGACAAAAGTTCTGGAGAATGGATGTTGATAATGGTTACATAATAGTATGAAAGTAATTAATGCTATTGGACTTTACACTTAAAACTAGTTAATATGACAAATGTTAGGTTTATTTTATCGCAGTTACTAAAAATTAATTAATTCAGGGAAAAACAAACAAATAGCATTATACTGCAGAAATAATCACCTGAAAATGAATTAAAGTAAAATACAATTTACAATCATAGTAGAAATTATAAAGCACCTAAGAACTACTTTTGTAAATAATTTTCAAAATGTCTCTAACGAAAACTCTAAAATTCTATTAGAGGACAGAAAATAAGAACTTATTAAATGAGGAAGCAGTCCATCATCTTGCTTGAGAAATCATAATGTTATAAACAAAAATGTCCCTTGTGGACTCTTGGCTGGGTGGTTGGCTGTCCTTCCCTGGGCAGCTCTTCTCCCTCAATGTCACTGTGGCTCCTCGTAACAAAGCTGCCACTGACATGAATATATGGTTTTTTTAGATAGTCAGCCCATTATGTATTTTAGAATAATTAATAGTCAGGGCTTGAATCAATTTCTGCAAAGGGATGCCAATTATTGCTAAAGCAGGTTCCTGGCATGCAAGTTATTTGAGTGAAGGAGATACAGTGCAGCATTGTAGGAACCATCACTCCTATAAAATTTTATAGTTGCATTTTCAAGAGGCCCAAGGTCATGTTTCATACAGAGGCCATAAGCCCAAAAGTAGCACATAAAGCATATTTGTTTATTGTATAGGCTGATGGAGAAATGAGCATGTCTAGGAGGGCAGACATCCAAGCCACTTTAAAGCTGCCTCCCATTTTATGAGCTCCATGGGACTTGGCCAGAAACTTTGCTATTTGAGCTAATGGTGACCCCCTCAACTGGGAGAAATCTCTCCTCATTCAAGACTCCCAATGAGCTTTACCTAACTCCCTTTCAGAAATGAGCATTCTTTTAGAATACGTTTATTTGTGTCCATTCCCCTTTAAAAGACTAAGAATGTCTTCAATGGGAAATCTTTTTGAGTCAGACTGGCTCCTGATACAGGTGCTAGAACACACAAAAACTCTGTGTTTGGTAGTGTTCACTGACTCTGTCTCTGAAGGAAAATGTACAGTTTAATAGATATTTTTTTCTTAACACATTTCTGTACACCAACAAAGGTTCATGGCAAGATCATTTGCTAGTAAAAGTCTTTGTTTCTAAGAATCTATACATTTAAAGCACAGGAGTTTAAGAAAAAGAGATTTATACCTCAATTTCCCAAACTCCGCTCCAAGGGATTCTAACTCTCAATGTTCTAGAGATTCATGATATGCATTTACTATCAAGGGATTTTAAGAAAATTCCACCTTTACAAACTGAATTTTTTAAGCCCTTCCCTGTTCATATAAATTTTTTTGTATCATTGAATTGTTTTATCATTTAACACCTATGATTATCCCTGTGGAATTGATGTTCCCAAGAACACATTTTGGGATTGTTGCCTTGACATGAGATTTCATGAGAAAAAATAAATTCAATATGTGTTATTCCAGTTCTTTCAAATGTGTTTATCTTAACAATCTTCAGTATAAGTTTCCAAGGTCACATTTATTTTCTCAGTTTATTTTTGGTGGCCATATAACAGTTAAAAAAATTAATTAAACACAAAAATATGGTATCTAAAATAAATGAAATAGGTATTAAATACATACCTCCTTTTAGTTTATTTTTAGCAGTTATATAACAGGCAAACAAAAATACTTTTTCTTAATCTGTGGTACATAAAATTATTCTCCAACAGTTACCTGCAGCATCTCTCTCTCTCAGCCTCCCCAGGGGTTAGGATTTGTTATGTGACTTGCTGTCAGTTAACAGGTGGGCAGAATTGACAGAGGCTTGTTTTGAGCCTAAGCTTGAGTGAATTCAAGTTTACACAGCAGGAACTCCCAGCCTCCCCACCACAATGTAACTCAGGTGGCTCCTTCTATTCCAGTGTCTTCCTGAAGGACATCTGTAGTATATATAGGGCCACCCAGTCAACTTTCCAACATGTAACCTGAAACTAAACTGCCCCAATTAACCTATGAATGTATAAGTAAGAAATAAACAAGTGTTTATTGTCTTACATTGCTGATATTCTGTAATTGTTTATTGAACATCAAAAGACAATGTTAAATGCTTATTATGGATAACTCTGCTAAAGAAATTGTCTGTGAAACCTGTCTCCACTTGAAGCCCTCCACTTTTCTACTCAACCAAGAGCGTTCTTGTTTTTTTTTATTATTATTTTTAGTTATACATGACAGTAGAATGTATTTTGACATATTTTACATACATGAGTGTAACTTTCCATTCTTTAGATTGTACATGATGTGGAGTTTCACTAGCTGTGTATTCATATATGAACATAGGAAAGTGATGTCCGATTCATTCTACTATCTTTCCTATCCCATCCCCCCTTCACTCATTCACCTTTTTCTAATCCAATGAACTTCTATTCTTCTCTCCCCCCACCCTCTTACAGTGTGTTAGCATCTGCATACCAGAGAGAACATTTAGCCTTTCGTTTGGGGGAATTGACTTATTTCACTTAACATGATGGTCTCCAGTTCTATCCATTTGCCAGCAAATGGCATAATTTCATTCTTCTTTATGCTGAGTAATATTCCATTGTGTATACATACCATATTTTCTTGATCTATTCATCTGTTTAAGGGCACTTAGATTGCTTAACTATTGTGCATTGAGCTGCTATAGACATTGATGTGGCCGTACCACTGTTCTATACTCTTGAAACACATTAGTATCACTTAAATCTTAACTCTGTTTTTCCAAATCTAAGGAAAACTGTCTCTTTCTTATTCAGCATTAAGCACACTTTACTTCTAACTATTATAAACACCATTTTCCTCTCTTGACTTCCTTGTCATTCATTGTCCTGATCATTTTTGTTTGTTTGCTTTTTTGTTTTTCCAACTTACAGAAGTTGAACAACTTTGTTGGATCACTGACCTCTGCTTGGCCTAACAGACTATTAAAGTTTTTTTTAACTCCTTTTTAGTATCTTTATACATGTCCTTCAAAAATTGTATTTGTATATTGAATACTACATTTATATCCCATGTCCCAAAGTCTATAGTTATATGTCTAATTGTCCACTCAGCATTTTCAACAATATTTTTAATGGGCATCTCTGTCACTGAGGGTTGCAAACAGAACCTTCTATAGCTACCTCCATAGGAATGCATTAAGAACAGAATCTCTTTGAAGCCTAGAGAATCAGGCATAACAGCTACAGAACAAGGCATAGCAATCTGCCATAGATGTCACTGGGCACTAGCACTGCAGTGTCCATCACTATCCATGGGCACTGTTGCTGAGGCCAAATTTGTTGCTGTCTTTTATCATCAGTGGAAACTCAACAGCATCTCCTCCTTCACACAGATCTCTTCCAGATATCAATGTCATGCAGATGCTTTTGATTGTCAATGCCCAGGTCACACTTATACAGCTACTACAAGGAAAGCTAGGAAAGAAGATTGGGACTTGTACTTTGGAAAATCAGTATTGTAACACAGATAGAAGCTACTTAAACTTAATATGTCAATCATATAGTTTTTGCTTATTCTGTGGTAACATTTTTTTCCAATGGCTCCAAATAAAAAGTGAAGAGGGAGAAGATGAAAAGTTTATAGTGCAACTGAGACATTCTGGAATTCAGGCTGATGGAGGCTTTGATCTCAAGATGTGATCACCAAGAATAGAGAGTCTACATCTTGGGAGCAAATGTTTACTCCTCACACATCAGATAGAGCAGTAATATCTAGGGTATATAAAGAACTCAAAAAGCTAAATCCAAAAAAACAAACAACCCAATCAATAAATCATGGGCCAAGGACTGACCAGACATTTCTCAGAAAATGATATCCAATCAATCAACAAATATATGAAAAAAGTGTTCATTATCTCTAGCAATTAGAGAAATGCAAATCAACACTACTCTAAGATTTCATCTCACTCCAGTCAGAATGGCAGCTATTATGAATACAAACAATAATAAGTGTTGGGGAGGATGTGGGAGAAAAGGCACACTCATACACTGTTGGTGGGACTGCAAATTGGTGCAGCAAATATGGAAATCAGTACGGAGATTCCTTGGAATATTGGGAATGGAACCACCATTTGACCCAGCTATCCCCCTCCTCAGTCTATACCCAATGGACATAAAAAGAGCATACTACAGGGACACAGCCACATAAATGTTTATAGCAGCTCAATGCACAATAGCTAAACTGTGGAACCAACCTAGATGTCCTTCAGTGAATAAATGGATTAAAAAATGTGGCATATATACACAATAGAATATTACTCAGCAATAAAAGAGAATAAAAATCATGGCATGTGCAGGTAAATGGATGGAGTTAGAGAAGACAATGCTAAGTGAAGTTAGCCAATCCCCCCCAAAAAAATGCCAAGTATTTTCTCTGATATAAGAGGCCATTGGAGAGCTTTGAGTGAAAGAGGTTTCACATATGATTTGCATTTTAAAGAATATCTGTTTTCTTTAAATGCATTGTTGGGCATCAACAGAAAACCTGTGCCTAAGAAGCGATTTCAGTTATCCACACAAGATGATTATCTCCTGGACAAAAATAATAGTGGTGGAAATGGAAGGAAGTTTGTGTTCATTAGTTATTCATCACTGTGACTAGAATACCTGACCAGAACAACTGAGAGGAGAAAAAGTTTATTTTGGGCTCACACTTTCAGAGATTCTGTCCACAGTCATCTGATTGAGGTAGGGAGAAGGAGCATGGGAGGAATAGATGAACTCTAGATAGGGCAGAGGGATGGGAGGGGAATGGATGGGGCGTGGGGTTAAAAATGATGATGGAATGTGATGAACATCATTATCCAAAGCACACGTATGAAGACAAGAATTGATGTGAATATACTTTGTATACAACCAGAGATATGAAAAATTTGTGCTCTATATGTGTACTATGAATTGTAATGCATTCCACTGTCATTTATGAATTTTAAAAATTAATAAAAAAAAGATGTGATCACCACGCCAAACTAAAAGGGGGCATAATAAATTTTGATAGAGCTTTCAATGTTCCCACTTAGAAGTAATGTGTATTACCTTTGCTTGCAATTCATTTGCGGAAGCAAATCATATAAGCATGCGTAATATGACAGAGGATAGAATGGTGCAATCCTACCTTTCTCTCGGGTGAGGAGAACTGAAATTTTTGAGACTGAACCTGTGATTACCAAGTATAGGAGAGGTGGATGAAATTTACTGAGTAGCCAAGAAGTTTGGGAAATATTTGTCACATGATCACAAATGTAAAATTGTATCACAAATTGATTATTCACACCAAATATCTTTTCTTACTCATTTCAGTTTTCTTCAGCTGTTCTTTGAAATATATTATTAAGTAACTCAATTTGTTATGGTTTAGATATGATGAATCTTTCCAAAAGTTCCTTCATTTAATGCAGGAATGTTCAAAGCTGAAATGATCAGATCAAGCTAACTACGACCTAATCAGTGACTTGATCTGTTTGATGTTAATAATTCGAAAGGGCTACTGTTCTGGGTAGTACTGTAGGCAGGTAGGGTGTGGCTGTAAGAAGTAAGTCACTAGGTGTGTGCCCTTGGGGATTACATTTCTCATCCCTAACACCTTGTGCTATCTCTCTCTAGAGGTTAACCAGCTGCCCTGAGCTGATAGCTTTTCCCCACCACACCCTCTGCCATGATGTTCTGCGCACCTAGGTCCCAGAGCAATGGAGTCAGATGACTGTGGACAGAATCTCTGAAAGTGTGAGCCCAAAATAAACGTTTTCTCCTCTCAGTTGTTCTGATCAGGTATTTTAGTCACAGTGATGAATAACTAATGAACACAAACTTCCTTCCATTTCCACCACTATTATTTTTGTCCAGGAGATAATCATCTTGTGTGGATAACTGAAATCGCTTCTTAGGCACAGGTTTTCTGTTGATGTCCAACAATGCATTTAAAGAAACCAGATATTCTTTAAAATGCAAATCATATGTGAAACCTCTTTCACTCAAAGTTCTCCAATGCCCTATTATCATAGTGAGGATAAAACTGGGAATCCTGTACCATGACTTTGACCCAGCCTCATCTCATAAACAAGCTCCTTGGTCTCTGGAATCCAGCCTCTCAGGACATCCCCTGCCTCAGTGCACTTGAACTTGGAGCTGTCGAGCATGATGTTTCTTTGTCTAAAGTGCTCCTCCCACAGATTTTTAACCTGTCTTGCTCTTTAGCATCACTCAATTCTCAGATTACAATTTACTTTGTTTTCTATTATGTTTTTCACCAGGTTAAGTGACTATTTATTTATTCACTTAGCTGTGCCTGGTGAAATACCTGGCAGACTGTCAGTGCTTATCAATATTTATTGAGTGTATAAATGAGTGAGGAAATGAATGACTAAACAATATGCCTTATTCACTGCATCATACCACTTCTAAATACCTGTATAGAGGACATGAAGTAACAATGAGTACAAACTTTTTCAAAATTTATAAATGTTGGGGATTTTAACACAAAACATCAACTCATATTTTATTCCTAAATCACACTTCCTAAATCAGCCTTTTCAGTGATGCCTCAGATCCTTAGAACTGTATGAAAAAGAATGTTATGAGTCTGGAACCAAAATACCTTTCTAGATTAAATGACTTAAAAATTCTCCATTATTATACATGTTAAAATTTAATCCAAATGGATAGTAAACCATTCCTCCAACTTCATAAGAATAACTACTTCATCTGAAGGAAACCCTTCAATCTCCCAGAAGCAAATCTAGAAACGCATATTCTGCAAAAGCAATAGGAAATTTTCTCCTCTTATCTAAATCCAGTCCCTCCACAGTTGCTCTGAATCCATCTTCTCTTTTGTTGTCAGAGAGTTCATTTCTCTATGATATTTTTATCCATTTCTAATTTTTAAAAACAGATTTACTGAGGTATAATTCATCTAGAGTAAAATTACACCTGTTTTGAAAGTGCATCTGTGAAATCATTAACACTTTAAAGATGGTCAACATGTCGACCACTCTAAAACCTTCCTCAACCACCACTTCCCCACACTCCACAGTGGCTGTAGGCAACTGAAAATATCCTTTGGATCTTTGTCCTTTTCGTTTTTGTTTTCCAGAATTTTATATGAATCAAGTCATATAGGATGTATCCTTCCATGTATAGCTGCTTTCACTCACTGTAGCTCTTTTGAGGTTTAATCACAATGCTTCTTGTTATTATTGAGTAGCATTCTTTTGGATAGATGTGCTGCACTTTGTCTATCCATTCACCTCTTGATGAAATGCAGGTTATCTTGAATTTTTGGCTATTACAAATAAAGCATCTGTGAGTATTTATGTATAAATACTTATGTAAGTCCATAGGTTTAAATGATTGAAGGTAAATATCAGAAAATAGAATGGCTAGATCTTATGACAAGTCTACATTTAAATGCGTAAGATACTGCCAAACTATTTTCCACATTTTCCAAAATGTTTTCCAAATGTTTTATAGTTCAACCTCCAATGTCCAAGAATTCAAATTTCTATATATTCTCCCAACAATCAGATCAGTCTTAAAAGAGATTAGTCAGGGTTGATTTTTTTATTCAGAAAAGAATACATAAGCCATTATAATTGGTCAGAGTAGTAGTAGTAGTATCCCATTTTTTCATTTGAATTTCTTTATCAATTAATAATATTGAATACCTCTTTATATGTCTATTTGCCACCCATCTATCTTCATCGATGATGTGTTTGTTCAAATATTTTCCCCCATCTTTTAAAATGAGTTGTTTTCTTATTGAATTTTAATAGTTCACTAAATATTCTAGCTATATGTCCTTTGTTATTTCAGAAATATGATTTGTAATCATTTTTATTTCACTTGGATATTTCACAAGGATCTCAACTTTTAAAAAAATCCAAAATTTGGGGCTGGAGTTGTGGCTCAGTGGTAGAGTGCTTGCTTTGCACATGCGAGACCCTGGGTTTCATTCTCAACACCACATAAAAATAAATAAATAGTAAAGGTATTGTGTCCAACTACAATGAAAAAATAAATATCTAAAAAAATCCAAAATTTCATAAACTCTTCCTAATGCTATTTTTATTACCTTTTTTCTCAGGCATTTATCAATGGCCCCAGCTTCCTGTCTGCCTTTCTTCTCCTTCCACCACATTCTGTCTGAACTCCTCTGTTCTCCTCTGTCCCAGCACTACCCCCCTCCTTCTTTTTTAAACTACAGCTTTGTCCACTTCAGTTATCTTCATGAATGTGGTTTTTATTGTTGTTTTCTCCAATCCAGTCCCCGTGGCAGCTGATGTCCTTGAACATGCCTGTGTCCCTGCTTTAATGATCACATGCCTGTCTCACAGGGACTGTTTTAGTCAGTATTTTCACTGCTGTGACTATCAGACCCAACCAGCACAACTGTAGAGGAGGAAAAGTTTATTTGAGGGCTCATAGTTTCAGAGGTCTTAGTCCTTAGACGAGAGACTCCATTCCTTGGGACTCCAGGTGAGGCTGAACATCATGGTGGAGTGCGTGGCAGAGGGAAGCAGCTCACCTGAGATCAGGAAGCAGAGAGAGAGAGACTCCACTTTCCAGATACAAACATATACCCCAAAGCCACGCCCTAATTCCCACTGCCTCCAGCCACACCCTACCATTTCAGGTACCACTCAGTTAATCCCTATCAGGGGATTAATTCACTGATTGGATTAAGACTCTTACAACCCAATCATTTCCCCTCTGGACCTTCTTGCATTGTCTTACACATGAGGTTTTGGGGGACACCTCACATCCAAACCAAAGCAGGAACCCTTTCAATGACTTCCCATTACTATAAGGGTAAACTTAAAAATAAACACAACCTTTATCTTGACCTGTTAGACACATCATAACCTATCTCCTTACTACTGTATTCCCATCAAGCTGAACAACTTCTGACCCTCAAAAGCAGTATCCTTTTTCTCCTCCTCAACTTACAACAAATTGAAACATTTGCCAGGCTGCATCCTGCCTGTCTTAATGTCCTCGCTGGGGCATGACTCCATATGGCCACAGATCTTGTCTTGTCTATCTCTAGACTCCCAGAACCTGGCAAGTGCCTACCTCCACGTCAGCACAGCCACCTACAATCTCCCAGGCAAAGTCAATCTCATCCTTATCTATTATTCTCTGTGGTCATCTTTCTATAAAGGCAATTCTTGTGTGATTACACTTAGGTTTTCCACTACTGGAGGAGTTTTGCAAGGGTTCCTTCAATGGTTTGCCTGATCAATGAGACAGGATCCCTGGAAGTCCCTGACATACTACCTTCATGCACTTTATTTTACTTCTTTACCTAATTCCTTTCTTCCTTCTTGTACTCATAATAAATACAACAGATTTTTAAATTAATATCATCAATCGATTAGAAAGTGATGGATATTCTCCACTGAATACACAGTAACTATTAAATTTATATAAATATGTGCCTATGTACACTACAAACAGCTAAGGGGCTTTATGCATCTATATAATACATTTTCAATAAAAGTATATTATTCTTTAAAGTTCTCATGTACAGCACATGTGAGCATAGGCAGACACTTTTATATAAATAGTTAGATACATGTTACATTTCTAACCTATAAATATAATGTTCAGGGAGGGTGTGTATTATTTCTATATAACTATATATAGATGTGCATATAATACTGCATATATATAGCAGATTGTAAAAACTTTAGGATATAACGAGTTGCACCATAAAAATGGAATATTTTAAAAATAGAAATAGCATCTTTCCACTGAGGGAAAAGACTCACAAATAGTGGTTTCACAAACATACTGTGACAAGCTGAGGGTTTTCCTGTGTCGTCAAAGGACTCCAGGGCAGTTGATTTAAGGTTGCCTTTCTCAAAGTGTCACCCAAGGGCCAGTCGTACCAGAGTCCTTCTGTGTATGTCAAGCATGCAGTCTCCAGGACACCATCTCAAACCCACCACACCAGCATATGTGGGGGCTGAGTCTGCAAATCAGGATGTTTAATGAGCTTGACAGATGATTCTGTTGGATGCTGTATTCCAAGAATCCGTGGTCTAAGGCGCCCTGCTTGGGCAAACAGGCTCGTGTTGAAGAATGAGAAGCAAGATGGAGGAACAGCTGTGAGTGGGAAGTTGGAAATTGTGCGTGGGGAAGCACAGAAGGCTGGCTGCATGGTGGGTGCAGGATTCAACAGGGTGTGGGTGATTAAAGTGGGTCCTTGTTTCAATGAGGACCTTATGTTCTCCTTCAGGTTAAGGAAGCAAGACTCTCAGCTGTCTGTGTCTTCATTTCTCACTTCCTTTTCACTCCCCTCCTGTTCTTTGACCTTTCCTAAGCATTGCTTTCCACCACAACAGGCTCTGAATCTCCGCAGAGCTCTGAGCTGTCTTGCTCTCTTGTCCCTCTCAGCTTCTCAGAGCAGATCTGGACTCTGGATGAAGTGTGGAGTGGCAGTCACCACCCAATGTCTTGGGAAAAGACACCTCTGAAATCAGGTGACTACTGCTCTGGTGGGTCATCCGTGGTGAGAGGCACCATAGAGATCATTTATGCTAACACGGTGCCTTGTTTTAAGCAGAGCAAATAGCTTTAGGAAGCAATTTAAAAACTTCAAGATCAAAAAGCAACTTCACAGCTGATCTGCTTAGTATCCAAGTCGCGTCTCTCTCACTTGATCTTCCAGAAATCCATTGTAATACATCTTTAAGTGGAACAGTTGTCTATTATCCTCTGTAGGCACCACGCAAGTCATTTTCATGAATAAATGAGACATTAAATTATTAATTGATAAATGACCAGATGATGAATGAAAATATTTATGAAAAGAGAAAATTAAAAATAGGTTTCACAATCAGGTAGACATTGTACAGTTTCTGAACACTCAAATATAGGTAATAAACTGCATTTAAAAGAAAAGATATCTTTCTCTGTAACCTGTTACTTTATATTTCATAATATGTAATATACGCAACACTGAGTTCTAAAACACTTCCCATATAGGATCCCATTTGGCATGTTTAAAAAATGTGAACAGATATTTATAAATCTGTCCATACGTTTTAAAAACTGATGTTGTGAGATATTAAATTTTTTATATTTTATGCAGCTGACAATAAGCAAAATCAGGACATAAATTCAGACACAAATCCAGAAGTATTCAACTCTTCTATGGACAGTGAAGGAGGAAGATTTTACATTTAGAAGCCCTTCACAGAACATTTTTTAGAGACATAAATAGTCTCAATCTTGGAATATTATTTAAGCCAAATATATAGAAATGCTCCCAATGTTATATGCAAATAAATTAAATTAGCTAAACCAAGTGCAGTGGTGTATGCCCGTAATCACAGCAACTCAGAAGGCTGAGTCAGGAGGATGGTGAGTTCAAACCCAGCCTCAGCAACTGACTGAGGCCCTAAGCAACTCAGGAGACTGTCTCAAAATAAGAAATAAAAAGCACTGGGGAGCTGGCTCAGTGGTTAAGTGACCCTGGGTTCAATTCCTGGTACCAAAAAAAAAATCAAATTAACTACATTATTTTGTAAGTACCACTAAAATTGAAGAAAAATAAGTAAAGATAAATATGAAAAGAAACAGTGCTGTTAAAGACTAGAATCCATGGTGATCTGGTGGATTTTTCTCTTAACAAACACCTGGCCCCACCATCAGCTCATGCATCTCTTCCACTATTTCAATTACAGCCCTTAATTCTATCCACACTAGAAAGCCCAAGAGTCCATCAGAAATAGGAGATGCTCCCCTTCATATATTTATTTAATTTCTAATTAATAATGTTAAATATTTTAATTAAAAATTAATGTATTTCATATGGAATATGCACAAAAACATCTTTAAATAACACTTCAGAGTTGTATATAGTAATTTTTAGCACATCATTTGGGCTACAATGGAGTCTTCAGGAAAAACATTAATTTCAGAGGTGGCATGTTATTCCTTCACTTGATTATTCCTTCACATGACTATTCCATAATTAATTATCAATTGTTAGTGACAAATTATTTTATAAATAAGGTTATATTGAGGATCTTTACATATGAATAACATATCTGTATTTGTGGCTATTTTTTCATGGTATATGTTTATAAAAATATTTTAAATTCCTACTTCTATAGGCTAAATCTAAAAATATTTGTGCATTGACTGGGCATTTCTTTTTAACAAGCTACTGAAACATAGTGGTTATAATAGTGTATATATATTTTATGATGATTTAATTTTAAGCCAAAATAAAGATGAATTTGAGAAAAAGACAACAGTTTACTGTAAACTTAATCATTTGAGAGAAAAATTGCCACCACATTTTGACTGTTAAATATTTATTGGAATAAGCTAGTATGACGCCTAGTACCCAAAAAGCAGCAACTGGTCTAGCTGATGATATTCTTTCCCCTATCTTAATAAGCATTAGAATAGAATTTATTTGCATTCACCTGGCAAAGTCAACAGGACTTCATTCTCTTGCCAGAAGATAATATGAATTCCTTGGCTAGGTGCCACTGTTTAGGTTGCAAGCTTTTCACATTTCAACTGTGTCTCAAGTGTGCATAATGTATTTATCTACCATATTAATGACAAGTTGCTAGGACCTACAGAGTAGTAGTAATAAATTCTGTAGATGTTTTGGTAAGATGCACATGGTTGCAGCATAAAAAATTAGTTTTAAAAAATGAAAAGGATTATCATGTCAATAAAATTTCACTCAACCCAGTAGTTTGGGTATCTCAATAGATATCTCCACATAGTGCAGAAAAGGCAACACACAACCAATGTGAGTTCATCTTCTAATTAATTGATCAGGTGACCTCCAGAGCTTCCACTTTCTATTTGATGTATTAATTTTCTACTTCTGCATAACAAATTAGCTCGAAAGTGAGGAGCCTAAAACAATAAAAATTTATCCTTGTTTGTGTGGATCAGGAATCTGGGAGCACCTTTCTTAAGTCCTTTGGTTCAGGATCTCTCATAAGGGGACAATCAAGGTTTTTGCTGGGACCACAAAGGTCAGGTTGGGGAGAATTTACTGAAAAAAAAAAAAAAAAAGCTCATTATGAGGCTATTTGCAGGCCTCAGAAGATTCTATTCCAAGTTCACTGTCTATTGACAATGTGGGCTTCTCCAGGAATCTGCTCACATATGGAAGCAAGCTTCCCCCAGAAGGGACAGGGAGAGAAAAAGAGGGAGAGAGAGAAAACACACACACACACACACATAAATATATGTGTGTGTGTGTGTGTGTATGTATATATATGTGTGTGTGTGTATGTGTGTATATATATGTATATGTGTGTGTGTGTGTGTGTGTGTATTATGGCTCCTTTGACCTTAACCCTGGAAGTGACAACTCATTACTTTTGTTTGTCTTTTACCCCCTTAGCTTCAAAGTGAATATTTAGAGAATTCCATATGGAAGTGAGTAAAAACTAGGAGTCAGAGTTTATTAGAAGCTACTTTAGAGGTTTACTATCACTTTGGTGCTAAGCAAAAGAAAGCCTCTGGTTAGTCCAGCCTACTTGACAAGAAATTTCATCTCTCAATTCATAAGACCTACTCTATTAATAGGCTCAGAGAACCTGAGTCAGATCAAGATGGTGCATGTGACTTGCAGCCAATCTCAATAACATCAATAGGAGTCACAGAGTGTGCCTAACCAAGACTGTGGGACAAAGTTATGTCATCTCTCATAATTAACAATTCTCCTTTTGTTCAGTAGTTCTGAAATTTAGACTGGGTTTTCTATTGGGTTTGTCAATCAGACAGAACAAACACAAGATTTGAGCATGCACTACAAACTACTCATCATGAACTTGAAGTTGATTCAAGTAGAAATAAAGTTAGGAGGAACCATCAGCCCTCTTCACATAGTAGACATAAATAATGTATTGAAGACTGTGAACCGATAAGGCCAGAAGGCATAATTAAGTTGACAAGCTTATTTACATTCTTGAAGTTTCCGCTGCACTGCCTTTCCTCACTCTAGCCACAGTGAAGGTCCCAAGAAAATATGCTTCTGATCAGTTTTCTTAGAATAAAAAAATTGAGCCCACTTTGCCAACAGCTCTACACTAGAGTCAGCAAACATTTTCTGCAAAGGGCTGGGATAAATATTTTGAGTATTGCAGGCCATTTATAATCTGTCACACATTCTTTGTTTCGCTATGATTTGTCATTTATATCACCTTTTAAATTTAAAAATCATTCCTAGTTTATAGGTGATACAAAATAATCCACAGGTCAAAGTTTTCAATGGCTGCTATTTTTCAATTCATGATGTTCAACATAACATGCTAGATCTATCAGAAGTGATTGCTGTCATTAGCGCTTCATTTATTGAAGAGTTGTGAGGACATTATGGATGTTCAGTGAGTTAAATCTGATGGTACATTGTTTTTTCTTCTTCCCCTTAGACGGAGAGATGACTTGAGACAAGAATCCACATTAATTCATAAGCAGTGGTGGTGTGTTCAGATTGTAAAATTCATGGAAAGAGCAAGACATGAATGATTACAAAAGAGAGATGAAGCAGAATCTCTTAGAACTGTTCTACAGAGCAAAACCACCTGCTCCTATGACAGTCCCAATGCAGTAGTGTGCTATCTGAATGTTGATCAGTCTTCTTCCTCAGCTATTTCAGTGATTCTCAACAGACTCAGAAACAAACAGCATGGCTCAACAGTATAGACATTCTCTCATCAGCCTTCTCTGCCTTCAATACATTATTTATGTCTACTTGGTGAAGAGGGGCTGCTGGTTCCTCCTAACTTTATTTTACTTAAATCAACTCCAAGTTCATGATGAGTATTTTGTAGAGCATAAGAAATATGCTTTCTTATTTCTTAGAATAAAAGAAATTGAGCCCAATAAGAAAGCATATCTTGAGCTCTGTATTATTTTCTATGGCTGCTATAACAACGTTCCATAATCTTGATATCTTTAAACAATAAAAATCTATTCTCTTGCAGCTCTGGAGGACAGAGTTTGAAATCTATTTCATTTGACTATTTCAAGGACTTAGGGGAAAATGTGTCCCTTACCTCTACCAACTTCTGGCACTACTGGCATTCCTTGGCCTGTGGGTGCATCCCTCCAATTTCCATCTCCATGGTAACACTCCATTCTCCTCCTTCATGTGTGTTAATTCTCTCTTCCATCCTCTTCTAAAGATACTTGTGACCACACTTAGAAACTAAAATAATGTAGGAGAATGGCTCTAACTCAAGAGCTCAACCTCATCACATCCTAAAAGAGCCCTTTCCTATATAAGATAATAGTCACAGGTCTCAGATATCAGGACTTGATGCCATTGGAGGCCATCTTTTAGCCTACAAAAACAATCATTATGTGCAACACTCAGAAAGCCCAGTGTGCTTTAGAATAAGGATGATTTGATTGAAATTAGCCATTATTAAAATGTATATTAACTGTCATTTTGTATCCCAGCACCACAAAACAAAAACAAAACTCTGAATAGAACAAGAATGAAACTCAGGAATGGAACAAATATTTGCTAACATATACCTAGTAAGAGATTAATATTCAAACTATGTAGAAAACTCCTAAAACTAAAAAATTACAGCAAAAATAGTTGAAAATGGACAAAGAAGTTAAATAGAAATTTCTACAAAGAGTAAATAAAAAATGGTCATTAAGCCAGGTGCAGTGACACACACCTCTAATCCCAGAAGGTTGAGAGGCTGAGGCAGGGTGATCACAAGTTCAAAGCCAGACTCAGCAAAAGTGAAGACCTAAGCAACTCATTGAGACCCTGTCTCTAAATAAAATACAAATTAGGGCTATGAATGTTGCTCAGTGGTCAAGTGTCCCTGAGTTAAATCTCTTGTATTCTCTCCTCAAAAAAAAATGGCTATTAAGCACACAAGGAGATAGATGTTCAACATCTCTGTAAGACAAATGCAACTCAAGACTACAATGAAGATCACCTCACAACTATTAGGATGGCTATTACAAAATAAACTGAAAATAACAAGTGTGCAATTGAATGTGGAGAAATTGGAACCGTTGTTCTTAGTTAGTAAGAATATGAAGTAATATAGCTATTGTGTAAAGTAATATGACATTTTCTAAAATAGTTAAACATAAAATTACAACATGATCAAGCAATTTCACCTCTTAGCATATACCCAAAAGAACAGAAAGCAACATCTTGAAGAGATATTTACACTTCTGTGTTCATAGTAACATTATTTATGGTATCTAAAATATGGAAGCAACCCATATTCATCAGTGACTGAGTGGATAAGCAAAATGTGGTATATGCATATACACATGTATATATGCATATATGTATATAATATATATTTATACACATGATATGTTAATGCAATGTTATTCCTATTTAAAAATTCTAATCAAAGCTGCAAGATGCATGAATTTTCATGACATTATGCTAAGTGAATTAAACTGGTCACAATGGTACAAATAGTGTATGACTGACTTACTTACATGAAGTAATCAGAGTATTCAGGATCATAGAGCCAGAAAACAGAATGGTGGTTTCCCTAGGATAGGTAGAGGAAATGATTTATGAATATAAAGTTTCAATTTTGCAAGATGAAAAGAGATCTGGAGATGGATGGTTGCAATGGTTATTCAACAATATGAATGTACTTAAAAGATCACTGAATTTGTACACTAAAATTTCTTAAAAATAAATTTATACCATACCTTTAAAAATTGGAAAGAAATTTAAAGATATTCATTGAGCTAGATTTGGTTCTTGGAAGCTTCTTGTCTAGAATAATAAATCATGTACTGATTTATAAGTTTTGCCTATTTTTTGGCACAAATACCCTCAACAAAGCTGATATCAAGCTATCAGTGTGACATCACTGTATATTTTGTTGCCAAAGATATGTAGTACATCACCATTTTAGTATTTCCATCATTCAGATATAGCAAATAACACCCAAAGCTTAGATAACAGTAAAACTTAGATAAATTAGGCAGTGATGAGTTTTGAATATTTACTACTTTTGTAGTTAATACCATTTATGTAATCATAAGCACATATGAGTCAATTTTCGGGACTGAACTGAGGACTGAACTCAGGGGCACTCTAACACTGAGTCGCATCCCCAGCCCTATTTTGTATTGTATTTAGAGATAGGGTCTCACTGAGTTGCTAAGTGCCTCACTGTTGCTGAGGCTGACTTTGAACTTGAGATCCTCCTGTCTCAGCCTCTGGAGCCACCGGGGATTCCATGTGTGTGCCACTGCTTGCAGCACATATGACTCAATTTTTAATAATGACTCTGTTTAACAACTAGTTAACAAAATTTCTGAAAATTTAGCAAGATCTAATCTCCAAAGGCACAACCCCAAGAACACATTGCCTTTACCCAAGGATGTTGCTTTCAGTTCTTTGGGGCATGTACTCAGAGGTTAGTGTGGCTGACTAGCATAGAACTCGTCACCTTGACATATTCTGACATGCTACAAAATTTACAGACTGAAAAGTTGCCAGAAAACAGAAGAAGGAAGTCTAAAATGCTTCCACCTCACAAAGTCAATGCAAGGTCCTGGCCCAGGTTGGTGGTTCTGTTCTCTTTCTGGTAAGAGGGGTGTAGAGATCTCAGACATCAGTTCTTAGTTTCTCTTCTCTGCAGGAGAGACTCATCAACCTCATCAGAGGTGTGCACAGTCCTAGCCTCTTCCAGAACCACCCTCTCCATCATTTTCAATGTCTCCTTGTCTGGAGATTCCCTTCCTCCCCTCAGTGAAACCACCTCTGCCTGTAACAGCATCACCTTGAGAACACTTGCCTCTTAAAACTACACTTGGAAATGAAAGTTTAGAGGCTCATTTTCCAGATGCCTCGCCACTGCCGAGGCTGCCTTCTCTTCCTCCTCCTCCTCCTCCTCCTCCTCCTCCTCCTCCTCCTCCTCCTCCTCCTCCTCCTTCTCCTCCTCCTCCTCCTCCTTTCCCCTTACCCCCTTCACCCTGCCCTACATCTAGTCAGAGGACATTAGCTATAAAAGTTTTACTCTAAAATTGAAAGAAAAAATACATCAAAGTAAAGGAGACATTGTTTTCAGCCTTGTATTTAATTTCAATTTCTAAAACTGCCTAACAAAATGAGGTAAATTAGACTAAAATATGTATCAATGATAATGGTGAGTTCAGTCCATGTAGAGTTTTAAGAAAATCAGAAACTCAGTAGGAAAGTGCTAGTCATTTAAATTGATGATGTTTAAATTCAGAGTAAGTGGGAAAAATAGGGTTTTCAACTTAACCAATAAACAACTCCCCCTTTAAGATATCCTGTAAGTTGATTTTTTCTTGAGAGTCTAAAATTGTGTGGTCCTCAAGGACTCCTGAATCTCAAAAGATTAATAACTAGAAAAAAATTTCACATGGAATGAAGTTGGCCTAGATGAACCCTAACACTGTAACAAACTGTTATATCCAATGTAGCATACATTTGTTGGTATTGGCTGACATCTTTTCTCCTTCTTATAACAGTACCCTAGCTTCCTTCTGATAATAACTCAAGTCCACTGTTCATTGGATGATTTGACAAGATCCCAACTCTTCTATGATTAGAGAGTCTGTGTCATGTATTGGTCACCTAACATCTTTCAAATAACCCAATTTTGGGTGGTAGTTTCCTAGATTCAAATTATGCCTTCCTGGTAGAGCAGTCAGAACTCAACTTCCCCATGTCTCCTTGCTGCTAAGGTATAAATATGTCATGTGGGAATAATAGGTTGATTTACTTTCCATGATTTGAGCAAGAACAACATGATAAAGCAGTGGTTCATTATATTAGTCAGATTTCTATTGCTGTAGCAAAATACCTGAATGAAACATCTTAAAGGAAAAAGATTTATTTTGGTTGAAAGTTTCACAGGCTTCAGTCCATGGTCAGCTTTGCTCATTTGATTCTGGGCCTGTTTTGAGGTAGTAATCATGGAGGAAAGATGTGGCAGAACAGAACAAATCTGTTCACCTGATAAGGGCCAGAGTCTGGAGGACCAGGGCCAAGATAGGTTCTCCAAGGGTGCCACAGTCTGGCTGGGCACAAAATCACAAGCCACCACACACCTTGTAGATTCAAACAGCAACTCTTTATTCCCGAACTCATACCGGCACTCTACACAGGTTCTGGGGAAATCCATGTTCTGGGCCAAATCCATGTTCTGGGCCAAATCCACATTCTGAATCCCAAATACTCTCTGAATCCATGAGAACTCAACGGGAACTCAAGGAGCAGCGTGCCTGAGGCAGCAGGATACGCCCTATTCCCAGCAGGGTACACCTTAAACCTGGAACCGCCCTAAACCCAAGGAGCAGGATACTCCCTAAAACCTGATCCGCCCTAAACCCGGATCCACCCTGGTCCTTGAGCAGGGTCACCTTACTCAAGCATACATGCAATGTCACTGCAAATGACCTGGTCCAAAGGCAAGCCCATTTACACAATGGAGAGTCCTTCCTCTAAGCAACATGGGGTAGGCTGACAAGAAAATTTCGATGCGTCATTCCTACTTGGCAATGGCTCTCAGCATCTCCCCCCTTATGATTAATTAAACAACAAGCAATGTGCCTGGTAGGTTGTCCAATTCAACATATGGTTCTTACCTGTCATGGGAAAAACTGACCTCTAGGTGTCAGCTTCCTGTCTTAGATTGATACCACTGCAATTGGATCATACTCGTCACTGACTACCAGTCCAGCCTACAGCCATACTTGTGGATAGGCCTATGCACCAGTAGGGGGGCGAGGTTCTTTGCCTCACCTCTGTTGGCCCCCAAATTTTAGACCATCACTAGCAGAAGGGAGGAGGATACAGAAATGCCATGACACCAAGCCAATTGACGGCTCCTTTGGAAAAATTGCATCACTGGTGACACCATCAGCAAAGATATGCCAGCACTACCACAATTCGATGCACCAAAAGATAGTTCACAATGCATACAAGTGATATATAGTCCAGGCAAGTTCTGCAGGCAGTTCAAAGCAGAGGAGTCTATCAATATGTCCATTTCCTCCCAAAGTAAATCGAGTCCTTGATTGAGCATTACTTGTTGAGTTATATACATTGATGTATCAGTTTATACAGTTTACTGTGACAGCTATCATAGAAGCTGTAGTTTGGTTTTATCTTTGTTTTCACCAGCACTGGGATGGAGATGGGAATTCTGGCAATGATGATAAAGAGACATTATCCCTGGTTAATCACTGTCACAGATGTAAGAATAGCCAAGCTGGAGCTCTGGATATCAGCTGTTATGGATTTGAGTCAAATCATCTTCTTTTTGGTCTGTAGAAATTGCTTTAGTTGGTCTCTCTGGAATCCAATCGGCTGCTGTTCTCCCTGTGGAAAAACACAAACAGAACCCTGACTCCAGACAATCACTGGGTCAGGACCTTTCCATTGTCCTGTTAGAATATCTTTCCAAAGTACCTTAGGCTTAGGTACATATTTTGGACACATATGCCTTTCCGCAGCACTGATCCCTGATGAATCCAAATTTTAAAAGTTTAGAGTTATAAAGGGTTATTTTAAGTTTATCTTTGGGGGATAAATAACCCTTAAAGATCCTTTTAAATTTAAGTCTTTCAAAAGCATTCTGCCTTGGTTTTTAGAATTACTTTAGTCCTTTTAATTTTTTGATGTGGTTTTAAACCAATTTCCTTCTAGTTTATAATGTTTTCTAAATTGGCTCTTGTCTATAAATTTTAACACCCTCATCTGAGACTTCTAATTTCTGCACCAGCAGAAATTAAAGTTGATGGGTTTTTTTGAAAAAAATTACTAATAATCTCCTTGTTCTTCTATTTGAGGATTTGGCCCAGAACGTGGATTTTCCCAGAACCTGTGTAGAGTGCCGGTATGAGTTCGGGAATAAAGAGTTGCTGTTTGAATCTACAAGGTGTGTGGTGGCTCGTGATTTTGTGCCCAGCCAGACTTCGGCACAAGGGCACAACTCCAAGAACACATTTCCCATCTCCTACAGTTTCTGCCACCTCCTAATAATCCATTCAGCTATTAAATCAATCCTGAATGGATTAATACAGTGATGAGGCCCTTGTGATTTAATTACTTCCCCCAAAGCTCTGAACATTGCTGCATTAGAAAGGAAAACTTCCACACGTAAGTTTTGGGGAACACTTTATATCCAGTTCATAACGAACATAAATCGACTTTTGGGCTAAAGGAAAGAAGAGGTTCCCAGCTCTCAGGGGCAGCAAGTGCTGGTGGTGTGTTACCCAGAGTTCAGTGCAGCAGTGCCATGATTTCTCTAAGCCACACCAGCATTGGCTTCTTGCCTGGAATAGTGTTCATATAGTTGGAGCACATGCTTGATTCTTAACCTTCCAAATCTGAGTGTCTGATCATACTAGGGATTCTGTGAGATATTAATGTCCCCTATGAAATTCCTTTTCTCTGTGAGTTAACAAGGGTGGTTTGGTTTTGTAAGGAAGAACATTGGTTAAGACACTCGCTCTTATCAAGGGACAATAACATAACTCACATTATACCAACCAGACCTTCTCATTCCTGTGATTCCAAATCTGAAGTTTAATGTTGAAAAAAGGGTGAAAAAGAAAAACAAGAAAAAAAAAACAAAAAACCTTGAAGCTAGTTTATTCCCATGGCTTTGTTCTTATCATCTGGTTTCCTTCTACTTAAACTCCTAAACTGCCCTGACCCCAATGCATTTTCTGAATCCACTGTTCCAACGCATTCATTCTATTACATACCTATTTCTTATTTTAATAAATTCCTCTTTTAATTAATTTTGTCAGAGTTTGTTGTGTTATTAGAATGCTAACTGAGGGCTGGGATTGCAGCTCCATGGAAGAGCACTTGTCTAGCATGTGTGAGGCACTGGGTTCAATTCTCAGCACCACACACAAATAAATAAAATAAAGGTCCATCAACAACTAAAAAAATATTTTAAAAAGAATGATAACTAAAAAACTTTACAATAGTACTTGATAGGCATCTGCTATTAGAACAAAAGTATACACCCTATTTGATTTGATTTAACTAAGGTTGTAGACCAGAATGAATTTATCTACAGTAGGAAAAAAAATCAGTACAGTATTTGCCTCAGGGTGGAAGGGCTGGTCATTGACCTGAAATTGGAATAAGGGAACTTTCTGTGATGCCTGTTGTAGGTTGAATTGTGTTACCCAAAAAGATGGATTGGAATCTTTACCTGGTACCTGTAATGTGACCTTATTTGGAAAAATAATCATTGCAGATGTAATCAAGTAAAAATGTGGTCATTCTGGATTAGAGGAGATATTAAATCCAACAGTTTGTGTGTGTTTTATAAGAAGAGAGGAACACACAGATAAGAACACATAAAGACAGAGGCAGAGGGAAGTGATAGAGCTGCAAGCTAAGGAGCTGCCAGAAGCCAGGAAAAAGCAAAGAAGGCTTCTTCCCTCCAGCCCTCAGAGGGAGCAAGGCCCTGCTGGCTCCTTGATTTCAGACTTGTTGTCTCTTGAAGTTTGAAAGGATACATTTCTGTTGTTTTAAGCCACCAACACTGCAGGAAAAAGGCAGCCATAGGACAATAATATGACAGGAAAGTTTAATATTTTGATACAGTATTAGATTCCACTGGAGCATACGTTTCTCAAAACTTACCAAATGTATACTTATTTCCAATTCTTTGCATATAAATTTTGTGTTTCAAGAATATTATCAACAAATATGGAAACCTGTCAAATGATATATATGTTGGAATTTTTAGGACTTGAGATATAGTACCTGCAGCTTTCTTGAAATGATTTTAACTACAAGGTGGACTGACAGATGATTAGAAAAATAGATATTTAACTAATGATAGAACAAACTACTGATTTGTAGAGTCCAGACAATGAATGTATGGGTGTTCACTATAATTCTTTCAACTTGTCTATTTGAAAATATTCATAGTAAATGGACAAAAATAATAAACCCTCTTATGTATTATGGTCTGCATTTTTCTGCTTTTCTTTGAGAAATGCATAAAGTTTGCAATATTGAATGATGATGCATAATTTTTTGTTTCTTTTTTTTTTTACAGAAGAATGTACTTAGTATACTAAGCAAATATCTTGCTCCACAAAGAAGAACAAGAGAAAGAAGAGAGCATCTGTGAAACAGTAAAAACCACATACCCAGTGCTTCTGTTAACAGCAGGAGGAAGTGATGTTAGGAAAAATCTGATGTTAACTCTTGGTCAGAACCTGACCAAAATACTAATACTACTACTAATACTACCAATAATAATATGCTCAATGCTGTGGCATGTTTCTAAATAAATAGGATAAATATATGCAAGATTTTATACTAAAATATGGATTTAGTTAAGTGTCAAAATATGCATATTGTGTTCTTCCAATCTTCTGTGAAAACAGTGCTCTCCCAACTTGAGTGGCATTAACCCCTCAAACACACTTGTTTATTCTATTTTTTTTCCCTGAGAAAAATTGCCAGAAAGCATGGAGTTGTTGTATCTATTTCAGGTGACCCTGGTGCACCTGCCTCAACTGGCTCTTAAAGAAGTTGATCAGGAAACTCCTAAGTCTAAATTAAGAATTTTAAGTGGAGATGTCTGAATACTAAGGCAACCCACTCACAATCTACAACACAGACGTGTTTCCTGTGGTTGTGTAAAGAGTGTCTTCCTGTCCTTCGCAAATGAACAGTTCACATTTGACTGAGCTCAGCTAGGCAGAATCTACTTCTATGGCATAAAATAAAACTGTACTCTAAACATAAAGTGAAGAGTTTTCTTCAACTTTAAATGCATAAACTTACCTTGCAGCAATAACATCTTTCCAAGGAAGAATTTTCAGATTGAAGTTCAAGTTGTTTATACTTATATATTTTGCTTCTAAAAATGCTTGTGTGAAGATCTATATAGCTGTCATTTTCTTTGTGAATATTCATGCTTAATTATTTTATTTACAGAACCTCTTATCTTTTCATCCTGCATGATCTGAAGTCCTTATCTCTCTATTTTAGGCAAAGGAGGAAGAAGATACAGATAAATTCATGAGAGGAATAAAAATCCCCCCTCACCCTGAAGGGTCCAGTACAAAAAGAAACCACAGGAAGCACATGACATCTTATATTTGATTTCACAAAATGTGCAGGAATTAATTAAAAAGGATATGTTTATGTTGCAGCATGTGAGATAAAAGGCTAATGGGCTTTATAAAATTTTAATTTTGATAAGAAGCAAAAGTATGCTGGATACAATGAAATTCCAGAGTAAAGAGATAGTGTCACAGATCTTTATTCACTGAAAGTTATTGTATCAAAATAGATTTTCAACAAAAAAATGAAAAGAACATAGATATTCAGAAATTATGAATACAAGAAATGAATTGACAGAAACATATTAGGAGTAAGACATACTAGGCTTCGCTTAGCCTTCCATGTTTTGTAGGCAAAAAAAAATTATAAACGGGTGAGTGCCAAACATTACAAAAGAAAAATAAATCTATTACAAGTTAATTGTTGTAGTCCTAAAATGTCACAATAAACACTAGCAATATATCCTAAAGGAAACTACAAAATACTCCATGAACAAATAGGATCAATTCCAAGGCCCAGTTGCAAGGACCCTCTGCAAGGATGGTCCAATATTAGAATATTAATATCATTTTTCAAGAAAATACTTAAAGATATATCTTAGAAGTATATAGATGCATATAATAAGACCTCTAGTAACATCTAGTTTTATTCATGATTTTAAAAACATTAAACAATAATGCTCATTATAGCTCATAACTAACTTTTGTGAAGCCCATTATTGATCTTCTATTTTATGACCTCCCCACAGTTTTTCTTAGTAATATTGTGTTGTTTAAATCTGACCTTATTTG
Source organism: Ictidomys tridecemlineatus (assembly GCF_052094955.1). NCBI lineage: Eukaryota > Metazoa > Chordata > Mammalia > Rodentia > Sciuridae > Ictidomys > Ictidomys tridecemlineatus. The sequence continues at coordinate 41,950,287 of NC_135477.1, forward strand.
GGGCTGGGATGTAACTTAGTGTTAGAGCACATGCTTAGCATGCAAGAAAGAGGTACTTATGTTGCAGCTGGAGCCAATCCCAGCACCACAAACAACAAAAACAAAAATCTAGTTTATTGTTGTGGATTATGTTGCCACTCTTTTACTTCTAAATACTGAATACTTTGTCTCTTTTAAGGTAGTATCTCCCAGTACCACTTCCTGGTAACTACTAGCTCATGGTCCCCCAACATTATACTCTCAGCTGAACATCCCAGTGTGTGTTGGCCTTTATAATTATTCTTTTCTGCAATGTTCACTTATACTTCTAGTTAATTTTTTAAGCAAGTATTAGAATTATTGTTACTTAAAGTATCTATAATTGAGAATCAGAGCATAGACTGCTAGATATCATGGCCTAATTCACACAAATGATTTGATGTTTCCTAAAAATATTCTAATCACAATCACTGACAACTCAGTTTTTTTAATACCTAAATTATTATTCCTTTTTACTTTTATTATACCTTCTTTGATGTACAAATAATTAATCTTCACATATAGAACCTGGCAAGAAAATTATATTCAATAAATATTAAGTTGTGCAGAATGCTAATCTTTAGCTATTTTGACATATTTTATTAATCTGAAATTTTCTCAACTATTAAATATATATGCTACCATTTGATAAGACCATGTCTAGTTATTTTTACTTGGACTACATGTACTTAATTAATGAAATTATGCATCTATTTTGTAGTTAATTTTCCCAAAACTTACTTAAGATATGAGCTACTTTGTAAAAAAAAAAAAAGATATTATTATCAATGGTAAGAATATTTTCTTGCTTCATATACTCTTCCTAGTACTAATACCCTGTTCATGTTACACAGTTAATATATCACTGCATGTTTGTCAAACTTGAAAGAGATCTCCCATTTCCACTAAATTAGAGCCTCAAAAAATGTTCTTATAGTTTATTAACACCAGTTTAAAATGTCATTAACAGAAGTAACTCAATATTATTTTCATATAGGAAAGGTTTTTCATGTCATCCTCCTCCAAATAAAATTGTTTAAAATCATAAAATGTGAATGAGTTTGTAATATCTGAAAACATTCAGATAAAGTCTGTTTGCCCACAAACTTTTTCTTGCTACCAACAGCTAATTATCCTTAGGAAATCATGGGCTTAATTAAATGGTAGTAGACTACAAGGAAGCCACATAACAGTGAAATGCAAAACCACTCAGCGTTGACAGTTGTGTTATCACCATTCATATATGGTTGTCAGATTAGTGTCTTCTTGCTCTTCTTAAAATAAAGCGATTTTCAAAAGAAGAAGGATTTTGATGTAGCTTTTATTATATTAAAAGTATATTAAATTTTCAGTGAGTCAATCTCTTGCTTTAATGTTCTTCAAATATCAAATGAGGTAATGGAGCAGGATATTTAAGCGGAGATTTATTTACCTTTGGTGTCATTTTGTCATAATTTGATTTCAAACTCCATATAGAATTAATCAGATAATATACCTATACTGATTTTTAAAATGCCAAATTTATTAATTAAATCCTCATTACATTGTTAAAAAAACTATTATATTATTTAATACAATTAAATAACCTGAGTAATAAAAAATCCCTTTTCCAATTTAATTACAACTTATTTAAAGTGTGCTTCCTCAAAGAAAACAGTATTTAAATACAATGACATATTTACCCCTTTCATAAAAATTATAGTGAGAAAAAGATGAGACAGAAGATCTAGAGCTTCATCTGAGTCAGAACCTGACTTCAAATTCTACTGAGACAACATCTGTGATTGATGGTTTTTAATAGCACCAAAGCATTTCTTGAAACTTTTCTACTTAGTAGTAAATAGTAGAAACACATTCTATCTATCTGTAGCTATTGAGAGTAACATTGTTCTCATTTCATTTTGCCCATTTCCATTTAAAAATAAATTGTTCTATAATTATTTATAATAGAAATTGTTCTAAAATATATTGCATAGTTCCCTTTCTTCATTCCCTAATCTCTCAGGGTGACTACATCATCCTGAAACCCTTACCACATTCCAAGAATTTGGACCATATATTTGCCTTTCTTGTAAGAACTGTAATTCCACTTGATGAGATTCTTATCTTTTTTGTCCAATCTCCCCATCCTTCCCTATGCCCTCTCAACATCCCCCACTATATCCTAAACAACACACCTGCCAAGTAGACTCAGTATTTCTGGTTTTCTTTTATTAGGAGCCAATAGCAAAAGAGATAGGCTCTCAACTGGCTAAACATATCATGCAGACAGGACAGATGTCATTTTAGCAGATATTCCACTTTTTTCCTTGGGTCATGTTTTCTAGCTTTTAATTCTTTTTATAAATAATTTAAGATAAAATTTATAGACCACAAAATTCCTCCATTATGAATGTATAATTCAATGAAAATTAGTAAGCTTGTAGAATGATATGACCATCATCACTATAAAGTTTTAGAACATCCAAAACACTCCCCAAAAGTACCCTTGTGCCTGTTTGTAGTAAAGTCCTCTTCTTCCTGACTCCCCACCTCAGCCTAAGCCATTATGGATTTACATTTTCTGAAGATTCTTATGTAAGTAAAACAATACCATATACATTCTTCTTGTTTTCTTCACTTAGAGAAATGTTTTTGAAGTGCATCCATTTACCACAGGTACTAGTATTTTGTTCTCTTTTTATTGTTGAAGCTTGTCTCATTGTATGGACGGACCACAGATATTCACCCATACATCAGTTGTACGTTTAGATTATGTCTAGTTTGAGGCTATTATTAAAAATATTGCTCTGAACATTTGTGTACAAGTGTTTATGTGGATCTTTTTCCTGCCTTTGGGGGAACTAGAAGTGAAATTGCTGGACTCTGGGAAGTTTTAACTTTTGATGAAATACAAAACAAGGTTGTTGCTCAGTTTCTATACCATTGTACTTTTCAATTAACACCATGTGAAGGTTCTGTTTCCTCCACAACCTTACCACCACTTGGTGTTTCCTGTCCTTTTTATTGTAGCCTTTGTAGAGAATAAATAGTGGTATCTCCTTGTGGCTTTAATTGGTATTTCCCTAATGACTTATAATGGTGAGCATTTTTTTTCACATCCTTATTAGATATTTCCATATCTTCTTTACTAAAATGTTAAGTGGAATTTCTTGTCTTAATATTGAATCATGAGAATTTTTACATAATCTGGGTACAAGTCATTTATCAGAGGAATGATTTGTAGATGTCTTCTCCCATTTTGTGCTTTATCTTTTTATTCCTTAAAGTTTTTTAAAGAGATGCATTTTTGAATTTTGATTAAATTAAATTTACCAAATAGTTATTTTATAAGTCGTGTTTTTGTGTCTGAAATACTCTTTACCTAGAGCAAGGACATTATATTTTTTCCTATGACTTTAGGTGTCCTATCGCTTATATTTTACTCTATGATTTATTTTGAGTTAATTTTTGTGTATGATGTAAAGAACCTACGTAATTGTCAAGTGGATCCATTTGTTCCAGTATTATTAGTTAAAATTACTGTTATAGTTAAAGCTTTGTCCCAGGGTTTCATAAACTGACTTCCAGACCACTCACGTATAATCGAATCAAGTCTTTATTGAAGTACACCAGTGGCGGCTAACCAGAACATAAGGCTGTTCTCCTGATCAGCCCCAAACAATTGCAAGGGCACTCCTTATAAGCTTGAAAACCGCAAAAGGGATGTTGCGGGGGGGGGGGGGGGGGGGCGGGGGGGGCGGGGGGGGTCTAGCCAATGCAAGCAAGCCAGGTTACAGAAGCTGGACAGTGCAGTCAAGTGGAGGAAAGCCTAACCAATCACAGTTAGCCCAGTCACCCCAGTTACAGAAACAGAGCCCTGTTACCCTAATTACAAAAACAATACCCCATTAGGTACTTTTGTGTTCTTAAAGGTTTATATAGCAAAAGGAGAAGAGCATTTTGCCCCAGTCATGACTCTCCTACTTGGCATGGTTGTTTTACAGGATGAAGTCATAAAACAAAATGAAGTCACAATTGCTCCTACTATCACAGACTAACCTTTCCTTACTAAATTGTCTTAGCATTTTTGTTAAAAATCAAAAGCCATACATATAAGAATTCATTTCTGGATTCTTTATTTCATTGATTCCACATCCATCCTTGTACTAGTACCATACTCTTTTGATTACTTTGATTCCAGAGTATATTTTCAAGTGCTTTGAGTCCTCCAGTTTTCTTCTTCTTTTTCAAAACTGTTTTGTTGATTCTAGGTTCTTTGAATTTTCAAATAAATTTTATGATTTTTAACTTGTTAAATATTACAATAAACTTTCTAATGTTTTAATCATTAGACAGATTTCTACTTCCAGTATATCCAAGGTCATATTGACCCTCTGACTAAATAATCAGAATAGATATACATAACAACAGCAGTCAATATGTTGGACATCCTCTGGATGTGAGAAATGAATGATTTGAGCCTTTTTATTACCCAAAAATATTTCCTGGAAAATGTTTCCAAGTATAAAATGGGAGGGCCACCAGAAGAATTCCAGCCCACTCCCTGAGATGAGGAAATAGAGGCTGGGAACTTGGAAGGCCAAGACAACTAGACTTTATAGGACTAAGTAATAGTGAAAGAGTTTCTAGGAAGAAAACTCCAGAGATCTGTAGAAATTCCTTCTTTTGTATTCAGTGAATGCCACTGACTAGTTTTTGAAAATGGGGAAGTTAAACATGTCTCAGATTGATATATAAAGTCATATGCCCGTTCTGATACTTTTATGGATGCACAAAAATGACAACTTGTGGTGACATTCAAATGAAAATATTAAAATAAAAATATGTGTTAAGAATAAAAGCACAACTTTAGGTTTGTGATTTAATAAGACTTAGAAAGTAGAATGCAAAGGGAAAGTATATAAATTTGGAAAACATTCCTCGACTCATCTAAAAATACAAATGAAGCAGTGACAAGAAAAACATTTGTTGTCACACTTCCCACCATGAAAATTAACTGCTCATTAACCTTTGATGAATCTAGCTCTCCAAGGAATTTTTTTATGAATGCATAACTCATGCAGTGAATCTAACACCAATGATATATTTAATAACTAAGTGCAAAATGATTTCAATAGCCTGTGCTTACTCTTCCCATTCTAAAATTCTTTAAAATTAATAAAATTATGCATGTTTGAATATAAATCTGCAGCAATGTAAAACCAATTTAAGGACATTATATTTTGTGCTAGCCTTGCCTTGTAAAGACTCATTGTCATTATCATGATGTCAAAGATGTTATCATAATTTAATTCATTAGTCTTATAACTGCATGGGTGATCTTGAATCTGTGCTCTGACAATTGCTTAAAAGACTTTTTTATTTTAATATAGTCTGTATAAAAATAGAAATGCTGGCATGCATTATCAAAGTTCTGAACATTGCAACCAGTTCAACACTTGAAAAAATTTTTGTAAGTTGAATTCTAATTCAACTGTGGATTTCCAGTATGCCATATGAATAAATGCAATCACAATGAAGAAGAAAATTAACATTGACCCTTACCATACTTTATAAAACAAAATAAAATCCAAATGGATCCAAATTACAGGCCCAAAAGCTGAAATAAAAGTTTTCATTTAAATTTAATGGGATTTATTTATACTCTTGGAGGGATCAGAGATTTTTAAGAACCATGTTAAAATGATGATGAAATTTTTTGGGGATATTTTTAGAAGTTTAAATACATGAAAATTGACATAATACCATAAACAGAATAAAAAGGTAAATGGCAAACTAAGAAAACATATCAATAAGATCTATGCAGTTCCACGAGCTAAATAATTTACCCAATAATTCATAAAGCAATTAAAAATTTAAAACAAATAACTTAACAGAAAAATAATTAGGTTAAAGCTAGACAGTTGACAGAAAGGAGAATGAAATTTGCCTAAAATCAAAAGCTTTCAGTGCTCAAACTTTTCTATGTCCAAGCACATGATCCTGAAGAATTCAAATCTCAAATCCTGCAGAATTCAAACCTCAACTTTGACATGACTGAATGCTAAGAAAGGTAGAGGGAATCAGGCCCCCTGAGAAACTATAAATAACTGTGTTAATAGGTAGCATAGATTTATTTTATTTATTAAACACAAGTTTATTTATTGTGTTTATTAAACACAAGTTTAAAATATTCCTTTTCTCATAATTACTTCTAGCATTTTCTTTTTTTGCTTATTTTTTTTTTCTTCCTGTGTGCCTCCTGGTGCATTCATTCTGCAAACTTATCTTTGTAATAAACTTAGCTTTTGTTTGAAAATATTTTTATTTCATTTTAAAACTTCAATGCTAAACTAAAATATTTAGGTACATGATCTAAGTTGGAAGATAATTTTCTTTAGTACTTTGATAACTAAAATCTCTGGCATCTTTTTGTTTTTTAACATTTTATTATACTTTAGAAACTGCCTTAGCCTGTTTTCTGTTGGTATCACAGAATGCCATGAACTAAGCAATTTATTTTAAACAAAAAGTATTTTCTAGAAGATTGGGCATACAATATCAAGGGGCCAGCATGTGCTGAAGGCCTTTTGGTGTATCACAACATGAGTACATCACATGGCAAGGATGAGGAAGAATAGAAACTCAGGTTTCCTTCCTTCTTATAAAGCCACTGATCCCACCATGGAGCCCCACCCTCTTGACCTCATCTCACACTAATTACCTCTCCAAAGCCCCAGTACCCCATATCATAGCATATGAATTTGGGAATTGTTTCCAACTTATGAAGTTTGGGAATATATTCAAAACACAGTACTAACACAGGGCAAATTTGTACAATGAATTCCTTCACATCTACCACCTAGATTCCATATATCACGTGTCTATCCATTCATCCCTCTATTCATCCATTAGTCCATCTCTTTTTTTTTTTTTTAGTTATAGATGGTCACAATACCTTTGTTTTATTTATTTATTTTGTGTGGTGCCTCACACATGCTAGTCAAGTGCTCTACCAATGAGCTACAACTCCAGCCCCCATTTTATTTTTGACACATTTCAAATTATATTACACACCTTACTACAGTTCCTCCTATTTAAGTTTGGATATTATTATCTAGAATTCAATATTTGTTTTCCACTATTTTGTCTGATGCAAAATTCAATACAAGGACATATACAAATGAATTCTGACAAATGCACACAGGTATGAAACCCAACTGTAGATCTGTAGATACCCCTCAGCCTGTGTGTGTGTGTGTGTGTGTGTGTGTGTGTGTGTGTGTATGTGTTACTTAAATCCAGGGGTGCTGTACCACTGAGCTACACCTTCAGGCCTATTTATTTATTTCTTTTGATATAAGGTCTCCTTAAATCACCAAGGCTAGCCTTGAACATGAGATCCAAGAGGCTTCCAAGTCATTTTGATTAGATGCATTCGTGGGCATCGCTCAGCATCTATTCTTTTTTTATGTGTGTGGTGGTCCTGAGGATTGAATCCAGTGCCTTGCATATGTCAGGCAAGTGCTCTACCACTGAGCTATACCTCCAGCCTCCTGAGCCTCTATTTGTGATGTGGAGTCTTTATCATCTGAGTTCTGTCTCTGGTGGCTCCCACACTACTCCCTCTGACTTGGGTGTTGGGTTCCTTCTCTACAGCACACAGGGAGTAGAGTCATTAGGAATTCCTTTACTTCCTTAGCCTCAGGTTTTGTTTCTTTTGTAGGTTTTGAAAACTTCACTGCAAGTTTAACACTGCTCTTTCATTTTCTCCTTTCACAATTCTTGTTAGATATATTTTCCCTTTTAACTTTCTTATGTGCTAATGACTCAGAATTAATATGTTTCCAGCCCAGAAGTCTCCCACATATGGCATTTGAGTATTTTTCCAAATGGAAATTTAAATATTCAATTGAAATATTTAATGAGCATCTCAAATTGTAAATACATAGATTAAACATGATTTTCCCACTCCCCCTGCCACTATGCTTTTTCTCCAATAATTTCAATCTTAATGAAAAGAAACAAATCTGCCCTTGTATGTGCCCAAGTCAAAACCCCTTAGACCCACTCTCGATTCTCCTATCTTCTCAACCAATTCAAAAGCAAATATGATCATCTATCATTTCAAATATATCTGGAATCATATTAATCCTGATGACTTCCAACACTATCAAAACACTTTCATGTCTTGCCTGAATTATAACTTCAATACTTTCTTAGCTCTTTTCCTGGTTCTTTATTGTCCTTCATAGCCTATCCTCAATGTAAACAAAAGTTCTATCAAGTTACACTCCTACTCAATATCCTACACTTTATTCCTGTCTTATTCTGCAAAGTAAAAACAAAAGTCCATCAACTTGGCCACAGCACATGTATCTTCCTTCTTCCTCTCTGATTTCATTCCTGCCACTCTTCCTCTTGGCCACTCTGCTTCAGCCCCACTGGACTTCTCACTGATTCTTGAACATGCCCTACACACTCCTACTTCAGGGTCTTGGTGGATCCATTTGTCCGCACCATTCCTTGTAGAATCCAGGGCCCAAATGGACAATGGGTTTGCTTTCTCACCTCCTCAGTTCTCCACTTCCATGTTACCATTTTAAAGAAACTTTTCTTTATTTCCTGATATAAAATAGTAATGAGACTTCTCCTTACAAGTTGATTGTTCATTTGTCAACATTGTGATGATCCATTTTATATGCCAACTGGACTGAGCCACAATGACCATTGTTTGGTTTAGTCAAACATTATTCTAGGATTTTCCATAAGGATGGTTTTCATCCATTAATATTTAAATCACAAGCCTTTTCATAAACCAGATTGCTTTGCATAATGTGAGTGAGTCTCATCCAATCAGCTGAAGGATTTAATAAAACAAATACTGAGCACCTCCAAACAAGAAGAAATTCTGCCAGCAAACAATGTCTAGATTTGAACTGCCATATCAGCTTTTACCTGGGTTTTCAGTCTGCCAGCTTAGTCTGCATAATTTAGACCTTCCAGCCTCTGTAATCACATGAATCAATATACACACACAAGTGCGCACATACACACACATGCAAATATATATGTACATCTGTCCTAATGATTCTCTGAAGAACATTAAGAAATGCAATCATAAAAAAAGACCTTTACTTGTTTATTTTGTCTCTTCCAGAATTTAAGCTTCATAAGAGCAGGGAGTTCATGTATTCTATTCAGTTCCATATCTCCAGTATTTGCATTAATTATTTTACAACACTTTCTCTTTCAGTACTGTATTCTGTGTGATTTTCTCTAGTCTAGTTTCCATTTATCTAATACTCCCTTCAATCAATTTTAATTTATTGTTTGTTTCACTGTTTAATTCCAACTATACTTTTTAATCTACTCTTAGAAACTCCATTTTTTTCCAAAGCTGCTACTCTTTCAAAGTACATGTCTTTTCTCATATTTTAAATTTATTTTATTTTTTAATCACCTTAAAATACTTTTCTAATCTTTATTTCATATTTATTATCAGAAATTAATGGTGATCTACATCTGCTCTTTTTGTCTACTGGCATTCCTGATTATTTACTCAGGTTTTCTAAATTTGTTTTAAATGTCAACTAATCTTTAGTGGACCCCACTTTTAATGTCTCTTCTAAATTGATATTCATTTTATTCTACCAGTACTATACTGGAGTTAATTTTGGTTGTTGTTGTTTAAAACTCTGGACCCTTGTAAATAGCATAAGTTTTCATTACAGTCTTGTATGCTGAGAAAAAAATAAAACAGGCAGAGTTTGACTTTCCCAAGAGTCATTGTCATAACAGAGAAGTTCCTTGTGCTAGTGTGTGTATTTGAACCCTTCTTTCTTTGAACCCTTCTTTGTCTTTTCCTTGATTTTTCTAGCTTACCAGAATAGTATCTGAACAGCCTGTTTCTTTATAGTCTAAATGTGATCATCTCATCCTATTGGGCATTATACCCAGGTCCTCTAAATTATTATAAGCACACCATTAACTCCTCTCTAATAACCACTAAAACAGTGAAATTTTGAGCCCTTTTTGAGGAATATCAAATTTTGAGGGCTATCAAAGAATTTTAACTTTACCAGGATCTAAGGTGTTTAGGGTAAAAGCATTTGTATCATAGTATTTTAGTTATGATGGAGCCTGCCACTGAATTCTACTATTGTTTTATTCTATTCTGAGAATCTTTGTCTTCTTACTACCAAGTATGATATGTTAATATTTATGTCAATTACTTACACAGTGCATTTATTTCTACTGTCTTGATGTGTGCTATTTACCATATATTTTCTTTGCTCCTTTCTTTTTAACACCCCCTCCCTTTCCTAACTTCTCTTGGATGAGTCAACTTCTCTATTTTAAAGTTCTGTCTTTGAGAACATTAACTTCTCTCTAGCTCTAAGATAGTTATCAGACTGAGTCCAATTTAAGTTATAGTTTGAGAGATCCTACAGCCCAGGTACAGTAGCATAAATTCAGCACAAGCTTAGGAATTTTATTTCCTCTGGAAAATTTCACTTTTCTTTCTAGTACAGAAAGGGCTTTTGTGCCTCTCAAGGGTTATTTTGTAGAGATTTTTTTTCTCCTTTCCCTGAAAGTGCATACTTCAGGTATCCTGCCTACACACCATGATCCTAGTCCCTCTTTCTCATAAGTCAAGGTCCACTCTTCTTTTTCTATGGGCAAACTAAGGCCTTATTCTCTATGCTTGGGGTCTCATTTGGGGTCTGACAATCATCCACACAGCCAACACAGTTTTAATTTATCAGATTAAAACTCTGGTTTCCAGTCCTTCTTTGATTTTGGCAAATAGAACTTTCCATTTTTTCCTTGTATTAGTTATGTGTTTTACTTGAATATTCCATTTCTTCAATTTGTAATTAAAATTGCTTTGCTTGCCCTCCCAGCATGTTGTCAGAAGAAAATAAATGTATAAAAAAGTTTCTAAAAGTTTCATTTGACTTGTAAAATTAATATAATGTGCTAATAACAATATGCACAAATGCTTTAAATCAACTAGAAAATATAATAATGATTCTCTAAGAAAGAATTTGGCCAACATATAAGAATTTATGCACAGAAAGTCATGGTAGCTAAGAACAAAGGGAAATAAATATATAGTTAAGTAGATTTTCAAGATACAATTGAAAACTCTTGGTTTTCAATTCATATTAACACAAGTTAATAAAATTGGTTGTTGTGAATATTGGTGGATATTTTCTGAGGCAGACACTCATATACTGATTGAATATTTTGAAAACTTTAAAAATGTATCACTTTGAGCTGATAATTCAACTTACAAAATTCTCTTCTAAAGATGTAACCAGACACTGATACACTTTTTTTTTTTTTTCTGGTGGGGGAGCGTAAACTGGAGATTGAACTAAGGGGCACTCAAACACATCCCCAACCCCATTTTGTATTTTATTTACAAACAGAGTCTCACTGAGTTGCTTAGTATCTCGCTAAATTGCTGAGGCTGGCTTTGAACTCACAATCATTCTGCCTCAGCCTCCTGAGCTGCAGATACTAATACACTTTTACAGCCCATGCTCTGAAACAAAATGAGTATTGGAAAATAGGATCCATGCTACTCAGCCTTCTTTGCACTTTCAAAGAGGCTTACTCATTTCAAATAACTGATTTTACTAATTAGAAAAAAATTTTATATTTATATAATAGTTAACTTCATGAATATACTCAACATTATACACAAAGGTTGATTATATTATTTGCAACAGTGATCCTTTTAGCGAAATCTTACAGTTAGAATATTAAATCATTAAAGTTTGGACTGAGCTTTGAAAATCGAGAGTGGGTGGGAAGGAAAAAAAAATTTTTCATTTAGTTAAGGTAGGTGATATGTTTATTATTTTCTTATCTCCTTTAGATCTTTTAGTATTTATCAGGAATAGGAAGCATTACTGTTTGCAATCAAGACTTGATCTCATTTTGAGAAACATTGTTTAGAGCATAAAAGTAATGATTTTCTTTTAAACATAGACTTCTCAAAGATGTTCTCTGTACTTTAGTGTGATTTTATTACATCTAAGGGCCATGTTTCTCCTCTGCCCCAAGAGAAACAAATTTTCCATTTTATAAAATCAGCAGGGAGCCAGACTCAATTTATAAAATTAACTTCACAGAGAACTTTTTTAAAGACTAACTATTGCCACATGAGAAAGTTACACTCTGGTAATCAAAGGCTCACTTGCAGAGACAAATTAACCCTCTAGCATTAAGATACTAGTAAAAAGCAGAGAAAATGATGAGTTGTACTTTCCTTGGAAGAAGCAAAGACCTCATCAGATTGAACACAATTCAACAGTTCAGGAATGTGTTCCTCAAAACTGGTGTGAAAGATTACCCTTGGGGGATCTAAGAGGACCATATTATAATTTTTATTTGCATTTACTTATCATCACGTCTCTTATATTTTGTTTATAATTTAAATGCAGATAATAGATTAATTAGCACAGCACCACATGCATATATTTATCAATGTATTTGCTGTGTATATTTGAAAACATTATTCTGATGTGGGATCATGATGAAAATGTTTGAATACCACTCCAAGACTTCTATTAAAAAAAAAAAAACAGCTTAGAAGGAGCAATTTTATACAGGAGGCAATGCATTCAAATAGCTACATCAAAATTTTCCCATTCTATATATTGAAAATAGTGATATTACTTAAGAGAAAATATTCTGCATTCACTGTCTAACTTTGTTTGATGTCTTCTGTTTCCTAAATGATTGTTGTGATGTTTTCTTCAACAGATGAACTATGGGAGCATATTAAATAGTTATTGTCTAATGTAAACAGAAATCTGAATGATTAAACCAATCACAGTAGCAAATCATTTCACTGTAGTTGTGGGTTATAATCTTTCTGAAAGCATTAAAGAAAAGCCTTTTGTATTTTGCCTTGAAAATAAAAATGTAAAAAGAAAGCAAGGTAAAAGGTCTTCCTTTGTGACCCTACAAAATACTTTTCCTGTCACGAATCCTTTTTATAAGAAATTACAGAGACTATTAATTCCATGTTTCACTATTTCTAAGGTGCATATTCTTTTTAAATATTTAATATAATTGAAATTGAATTGGCTGTTATAATATGGCATCTATGATGTTGTAGGCAGGTAGCAATTATGATGTAATTCTCATTTCTTTGATACAAGCACACATGACAAGTGGCAACATCATCAGGTGCAGAATGGATATCAGTACCTGGAGAGAAAATTTAGAGATGATTGTAGAGCACTAAAGAAGAGTTTCCTGGGCTGAGGATGTAGTTCAGTGGTAGAGCATTTACCCACCATGCACAAGGCCCTAGGTTCAATCCCCAAAACCTGGAGAAAAAAAAAGAAAAGGAAAAGAAAAATATTTCCTCCAATTCTGTGAAAGACTCAGTTTAATTTATGGTTGAATAAACATGAATTTGAAGAACCTGAGTTAGAAGGCAATTCACAAAAGTCAGATTCTAGAGGTGGAGAAAGAAGTGTCAGAATCAGACCAACCCATTCATCTCATTTACACTTTCTGCTATGATTTGTATCCGGAATGTTTTCAATGGTCCAAGTGTTAAAGGTGTGATCCTCAGATGGTGATGGAACCCTTAGAAGATGGAGTCTATTAGGAGAAAGGTCATAGGTGTGTGCCCTAAAAGGAGATATTGGGACTTTAGCCTCTTCCTGTCTCTTTTCTTTGCTCTCCAGACACCAGGAGAAGAACAGATCTCTTATACCAGATATACCCACCACGATGGACTAGGCTGCCACAGGCCCAAAGTAACAGGGCCAAGCAACCATGGACTGAAATTTCTGAAACAATGAGCCAAAATAAACTTATTCTCCTTGTTAAGTTGATTCTCTCAGGTATTTTGTCATAGTGACAAATAGCATTCTAATGCATTTTCTTTTATACATGTATAAAATTGCTATCTAATAAAAGTCTAGACTTAACTAACTATATGAATCCCTTCAATATGTATATAATAGAAATTGCAAATGATAAAAGATACTATATAAGTTTAATTGGCAGAATTTTTTCTTTCTTAGTAGTAGCTAAAATAATGACTGTGCAATCTCACACACTTTAGATTCAGTGAAATATGCCCCTACTATAACTCATATACTATAGGCTATTAAAAAAACAATCATAGCATTTGGTTTTTAATATTTTGTCTTTCTTCTGCTTTTTAAAATTTGTTTGTTTGTTTGTTTGTTTGAGTGTAAGTTCTTCATGCTGCCCGCTGTGTCTTTTGCAGGGGGTGGGGAAGTAGTATTAGAAAATAAAATGAACAAGATAAAAAGACTCATGTCCAGATCATACAGAAAACTCCTAAAACTCAACAACAAAAAAACAAATAAAAAATGGTCAAAGGAGATAAGTAAACATTTCTGCAAGAAATAGACATGAACAATAAGCATAGGAGAAGATGCTCAGTAATATTAGAATCAGGCATTATGCAAATTCACATAATGCAAACAATATCAAAAATAACACCCCAAGGTCTTTTCAAAATGATGATAAATCACATTTTAAGTAAAATCTCAGGTGAACAGAATCCATATGTTACAGAAGATTTGGAAACTAATATCAACGAAGCAAATGTCTCCAGGAGAGTAACTGTTGTGATAGAGTGTAAAAGATGTGACTACCTAATTGTGGTGAGCCGTTCCTGTGGACTGTGGTCGCCATTACATGATGGTGCTGGCTCTGTTGTGGTCTGTGAAGGACAACTCCATATCAAAGAGAGTTGGCGTGTTCCCAGCTCCTTATCAGAGAAAGTTGGCGTGTCATTTTCTAGCACCCTGTGAGAAGGGTACACGTGGCAGCTTTGCATTGGGGTTCGCGGTGCTTTATTAAGGCTGGGAGGGGCATCCGGGAGAGAGTAGAAGAATTATTAGAAGAATATCAAGGGCCTGAATAAACTGCTGAAAGAAGATTCCTGAGTCACGTCTTCCTTGCGGGCAAGGGGGGTCGCGACACCTAATAGCTGGTATAATGATGAATTTGAATTGTCAATTTGATTGGATTAAGAGATGCCAAGGATTAAGAGGTATATGGGTTGTGTCAGTGAGGGTGTGTCTAGGAATGATTGGCATGTCAGATAGCCAACTGAAATGGAGACTCTTCTTAAGTGTGTGCTGCACCCACCAAGAGGATGATGGCTTGGATGTAATAAAAGTTCCAAGAACAAGGAATCAGCAGCAGATGGAAGCTTAAATCTTCTTGAACGGATTCTTGATTGCTGCTGCAATCATCTGAGGATATCCTAATCTCCCTTCTTCATTCTTCCAAAACAGATTTTGCCGGTGATTCTCCAGAAGGCTTAGATCTCAGACTAGGGTAGCACCTTTGATGGCTCTCAAACCCTGCAGCTACCAGTTCTCCCAGCTCAAATTCTGGCATACAGGTTTCCATAGTGACTTGGAGAAATCAATTCCAACCATTTCTGAACACACAACCTGAATGTACTGGACCTGTGCTTAAGGCACAGTCTTATGTGGCTTAAAGGCACTAAGAATGTCATTTATGTCACCAGCCTCCAACTCAGTTTGTATAACACCAACATAGCCTTTTGCCCTGGACACATAAAGTCCCTTCAGGTACAGTGGCTCTGGTGCTCCTTTGACACAGAATCTTAAGATGGACTGTGGATATACTTGGGCTCTGAGTCTAGTAAACTTGATCTTCTTCACAGCCAAAATGCTGGATGCAATTCTATTAGAACATTCTCTTACTTATTTTTCTCCCTTTTTTTTTTTTTTTTTGGTAACCCCACCTCTTCTGGGATATCTACAATCTCTCTCCAAATCATTTTGGCTTTTACAGAAGATGAGAAAATTCTAAGCTTTACAGAGATACTAAATTCTAAATAGGCACTGCTTAAAAGTAAAGGGGTGCTGGGGAGATAAAGGGAAGATACAGAACAACAACACATTATTGTGCCACGTCCACACAAGAATTTTTTCTTACAGCCAGGAATTACCTGGATAATTTTCATTTTGTTGCAGCAATAGCCAAGAAAAGCGTATTCCAGTGGTAATAACTGCACTTGAAAGGTACTTTCTCACAGATGGCATGCACAACTGCCCCAACCAGTAAATACACTCTGGGACCCTAGTGTTTATCATCACAGGAAGTGCTCACTCATCAAACTATTTCGTGAAAATTTCAAATCACAAGGCGAGATACTGTCTAAATGTGAATCCTGTCTTTTTTAAGTTCTGGAAGTCAGTCTGTGCCTTGCGTCATTTTACCGCTATCATCTTGGAGTCAAACAACCAGGGGGAAATAATGCAGCATGAGGAGGTGCAGAGTGCCAGTTTATGAGTTTGTTTATTCTGCAGAAATTTTACTGCTGCTCAAACTGACTGCTTCTTTAGTGCCTTAAATCAAGCAGCATAATCTGTGGACTCAAGATCAGAACAATAAACTTCACTGAATTTACAGGCTCAGGAGAACAGCATTCAATAGGGCCTTTTATTATGACCCTATCCTGACAATGTTTTTCTGACTTTCATTGCTTTAGGAATTCATAGGAGAGATGCCAAAACAGTGTGTTGTTTTTTGTATGGGCTCTGCCCCCACGATTAATCACACCAAATATTGAAAGGAACAACTCAGATAGGAGAAGTCTTTACAGCAGGAACTCACAAGTAGGTGCAGAAATTTGTTCTATTTCATGTTAACACACACATTTTGAAAAAAAATGAAATTAAGAACCATTTAATCATAATGTCTAGATTTCTCATTTGCAGACTTGCACACTGGAGTTATGACATCACTGGAGTGTTGATGGATCACTCACACAGCTGAGCTGTATAAGTATACGGAAATGGCAGAAGAGAGTTTAGAGACATTTCCCCAATTTTATATACCAAAGAAGCAAAACTATGAAACTCTCACTTCCTATGCCTAATTATTAATTACTTTTACGTATTAGCATGTTAATATCCTATAAATTAAGTTAGATAATAGAAATTAAAAGGAGAAATATACAAGATAAAAATAAATGCAAATATGTTTCTATAAATTCTGTTGGTGTTGGGTCACTGGCTTTGTAGTCATGGAAACATGAGTTTGAATTCTAATGAGGCTCCTTAACAATCTGTGTGAATGTGAGCAATTTATGTAAGCTCTCTTAGCATTGTGGTTTTAGTGGTTATCATAGGTGAGGAGGCCACAACAAATACCAACAGAGATAGTGATGATGATAATGATGGTGATGATATTTCAGGCTACCACTCACTCTCAGGGATTGTAGAAATCTTGGCAGGTCCTGCATAAACTCAGTCACAGCCACCTCTATAAAATGGCTTCCTGGCTCAGCTTAAATAAATTTATTGAGCAGGAACACCTTATCTCTCTGGCTATTTTGCTTTGGGAACATTTTACAAGTTGTGACATGGAGCCATCACTTTGCCCTCTTCTTCATAATCATTTGTACCAGAAGATTCTAAAACATAGGTTTGTGAGAGTCAGGCAGGAAGTTGCTGTCAGGTTCTTTAGTACCTTAGAAATATAGTCAGTGCAGGAAGAAATGACTGCTTTAGTAAGCCTATCAATTTGAGGACAATTAACATAACTATTATGTTGAGCCTTCCAACTTATGAACATTGGTATATCTCTTCATTTATTTAGTTCTTTTTTTATTTCTTGAATTGGCAATTTGTAGTTTATTACATAAGAGTTCTATACTTGGGTTTTCAACTAAGTTGTGGGTATTTTGTTTGGTTGTTTGATTGATTGGCAGGCTGGTGATGAAATAATGTTTTAATTTCAGTTTCTGAAAGAGTCACTGCTAGAAAGGGGTTGATTTTTGTATATTGATCTGGTATCCTGAGACTTTATGGAACTAATCTATTAGTTATAGGACAGTATGATTAACTCAATTTTCTATCTTGCTATCTGCAAACACTGGCAATTTTTTTTCTTTCTAGTAGATATACCATTTACTTTCTTTTCATCTTTGGCTTATTAATATGATTTCATTAATTAATTTTAAAATATCAAAATAACTTAGCAACCACAGAATAAAGCGCACTTGATCATAGTATGTCTTATGATATTATATTTACTAACATTTCCTTAGTAATTTTGCCGATTTATTTTATGATGGATATTGGTCTGCAGTGCTTCTTTATTTATTTCTTTATTTATTTTTGTATTGCTTTATCTAGTTTGGTACCATGTTCTGCTTTTCTCAAAAACATGAGATCAAAGTATTCACTTTATTATTATTTTTTTTTCTGTTAGTTCTCTTCTAAATATTTGGTGAAGAATGAATTTGTCATCCTTTCTCTAGTGAATCTATTTGAACCCAGGGATTACTTTTTGGATTTCTTTTTTTATATTATGAATTTATTTTCCACAATAATTCTAGCGCTACTCAAATTATCTATTTCTTACTGGATGAGTTGTGGTAGTTTGTGATTTTCAAGGAATTGGAACATCTTGTTGAGATAGTAAAAATCGATCTGTGTAGAGATGTTCTCAGGTGTCCTTAGTACTTTTCTTACTACCTCTTCATGCTTTTAGCATCTGTGGTGATATCTGCTATTTCATTGCTGCTACTGGCATTTCAGTCTTCCTAGAGGTTTGTCAATTTTACTGATCTTTTCAAAGAAGTGGCTTTTAGTTTTATTGATTTTTCTCTATGTTTTGCTTTTAATTTTACTAATTTGTGCTTTTATCTTCATTATTTCCCTCCTTCTGCTTGATTTGAGCTTACTTTGATCTTTTTTCTGGTTTATTAAGATAAGATTTTGATTATTGATTTTAGAATTTTATTCCTTTCCAGTGAAAGCATGTGATTTCTCTGGGTTTTCTTTTAGCTACACCCCACAATGTTTGACATGCTGCATTCTCATTTGCTTTTGTCTAATGTATATTTTTTTATTTGCTCGAGATTCTATGTTGTTATGTAGTATTGTTTTCAAGTATTTGGGTATTTTCTTCTTATTGTCCAGTATTTGACTTCTATTTTGATTTCGTTATGATCAACCAACATACTATGATTCCAATTATTTTAAATATACTGTTGCTTGTTTCGAACCTAGGACATAATCTACATTGGTATGTGTGTGGGAATTTGAAAAATCTGTGTTCTGCTGTGGTTGGGTGGAGTGTTCCACAAATGTCAATTAGACCCTGTTGACTGGTAGTGATGAATTTTTCCAACTTTGTCTTTGTTGCTTTTCCAACTATTTGTTTAACCGGTTGTTGAGATGTACTGTTAAAATCTCCAACTATAATTTTGAATTTGTCTGTTTATTCTTTGAGTTGTATCACTTTTTGCTCCACATAGTTTGTATCCCTGATACTAGGTGACTGTACATTAAGACTGCTACATTTTCTTAATAGACTCTTCTATCATCAGATAATATCCCCTCTCTTAGATAATTCTTTGCTTTGATGTACATCTGTTATTAGTAGAGTCACGCACACTTTATTTTGATCGTTTGCATGATATATCTTTTTAGATCTATTTACTTCAATCTACCTATATTGTGACATTTGAAGTGAACTTCCTTTAAATAATACATAGTTTGGTTATATTTTATGCATTATTTTGATCTGTGTTTTATAATAAGTAGATTTAATGTATTTGTTTATCTACTATGACATCTGCCCATTTATTTTTGATAAAACATTTATTTTAGAATATATTTTATATTTATAAATGTGAAGATAATGTATTTGCGTCACATCTATTTCCCCCTATTAACAATATCTTGCTTTATTAGTATGATACTTTTGTTACAATTAATGAATAAATGTTGACACATACTCTCATTAAGCTAAGTCCACACCTTGTTCAGATTTCCTTAGTTTTCACTCCTTATCCTTCTCCTATTTCAGGATGCCGCGCAGAAGCCCACTATGTTTTATCCTTACCCCTCCTTCAGCTCCTCTTGACTCTATCAGCTTCTCATCTGAATGAGAATGAATGATCTCAAATGAATGATCTCATTCATCGTATTTGATGTTTTTTGACAATTCGAGGAACACCAGTCATGTATTTGACAGAACATTCCTCAGTTTGGATTTGTTTGATGTTTTTTGTAAGATTAGACTGGAGTTGTGACTTTGAGGAAGGAAACGACAGAAATAAGTACCTTTCTCATCACATCTTATCAACTAAATGTGCAGTCAGCATCACGCATCACTATTAATGTAAGCCTCCATTTCCTAGGAAGTGATTGACAGGTTTCCAAGGTGTCAAGTTGCTCTCTCCCACCTCCACCCAATCATCCTGCACTCCTTGGAAGGAAGTTTGAGCACTGTATGTGGAACGCCAGATATAGTGAGGAGTTGTGCTGCATTTTCCTGAGAATGGAATATCTATATAAATTATTTGGAATTCTTCTACATCTAAGGTTTGTCTCTTTCCTTCCACTCATTTATTTATCTGATCACTATATCTGCATGAACTCATGTATACTTATTTTAGACTATGGATTATAATTTTCCTTTAATTTATGTGTGTGTTTCATTTTCTTTCTTTTTTTTTTCTTTTTCTTTTTTTTTTTTCCTTTCTCATACTCATCTAACTTTGGGTGCTGAAAACACTTTCCCACTGGTTCTTGCCTCCCTTTGGCCTCTCCTTGTCATTGTTGTTGGTATGAGTGTTTTGTTTATTTAGGACTTACCACTTTATTTTTTGTTTTTGTTTTTGTTTTTTGTTTTTCTGTGTATTTGCTCTGATTTTCTTTTTTCTATTTTGTTTTTATGACTTCTGATTGGCTACTTGAATTTTTTTAATTCCATTTTTATTTCCTATAATCTTTTGTGCATCCCTCTGTAGTTTTCTCAGCAACTATTCAAGTATTACATTATGTAACTTTTTCAGTTTAGTGAGTCTGGCATTTTTACCAATTCAAGTCCAGTATAGAAAACTAACCTCACTTTATGATCCTTACCCTCTAAATTCATATTAAAATTGTCCAAAATATTTCCTGTATGTGCATTCAGGACTACATCAGAAAGTATTATAATTTTTGCTTAAATGTCAAATGTAGGAAATTCAAGAGGCAAAGGAATTTGATGTCTTTACTTATATTTGTTCTCTTCCCCTTGTTCTTTCTTCCTCCCTTGTGTCCCAGGTCCTTATTGAATCATTTCTCTTCCAATTATAGAGCTCCTCTACCTGTTCTTTGAAGAAAAGTTTTCTAGTGGCAAATTCTTTTCTGTATTTGTCTCCACTGAGAACATCTTGATTTCCCTTTCATTCTTGAAGAATGTTTCCATGGAATGCAGGAGTCTAGATTGACAGTTCTTTTCATTCATCACTTGAAATATACGCTGGCCTATCCTCTGTCCTCCTTGGTTTCTTGGGGGAAATTGATCATTGGTCAAGTCAAGGAAACAAGTGAAATGGAAAAAAAAATTAAAATACCTTAGAATTCAGAAAATCTGAAGTTCTTAATGCCAAAATCTAACATCTCAATATATTACAAAGCAATGATCATTTTTTTTTTTTTACAAATGAGATTTGTAAAAGAGAAAGAGACGCAGAAATCTACAATTGAAGAAAAGGAAAAGCAGAAAAACAAAGACAAGGAGGAAGACATAGAATGTTGAGAGCTGCTTTTGGAGCTGGGTGCAAGGTGAGAGAACAGTCCAAACTCTGGGAGGGGAGGGTTGCTCCTGAGGCTGGGGTAGGTGTGGGGATTCTCTCAGCCCAGGAATAAAGATAAAATGACCTTAGATCACCTACCAGGTCAAGAAAGCTCCTGCATGCCCACCTCTCTTCTCCTGTCAAGAGGACAGTGGACAAGAAGGAGCACAGAGACCTGAAGGTGAAGGCAGGGCCAGTCGCTGACATGAGGGAGGGGTTGGGGTGGTGGCCCCCAGTCTCCCTAGGTGGACCTTCAGGAAGCTGGAGCAGAACTGGCAGTTCAGGGCTGTCCCTCCTCAGAACTGGGTTCAGAACTATAGGCTAAGCTGGATCTCAGGATTGCCCATCCCTGGAACAGTCCCTCCAGAGAACAGTGACATGGCCAGTGGCAGAGGTAAAAGATTCCATTGAAGTAGAAGATACGCTACAGTCTCCTTGGTGTCCATCCAACCACAGGACAGAGTCTGCTGCTGAGTAGGTGGTCCTCAGAAGTGACTTCTCTTGCCTGAGCCTCAGTTTTCTCCTCTGTCATTTATAGTCCTAAATTCCTATTCTCTTAGACTGCAACTTTGAGGGCTCCTACCAGCCTAACCCACAGGCCTGGTAGCAAAGCACCTGCTCTCTATCCAGCCATATAATCATGACATTTTCATTTTTACACATAACTACCAAAGACCTACAGACTGTGTTCAGGAGGGCCCATTTCCTCTCACTTTGCCAGCCCTAAATTTTAAACCTCATTTTACCTCTTCCTCTGCCAGTATATGATGTTTTAAAATTTACTCCTGAAATACAGGTGAAACAATGTCTTCTATCACATGGCTTTTTATCCCATTGCATTTGTTTATTCTTTGTATTTCTTAACATTCTTTATATTTTGTCCATTTTCTACTGGGGTTTTTTTTGCTGTATGTAGTTCATTGAATTAGGCATTGTAAATATTTTCTGCTCAGTAATTTTAACATTTTTTGGTGGTTTTCCCCTAATGCACAAGAATCACATTTTATATAATCAGATTTGGCAAGTTATTTCCCTTATGGTTTCTGAGTTTTACCCTGTCCTGTGAGTCACAGAAAATGGATCTGATGCCACCTCTCATAATCTAGGGGACATCGAAGGCCACCACTGATTCATATTCCTAAGGCCATAAACTCTCTTTTTCCCTCTAGTTGATTTCTGCTTCTCCTTGAATTATTCATCCACCCACATTTTCTTCCATCTGGGGCTGACACAAACCAGAGCAGGAAAGTCACCCCCTTTTACTTTTCCCCGAGCCTCTCAGGAGGCTGTGTTGTAGTGCACCAGATTTCAGAAGATGCCATGGTAATAAGGATGGAGAGCTCACAATCCAGTGTCTGTCACACTGCTTTCCACACGGGTCATGTGTCACACCTCCTATGGAGAAATTTTCAAGTTGAAAATTCCTTCTAAAGATCTTACTCCATCCTTCCAACCTCACCAGCCACTGAGGCTGCATCCCAGAATCTCTTCTCATTCACCACAACCCCGTCTGCTACTGACTCTTGCTTAGATTTTTTTAGACCAGTCCCCCACCTCCCTGTCCTCAGTTCACAACTCCTGAGAGCTGGTCACTGCATCTGATGTCACTTTCTTCTGGAATAATCATGGGAAAGTGGGTTTGTCAGCTCACCGTCATATCATTGCACATGGGTATTTAAATAACTAAAATGCTGAGTGATGGTTGAGTAAGTCTTCATAATCACAGAGCTGAACTCTTCACAGGTAGTTAAAACACTCCCAAAACTCTCCCAAGGGTTATGATTTTCTGGCACCTATACCCCACAGGTACGGCTATGGGCACATTCATTGCTGCCTCTTAGCAGACATCCACCCTACCTACTCTCCCCACTCAGCTCTACTCTCCCCCTCTTGCACCTGGTCATGTCTCCCATTACCATAAGGCATCACCTTGTTGAGGCTCCATTCCAATCAGACTGACCTAAGTTGGGATCCTAGCTCTACAACTTCCTGGCTATGCCATCTTAGCCATGTTCTAGTCCATCAGAGCCTAGGACTTCTCATTTTTGAAACTAAGTACCACTACTTTTGCTATGATAGGGTTCTCTCTCCTGGTCTGCTTTGGGATTGCATGATGCCTACTTCCCATGACAGCATCTTGTAGAACACAGCCTTAGTCTTCCCACCAATATGACTGTGCTATCATCTCACTGTAGGCGTCATCTGCTTGAGCAGTCCTGTCGTGGGCATCCAGGTAGAGATGTGAATTTAAAACTATTGGTTTTTGACTCATAGTTTGTGAATATAGGATCTGTCTGAATTTGGTCAAACAACTTATGATGGCAGCTTTTAAAATAATAATAATAAAATACAATATAAACATTTACCCAAGAATATTTTATTATCTCCATATTTTATATCTAATGGCAGGCTTTCTCAGTTTCAGTACTATAGATGTGTTGGCCAGGATGATTCTCTGTTGAGTATTACAGGATGCTTGGCAATATTGTTGCTCTCTACTTGTAGCATGCTCACAGTTTTGAAAGACAAAAGTGTCTCTATACATAGCTCAATGTCTTCTACACAGGGAAAGGCAACCTCAAGGGAGAACCACTGCCCTGTGTGTTGGTCCTGTCTTTTCATTGTTCATTTAGCAGAATCCAGAGCCGACTTCCCACAATTTCCTACCTAATAAAGTAGGATACCTGATAAAGCACAATGCTATGCTTTTTCCTACTTGGCTACTCCCACAATTCCATGAACACAAGTCATCTATCACCAACAGTGTTTGTCACATCATAGCTAGAAAGTTAATTCTTTCATCTAAGATTGTCACTCCTCACAGACAGCTGAAGATTTGGGAATGGAGGAAAACAGGTGGCAATGACAATAACTGAAATTCTGCATGTGATTCACACACGGGTGGGCATTTTATTATATGCCTGGTACTTGGCTAAGGGTTTTACATATATGATTATATTTAATCTCTAGAGTGGATTTCTGAAGTACATTGTATAATACTCATTTTATAGATGAGAAGCTGAAGCATAAAGATGAGCCCAGAATGGCACTGTTAGTAGATATGAAGGATTCTGATCCTGATATATTGAGCTGCAAAGTTGCTACTTTATTTCTTAATATTGAAAGTGTAACACAAAAATAGAATATTCATAAAGCATAAATATAAAATTCTGTGACAGAGGCACAACCAAAGAGATCCCTGTTGGAGCAGTCTGTACTGATTTTTCCATTGTAGAAAACTTAAAAATAATAAAAACTGAGTAAAATTGGTCTGCTTTTAATTATCACTCTGGGCCAGCATTTCTGAACAATGTCAGTGATAAAATAGTCTTTACTGGAAAAAAAAAACATGTGTTAATCTAAATTCTAGGCAACTGCGTGCTTACTAATGAGTTTTAAATAAAGACAATAGATAAATAGACAATATTTATATATGTATGTGTATATAAAATTATCATACTGCCTTATAGTCTTTAATAAAGTCTGTTCTTCATAAAGATTATCTAGAAGACTCCCAGTTATACTTGTAGGCCCCCAAACATTGAACAAGCTACAAACAATCACCTCATGAGCTAAATTTAAAGTTGTTATGAGTTGATTTGTGCCCCCTTGAAATTTGGATGTTGAAGCCCCACCCAGTTCCTCAAAGTGTGGCATTATTTGAAGTAGATCTTTTTTTAAAAAAAATAATAACTTAAAATGAGGCTTCTAGGGTAAGCCCTAATCCTATATGATGGGTGTCTTAATAAGGGAGATTAGGGAGGTGGGGCCTAGGGCAAGGTGCTGGGCACAGGCATGTTCTCTTTTCCTCCTCATGTACCAGCTTATCCTTGCACTTTCTTCCATAAATTGATGCGGCTTGAATCCCTCATCAGATGAAACCATCCAAACTTGGACTTCACTGCCTCTAGAACCAGGAGCCAAAATAAGCCCCTTTTCTTTATAAATGGCCCAATCTTGGACATTCTGTTATAGTAACAGAAAATGGACTAATGAAAGTGGGTTAAGCTGGAGACTCTTTTAAACATAGTGACGTAGTGATCTCTATAAGCCTGGAACAATTACCAGTACAATTTAAAGTAACAGTAAAATGGACTCTTTTTTCTTTTTAGCTAGAAAACCACATTAAATGTGATTTACAGTAAAACTAATGACATCAAAACCTGGACTTTATGCTTCCATGTGGTTTAAACCTTTAAAAAGATGTTGATAGGGGCTGGGATTGTGGCTCAGTGGTAGGTGCTCGCCTAGCATGCACGGGGTCCTGCGTTCGATCCTCAGCACCACACAAAAATAAATGAATGGAATAAAGGTATAATAAAAACAAGAAGTTTACATTTAAAAAAAGATATTGATATGCTGCAAATATACCCTTTTACTTGGTTTTTAGTCACAGAATGCATCCCAAATCATTAACAGATCTTTACCACACAGCAGAAAGCTTTTCCTAGGTATCAAAAATGAAATCAAGTCTTTCCTTGAATCGTAAGAAAATAATTCAAATTCCTTCATATTTTCAATTAAAGAAAATAAAGAAACTCCAACCATTCTACACTCACACTACTTTAAGCAATTTGTTCTTAGAATTGGAAAATTTTAACACGCTGGAACAGAAGACTGCTGTTATTATGGGATGTATTCACTCTCTCCTACTCCTACCTCGTCCCCTCCCACACATTCACTATATGAAGTGAGAGATATATAAATTCTCAATATTAACCTAATTACAGTGACAACTTTTCGGCTTAACTATCAAATATTTAGAAAAGCCTGAAGAAGCATTCTAAGCTAAAGGATACATTTTCATAAGCATGCTGACAATCACATAAATGCTTCCTTTATAAACTTTCAATACTTATAATAGATTTAGGAAAACAATATGATATAAGAAGCTTTGCAATATGTGGGAAACCATCCTTTGTTGGAGTCAGAATGCTGAGATTCAAGGGCAGCTTCATAATTTTCAAACTGAATGACTAATAGAAACTATTATTCATTTCTAAATAATAAAATTTAGAATAAATTTTTTTGCTGAGAAAGGCAGCTGTGAATATCAAATAAACTATTGTTTCTGAAATGCTTCTTCACCTGAAACATTATCCTCATCCCATTATTTTTGTCTCCATTATCAACAGAGTCCATTCTTTTGCAAGAATTTTTCAACCCTTTTTCATGCCCAAAGGTTCAGCTCATATAAGACCACCTCTCTTCAACCTTCTGTAACATTCAAAAGACAGGATACCTTCTCTGTGTTTCCAAAGCAGGCTAAATATCATTATTTTAATTCTTGGTTCATAGTAATAGAAGTAGCCATAGTAGTAGTAATATAATAATAGTAGTAGTAACTGTAGTCTCTACTAAGTATATCTAAAGCAACTTTTAGTGCACAAATTTAAGGCTCATAACAATCTGTTAAGGATAGTGTGTTTATGTATTAGAAAATTAGCTTTTAGAAACATCAACAAGCATATCCAATATCTATAGATTCTACCTTCATGTAACAGTTAGCTCCTACTGTGTAACACAACACACTTCTATTTTTTTGTTTTTTATTTTTAGATATACATGGCAGTAGAGCATATTTTGACATATTATAAATATATGGAGTAAAACTTATTCTAACTAGGATCCCATTCTTGGAGCAGAACACACATTTAGAGGCTTAAACAGCAATCAGTCTTTGAATTTATGATTCTACTAGCTGAAAAAATCTTAGCTGGTAAACTCTTCTGATTTGAGGTGATTTTATAAGTCTGGAGCAAACTTCAGCTTGTCTAGGCAGATCTACTTCTGGGCATTGACTAGCTTTCATTTGAGCCACATTAGCTATTCTCCATGTATCTCCTCCTCCAGGTGTATAGGTATGTTCATACAGTATGGCCAGAGCATTGAAATGAACAAGAAAAACAGAACCCAGGAGAAAGGAGGAAGATTCCTGAGACATAGACTTAGAACCACTTCCTTCTTACTTCCACCACATTCTCTCAGCTGGAGAAATCACAAGGCCAACCTAGGGTCAGAATGGGACAGGATTAGGCAATTCTAAAAAAGAGGGTGGACGCAGAGACATGAATTAAGTCCATCGATGCTAGTTACCCACTACAGCCTGAATCATGCTATTTCTATAATTCTTGATGGTCTTTTCTTCTTTGCATATTAGATTGAGATCACTTCAGGAACAAATAACCACATTATAGGATCTTTGTGCATAATTTCTTGTTTATTTAGTGTTTCAACTTTTTATGTGCAAAAGAGGACTATAATCCAACTTTTGTCCAATTTACAAAGCTAAATAAAGGAGATATTTAGAGTTTTATTCATTTGACTAACTTTTATTGAACTTTTTCTATGTGCTAGGCAAAATTTTTTAAAGACTACTCTTTCAATTGTATGCAAAATTATGATGGTATTTATTAAAAGGCTCAAAAACAATTCTAATCTTAGAGTTTGTTCATCTGCTTGAAGGTACATTTCTAAACATTGAGTCTGTTTATCTGTTTTAAGTAAATAAAAAAATTGGGTATTATTAAAATCCTCACAGTGTAGCTATTTAATTCTAAGACATTCAAGGAAGCTTTATTTCACTACATTAAGCATCAGTCCTGAAAATATGCAGGAAAAATCATGAAAAGATTTACTATTTATTATATTTTGTTATGATCTCTTATCTAAAACCATCTAATCTATATTGGAAAGCCTCCAAATTAATACAATAATATTAGTCTATAAGTATATTGTATAAGAAATCCTACATAATCTGTAGAGCTAATGTTGGAATTCAAAGATTTAGTACTTAAAGAAAATTATTGTTGCAAAAAAAATCCTAAAATAATACTTACATAATTAAAATGAACACTGAAAAGTATAAAAATTTTCAAACACATTTACTGATATGATTTTGAGCTGTAATATATATATATATATATATATATATATATAGTCTTTGTCTCTTGTTCCTGACACAGAGCTCCTAAATTCCTTAGAATCTTCAGGGTGATAGGGCATTTTTTATTCTAATGAGTTTACTCTTGGTAAAATTTTGGAAAGGTTCTAGTAACCAAAAATACAAAGTCATGATTAGAAGCTTGGAACTTTCAACCTGCCTTTATCTTC
This sequence comes from Ictidomys tridecemlineatus, assembly GCF_052094955.1. Taxonomy (NCBI): domain Eukaryota; kingdom Metazoa; phylum Chordata; class Mammalia; order Rodentia; family Sciuridae; genus Ictidomys; species Ictidomys tridecemlineatus. The sequence goes on from NC_135477.1 coordinate 41,979,031, forward strand.
CAGGCAGGGGAAAGGGGCTGGAGATTGAGTTATTAATCAAGCATACCAATGTGATGAAGTCTCCATAATATCTCTAAAAATGGATTTTGGAACCTTCTGAGTTGGTGAACACATCCACATTCCAAAAAGGTGGTGCACCCTAACTCTATCAGGACAGAACCTCTGTGCTTGGGAACCTACCCACCCTCCCTGCTTTGTACCTCTTTGTGTGGCTTTCATCTGTATCCTTTGTAATAAACTAGTAAATCTGAGTGTTTCTCTGTATTCTTTGAACCATCCTAGTCCTACCAGAAAGTACTCAAACTGGGTAAGGAAGTGTGCGTATCTGATTTGTAGACAAGTTGGATGAAAGTCGTGGGTAACCTGGGACTTACTCCCTAAGATTGGTGTCTGAAGTTGGGGGTATTCTTGTGGAATTGAGCCTTTAAATTGTGGGGCTTGCTTTAAATCCAGCTATTATTATTGAGTTCAATTCCAGGACACATCTGGTTTTGGAAAATTGGTTGGTGTGAGGAAACATACAAAACACACACACACATACACACACACACACACACATGCACACACACATGCACATATACACACATCTGGGCACAGAAACATTGAGTGTATGTATAGAGAAAAACAATTGGTTTTCCCTGTACAACTGAAAACCTACTATATAGAACATTGCTAGACATAGGCTGGATGGGATGCTCTGCATCTTTTTTTTCTATTTGAAAGTATCTTATTGAGAGTAAGAGAATGCACATAACTATAAAACTTCAGTAGTAATCAGAAACCACTACAAATACACAAGACATTGTCTACAAGGTGTAGTTCACTTTGTAAACATGTTCTCCCGATTACTTACTTCAGCTCTTTTGCCTATAAAATGTGAAAAAAAATGACATTAGGCATAGACTGGGACATTGTGAGAGACAAAAATTAATCAAATATGGAAGAATACATTGTATCTCCCAAATACTACTCAAGGTACTCAAAGAGCATGCAACAAGCATTTGTCCAATCATAGCTGAAACACTGTTCTGAAAACATCCTGTGGTTAAAAAAGGCTAAAATACCAAGCTAAACAAAATCTTGAACATAGTTTTTGTTTTCTATTATATTTACTCATAATTTACTCTATTACAAGGAAGCCCTCACTTAGTCTCCCTATAACCTGCATCATTTTGCTTGTAACATCACAGTCTTACCTTTCCCCTGAAGACCACCCTAACCTCATTAAATGGAAAATAAGATTATTGTTAACTTCAGAGCTGGAATAGACTTTGGTCTCTTTCGTTTCATTATCATTCATTAGCAGCACTTCCCCACCCCATGTTCTTACTGCTCCGTGTTTCCTACCACCTTTGGTGTGCTCTCTCCCCGCTGTTTCCTTGGTTTTTAACAGCACAAGTGGCATTTAGTGACCTACCCTGGTGTTGACATTCAGTTACTGCCTCCATTAAAGACAGACTAATTAGAGTGGGCCATGTGTTGGCCCAGAATTAATGAAAGAGAGTGCAAGAATCAAAGCAGGGCATTGATTGTCTGCAGCACCAAAATACAAGTTCTGCCTCGCATTTTGGAAGTCTGGGTTATGATTATTGACCTAGTTATGCATTAGTAGTACTTCTGTATCCAAAGTCAGTAACCAGATCCATTTTAATCAGTGCTGTGTGCATGTTAAAGTTTGTTTGATTTCTCTTTTGAAAAGAATTTTATGTGAGTGAACATGAGAAGACTTCATTAGTGGAAAGCACCAACAATAGTAAGATCAAGAGAAGCTCAGATTGCTGTCAGACTATTTTTTTTAATTCAACCATTTAAAAGAAAAATAGTCTTCAACTTATATAACAAGTTTCTTGGAATAGAAATGTTTGAAGGGGTCCTTCTTGGCCAGCTCCCCTACCTATATAATCACTACCTCATCCATTTCTGCCTTGACCTTATCTTTTATATCAGTTAATAGGATATTCCTAGTTAATACCTCAAAAGCAGACATGGAGAAGCGTCCACCCTTTTAGATATCAACTCACACAAGACATGAGAGTACATTTCCTATGTCCCTCAGATTTCCTAAATTGTGTTGCTTATACTGTCTGTTTGCTGATTCTCCATATTGTTGATTACTGATATGCTAGGACCACACAACAAAACGACTTGTATGTAAGAGAATCACTTAACACTGAAGAGGATGTAAAACTAAAATTACTCTAAAGAGTATACTTTAAACAAAAGGAGAAGGGTAAACTTGCATTAGGGCAGCATCCTTAAAAGTTTAATGTTCATAATAATCACCCAAGGAATGTATTCAAATACATATTCTATAGTTGGGTGCAGGATTTTGCAGTTTTGACAAGCTCCCATGTGTGCAGTTACTGATGATCTGCTACCCATATGTGTCACAACAAGGTGGTAGGAGCCCTGGTGACGTGGTTAAGCATTCCAACAAATTAAGGTCTGTTTCTTCCCTCTATCCTCCATGGTTTTATTTTTAAGAAGCATTATACTTCCAAATGAAGTCCGAGAATATTGCAGTCAATCCCCAACCTCTAGGATGAGGTTTCTGAAATTTCAAGTTTTCATAAATGATAAGAGAGCTTAAGGACTTCAATTAAGATAGGGTGCAGAGAGAAAGACTGAAATTAAATGTATGAAAATATTTATCTTTATAATTCTATTATAGTCATAAAAAGAAAAAAAGGACAGCAGAGTAAATAAAAAGAAATTATATTCACATGTCTTAATGAATACTAATGACCTCTATAAAATAAGTTCCACTTATCTTTACTCAAGATGATTTTCATTTGGTCTTGATGATGTTTTATAATCCATGTGATGTTGATGGCATTGCTAAGGAAGGCAGACCCGCAGATGGAAATTCATTAGGAAAAGAAGTCCTTGGAAGTTTATTTCCCTCTCTGATCCATGTATATATAAACTTTTTATAAAGCCCAGGGCATTTGGACTTCTCTGAATGGTGGACTAAGTGACTCTTCTTGAATCCCTCTACACCTCTTCATAGATTATATTAAACTACTCCAGCTGGACTTGCTAAGACTTTGCTTTTGCATTTTCACAGTGCCATCTTTGAGTACCAACCCACAGTGAAGGGGTCCTCCCAGGAGGCTTGGCCTCCTCATGGCATGGTTCATACCAGCAGCCTGACAAATTGACCAAGAGGACTTCTATGAGGTGACACAGCTATGCCTGTTCTGTGTCCCTGCTCTCTGGAAGGTGAGCATTGTCTCCTCTAGGGTATAGTTGTAGGAAGGTGACAGCACAAGCACGTGAAGTCTCATTAGTGACAGGACTCATTCTCAGTTTCAATTGACCATGAGTTCTGACTAAATACCAACTCTCCATTCAAATGCTTTTTCCATCCCCTTCTCTTTCTTCTCTCCTTCTTGAAACAAATATACCTGTGTGTTGAAATTTTTGATACTGGCTCCCAGTCCCCAAGTCTATCATTTTTGTTCCACCACTTCAGTTATCCATTTTTCACATAAGATCATTTTTAATGACCTGTCTTCATATTCAAAGATTTGTTTTTCTGTCCCCCCATTCTGCTGTTAAGCCCATTCAGTGAATTATTTAATTCAGGAGTTACATATTTCAGTTTTAGAAACCACATATTGTAGTCAGGTGTAAGGGCATGCATGCCTGTAATCCCAGAGGCTCGGGAGGCTGAGACAGGAGGATCACGAGTTCAAAGCCAGGAACTCAGTGAGACCCTGTCTCTAAATAATATATAAAATAGGGCTGGGGATGTGGCTCAGTAACTGAGTTCAATCCCCGGTACCCCCTCAAAAAAAGAAATTGCACATTGTTCTTTATAGATAATTGTGTTTTCTTTGATTCTATGTATATGCTCCTTTACATCACTGAGCACCACTTAACAGCCTCCATAATACTCTTTTCTGGCTGCTTCCACCTGGGTCATTTCACAGCTGGACTCTGTTACCTTTATCCTCTCCATATCTTGAGCATGTTTTACAATTTACTGCTTCTCTGCTATTATGGGTCACATCTTAGACATTGTATATGTTATGTTATAGAGACTCTGGATTCTGGTAAATGACTCAAAAATGTTGTTTTAGTCTATTTGTTCATTTTGTCAGGCAATTAAAATTTGTATAGACTTAAACTGCAAAACATCTCCAGCAGCAGCTCAAATCTCATTTCAGTTCTTTTATCCTTAATCCAGCTGCTTGCAACCTGGCTTACCAACCATGGTTCAGAACCCATCAGAGATTAAGGCAGAGAAAAATATACAATTCAGGCATATGCACGTTCATATTCTCTTTCTCTCCAGCTCCATCCCCATCTCTATCTAGCTCTATCCTTAGTCTCTCTCTTCTTGTCCTCCCTCTTTACTTTCCTCCTGCTACACTGATCTCATGTCCTTCCACTGCAAAGACTGTTGCAGTCTTACCTACTCCATGATGCACCAACTGTGGATGGCTTTGGGGTCCAAAGCTAGAAGAAAGAAGAAATCACCGTGTTAAATCTTTCTTTTCAAGTGTTCACTCCCCACAGAACCTTCCCGTTTTTATCCATCCTCAAATGCACTCAGGCAGTCGACTTAACTACTAATAGACTGCTGTTGACTGGAAGCCTAACCAATAACACAAACAGCCAATTAGCACATATTTTGTATGCTATATGTATTATGCATGGCAAAAAAAATTGCAAGAACCACAAGAGATTACTTTCTATTGTGATGTATAATTTACTGGCGAGATGAACTGTTCAAGTGGAGATGATCAACTCCAGAGGGCATTTTTAAACATATACTCAAAACACTTGTGTTCACTGGAATAGCCAGGAGGTGGTTATGAAATTATCACAGAGGTATATTCTGTATTACCATTAATTTACGCTTGTAATTTAATACTGTATCTGTATGTTTGTTTACATGTTTTTTCAATTGCAAAAGGCATCATGTATGGTCTGTGTTTATGTGTATAACTTTTGATAAATTTTAACTTTTTATGATAGATTTACATATATGTTATTGTAGTAAATGATAAACTAGACATTTTATATACTTTATGCATTCATGATGTATCTATTTTTTTTCATTGTAAAAATTTTTTAGGCTACACAGTTCATCTGTGCGTTTCAAATTTTGCAAACTTTGAAAAATAAACCTGTGTGTAAGTGGACCCTCACTGTTTACTTTTGCTGTTCAAGGATATATTGTATTTAGAACTATTTATTAAATAAGCCTATCCTTAATAACACAGGAATTTAGACCATAGTTGGATACTTCTCAAATAGTGCATAAATTGCTTAGCATTGGCTTAGTGGACAGACATAGAGATTGTAGTAGAAATCCCTTAATCCTTGGTATAGCACTGCATAGAGAGAAAGGCCAACAGCATTACCGTCTCAGCTGTGGCTATGAGCCCCAGAGGACTTAGGTGGCAAAACTAACAATGTTAATGAATATGGAGATTCCCTGCAACTTTAGGAAAACTCTCACAAGAAAGAAACAGGCAAATTCTCTCTCAAATTGAACCAAATATAAAAGCAACTTAGAATTGGGGTGACCATAAAATTTATCACCCAAACCAGGTTATAATTGTGAGTGAAAGAAACACTAGGAAGCATTCACTGAGGCAAGAGGCCTTAACAGGCAATACCTAGTCCATATTAGTATGTAAGATATGTATGGCCACTAACTGGGAAGGTACAACCTTAGAAGAAAACAAAAATGTGACATCAATCCCTTTCCTGCAATTACTCATTTATATTCTTCTGTCTGAAGTTGGAGCCAATCTAGTGGTACAGATGAGATTAATAGAATGTTCTTCTAACCTAATTTATTCCATGGATCTTCATCATGAAATGAGAGAAGGGAAATGGGGGAACCCAAGGAGGACAATAATCATATTTTAAATGAGTCTTCAGGCTTAGGAATCATGTCCAGATGAGATGTTTAGCTCTGGTTATTTAAATGGGCAATTGACTAGAAATAAATATTCAAGAAGTTGTCTGAATTTTGAGGTATTGTCAAGGAATTATGAATGTGGCCTACAAAAAACTATGAGTTTTATACCTCTAATGCGACATTTGAGTCTCCAGAACTATACAAGGTTATAATTTAATGGCTTTTCTGAATTAGTATCATTTATTTGTTTGACAGAGTTTCATATTCAGGGTTTTGATCAAACATAATTATACTTCTGGAGTAAATCCAATTAGTTAGAATGGAAGTTTTCTTCTATGACAAAAGATAAAGACTGTGGGACAATATTAATCTATTTGGTCACAGATATTAGTCCTTTTATTCTTTAACATCCTATTTCTTTTCTCAACTGCTTTGTACTGTTGAAGGTAATAAGAACACCTCTGTAATTAATTCACATTAAAACTTACGGGTTTGCATTGCTTCCCCGACCTCTATGACAGTTTTTCTCTTGTAATGGATGCAAGTGTTTCCAATAAGGAGTTAAATCACTTTAAATTTGTTAATTTTCTTTGTTAATGCAACATAATCAACACTTCCAAAAATCTAGAAAATAAGCATACAATCACTCAATTACTAAATTACATTCATTTCCACGTGCCTTGTAATATTAATGGAATTTTTTGGTGAGTTAACAGAGTACTCAAGACTGGTCACATTTAAATAGCTGCAAAATGTTTTTCTGTGTTGAGATTTTGACAAATAAGGGGAAAAGAGAGTTAATGGACAGTTAACTGATAAATTAACAAAAAATTTGAAGCAAAAGATGAATGATCACCCTTCCTTCATTTACCTGATAGAGAGCCTGTGAATAAGAACAGGAAGAAGGGCTCCCAGTCTAAAAACAAGTGCTCATCAAATATTGCCTGGATATAAAGTTCTAGCAATATGTGGTCTCATGATGGACATTGATCATGTACATTTGCCATGCCAGGAATGTAGGGGAAAGCAAAATGAGGTATGGAAAGAAAAAGAGAGAGAGAAGAAAGAAAGGAAGGAAAGAGGGAGGGAAGGAAGGAAGGAAGGAAGGAAGGAAGGAAGGAAGGAAGGGAGGGAGGGAGGGAGGGAGGGAGGGAGGGAGGGAGGGAGGGAGGGAGGGAGGAAGGAAGGAAGGAAGGAAGGAAGGAAGGAAGAAAGGGAGGGAAGGAGAAAAGGAAGGGAGAGAGGGAAGGAAAGAAGGAAAGGAGAGAGGGAAGGAGGAAGGAACCATGTTGCCTGATCTTCTGAATCAGCCAATGAACTTTATACAAAGTTAGTATGATTTTCTTTTACTTTTGATCCAAATTCCTCTAAACTATGTTGTCATTATATAGAAACAAATGATACTTTCTATTCATAGAAAAAATACAATATTAATAATTTTTAAAAAGAAGAAAACATTTTAACTTCCTCAAGAGGATACTTATTAAGGACCATAAACACCGAAGAGATAATAATTTAGTTAGAACTTCATACAACAAATTGACAATAGCAATGGAAGAAAAAGCAGTAACAAATCATGCCTTTTGAGTCTTTTTATATCAAACTCCTTTATAATTTTATTTTAATTGTCATGGGCAAAAGTAATTATTTATTTTTTAATATAGGTAGGTTTGAGCCAAATTTAAAGCCCTTTAAATATAAATATTTATAAAAGCCTAACTTATAAAAATAATTAAAGATATCAATCAAGGTAGTCAAGTAAGTATCAAGAAATAAGTCTCTGAGGGGACTGTGGTTGTAGCTCAGTGGTTGAGCACTTGCCTCGCATGCATAAGGTACTGGATTCGATCCGCAGCACCACACTAGAAAATAAATAAATAAAACAAAGATATTGTGTCCACCTACAACTAAAAAGAAATAAAGTAAAGAAAAGAAATAAGTCTCTGAGATGTTAAAAACCCTCAGTGTTTTGTGAGTATACATTTTTGCAATAATGTCAGTTGTTCACAAGAATCCAGTCATAAAATAATTTAATTGTTGGTCAAAGAATAAAAAGTTTCAGTTATACAGGATGAATACATTCTGGAGAAGAGATTGGTAATTATTAACAACAAAATTAACAATACTATATTATACTTGAAACTTGGCAAGAGAATAAATTTTAAGTATTATCAACATAAAAATAAAAAGGGAACTAAGTGAGGTGATGGATGTTTGTTAGCTCAAGCATGGTAATCATTTCCCAATTTGCAGTCGTGCACTGAATTATGATTCTTTGATGTTTCAGTCAACATTTTGGTCAATGATAGAAGGGACATATATATATACACAATAATGGAACCATAAGATTAATTTACCCGATGATGTCATAGAGCATACAATGAAATTGCCTAACAAAGTATTTCTTAGAACATATCCCCAAAGCAAAGAATAAGTGTATATGTCATATGTATATAAAACATCACATTTTACTCCCCAAAATTATACGGATTTGTCAATTATGCCTCAACAAACATGAAAAAAAAAAGAATTGGATGCATGTTATTAACTTATGTTCGGTTTCAATTTTCTTTGTAAATTACTTTCAGAGAGATGTTATGACCTTTATAAAAGACTTTCAATCCATTTCAGCCTGTACCCATACTCCTCCCACCCAACTCTGAACTCCAGACTTCTGTATCCAGCTGCATATTCTGCAACTCTGCTTGGATAGCCAGTAAATATCTCAAATTCAATTGTCAAAAGAAAAAGCCTTGATTATCCTCACCCTAACCTCAGAACTGCTCTATCCCCAGTGTTTCCTGCTATAACAGTGTTCAGGTTATCCTCTTGGCTCCGGCTTTCAAAGCATTCGCTTCCCTACACTGCTCCCATTTGAAGACAGACTATATACACTCTGAACTGAACTAGTGCAATTTCTTCATAACTCTGCTTACTGATTTCACTCTTTCACATTCTTTAAATAATCAAAGTAAAAGGTTTAAAAATTCTAACGTAGAAAAAAATCCAATACCATACCTTTCTATGTGCCCCATGGCTGAGGTGCTAATTTGAGCTGGATATGGTTTCTTGTGGTCGCTTTTCAGACATGGAAGGGGCCCCACTCAAAATTTGATTTGGATGTTAAGACTGATGATACCACACCCTCCTAAATGGTATGAAAATGTTTCTTACTTATTTAAAGCAGCTCTCTGGGAAAGGAGGGCAGGTCTCCCAACTGGTCCAAAAGTGACTTGAGAGAACAAAGAATAGAAACTGGTGAGTATTTCATGTGAGTGGAGGATGTGCCAGACTGAGGGTTCCAATGTGCAGTCTGAGGCCTGCTTGGTTTGGACATACCACTTAGGGACAATATATAAACTTTTCTGTTCATTTGAAACACTGCCACCTATGAGAATGAATACCGGTAACTTCTTCCAGACATATGGAATGGTGCAAAGGTAATGGAGTAGAGGTATTTCCCAGGGCTTATTATAATAATTGACCATGGAATATAGGTGAAGAAGCAGCAAAATACAGATACTGGATTATAACAGATTGTGAGAAAGCAGTGGAATCACTCCTCAAGGTTTCATTGAGGCAGAAGAGAAGGGGATTTGAGCAAATGAGATTAACAAATAGGAATATAATCCCTAGAAAGAGGCTGTTGAAAAAACTGGCTGAAATGCGTTGAGAAATTTCAATGGAGGTGGGGAGGCCAAGGTTCAAAGACACTTACACAGTATTGTTAGAATTACATCTTTTTGGATGGTGTAGCCAGTGAATAAAGGTGGAAGCTGGAAGTAAGAGAAATCCTTCTTCCAAACACATTCCCTGAGTCTATTCCTTTTATTTATTTTTTGTTATGAAAATGTCATTTCTACAAAAAGTTGTATTGAATTAAAATAACAAATAATATCATAACCACCTTGGACCAATTTTAATAGATCATGTTAATCCCTTTGAAGCCCACTATTTCGTCTCTTTCCACATGCATCTCTACTCTCTCTGACCTAGATAGCTACTTCCCTGAACTTCTGACAATTAATGAGTCTCAACATTTATGTAACTTTATCTCTTATGAAAGTATCTCTAAATAATATTGTTTACTTTTTCTTATTTTAAATCTTCATATAAATAAAACCATCCTAAGTATCTTACATAAAAGAGGGTATTTTTATTATATAATTTGTTTTTGAGATTCATCCATATCAATACGTGTCACTTTGGCTCATTCATTTTCACAGGTATAAAGATATAATTTAATAAAGAGAACACAATTTACATATATGTATATATATACTTTTTTAATGTTGACGAATCTATTCGTGTTGTGCTTTGCATTTATTTTTAAAAAGCTTGATGATGGATGGATGGATGAATAGATAGGTGGGTAGGTAGGTAGGTAGATAGGTAGATAGATATATAGCCTGGTACAAAAGTACATTAATTGCTCTATATTTGAAATACTGGGCCATACACTAAATTTTTTATCCTTCATGAAAATTTTCCTGTAGAAAGGCAGTAACTCACAAGTTTGTCATAAAAAATATGTTTGCAGTTGGCAGGTAGCAGAGTAGTTGGTGTTTAAAGGCCCATAATAAATAGAAAACACCCAAAACTCATTTTTCTCTTGAGTTCTCTAAACATGATCAAATCCTTGCATACAGCCCACATTCAGTGAGACTACTGCACTGAAGAAAATAATTGATCACACACCAACAGACACTCTCTTCAACCCACACAGATTATGAACAGGCCTTGTCAAACAACAGGTATGACTTCTCAATGAAAAATTGCAGTAATGGGCTCCTGAGCTCCAATGGGGGAAGTAAAATGAATTACTACCATCCAAACAGAATTTCCTTCAGTTGGCTCCTTGAAGGAGAACCTTCAAACCTCTCAGGAGAGAAATTGTCCTAAAAGATCCATAACATCTGCAAATTTACACATAGATTTGTTAATATTTCAGCTCTCAGCTCATGAGATCAGAATTCCAAATCCCGGGTATCCCCCTAGACATATAAATAGGACTTTTGTAATCTTTAGGGGAGAAAGGGAAGAAGAAGGTGAACTCTAAATTGACTCTGTTTAATGTGCTGTCATCTAAAATCTGTGACTGAAAAAGTGAACTCCCACAAGTCAGTATCGAATGAATGAAGGGCAGCAGCTGGTAAAAGATCACAAGCAATTTTCCTGAGATTTACAGTAAGCTAGTGAACTACAACATGACAGAGGCTGAAAGTGAAATTAAATGAGGCTGTACATCAATGAAGATTTTGTTTTCAGCAGCTATGAACTTTAAGATGATTAACAAGACACAAAGTATAGATGCCAGCAGCTCTTCAGAATACTCTAGGGCAGACAAAGTTGTGAACAAGCAGAGTTGGAACAGATTACATGAGGGAAGAGTGAGTGGGGAGAGGAAGGAGAAAGTTAAGTGGCAATGTGGATTAGAGAAATGGATCCAGTTACAAATCCCAGAGGCAAGACTTGAGAGAGTGCTTTGTGCAATTCCCAGGTTTGCAGACACCCTTTCCTACCCTTCTGCCCAGTCTATGCAAGGAAGCTTGACTCAAGATCAAGACTCTGTCTACTGCACTGAGGCATCTCCCATGGCCTAGATGGGCCCATGATTCCTGCGCCATGCCCTGCCTTGCACACATGACCCACATCAGCCCTCTGAACACTAACATTGGCTGGTGCATAATAGCAGGGTAATGACATCACAGAAGCCAATTCCCTGACTATTATTTCTATGTCACCTTTTTTCTCAGGACACTCCATTCTCCTGAAATGTGACTTCTCATTACTCTCCATGAGCTATTTTCAGATGGCAGACTTTGCTTGCCAACAAGCCTTTCTCTAAGCACATTCACTGAGTCTATTCTTTTTTCCTCATCCAACTTCCCTTAAGTGGTTCCAGTTCTGTATTTTCATTCCCCCCTGCCCCCCCCCGCTCCTCTCTACCAGTGCAATTTACTCAGCAATCTGGAAATATAGCTGGTGCTAATTCTGGCCCAGGCCTGGATCAGATTGCCCATTTACCCATTACTACAAGCATTATGGATAATCTTCAGATACACTGCTTGTGTTAGGCCACAGTTAAGTATATTTTGTTGAGTTCACCAAGTCTATGACCTAAAAGCACAAGAATCTTATCAATCAATACAGAAGTTAGGCAAAACAAACTGGGTTGTTGGTACTGGTAAAATATATATTCTGCTTTTCTAAACACAAAGAAATTATCCTTGCAGTATTCTAAGACGGTCTTCTCTTTGCTCACATGGAGCCCAGCCCAGCCTGTACCCCTTCTCTTCAGTGTATCCCATTCTACCTTTGAAGTCCCAGTTACCTCCAAAACCCATATGTTGAACAGGAATAAACTCAACTCATCTCTACTTCCCAAAATATCTTCTTGTGCAGAGTCTATGAACCTGAACTAGTCTCCTTGACCCATTGGGACTAAGTGCAGTTATGCTTTCAGACCTGGAATAAAGAAAGAAGAAATCATTCTGATGATGTCCTACTGTCCTCTGCTTCAAAAGATGTCAAGAGGATGATAAATGGGATTTCCAGAGAGTAATGATCCAAAACACTTCTATACTTGCCTCTGTGTCCCCAGAGGCCAAGTCTGTTATGCTTTGGGGCCTGCAAATCCATATTTTCTACTGCCCAGTATTTTCAGATATATGATCTCTGGACCTTCTGCTTCAGAGTCCACTGAGGGAATTCTACAATGCAGAGTTCCAAGCCCACAGAATGGTCCACACATTTTAAGACTGGGCATCACACATCTGCATTTGTAACAAGCTTTCCAGGAGATTCAAATGCACACTAAATGGTTAGAACCACTCTTAGGCAATCCAGATGGACCCACAACCAAATGTCATGCAGCATAATATTGTCACTGAGTGCTACTACCAATCATAGACTAAGGTACAATTATTCATGCCTGGGTCTCTTATAGTCTCACAGAAAAGAGTATGTCTTCCATATTATTCTGAGAAACACACTAAAATTTTACTACTGGGGGCTTCCTGGACTGCAATGGAGACATATGCTGAGAGATAGATCCAAACTTTACTGAGCATAAGCCTATATGATTAAATAATTTCCTTAGACTTCGATGGCCCATGGGTTTCTATACAATAAGGGAAGAGACTCACAGAGCCTGAGAAGAGGACTCAAATGCAATCAGAGCACTCCCATGAGTGGACACTTTATGAAGCCACCCTGTGTCCTTGAAGGAGTATGTGCATCCCATTAAAGGATCAGCCTTGATTTCTATTTACCACTTGACACGTCCAGTCACATAAACTTGTACTGAGGGTGCAAGTTTGTCCTATGTTCCGATTCAGAAAATCCAAAAGTCTTCAAAGAGTTCATCAGATGGAGAGTCTTTGGGATGATTTCAGGGAACCTGCGATCCCTCAGATTTTCTAGAGAAAGTCTGGTAGATCTTGTACTGACCTTACATATTCCATCCCTGAGGCACTCTCCAGGAAGAAGCTAATGGTGACACCTTGCAATAGAGTATGCTGGCATTCTCTGGACTTGGTGATGATTGTGAATCCTAAGACCTAAGAACATTGAGGTCTATCCTGCAAAGACCTGCTGTCCTGGGGGTTCATGGATTCTGCAAGCAGAAGGTTTGGTATATGGAGTGAGTGACTAAGAACTTGCTGCCAGGGTACCACCTGCAAGCCTGGAGCTAAAAACCTTAGCTGCTGGTGGTAGGGGTGAGATGGTATAAATAATATAGTAAAATTCTCCTCCTCAAAGGGACAGGCATGTCAGAAAGGAGCCATGCAGAGTTTCCTCTCCTATCAAAGAAGACTGAAGGGAAGACTAGATGATTACATAATTTCATTGGACTTAAGTGGCCCATGGAGAGAGAACTGAATGCCATAAAAGAAGGAAATGATAGACAATAAAAGTGAAAAATATCTGTGAATCCCAAGGTCCACCCATAAAAGACGTTTTCTGGGCCTCAAAAGTACAATATTGTCATTTCATGCATAGGAGTAGAATGGATGACATTCCATGCAGGAGAGATATACCCAATATGTATACAAGAGAATGTAGAAGGTCTAAAAAATTTAAAGAAGTTTTAAAAAATCAAAGAACAAATGTAATCCATCAGTATGATATTTGTTGAAGGAATGTCCTTCAGCCAAATACACAGAGAGCTTTAGGAGTTCCATAGTGATGGAGACACTGGGGAGTGGGTAATGGGATACAAGAGAAGGGCTGAAGCAAACTAGATAACAACTTTAAGTAATAGCAAATGTACAGGGTGGGAAAGAGATAAAATTTGCTATGAGTAGAGGTATCTTTAAATAGAGTTTTTGAATGTCAAGGGGACCTGCAAATACTAGGGGAAAGAATAAAGATAAATAAAGAAAATAAGGGGAAAGAATCAAGAAAAGACATATTGATAATAATTTCAAGTAATATGAAGAACAGAGAAGGGTGAATTAGTAGTGTTTACTTATTTATTTATGAAACCAACACTTATTAAGTTTCTAATATATTCATGTTATAATATGCATGCATGTATAATATGTACTTTGCTTGGCATATGTTAGGCATGTACACACACATATATGTATGTATGTGTATGTATATATATACATATATATATATATAATATCACATGTACATATAATTCCTGCTTTCACAGTACCAATCAAATCTACCCAAAAATAAGTAGTGAATTTAATATTTTCTTTCTAAGCTCTGTTAATATTCAAGCACTTTTACTTTTTGATAATTATTAAATAGTCATTAGTCAAAAATTATTTTAAATCAGGGGTCAGCAACCTGTGGTCCAGGGTCTCTTCTGTTTCATCAACTATATTTATAATGAAAGATTCATGGGGACATAGCAAGCTCAATTGTTTATATACAGTTTGTGGCTATTTTTATAAAACAACAGCAGAATTGAATAGTTGTAATTGAGAACATGTGGCCTACTGAGTCTAACAAATATTTTTTTTCTCTCTTTACATAAAATGTTTGCCTATGCTTTGTTCAAATCACTATCAAGAAGTTGAACAGGTATGTCTACAGTTAAATCTGACAGCACACCTCAGACTTAGGACAACCTCATTTCCTTCACCTCTTGCCCAGTATTTTACTCTGCTGCGGAATAACTTACTTCCTACCTTAGCTCTTGGAAAGGAAGTAGGAGCATCCCTTTCCTCTAAACCTTAGTACATAGAGTGAGTGAGACATGATTATATCCATTTCTGGAAAACTAGTTATTTTTAAAAAACTTTAGAGTCAATACAAAAAAACAACAAGAGTAAAAGGAATAAAATTTGCAAGTTTAAGCCACCTTAAATCTTCTTCAAGTAATATGAATTTAAGTTTGCAGTAATACAAAAATCCAAGTAGAGCTTTGTGGATTGGATTGTTCTGAAATTCAGAATCTGAACTACCTCTGATCTCAATATTCCATAATATTCTATAAATAGAAAAAAAATAGGAAAGAAATGGCTAATGGCCTAAATTGAGAGGAGTCTACTCACAGGTGAGAAATTTTTGGAGACAATTTTCTTAGATAAAAGACAGGTAGAACCATAAGTACAGGCAAAATTATACAAACAATTCCTTGGAAACATAAACGTAAATGCTATGGTTTGAAAATGTGTGATACAATGCAGGAATGTTCAGAGGTGGAGTAGTTAGATTCTGAGAACTGTAACCTAATCAGCAGATTAAGCTACTGATATGGATTAATTGGGTGGTAACTATAGGTAGGTGGGTATGGCTAGAGATGGTATATCAATGGGGGCATGGCTTTATGGTTTATATTTGGTCCCTGGTGATCAGAGCGCTCTCTCTCTCTCTCTCTCTCTCTCTCTCTCTCTCTGTGTGTGTGTGTGTGTGTGTGTGTGTGTGTTTTCTGGTTGCCACATAGTGAACTGCTTTCCTCTGCCAAGTTCCTCCACCATGATACTCTTTCTCAGCTCAGGTCAAGAGCTCTGGACTCAGCCAACTATGGACTGAACCTCAGAAACCATCAGCCAAAATGAACTTTTACTTCTCTACGTTGCTCTTGTCAGGTCTTCTGGCCACAGCAATTAAAAAGCTGACTAAAACAATGAGGCTATGTTACAGAGAATAAACAGATACCATCTAGTGAGGAAGTACTATATTTGATGAGGTCGGATACCACAGAAAATAAGGCACACTTCCTTGAAATACCTTGAAATGTTCTGTTCTTTTCTTTTTTTCCTCAGTTGTAGTTGGACACAATACCTTTATTCATCTTTTTTTTTTTTTAGTGTGGTTCTGAGGATCAAACCCAGGGCCCCGCACGTGCTAGGAGAGTGCTGTACCACTGAGCCAGGACCCCAGCCCTAAATATTCTTATATTATCAAAATCAAGAGCATGTAACATGAGAGTTGAAGACTGTGAGCATTCCTCAAATGAATCTGGCACCTATACTGAAGATGTGGTTTAACTTGAGTTCTTTGAAGTGAAGAAAGGGAAAAGGAAGTGGTTCTGTACAATCAAAAAGAACAATGGTGCCAGGAACATATAATGTGTCTGGAACAGAGACAGGGAAAAATAAAACCTGGGTATACAAAATTGGAGCTGTTGTAGAACTTCAATACACATAGAGACTCGAAGTCATAATTGAACACAGAGCCTGCACTTAGCCCCAATTCCTCCCTCCACTGAGAAGCCTGCATCAATCACAAAGGGAGGAATAAGTAGAGATCTAGGTGATAATGGCAGAGATAAAGCAGAACTGGAAAAAAAAAAAAAACAGAACATATCTCAAGAAGAGAGAAGTTCAACAGGAGCTTATGAAAGACTATTCAAAAGAGGAATAAACATAAAAGGAGGAAAATATGGCATGAAAGTGGAAGGGATTTCTAAATAGCTGTAAACTGAAAGTTCTAGTTAATATCTATTTTGTATTCATGTTAAAAAGAAAAACAGATAAACTCAACAAAAGGAAAATTATCCGATAAATGAGCAGATTCAAAAGAAGGGACTTGACAAAAAGGCAAACAGAAGGTAGGAAACTGAATATAATAAGGAAAGAATATGAAGAATTTAAAATTAAATAAAAGAATTAAAATATCCATTGAGATAATGGTGAGGTTGGCACAGTAGACTCTATCAGTTGACAAGTCGAGAGAGCATGTTAGAGGCAGTTTTCCGTAATTTGGGTTGAAATTTAAATTTCATGTTTGCCTCTTGGAAGCCCATTAGGAATAGCAGCCTTTCAGATAGAGTACTTTGTTCCTCACCTTTGGGTCAGGTCACCATGACCTGACTAAGGAGAACAGGTCATAGCGTACCGATGTGAAGGTAAAAGTTTGGGGTGAAGAAGCTTTGGAAAAACTCACTTCTGCTCTTTGCAAAGAGTTGATGAGCATTTTGCGTGAATTGGACATTGCTCTAAGGGATATTGCCTTGCATCCTATTTCAACTTTCTCAGGACAGCCAAAATATTTTGTAATCACAGATTTTATTTTCAATTAAGTACAAGAATTCAGTAGCTAAGCAAACCATTCTGCCACAGAATCTGGCCCTTAAATCACTTAAATAACAACACAAGCTGAAAATTACACCTCTTCAGAGAAAGCTCAGGACAATCCCTCAAGGACACTCATGCAGGCTAAAGGGAAGACCAAAGTCTGGAAGGCAAGGCAGTGAAGTAGGATGCTAAGCATTAAAAATGTCTATTTTCTTTATCTAAGAAAGGAAAAGACTATTCTTTTGCCAAAGCTCCAAGACAGGAATTAGTAACCACTTCAAAACAGTATGCATGCTCTGAAATCAGCCAATCAGTGATGACCTCAGGCCACTTGTTCGCTTCTGGAAGTTAACCAATCAAGACAGGCCATCACGCCAGAAAACAGCCAGACACTGATGGTCTCACTCCAGGGACCATGCTCCTGGGTACCTGTTAACAGCAGTCTTAATCCTGACTACATTAACACAGATGGAAATCTTCAATGCTTAAACATTCCCACTTCTGAAAATCCACCAATTCTGAATGCCAAGATTCCCAAAACCTTCAGTAAGATCAACTTTAGTTTGTTTAGGAAGATTGTGCTTAAGAAGGGCAATTCTCCCTTACTAGCATTTGGGACATTCACCTTGCTTTGCATTTGATTTTTAATTTATTGTTTGTTTACAAATTCTCAACCCTTTCAACAATTGGACCCCAGATTACTGTTATGCTACAAGCTTGGACTTGAGAGTGACAAGCACAGCGGAGAAAAGACTGGCAATCTTCTCAAGTTGGACAGTTCTATTACCTATTCTTTATTTGTGTATATATGAACTCTCAAGTGCCAAAACATATGTGTAAATTTGGATGAACTTTATGACATTTATCAAATGAGAAAAATGTCCTTTGTAAGTCTAAACAGTATGCAGTTGTTATTCAGTACACCATATTGAAAGTCTATCGCTCTCTAAATCATATGCAATTGTTATTCAGAATTGAAAATTGGAAGTCAGATGTAAGCCACCATATACTGACAGCAAAGCTTTAGAGATGTATGATTTCCTCCACTACTTGCAAAGGAAGTGATAAAATAACAAATTTTTTGATTAAAATAAACTCAGAGGAAGAAGACAAAATAATCACAGCAGAAGTTGTAATGGCTTCCCACGCTGTATATCATCATCAGTCTTTCAGTTCAAATGAGTGTTTGAACATACTACTACTAAAAGTATTTTCAGATTCCAAAATTGCAAGCAAATTTTCAAGTGCCAGGATGAAATCTACTGCAATAACAAAAAAGCTTAATAGTCCCACTTACTATTACAGAGATTATCAAAGATCTAAATGCTTCACCTTTTATTATGATTGCATGATTGCAAGTAATCACAATGAAAAAAAAAATTCCCGTTACTTGTGCAGTGTTTTTTTCATGAAAAGAACTGATTTATAAAGCTGATATAAGTAAAATTCCTTCCATAAGACTTCAGAAACAAAAGCAATTTTTTATAGAAAACCCTCCTGTTTAGTAAGGAATTAATAAAATAATGGAACTGCTTTTGACAGAGATAATACAAATGTACATGTTGATACAAAGTTGGAATAAAGGGTCAGCCATTCTGTCCACACTCTGCTTAATGCTGGTTGGACAACATTTGTCTCCTTTCTGTTGACATTGAAGTAATATTCACGAAATTGTTCTCTGACTTTAACACTGTCCAAAGTGAATGACTGGAGCCTTTGTAATTGTGCTTCCATTCAAAATTCTTCAATTTTTTCAAATTCAAAAACCAGTAGGGCTTCTTCAACAAATGCCGTTGAGAGCATCCTGTTTATTTTGAAGCACTGAAGCTGTACTTAATTCTGGTGGCCTAAAAAGTTCTTGTTGACTTTGAAATAACTCATCGAGGGAAGCCTACTTATTTCTTTTTCATAGTTTTCAAAATCTCTTTAGCAAAAAAAATTATGCAAATTTAAAGAAAAGTAAACAGTGTTCTTGAAGTACTCCTTGGTTTTACACAACTTATTGAATGGATTCAAGGAAGAATTGTAAGTGTCAAGGTTGTTCATACTGGGCACAGCATCATTTATGAACAGGAGAAGAAATTTTGATTTGAAGAGTATAATTATTTCAGTATTTACCATGATTATCTTTTGAAATGGATTTCATCTCAAAGAATTCAATTTTATACATGGATGTTAGTACTAATGCTCCTTCAGCATGGGAACAAATAAACTCATGATGTGTACTGCTGAAGAAGGGAATAAAATTTAACAATAATGCCCTGTTTGTCAGTGAAAAAAAGTTTTAAGTCAATGAAATGAAGAGATTCAATATAATCATGAACAATGGGAAAGCAAGTTATGTCATGAAAGATATATGTTAACATATCTAAATTGAGAAGCTTACCAAGTGGTAAACTTTAGTGATAGTAGATGTCCACTGTGCTAGGTCATTTTTTCTCATTAATAATTGTTGAACTAAAAAACATAAAATAAGTTCTATGATACCATAGAAACTATGATAAAATGTAAATAGAATATGGATTTTAACTATAAGGAATTTTTAGCAGAGTCTATGCAACAAGGAGCCAAGACAACAAGAATATCAAGGAAATAAAATTACAGAAATTTCTGTTTGATTTGGATGCTTACAATTTATTTAAGAAAATCAATGAATAATTTTTCATTTAATAGACTCATGTAGTAGTTTTCCTTTATCTCAATATACATATGCACAAGTTGCTATAAATAATCACATTAAACTGACATTTTTGCATTTTTATTTGGTAAATTTTCTAACACTAATCAGAAACGAGACTGGCCTCACTTGCCCAGGGTTGAGGGTGTTGCCTCTATGATGTTTTCAGGAAGACACAAAGATTGACTCTAGGACTTAGAATAGCTAACCTCGTTCAAAAGCCCAGGCTCCAAGTATTGATCTATGCAGGTCAGTCTAAGAGGGCAAAATTTTTCCTCCTTTTGGACTTTCCATGAATATCTCTATGTTACAGGTGATGCTTAGGTAAGAAAATAAGGTTTAGGTTTACATTTCAGTAAAGAGCAAAGTCTGTGCTATGGCTGGATGAGAAACACATAGAATACTTAACAACAAAGCCTCAAAATACATGAAGCAAAACCTGACAAAACTAAGAAAGAGTCAGACAATCCAATATCCCACTTTCAATAATCAATAGAACAAATGGGCAAAAAAACTAACAAGGAAATAGAACCTGGAAAAACTCTAAATCAGCTACACTTAATACATATATAATACCCAACCAATAACAGAAACAGGTCTCAATTTTAAAAGATTAAAAAAAGATACAAGGTATCTTTCTCTACATGAAGTGAATGAAATTAGAAAATAGTAAATATGGTATATTACATAATGCTCCCTGAAAACCAATTGGTCAAGGAAGAATTCATAAGAAAAATTACAAATAATTTTGAACTGAATTAAAATGATCGGTTGGTGCTAAAGTGGAACTTAGAAAGAAATTTATAACTAAAAATTCCTAGGCTAAAAAAAAAGAGTATTTCAAATTAATATCCTAACTCCCCAATTTAAGACATTGAAAAGAGAAGAGCAAATTACATTTACAGCAAACAAAAGAAACATTCCAACAGAGCATAACAGAATAGGGAAACAATAGAGACATTTTTTAAAGTTGGTTTTTAAAAAATATTTAAAAAGTAATAATCTTTAACTAGACTGACCAATAAAACAAAGATGCCTCAGATTATTAAAATTGGAAATGGAAGAGGAGGCATTACTACCTACCTTACAGAAATAAAGAGGATTATAAGGGAATACTATGAACACTTGTATGCCAATACATTAAATAATTTAGGATGTACAAAGCACCAAAACCTGTCATAGGGGAAAAAAGGAGAGAATCTGAACAAACATTTAGTAAGAAGAGATTGAAATAGTAATAAAAATAAAAGCTACAAAGAAAATCTCAGGATAAACAAATAACTATTATGAATATGGACACAAGAATACTTAGTAAGACACTAGCAAACCAAATCCAGAACATCAGCCCCTTGCTGCCAAAGATCTTATCTTCTTATTGCCTTTGGATCCTTGCCATGCACACTCAAAGAACACGGGGACAAAACTGAGGGCTTCAGTTGTGAGAATCTGCATGTGGGAGGATCTAAGGATGTTCTCAAGTATCCGAATCTAGGACTTTGTGTGGGATCACGGTTGTCTTTCATTTTAGGTACTGCATCCTCTCCCATTGTCATCTTTTGAGATTTTTCCTGCAGATTTCTCTGGTGGATGCTGTGTTGGGGAAGGTGAGGAGCACTATAGCTAAGACTAAAATTCCAACACTGACTCAAGACACAGAATCAGAAGTCAAAGCCTCAGGGGCCATTGGGCAACTTTGCCCTTGCCTTGAGGGTGGGCAGAGTTGAGTCAGAAAGCATTAGTGGGAATAAATTTGAACTGAGGCAGATCTGGGCAGGTAGACTCCAGCCAAGCTGGGGACACTGAGAGTTTCTTGCCTCCCCTGACTTTCTGCTTCTTCCTCTGTCAAAGGGATGTGGTGATGGCTGGATGAGGGGACATGTGGTGGGTGCTCACCAGTACAACTTTGCCTTCTTTGGGCCTTGATTCCCAACACTTTTTTTATTCTGTTTTAATTCTCCATAGAAACATCTGTCACTTTACAACAGAGCTGTGATGGTCACCCCCTGGCCCTTTTACTCCAGTATTCTCCTATATCCCCCATCTGGCTCTAGTTACTCTGTGAAGGTCCAGTGGTGGGTAGACAAGCAATGTGATGGGCAACTGTTGACCTTGGACCCCTAAGTCTTCTCTTGGTGTTTTGTTAAAAATCCAACATGCAGCTTGATTTTCTTCAAGAAGATGGGCAACTCCTTGTCCAGGATGAGCTTCAGTACTTCAGAGACATCCTTGAGTGCGATCGTGGTCAATGTAGACAGTGTCCCCAGAAGATGCAGACCTCCATTCCATAGAGCATTCTTTGTGACAGGACGCCCCACCCACAAAGGGTACCCTCGATCTTTATTTTCACTGGCTTTTGTACTAAGACTCGGGTCTGAATACTTGGATGAAGGCTCTGGACCCCTCAGGTTCTCTCCTATTGGACTCCTGACTCCCTTTCCCTGAGGGACTTCGCTGACTCCCACATTCATGTACTGGTTCTGCCAATTCCAAAGTCCTAGGAATTATTCTCTTTAATTCTCACTGCCTGCTTTGATAAATAGAGTCATTGCAATATTTGCTTCTGAGAGGAGGACTTTCTTTTTATTTAGAAAGTTTCTTTATTATGCAAAATTTAGTAATTTATTCTTCCAGGAAAGTATCTGGAAGGAAATCTGGATTTCTGTTTTATTGCTCAAAAGAATATATTGATGAGGGCAGGGAGAGGATGGGGACTGGAGACAGGCCATGGGTGATTTTTTAAAACCTTGAACTAGAAACAAATCAAAAGATCACAGGAATATAAATGCAGGAAATGCATGCATTATTGCATGGTACTATAAATATAAACATTATTGTATATTCTGAAAGCTGCAAAGAATTTTCTGCCTCCCACCAATTGTAAAAGAGTGGACCTTTCTGAGCAGCTGCTATAAGAACAACCAAAGATTTGCCTCCCATCCATTCAGTAGTAAATTGATAGGGGCTTCCTGGTCCGTGGAGGAAGACAAGGAAAAAAAGATGTCAGAAGAAAAATGAAACAAAAACTTACAGAGGTTGGAAGGAAAAACTATGACCCAAGAATTCAGTAGTCAATTATATATGTGCCTACATTTGGGTTACTTTTAAGACAGCAAGAATACATTTTTAGAAGTAAAAGGAGACATAAATATTCTACTAGTGTTCTTCCCTTTTAAAAGTTACACTAGCTGAAATATAAATCAAAATAAACATACAAGTAGGTAAGAATTGTTGGCATAAAAGAAACCAGAGTACGTGCAGAGAGCAGGGAAAACATAAATTGAAGAGTAAACGTAGCTATAAATATGGGTATGAATGTCTTTGCCAAAATAATTTGTGAATAGAAGAAACAAAAATGGAGCATTACACAATGCATATAAATTTAACAATAATAAACTGGGTCTAAAATCCCATAATCACTGAGAAGAAGACAAGTTTTGAGAGAGTAGAATAAAAAAGAGTAACTCATGTAAATCAATGGGTCAAAAGTACAAAAAAAAGAAGGAAAGAGTAAAAAATACATAGTGAATAGAAATGAAGAAAGAAAGATATCTAAGGTAAAAATGAGGTTATAAGCCCAGCATTTGATCTACTTCCTCAACCAATTGAAGTTTTCCAACTTTGTAATGGGGAAACTTTTAGAAACTATAGGGCCCTCCTTAAATCCTAAAGCTTCAAGTAATAACCAGACACAGAAAGGTGGCCCCCATGTATAATTTTAGTAAAAATATATTCTACCAAAAAAAGGATAAAAATAATTACAAATACTCCATCAGCTCTCAGGTTGTGCCAGGTATTACTTTTGGAGTTTTACACTTTTAATTTGCTGACTCTTCACAACAACCCCACAAAGTAGATATTACTGTTGTTATTTGTCTTCTGGTAAGGGTAATGAGAACGAGGCACAGGGGGAATTAAGTCACCTGTTCAAGGCCAAACAATTAGTAAGTGATGTGACTAGGGTTTGAACTCACTCATTGGATTCCAGAACCAGCTGATGTCATTTGGGGCCTTCTTTTCCCAATAGATATTGTAAATATTTTCTTTTTGAGATATATAATACATACAAAGGGTGCACTTATTTTGAATGCATAGTTCAGTGATTTGGCACAGTGAACTCTCCTGTTTAACCAGCACCACTGAAACCTCATCACACTTAGGAGGAGACACTCTCCTGACTTTTAAGTTAGTTTTGTCTATTTTTGTCACTTACGTAATTAAAATCATTCAGTGTATAGACTTTCATGTTTGTCTTCTTTTGCTCAATTTTATGTTTGTGAGGTACATCAATATTTTTGTGTGCAGTGGGACACTCATTCTCAGTGCTATACAGTATTCCCTTGTGTGCCTACCAAAATTTATTTTCCCATTTTGCTGTTGACAGGTGCCTGAGTAATTTCCAACTTGGGAATCTTGGAAATAGCATTGCCATGAGAGTTCTAGTACATTCTAGTATAGTTGGTTATGCTGTAAGGCTCACTTTGAAAACACTAACGGTAATGCATTCTGCTGTCAAATACAACAAATTAGAATTAAAAAAATTTAAAAATCGCTAATTTGTTTCATTATAAATGGTATATTAGAGCACAAGTTGAGCATAAATGTAAGTTTTTTGCTCCACTTTTGTTTGTGCAAAACAGTAGTTGAACATTTAATATTTCACCTGGCCAAACTAATCCATACAATACATACATATAAGACACACACATGCAAACACTTCAGACAGTTATCTGTCATATCAGTTCATTAAGTATGTTCTACAAAGTTATATTTTATTATTATTTGTAAACTTCTGTCTATTAAACACACATCCACACCCCAAACATTTCTAAGTATCCTATGCTTAGCTGAAAAACATCAAAAAGAATACACAACATTTAAGTTCTAAATATTTAGGAGAACCTAGAAATTTGACATTTTAAAATAAATGAAAGAACATACGGTAACTTATGAGCAATAGTCATAAATGAATGCACATTTGAACCATGTAAGACAAGGCTATAAAAATAATACAAAGGGTTTTTTATTTCCCAGAAAGGCTGGAACCACTTCAAATGCTATGAAGTCAATAAGAACAAGCTGAAAGAAATGTTTTTTAAAAATAGTAAGAGAATATGGATTGAAGACCAAACAGTAAAAAAAAAAAAAAAAATTACAAGGTCAACCTTTCTTGCAATCAAAGAAAAAGCACCATCTATGCACAAAGACTTTAAACAGAAATTTTCAGATCCTGTTAAATTGACTACTTTTGGTGATAGTAGCAACTATTTTGTGGTTTTAAACATGCAGCAATTTTCCAAAACTTCAACTCTCACACAAAGCTGAGACTGCAAACCAGAAAGCCACAGTAGAATTCTCAGCAGTGATACAGAAAAAGTTAAATGAAGAAGAAGGCTATGTGCTAGAAGTTTTGTATGTGTTGTTTGTTTTTCATGAAACGGGTATCTATTATGCACACATGCCTTAAAGGACTTTTATTTCAAAGACAGAAAAACACAGTCCAAGATTGCAGATTTTGATAACCCCCTGTAGTGGGTTGAATGGTCCAAAAATGCGCCTTTGTGACCTAAATCCCAGACCCTGTCACTGTGAACTTATTTGGAAAATAAATTCTATCTATGCAGATAGAAAAGTTAAGAATCTCAAGATGAAATCATTCTGGATTATCCAGTTGAGTCCTAAATCCATTAATTCCCTAGATGGAAGAAGAGAGGACATAGAGAGAAGAAACAGTTATATGGAGATAGAGACACAGGTTAGAGGGAAGTAGCCACAGATCTAGGACTGAGAAAAGAAAAAAAAAAATAATTCACCCAGCAGCCTTCAGAGGAAGTGAAGTCCTGCATATGCCTCGATTTTGGACTTCTGCTTTCTAGAATTGTGAGACAATAAATATTATTTTAAGCCACTAAATTTGTGATAATTTGTTATATGGCAACCATAGAAACTAAATACACTCCTTCTACCATTTCATAATAATTCACAAGCTGCAATCCTTGACATTCACTTCAAAAGGAAATTTTAGATCTTTTTCAACTTAATGTATCATGTTTATTATAGTATTTATGTATTTTACACTATTTAATGTGCTTAAAATTACACTACCATTATTACGTTCCTATCTTCTTTATATGTCACTGATGAAGATTTTGCTTCTAATTTTACTTGTCCCGGAATCTCTACAGTTTTATTATGTGCTTTTGAATAATGCTGTGACTTTTATGAACATGTATGTTAACATTATAGCAGAATTGACTACATACATTTCAGACCCATATACATACAAAGTTCTCTTGAGTATGTATTCAAAAATGGAATTGTTGGCTCTTAGGCTTTAGATAATGTTGCTCATTTATCAAAATAAATATTCTGCCACTAGTGATGATAAAAGTTCTAGATTTTGCACATCACGTCCAACAACATTTTTAGTGCTTGCCATTTTAGCCATTAAGATGAGTATGTACTGGAATTATTTTATGATTTTAATATACATTTCCCTGTGACTAATGAAGTTGAACGTTTCATTTGTTTATTAGCCATTTGACTAGTTGCTTAGTGAAGTGTCTGTTGAAATCGTTTGCCTATGTTTTTAAAATATTATCTACTAGCTTTTTACTGGTAGCTAGGATTTCTTTATATATTCATGAATATCTTCTCTCACTCTGTTAGTTGCTTTTTTGCTCACCCAATGATGTGTTCTGGCAAACAGAATTTCTTCATTTTAATGGAGTCCAACGATTTTATATTTATGATTAGTGCTTTTATGTCTCATTAAAGAACTCTTTGAAACCTCAGTATTTAAAACTCTCTTGTGTTTACTTTCAAAATTTTAGCTCCTTGTTCTTTTGTGTTTAGTTGTGCAAGCTACCTCCTGTAATTGATTTTTTATGTGAGAGGTAGAGATTAAAATACATTTCTTCAGATGTATAGTTCATTGACTTGAAAATATTTATTGAAAAGACCACTAGTCTCCTCTCCACCATACCATTCCAGTAGGTCTATTTCTAAGTCCTTCATTCTGTTTTATGAATAATTTATCTAACCTGGTACCAATAACACACCTTCTTAATTCTATCATGTTGTAATATGATAGTTTGAGAGCTTCCAGATTTTTTCTCCAAAATTGTTTTTTTTACCTTTTTAATTACTACATGAATTTTTAATTACCTATTAATTCCTGAAAAAATAGTATTTTTATTTGCAATACATTGAATCTAAAAGTTAGAAACATTAATGTGTTAGTCCTACAAACTCTATTCCTTACATATCATGCATGCGCATTTATTCAAGTCTTCTCTATATAAACTTTTGTAGTTTTCACCAGAAAAGATTTTCATATCTTTTATTCAATCTAATCCCAGCTTTTTGTTTGTTTGTTTGTTTTAGGTACTTATTACAGTAAATGCAGTATTTTTAAAATTTTTATTTTTTCTTCTTTGTTGCTATATAAACAAAATTGATTTTTAATACCTATTTTATATCAAGTAACTTTACTAATTCATTAACTATTTCTGATAGGCTGTTATTTCTAAAAATTTGGGGTGTGTTTTAGGTACAATAAAATCCTCTACAAATAA
This sequence comes from Ictidomys tridecemlineatus, assembly GCF_052094955.1. Lineage (NCBI taxonomy): Eukaryota > Metazoa > Chordata > Mammalia > Rodentia > Sciuridae > Ictidomys > Ictidomys tridecemlineatus. The sequence continues at coordinate 42,006,646 of NC_135477.1, forward strand.
TGACTATATTTTCCTTCTTTTTCAGATCTCATGATTTTATTTCTGTTTCTTGCCTTATTTCTCTGGCTAAGATCTCCAGTGTAATGATGAATAGAATTAATTAATAGCAAGTATCTGTGGCAGACAAATAAATGACTTCCAGAGACACCCATACTCTAGATCCCAGAATTTCTGAATATGTTATTTTCACAGCAAAAGAAATTTTGTGGATGCTCTTAAGGGTACAAATCTTGAGATTTAGAGATTATCCTAGATGATCCAGGTGAACCCAATTTAATTAAATGTGTTTTTAAAAGTTAAGATTGGTTTCTCAGCTGTGAACTTCATCTCAGCTCTTTCTCTGTGACAATGTCACAGCTCAGAGAAAAGCGTGATGATGTTGCTGCATTTGACGGTGGAAGAGAGAGCCAGAAAGCAGCTAAGAAATGCATGTGGCATACAGAAGCTAAAAATAGCAAGGAAATGGATTCTCCCCTAAAATCTTCAGAAAAAAATCCAACCCTGCTCTGCTGCTCTGTAGAAAAATACTTTGGAGAAGATAATGCTAAGTGAAGTTAGACAATCCCCAAAAAACAAATGCCAAATGTTTTCTCTGATATAAGGAGGCTGATTCATAGTGGGGTAGGGAGGGGGAGCATGGGAGGAATAGACAAACTCTAGATAGGGAAGAGGGGTAGGAGGGGAGGGGAAGGAGGATGGGGATAGAAATTATGGTCGAATGTGATGGACATTATTATCCAAAGTACATGTATGAAGACACTAAATGGTGTGAACTTACTTTGTATACAACCAGAGATATGAAAAATTGTGCTCTATATGTATAATATGAATTTTAATGCATTCAACTGTCATATATTTAAAAAATAATAATAAAAGTTAAAAAAAAAGAAAAATACTTTCCTTTTGAGAATTAGCTTTTGACTTGATAGAAAATGAACATTTAAAATGACCCTCCAAGCTCTAACACAACCTAAGCTGCAAATCATAAACAGAGTGTTGTCTGGCTAAACAATCATAAAGTTGGGCATGCACAGTAGTACTCTGTTCTCAGTTGAAAATAGTATATATGATATTGAGATCAAGCAGGACTTGCAGGCACAAGTACATTGCAAGGGGACATGGCTCAAATTCTCATGGACCCTACTACTGCTATAAATCCTCTCTCTCCTGGCCCACAACAGTGGCTTCACCTGCAGTTTCTTTTGACTAATTGGCTAAGAAAAATAAAACTTCTGTTTAAGGCTTACAAATAACTGTGCATCATATGCAACATACCCAAAAGTGGATGCCTGTGACACCACATCTCTTTCTGGACATTCTTGGAAGACAATAGTCAACAGGCATCCTCCAGTGATCAGGAATGTTAAGCAATGTTGAGTAATGCATTGATGTTTATTTTTCTCAAAAGTAGAAAAAAAAAGTGAGTTGAGGAGCTAGAGACAATGGCTTATCTGAATAGTCAGATGTTTGGAAAGAACATGATTGGAAAATTGTTGACCAATTCTGAATAAGAGGTATGTACATAGATCCCTCTGAATTGGTAAAAAATGTGAAGACACTTGGGTCATATCTAAATTATTACCAAATATAGTCATCCTCCGTAAAAGAGGATTTTGATTTTCAAAATAAAATCAGTAAGATGACTTACTTGGATGCACACCAGCCAGCCTCTGCCCCACCATGTCATTACCCAGTAGGCTCATGGTCACAGTGGCAGTAAATGAGGTTATCAAAATGGATTTCCACTCATCAAAACCAACTGGTGATAGTCATGTTATGTGCCCACTCTACAGGAGCAGAGACCTACACTGAACCTTTGATAGGGCATCCATCCCTGGGATGATCAACCACTTACTTGGTGGTAAGATGATTATATAATGGACCACTATCATCATGAAAGGGGTGTAACTGTTCTCTTTAGAAAAAGCACTCTAGCTGTGGATTTGCCTGCACACAATGCTTCTGCCAAAACAATCATCCATGGACTTAACAACACCTTATCCACTGACACTGTATTCTGAAAGTGATGTGCAGTAATGAGCTGATGCTTACAGAATTCAATGGTCTTGCTAGTTTTCCATTGTGCGGAAGCATCAAGCCTGATGCTTGATGTCCCTTTGAGGATACAGTTACAGAACTAAGGTTATGTGGCTGTGCCATCCAGGTATGAAGCAATGCCTTCCATGAACTTCCATGAACTTCCCTAAACAACATCCAGTACATAGCTAAAATTCATGGATCCTGAAATCAAAGAATAGAAATATGATTGTTCCCTTCATGGTTACCCTTAGTGATTCTTGCTACATAGCTCCACATAGAGTCAAATTTGATAAATGTTCCATGGACACTTGAAAACAATATCCATTATCTTACTCCTCGGTAAAAGTTTCTAAATTTTATTAGTTTATTAGTTCAAAAACTTTAGTTATATCTTTCAAATATTCCATATTCTTTCACTGTGATTATAGATTATAAATTTATCTAGTTCTTCTTTCTAGTCTCCCAATTTTTGTTTTACACTTTTGAAGCTATGTTACTATGTGAGAAAAATTATTTATTTTTAATTCATATAAAATATTGAATGTATTCATGGTATACAGAATCATATTTTGATAACTGTAAACAATTTGTAATTAGCCAATCAGGGTAATTAGTACATCTACCACCTCAGTTATCATTTCTTTTATTGTGAACATTCAAAATCCTTTGTTATAGCGATTTTGAAATTCACAATGTTATTTTAACTATAGTCATCCTATATACTATATAACATAAAACTTATTTCTTCTATCCAACTAAAATTTTGTATCCCATAACCAACCTCTTTCTATCTTTCTCTCCTCTTCCCAGTCTTTGGTAAACACTATTCTACTCTCCACTTCTATGAGATCAACTTATTTACCTTCTACATACGAGTGAGAATATCAGTATCTGTTATTCTGTGTCTGGCCTATTTCATTTAACATAATACCCCACAGACTTATCCATGTTGCCACAATACAGGATTTCATTCTTTCTATGTCTGATTAATATTTCACACATGAACAAAATTTGGAAACTTTCATATATTTCTGACATACTTTGTAAAATATTTGTCTTTATTTCAAAGATTACATTTTGTCTATTGGACTGCAGCTATCTTTTTAGAGAGCATTTGCATACCTTTTTCATCCTTCTAATTCTAACTTCTCAGTGTCTTTATGCATAAGGATGTCTCTCGAATGAAGAATTTTGGTGGGTTTTGATTTCCATAGAGTCCATCAATTTTAGTCTATTAAATGAATTTTCTATAATTTCTGATATATTTTTATTTATAACTGTCATCATTCTATTTTTTGTGAATTTTTCAAAAAGATAAATGGCAGCAGAATGCATTACAATTCTTATTACACATATACAGCACAGTTTTTCTGGTTGTATACAAAGCATGTTGACACCAATTCGTGTCTTCATACTTGTACTTTAGATAATGATGTCTATCACATTCCACTATCCTTGCTAATCCCCTGCCCACTCCCTTTCCCTCCTTCCTCTCTGCCCTATCTAGAATTCATCTATTCCTCCCATGGTCCCCCTCCCTACCTCCCTACCTCCCTACCCCACTATGAGTCAGCCCCCTTATATCAGAGAAAACATTTGGCATTTGTTTTTTGGGGATTGGCTAACTTCACTTAGTATTATCTCCTCCAATGCCATCCATTTACCTGCAAATACCAAGGTTTTGTTCTTTCTTGATGCTGAGTAAAATTCCATTGTGTATATATGCCACAATTTTTTATCCATTCATCCACTGAAGGGCATCTAGGTTGGCTCCACAATTTAGCTATTGTGAATTGTGCTGCTATAAACATTGATATGTCTGTGTCCCTGTAGTAGGCTATTTTTGAGTCCTTTGGATATAGATCGAGGAGAGGGGACACCTGGGTCAAATGGCGGTTCCATTCCCAGATTTTCAAGGAATCTCCATGCTGCTTTCCATATTGACTGCACCAATTTCCAGTCCCACCAGCAATGTATGAATGTACCTTTTTCCCCACATCCTCGACAATACTTATTGTTGTTTGTCTTCTTAATAGCTGCCATTCTTACTGGAATGACATGATATCTTAGAGTAGTTTTGATTTGCATTTCTATAATTACTAGAGAAGATGAACGTTTTTTTTCATATATTTGTTGATTGATTGTATATCCTGAGAAGTGTCTGTTCGGGTCCTTGGCCCATTTGTTGATTGGGTTATTATTATTTTTTTTTTTGGTGCTTTGCTTTTTGAGTTCTTTATATACCCTTGAGATTAGTGCTCTATCTGATGTGTGAGGGGTAAAAAATTGCTCCCAGGATGTGGGCTCTTTGTTCACTTCACAGATTGTTTCTTTTGCCAAGAAGAAACTTTTTAGTTTGATTCCACCCCATTTATTGATTCTTGGTTTTAATTCTTGTGTTATAGGAGCCTTATTCTCTCCTCTTTTACATTTCTTTCGCATTTCTTGTATTTTTTTGATTAATCATCATTTGTATTATTTTATTTTCCCTTTATAGAGATTTTAATTAAGTATTCTTTATTGCTCCTTTTAAAGGTTTACTTTTGATTATATTAGGATCTTTACTCATACCACTTTATTATGAATTAATACTCAGAACACTTGAGTTCCCCTCCTGATTTCATGTGTGTGTGTGTATATATATACACACACACACATTATGTTTATCCAGAGATTGACTCTCTTCATTGTTTTTCCTTCATTTCCTTCATTTATTTCTATGACTATTTTCCTGCTCTATTGGTGTTTCTTTTAGTGGGTCAATGTTAGTAATTAAGTTAATTTTTCTGTGTATGCAAATATCTTCAAAATGCCAAAACTTTTAAAAAATTGTTCTTGATACATTGAGAATTCTTTATCAGAAGCTGAGTTTATTTTGTTATTGTTGTTTTAAAGATGTATTTCAGTCATATCCTGGTTTCATTCATTTCTTTTGAGGAGACAGCATCAGTCTATTGGTCTAAGGAACTTCCTATCTAATGTATTCTTCTCTATATACTTCTAAGAATATCCTTTTTGGCTTTTGCCAATTTTATTATAATGTTTTTATGTATCTTTTTCTTGGTATTTTCATGATTCTTGAATCTGTAACAAGGGTTTTTTTTTTTTTTACACTTATAGAAAATACCCAGCCTTATTTGCCCTGGTCTCAGGAATTTGAGTTGCACATATGTTAGATTTTCTCACCACATCCATTTGTCTTTTCCACTCACATATTTTCTGTCCTTTTTCTTCTGTGCTTCAGCCAGACATTGATACTCAGTCAGGGACGTTTTCACTGACCAGTATACTGATCCTCTTTTCTGCTAGATGTAATATAATGTTAAACTCATCTATTAAATTTTTACTATTATTTCATCTTTCAATAATTACATTTGCACTTTAATAAAAGCCATTATTATCTATTTTCTCAAAACTATTTGTCACCGCTACTTTTAAGTCTGTCTTTCACAACTCTAATACCTTGATCCTCTGTGGGTCTTTTTTTTTTCCCCTCTTTTGGTCATTATTATTGGAATGTCTGGTAATTTTTGATGGATTGCTGGACATTTTACATGATGAACTAGAGAGTCTTCAGAAGGTATTATCTTCCCGTAGACATGCTTCACTCTACCTTTGGTGGACACAGTACAGTCAGGCAAATTTCACCTAACCAGGGTCTGGCCTGACTTAATTTGAGTTACAGTTTTCGTGAAGTTTTACTTTTTGTGGTTCTCCTTTGCCCTTACCCTGTACTTTCCTGAGGGGTCTTATTAAGGCTTGCTTTTTTGTGCATTCTGAAGGGTGATTTTTATCAGCATCATGCAATGGTAGAAAACTATGATTTTCATGAGCTTTCTGCTCACCATCTAATATTCCTGCCTATAATTTAAGAATTTGGCAAATGCCTCATGGACAAAAATGGTTCCATGTGGATCTAAATTTTCTATGCCATCCTGTCCCAACTCCATACTCTGGTTACTTTGCATCTCCAAACTTTAACTTTTGCCCCTCTGGTTCTGTGAGATTGCCAAAGTTTCTGCTGGCTTCTTTCCCATTTAACTACAATCTTCTCCCTGGTTCTTTTCTTGCAGAATCAACACTGCTTCGTACCAAGAATAGGCAATGCCCTGAGGAAAAAAGGAGTTACAGTTGTCTACAACCCCAAGGTTTTCTTCTCTCCAGGATCTTGGGCATTTAAAGCCTGATTGGTTCAATAGCTATCAGATGCCTTCAAAAACTTTTCTCTGCTTTCTGGAGAGCTTTTAATTCTATCATATCTCCAGAGTCTTATTTTTAAAACCTCTTCAAATACTCTGGGAATGAATAATTTTCTGCCATTTGTCATTTTCACCAAAAATATACCTAATATTTATTTTGTTATATTTGACAACTATATAGTTGCTATTATGTAAGTAGGACCATAATTTATTTTTTCAGTGTCTTCTCAATGGATGGTCTTTTGAAAGTTTTTATTATTAACATTTTCAACATGAATAAAAATACAAATAACACAATGAATATCCATATACTCACCCCCTAGATTCAACCGTGGGAGGGCTTTATCACACTCCCTAAATTCTTCAGCATGCATATTTCATTAATAAGGATATTTCTTCTTTTCTTCTTTACCATCCTAACATGTTGGACAGTTTTGTCTAGTATTAGAGAAAATCTGTTTTAGTCAGGTTATTTTTGTTTGTTTGTTTGTTTGTTTGTTTGTTTGTTTTCTGTGACCCAAACACCTGACAAGCAATTTTAAAGAAGGAAAAGCTTCTTTGGGACACACAGTTTCAAAGGTCTTAGTCCATAGACAGTCAACTCCATTGCTCAGGACCTGAGGTGAGGCAGAACATACTTTCAGAAAAGTGTGATGGATAGAAGTATTTCAGAACATTACAACAGGAAGTTAAGAGAGAGAGAGACCTCTTCTCACCTGGACAAAATATAAACCCCAAAAGCATGCCCCTAGGGACCCATCTCATCCAGCCACACCCTACCTACCTATAGTTGCCACCCAGTTAATTCCTATCAGGGAATTAATGCATTGATTAGGTTAAGGTTTCATAGCCAAATCATTTTACCTCTAAACTTTCTTGCATGTAAGCTTAGAGGGGACACCACATATCTAAATCATAACAATATCAATACACAGTAGTTCTTATTTATCTGAGGGGGACATTTTCCAGGACATCCTGTAATGCCTGAAATCATGGGCAGTATGGAATTCTGAGGATACTACATCTTCTCCTATCTCTACAGCCCTGTTATGAATAGGATATGAGGTTTCTCCCCAGAAGCACTTGTGTTAGTGCAGGAATGTTCAGAGATGGAATGATTAGGTTATGGGACCTGCAACCTAATCAGTACATCCTTATTTGGAGGATTAACTAGGAGAAAACTGTAGGCAGGTAGGGTGTGACAGGGAAATGGGTCACTGGGGGTATAACCTTGGGGATTATATCTTGTCTTCTTGGCTTCTTCCTCTTTCACTTTGCTTCTTGGCTGCCATGAACAGAGCAGCTTTCCTCTACTCTGGACCACAGCAATGCAGTTGGCGAACCACGGACTAAACTTCTGAAACTGTGAGCCCCGAATAACCTTGTCTTCTTCTAAACTGTTCTTGTCAGAGATGAACAAGAATATCTAATAACAAGAACATCTAATAACAATATTATACAATATAAGAACATACTATAACAAGTTATGTGTAGGTGGATACTTTCTGCCTACCCACCTCCCCATTCTAACTGTCATGCAGCAGGTAGTACATGCAGCAGGGATCTGCTGAACAAAAAGATGATTCACATCCTGGTCAGGACAGAACAAAACAGTGTAAGATTTCATCACACTACTTAAAACAGCATTTTAAAATGCATGAGTTATTTCTGGAATTTTCCATTGAGGATTTTCTCCACCAAAGTTATCTAAAACCACAGAAAGAAAAACTGTAACTAAGAGGGGAATACAGTCCTATAGTTATAGTTTGGCTAACTTATGCTTATATATTCACAATGTATTCTAAGTAGTAGGATTGCTGGTTCAAAACACAGATATATTTAAAATATTGATAAATTACTAACATATTGTTCTCCAGAAGATTTGCACCAATTTGCACTCCCAACAAACTGTCTATGGAACTCCTTTGAAGGAGAGAGCTTTTGATATTTCTCTCTGGGTGTCTCATCTGGTGATCCCAGCATCCTGTGAAATTCAAAACATGTCAATTAGCACTTGAAAGTCACCATCTCTGTTAAGGCACCCAGAGCTTCTTGAACCCAGGGTTGGTTTTCAGAACCTTAAGCATCCTCTAAAGGAAACAAACTACAGGAAGACATGAATTCCAAAATCTCAACTCTGATTATCTAACTATATCCAAATCACAAAAGGATCTAGTCAACTGTCTCCAGATAAAAGAAAATTCAGTTTCACAGACACACTATCAAAGAGGAAGGAAAAGGAAAGAAGAGCAGACAGCCAGGCAATCTTATTGGGAGAGATTTTGAAGGAGATCATTCTAGAGCCATTTTAATCCCCATTGCACTCTCAGATCAGAGAACCAAATTAAAGTTTCATTTCACAAATGCAAGAAAAAAAAATATGATAGCCACAAAACTATTTGTTTTAGATAAAACAATGATTAATAAGTCTTATTCCACTTAATAAAGCTAAAAATTAATTGACCCTCTGTAACATCAAACATCCTATTTTAGACACAAAAGAAAATGTCATTTTCCCAAGATGTGATTAAAACCATTTAAGTGTTGCCACAAGGCTGACAAAGGAAATTGGTGGAGAAGAGGAGCCTTCTGAACTCAACTAGTTGTGCAATAAATAATTAATTACAGCAGGATCTTTGTTTTATTTTTTGATTTTATGGAATATTTTCAACCATCATTGAACACGATGCTCTGGATGTTCTCCTACAACTTTATCACATTAGCAACTAACATTTGAAAAGAGTTGACAAAATTGCCAAAGGGTCTGCATATTTGTTTTTAATTTGATCTTCAGGTTTTGTAGATAAGCAAACAAAGCCTCAGGAAAAAATAATTAAATAGACGGTTTCAATATGGCTAAGAATTTTCAAAGCTGAAATTAAACCCACATGATGCCATTTACATTTAAATATTATCTAATTTAAATATTAATAGGAGTTTATAATAGAAGATACAGAAAATCACAAAAGACTTCAACAGCTAATTTTATTTAGAGATAGAGAATATTAATATTTTCCTACCTACAAATAGATGTAAATATCTATAATTATTTATCTTGTATCAAAATAATATTTGCATTATTTTTTTAAACTTTGTAGAAATAAGAGAGACCTGAAAAACAAAACCTTCCTAGTGTGTCACTGTGTGTGTACATGTTGGTGTGTAGCTTTCCAAAAAGGTTTGCATTTATTGATGGGTTGAGAATACACTACACAAAATATGGCACCTTGGCATTTGAAGAAATAGCAGAGGCAGGAGGGCTATCTGATCTTTCCATCTTTTCTCCTGAATCAGACCATAAAATAATTCTGAGCCCTTCTCCCAAAGTAAGTTAGAAGATGACCCTTACCTCAGAGGGTCCTCCCTACTCCTGGAGGAAAGGAAAGTCACTCGGGGACACAGGAAAGGAGCTGAACAAACAAGTCTTGCTAGTTCCCAGTTTATGACCCCTGGATTTCACCCTTTTGTCTTTTGATCATACTTCTGAACGAGTGTCCACAAAAATAGTTCTCTATTTTTCTCTGGGTCTTCATTTCTGAAGGCTCCCGTTAAATAAATCTGTATGTTTTTTTCTTTTTTTAACCTTTTATTATAGGTGCCTCAGCCATGAACTTTGCAATGAATGAGAAATCTTTTCTCTCCTAAGATATGTCCACAAGAATTGCAGGATGAATAAGTGTTTCCTGTTGGAACTTGCTATTTTCATTTAAGTATATATTGAGAGTGGTTTTCCACATCAATAAATATTTCCTGTTTGTATTTATTATGATGGTGCTTTTATCATTATAAAAATAACAAAGAACTTAAGAATTCAAGCAGTTTAAAAAACTTCCCTGCTACTCTATCTCCATCAATAATCTTCATCAACAGTTATATATTCTCATATATAACATATACTTTTCTTTTCATATAAATCAACATGCAAAATATGCACTGTTATGAAGATTCTTTTTTTCACTTAACCAAGTGTTATTGAAACCTTTCATTTTATTATACACATAGGATGTGCCATTAGATGATATATCACAATTACCTCAACTGTTATTATGATAAAATTAATTTTTTAGTGGTTTTATTTGGATATCAAAAATATTCTTTCAATAAACATAACGAATAGTAGCCATAGTAATCATCATAATACTGCTGTTGATAGTAGTATTGTCATTGTTGCTACATAACAGGCATTATTTTAAGTGATTCACGTATATTCACATCAACTTTATAAAGTAATCATTATATTACCTAACTTTTACATATAAGGAAAATAAAGGATTTGGAAATTAAATAAGTAACTTAAATTACTGAAGATAAAATACACTTGCTGATAACTACAAGAATCATTTCTAAAACATTTAAGTCAAATAAAATATACTTTTAAAATTTTGATTAAAATGGCCAAATTGTCTTTTAAATGTGGTTTTACCAATTATATACTCCCAAATCCACTACTCAACAGTGTTGGAAATTGTGAAACTTTGTGACAGTTTAATAGGTGAAAAAATCAAATTATTCTTGTTTATGTTACTTTATTATGAATAATTTCAGGCAACTTTTCACAAAAGTATTAGCAATTTGTAATTATTTTTCTATGTACTGACTATACTATAAATGTTTTATGCTTATAAGGTTGCTTAATATGCTATGAAACATGATTTTGACTGTCATATATTTTGCAAATATGCTTTCCGAGCTTTGCTTTTTAATATTGTTTACAAAATTTTTGCAACTGTATTTTTGAGGCATTTAATTTATTTTTTAAATTTTTTCTATGTTTTTCATTGATACATTAGAGTTGTACATATTGATGGGATTTGTTGTTACATATTTATACATGCACACAATATAACATTTAACTTATTATTTATGTACCCTTTTCATGAAATACTACATATTACTTTTGTAGAAATACTACATATTACTTTTTCACCAAGGGGGGTCAGAAGCAAAAAAGGAAGCACCTGCTCTTCCCAAAGTGAAGCCAAAGTGAAGCCAAAATAAAGTCTTCAAAGTCCAAAAAGGAAGTGCCAAAAAATGTCCTGTCACAAACAGCAACAACTACAACAACAAATTAGATCAACCACCTTTCAGAGGCACAAGGCACTGCAGCTGCAGAAGGAACCCAAATATCCTCCAAAGAGTGCCCCCAGGAGAAACAAGCTCACCTACTCTGCAATCAGCAAGCTCCCCCTGAACACTGAGTGCCAGAGGAAGACAGAAGACCACACACTTGTGCTCACTGTAAATGTCAAGGCCAACAAGCACCAGAGAAAGTTCTGTGACACTGATGGGGCCAAGGTCAACATCCTTGACAATCAGGTCAGGCCTGATGGAGAGAAGAAGACACACTTCCCACTGGCTCTTGATTAGGATGCTTTGGGTGTTGCCAACAAAACTGGGATCATCTAAACTGAACCTGACTAGTGAATTCTAAATATACATTTTTTATCATAAAAAAACTTATTATTTAGCTTTTATACTTTATGTCTGTTTTCATGTCTACTGGATTCATGTGTTCTTCTCCATGTGTCTCTTTTTCTGTTCTTCCCTCCTTCCCTCCCTGCCTCCTTCCTTTCTTTGTTGATAATGGGGTAGGTGGGGTGTTTTGTTTGTTTTGTTTTTTCTTTCTTGTATTTCATTCTATTGCCCTCCATTCAGATAATTGTGTTAATCATGCTCTTCAAAATAAGGCACACAATCATCAAGTTTGCATGTTAGGCCTCCCATTTTTAAAATTTTATTGCATCTACTCTCATTCAATCCCTACTACCTTCCCTCCTCTATAGCAATCTTCTCAAAGATGCCTGATGTATGTTCCTGGTAAAGTCTCATTTGGAGGGAAATGACCAACAACCCTTTCAGATGATCTACCAATCAATCATTCTCATTGCCATCTCTGTTTACATATACAGACTTACATTTACCATGCAATTTGTTATTTTAAATAAAATATTTTAATTTATATAGATGATGTTGCACATAGATATTTCTATTTATTAATAGCATCACACAGCACTGTGTCTTAAAATCTGATCATATGGTTTTATGCCCATATATCACATTTCAATTATCCATTACCATGGATGTAGGCATCCCTGGCCCCTTTCCAACAAATGGCAGTAAATATTCTCACCCTTGTCAGCCTACTATCCTGAGTGAATGGGATCCCTGGCTCCCATAAAATACTCAATCTCCATTTCTCAAAGTGTTGCCAGATGGCTCTACAAAAAGAAGACATCATTTTCCATTTTCAATAGCAGTTAACATTTTCTTTTCTCCATCTTGACCAACACCAGGAATTATCTAACATAACAGTCTTTGCAATATTGAGCAAAAAAATTAGATTTATTTCTTTTAAATTGCATTTCTCTGATTATAACTAAGATTGAGCATCTCTTCAATTTTCGTTAACTATTTAAGTTTTATATCTTTTTCATAGTCTAATCATTGCAGTGCTTGGCAGTTGATGGAGAGACTGATGACTTGAAATGAATTGTTGCCAAAGCCCAATCTCAGGGTAAGCTTCTAAATTCAGTTATGATTTCTCAACTATATGTTCACTTTCAATTCATTATCTGTCTGTCTTCCTAGCTAGGGCTGTTGTAAAACCAAATCCATAGTCCAGTATGGTTTGTTTACCCTGCTGGGCAGTCTGATTGCTCAGAAACTACTTCTGATTGGGCCATATCTAAAGCAAACAAGCTCTTGATTTATTTATTTGTCTGTTTGTTTGTTGTAGATGAACATAATATCTTTATTTTATTTATTTATTTTTATGTGGTGCTGAGGATTGAACCTAGTGCCTCCAAATGCTAGGCAAACGCTCTACTACTGAGCTACAATTTCAGCCCCTTGATTATTTTTAATATCACCTTTGTTTCTAACACTTAAAATTAAACAGAAGTCTTCTCATTCTTTCCCTCTTTCTTCCATAAAAACATTTTTATAGCAGTGTGATAAAATGACCTTAAGGTAAAGTTTGTGACTAAGCCTAGAAAACTGATAATCAACACGAGACCAAGAAATGGAATTTGTGAGGAAATGGATTGGAAAGGTACAAAATAATGAATAAGTGGTGCTGAAAAATGGTTGAAAAGTTTGGAAAGTAATGTGGGGGTGGGGATCAGGTGACAACTGGTTTGGTCCAACAATTACACTCCTAATTTGCCACACAAAACAATTCCAAAGAGTAAACCTAGGCTTTACCCAAAGATATGCACTGTTGTCATGTTTATTTGGGGGCAAGAAAGCTACATTTGAAAAGGAGGTTAATTTGATAATTTGATTATTTTGGGTAAAGCCTGAACTAGGAATTCTTAATTTTATTTTCATTTTTAATTTTATCTTGCTATTTTTGTTATTTTATTTCGTGATAAAGTTTGAAAAAAATATAAGTTAAAAGACATAATCTTTACCTCTTAAGACACAATAAAATTTTCAAATGTCTTAATTGTGTGAGGCAAGGCTTAAGGGATAGAGAGAGTGCTTGGACCAAGTGCAGGTGAAGGAACAAAAAAAACAGCAGCAGTCAGAGCCTCTAGCATCTGAAAATCAGATGTTCACAAGAGCAATTTGGGGTTTATGTATTAAATGGGTCTTCAGGAGCAACTGTTCTAAAATGAAATACGTGCTGAGCATCCTATTAAGAGCCAACACAAAGTCAAGAAATGCTATCTGCATCCATAATTGTAGGACTCAAATTAAAATATCGACCCAGCTTTGCTCCCACAGCACCTGAGCAAGGCGTCCCTTGTTAAAGTCTCTTCTTAGATTGCTGAGCACTGGTAAAGGGAAGCCTTTCACTGAAGGAGGCCGAGATTTCTCTTCTGGCATTCACAACTCTTTTGAGTGTGAGAATACATCTCCACCCTCACATAAATTCATATCCTAATGATGAAGGTAAATGGGTTAACTGTTCAGATTTCATTATGGAATAGTGAGCTTACCCGGGTCTATTTAAATAGGAACACCTGGATGGGAACTAAAAATTTTGACAAATTCCTATATTGCAACCATAGGTCTTCTTTGAAGAGATTTATATTGCCGTCACACGGTGGAGATGGAAAAGTTATTATCTATATGCTGATGATTCCTAAATACTAATCCCCAAGTTAAAACATCTATCTCTGTAGTACAACCCACGTAAATCAATTGTCAACTGGCCATTTCTATCGGAGTATCTTGAAAACACCTGAAAATAATTGCATTCAATAGCAAACACATCACCTTCCCACGCAAGACCTGCTACTCTTCAAATCTCTACCCCACATAACATTACCACTATCCACCCGTCCTCCCAAGCAAAGTTATTCTTGGTTTCTCCCTCTCTCACCTCCCACAAGCAAACTCTCGCTAAATTCCACCCATTATGTCATCTATGTATCGGTCAGATCTATTCCTTTCCCAGCACCCCTTATCATCTTATCATCGTGGGACTTGTTAAGCTTCATGGTAATTGGATGTTTAGATGTGAGTTCACTTGAACCACTGAACAACACGTTCCTCAGAGTTGTGTTGCTTACTATTGTGTTCCCAGAATCTAATCCAGTCTGGAGTATAGAAAGCATTACATAAACATGTTTAAATCACTTAAACTTTCAAATCCGGAAACTTGATCGTAAATAAAAATTCATAGGAGATAAAATTCTACTAAATGATAAAATATTTCCAAAGGCTGAAAATACAGATGAACATAAAAAGAGCCTATTTATTTCATCTTACTACTTAAATAAAATGTGTACTTGGTTCTTTGTTAATGCTGGAAACTGTGCTATAGATCCCCGTAAAATGTATTTTATTATAACAACTTTGTAGATTCCTCACACATAAAGTACTAAGGCTAAAAACAAAATCAAGTACCTTATAAATAACAGTATCTCCTATATTATATTACTTGGTTTTTTTTTTACTAACCCCTTGGGAAATAAATAGGGATATTAAAACTATCATTATTTTACAGATAAGAAATAAAGACTTAGAGGAGATGAAACTCAAATGTGGGTTTCCTTGGTTTTCATTTGAAGTTATCTACATTGTGTTATGAAGTATATAAAATAGATTGTCAAAAAAATGACTTAATCCAGCTAAACCTATCAATATAAGATAATGGACAGAGAAAACTACTTGTTTCATTTTAAATAAGAATCTGAGTCTTAGCCAAAACTAAAATTCCCCAAACTACACCTCTAGATGTTTCCTTCCCCTGAAGATGCTCAAAACAATATATACATTAAATTAAATTCATATTAAACTTGGGACCCCCCCAATTGACTTCTTAGTTTTTTAAGCGATATACATTTAAATAACAATTTAAAAGGCCACATTTAGGGCTGGAGATGTGGCTCAAGCAGTAGCACGCTCAAGGCCACATTTAAATGTTTGCATTACTTCCCCTGGCTCAAAATCAGATGAGGGGATGTTATTTTTTTTGGGGGGGGGACAAAATTCTATATAAAAGAGAAGTTTGGTCACCACAACACAGCAGTATTTGGATTTTGGTTTGCATCTTTCTCCACTAGAATCCTCTTCTGTGAGTACTTAATTCAATCCATGGAAAATCTGTTACAAGACCACCAAGGAAAAACCAGAATACATTGTTCCTGACTCTGATCTCTGCAGTTAGCAATGCAAACAGCATTCCAATGGGTTTATGCTAAGTGGTTAAGCACATAGTTTTGGAGAGGAACATCTTGGATTCTGGTCCTAGCTTCATAAAAACCTATTTTAGAGTCCTGAACAAGTTGCATAAGTTGCCTAAACTTGTTTTATAATTTATAAATTTTCTATAATTATTCAAAATACTATCCATCACGCAGCTAACAAAGTGTCAGACATATAAGTTATTAATAAGCTTACCAGCAGTTCTTAAGAGCAGAATTACATGTAGTCAAATGTGGGAGAAGCCTTAACAATCACTTATCTAGCCCAGCATTTTATCAGCTTATAAACCAATTACCAGAGAGTAACAAGTAATTGGTTCAAACCCACAGACTTAGATTTTCAGTGCAGCAGGGGCTTCCTGCGGTCAAAGAGTGACTCTCAGGGCTTCTTTATCACTGATTTCTGGGCATCACTTCCAGCGTTTCTGATTGAGTAGGTCTAAGTCAGATCCAGCAATATTTGTGTTTCTTTTTTCTTTTCTCTCTCTCTCTCTTTTTTTTTTTTTAAACCAGAGACTGAACCCAGAAGGGGCCTAACCACTGAGCAATATACCCAGCCCTTTTTAATTTTGAGATAGGTTTTCACTAAATTGCTTACAGTCTCATCAAGTTGCTGAGGCTAGCCTCAAAGTTGTGATCCTTTTGCCTCAGCCTCCCCAGCCGCTTGGATGACAGGGGTACACCACCATGCCCAGCTAATTTTTGCACTTCTGACAAGTTCCCAGCTGATGCCAATGCTGTTGGTACACAGCCCACATTGCAGTGATTTTTCTACTGTGCTGCACAATACTACTCCATATTCCTGTGGCAATCAGGGTGGGTCAGTGTCCCATCCCAGTTGGCCTAGGTTGTGTGCTTCATGAGCCAGAGTTAAAAATCATTTTAACATATATACTGATTTTATTTCATTCTATCACATAATGATGAGCTTAAAGACTAATACATTGTCGATCTGGTCTCCCTAAAGTCTGTATATGGGGAGGAACTGAGAATGACTTCACTATCAGCCCATCTGACACCGTAGTCTGTCTACATTCTTACTCCAATTTCAAATTTAGCATCCTTTCCATTATTCCACATTGAATGAAACTCTGCTCCTCATTAGACAGTGTTAGTAGCATCCAATTGGTAGTAGGGAGTGAGAAGTGAAGATTACATATTAAAATGACACCTTTCTTTAGGCAGTTAGAATCCAGGGGAGAGACAACTGTGCCCTTTGTACAAATCAAGGCAAAGCATTGGATCAAGGCTGCATCCCAGGAACTACCGAGTGCAGGAGATGGGAGAAGAGGTAGGAGGAAAGTGGATGGAGCTTAGAGGAGGAAAGGTAAGAGTGAGGCAGTTCAGCAATAGGGAGGCCTTTGGCAAGCCCTGTGTTGAGCCTTAGCTCCAACACCTTCCTCTGGAATCTATGAGCAAGGCACATTGTCTTCTGGACCTTTGGGATTATCATACTGCCTGCCTGTGGAGTTGGAAACTCTTTGAAGGTTAGCATTGGATTTTTTTTTTTTCTGTTTTCATAACAGTGTTTTACCAGGACCTGAGAAAAATATGGGCCTTATTGTAGACATCCTATGAGCATTTATTAAATAAACTAGTGAGGATGAGTGAACATTAAATGAGATAATAGATGCAAGGCAGTATAGGACTTCATTCTTCCTAAGACCTTCAGTGTATGCTATTTACTACTATCATTTTTATTAAAGACTAGAAACCAGTATCATAGGATGAAGAACTTTGTGAGCAATGACATGAAGATCTGAAATCATGTTAACACAACTATTTCCGTATTAGTTATATGGTTAAAAAGAATAGTATCGCCTCCTTTGAAAGGTGACTTGTTTCCTCTATCAGGACTAATAGGATCTAAATCCTCACTCCTGAGTTTCAAATTTATATAAAATTTACTACACATAGATCAGCTGAATTACCAAGGAAAGGCTTAGGTTTTCATCCTTATTGTTATTTATCAGTGTTCTTTTTGTTTACTTTGTGAAAAGCACTAACTTACTGAGATTCTGCAATCCAAGGAAAGCCTTCGTTGACGGAAGGCAAGTTCCAGGTACTCCTCATACTTGCTTTTGTTGACTTTCGAGAGTTGTTTTCTTTGTTGTGTGGTAGGAATTCATTGATTTTGAGTTGTTTTTCACTCACAAGTTAGAACTCTAAAAATCTAGTGGAACTTTCAGAATTTGTGAATATTTCTTCTTAGAAACAGTAAAGGATTTCTTAGCTTGAGCTATAAAGAGAAAGAAATAATAAAAAATTCAGGCAAGGATTTTTTTATGTTAAAAAAGTCAATGTGATATTTAATATGCTTAATTTTCTTACTTGATTTGATAGGCTAAAAAAAATCATAAGGGAAATCAAATCTTATCTTTTAATGGGTAAATGCAAAAAGAAGTCCTTTCTCAGTTTGTCCTGAGGCTTTGCATGTGTTTTCTGGAAATAAGTAGAGAGCTGATTTAGCTAGAGCTCAAAAAGGAAGTTTACAATTTTGTTTTCAATGAGTACATTTTTCTTGCTTTCTCCACCGCCATAGAATTCATTCTTAACCATATCAAATAACCTGAGATCTCACTGTGAAATAAGCTATGAGAGTAACAAATCTTTGTTTACTCCAAAATAAATATTATTCATCTATTTTCCTCCTTCGTTCATTTTATTTAAATTTTGTAACCAAATCCATCGTGTCTATGTTATCACCGGACCCAAAGTATCTTCCTGTGGTTCTGCAAGAAAGGAACTGCGGGGAAGAAAAGCTAATTTTTCCCTCCACGCTTCATGAATTCATAGCTGGGACTCCCTATAACAAAAGACAGAACAGCAAGAGAAAAACAAACAGAAGTGTCACATGTGCACAAATGGTCCTGACTTAAGATGGTTCAACTTACAATTCTTCAACTTTACAATGGTTTGAAAGCAATACAAATTTAGTAGAAAGTGTACATTGGATTTTAAATTTTGATTTTATCCCAGGCTATCAATATGCATGATGCTAGGCAGTGGCAAAGAGCTGCAGCTTCCAATCAGCCACAGGATCACAAGGGTAAACAGTTGACACAAAGTGACTAAGCTATGGTGTTGACACCAGTGGTGAGAATCAGGGCCAATTCCCTCCCCACCTTTTTGAAGGTAGAATACCTTAGAAACACCAAGGCAAGCTTAAGAAGCTTTATTGAAAGGATGGAACAGTGAGAGAGAGACAGAGACTACTCTGCAGAGGAGGGGGCCCAAGGGTGTGCGAGTGTCCTGCCCCTTTTATATATTTTAGATTTCCTTTGTTCTAATGCCCTTTCCTGGCATCCTGCCTACAGGATCCAAAACGCCAGTGACCCAAGGGCTGGAATAAAGCCCCCAAAGGCCGGAAGGGAGTCACCCAGGGCTACTCATTAACAACTCCTTGCAAAGAGGAACAATCTCCCAGAGGCTGGTAACCTTAGCAACAGATTGGAGGAGGGGAAGTGTCCTGAAAGGATTAACATTTTATTTTCTTTCCTTTCTGAATCAGCCCCCTCTTCCCAGTTCAACCTGATCATCCGTTCTGTTCTCTATACTGACTGTGCTTTTGCCTCAGTGTTTGATATGTTAGGTATATTAAATGTATCTTCAACCTACAGTATTTTCAACTTATGATAAGCTTATCAGAATGTAATCACATTATAATTAAGGAGAATCTATACCCCCTGTATACATTGGAGATGATATAGCAAAGAGTCAATCTCTAGCCTAGAACTCAAAAAAGAGTTTCTTAGACTTTAGGCTTAACTATATCCCTGAGAGTCAGTTGACCATTACCCTAACAAAGTCTTCAGATAATCAACTTATAAAGAGAAAAGGCTTATTTTGATTCACAGTTTAGGAGGTTTTAGTTTGTAATCAACTGGTCTCTTGGTTCTGGATCTGTTGTGACAAAATATATCATGGTGGAAGCATGTAGTATAGAAGACCACTCAGCTCATGGCCAAAGGCAAGGGAGAAGAAGGGGTGGGATCTCACTGTCCCCTTTAAGGGCACACTTCTGTAATCTAGGGCTTCCCACTTCCCCTTACTTCTTGAAGTTTCCACAGCTTCCCACTAGGAACAGGCTAAGAACCAACCCTTATATGCATGGACCTTTGAGTGACATTTAAGATCCCAACTACAGCACCATCCATCTTCTCTGAAACAAAGAAAAAAGGGTGTAGAGAAAGCCTCATTCAATGATAAAACAAAAGTAAGGTCTAACTTGCTTTTATAAGTCTGATGTCCTCTCCGCTGACTAAGTCTCTCTGCTGATTGAAGGGACACTCCCTGCATTTGAAGGGAGGGAGTTGCACTACCAAATGGGAATTTCTTAGAGGGATGAATATTTCTCTTGTTGGCAAAATGGAAACTTCTCAGGGCTTCTCCTGTGTCTACAGTCACTCAAAAGAACAGCTCAAAGACATCTTTATGCCAAGGGGGCATATTTTGGGATTGCATATTCTGGTCTCCTACAACCATATTTTGGGGTGACATGTCCTCAATCCTAGCCAAATGGACATGTCTACAATACCCTTAATGGTGTATCTCTTCTGTTCCATGACAACAACCCAGAATTAAAAACTAACGATGGTGATCAAAGCAGTTGTGAATCAGAATGATGTGACTCCTACCAAGACAAGTTCTCCATACAAACTCTCTGAATATGAGCTGCTGAGACCAATGAGGGAAAACCTGCAGAAAGAGACCTCCAGTTGCCATTCTCCATCCCTCATTTTTCTACTCATTTATTTAAATAGAATAAATCACCTTATGTTATTTTTTTTATGACTTGTGTTCTCCAAGATCAAATCTCTGAAGAAAGAGGTAAAACTTACAACCTGAAAGCTAATACTCAGAGAAAAGTGATTTCAAAATCATGGGTCACTGTCTTTGAAAAATAGAATAATAATTAGATTTTCCACATGAATTCAAATTATACAAAGAGGTTAAAGATTCAAATGCACTTAAAAGAAAAAAAATAGATGGTTCACAAATGTAGGTACAAGTTAAAACTCAGTGGTAAGTAAATACATAAAAGTGAAAATCACATGAATTGGCCCATGAAAAACTGTAGTTTCAAATGCTTGTATTTAATAGCATTGTTTATGCAAGAAGAAATATGTTCCATCCTTTATAATCACCAATTATATAGAACATATATAATAACTGCTATTATATATAATAATGTATGTATGCATAGAAATTTCATAGCTTCAAGTTGAAATCTATATATCAAATTATAAACCATTTATTTCTGGGTGATGGAATTATCAGTGATTTTTATTTCTTCTTTTGGATTATCCATACTTTCTACCTTTTCTACAATATATATGCATTTCCTTTGTAACACAAAAATATTATTTTCAATATAAAGTAATAAATTCCTCTTATAGGTCTACAAAAGTAGATTATTAAAAAGTCTTTTAATACTCCAAAACTCCACAAATAGTTCCTGAAATTTTGAAAAAATGCACCATAAACATTTGTGAAATTGTCTTGAACATAAGTTATTGGGATAGTTATATTCCCTCTACAGTTAGAATTCAGAAAAAAAATTTAGTACCATTGCATTTCACTCCAAAAGTAACCATGGCAAAGGCTTTCAGGGAACATCACATGGAATCACAGAAGATCTGAGTTTGGAAGTAACTTTGCTTAAATTTTGAGAATTCTCTTATAGTCACCTTCTTGTGAAAGTCTCAAGGTAGGCAGCAGAATGCAACAGACATGAGTAGGTCAATATGTAAATCAATGGAAGTGTAACTGATGTGATTCTGCAATCTGTATATGGGGTAAAAATGGGAGTTCATAACCCACTTGAATCCAAGTGTGAAATATGCTATATCAAGAACTATGTAATGTTTTGAACAACCAACAATAAAAAAAAGAAAAAGAAAAAGAAAAATTAAAAAAAAAAGAAAGTCACAAGGTAAAATTTCATGAAGTTGAATATTTGATGTAGACAATGGATCTTCCTCTTCCAATTCAGGCCCCTCTTATAGACATAATTAAGTTTTGGTCCCTGGTACTACTATAAAAGCTTGCTGCTTTTGGTATATAGAAGCCAATACTACAGCACTAGGTTTCTGCAAAAAGAAAAAGTTTCATTATGTAGCCAACCAGCAAGGAAGTCAGATCTGCCTCCCTATCATTTGGTAACCGAAGAATGTATAGGAATGTAGAAGGGGAAAGTTACTACCATTTAGATGGGTGAAAAGAAGTTCTTTGGTGCAGGGATAGGCAGTTCATGCCTCTTCACAGTCACATGTTCACTTTTGAGGATGGTTATTGTGATT
This sequence comes from Ictidomys tridecemlineatus, assembly GCF_052094955.1. Lineage (NCBI taxonomy): Eukaryota > Metazoa > Chordata > Mammalia > Rodentia > Sciuridae > Ictidomys > Ictidomys tridecemlineatus. Next base: position 42,028,843 of record NC_135477.1, read on the forward strand.
TGAAGTGATTTTAATCTTATGACATCAAGGTCAGTGCCAGAGGAGCTAGCTGCTTTTGTTCATGTTCATTCTTGAAAAGCTGGTTTTGAACCACCCAGCTTCTAGAGACTTTTCCTGAAAGACAACTTTAGCACTTCATTATTTAAGGCATTTATGCCCAAGTATGTCCAGGCTGTCACTGGTTTCAGTATCAGATTCTGTAGTAATGCTAGGGCTCAAAAAGTGATACCCCAAAGCATGGCCTCTAGACATTCGTGGCACATGGAGGTAAAAAACTGATCCAAGCTACCACAGACCCAAGTTCCCTCTGACCTTCTCTCGTCTCCCCCACTTGAGTGCAGGGGGGATATTTTCTCGGAAGTTTCTTCTTCTGCAATAAATATGGGATCTGCCAAAAAAGGAACAAAATTACCTTCAGTCCTCATGTTGAAATTTACTCAAGGGAAATGAAATTCATATATTTGAATGAATTTGAAGAGACTGAAAGTCAAATGCCACTCTTAGAGTCCAGAGGACTCTGTCCCAGGTAATTGTGTGTTATGTGGCCACATTCATCTTCCATAAAATTTATTTATTACCCTTTTAAGTTATCTAACCTCCTATTTTTCTCTCCTCTGTGGAGAAGGAAATACACGTTTCTGATTCTGTGGGGTTATTGTGTGGTTACCTTTCTGTAATGTCCCCATGCATTCAAAGAAATTTATATGAGATTCTCAGCACAGTACTTGCCTAGCATGCACAAGGCCCTGGGTTCAATTCTCAGCAAAAATTTCTTCAAAGTTATTTGAAATTTTAGATAATTCTCTCATTTTATTTAAACATAAAAATTTCCATTATTTCATATTTGTGCCAATTATCAAATAACTTACTCAATTCTTCACCATCTCTGTTCTATACTGTGTTTCTCCATATAATCTTTGCTGATTTAATGACTTTTTTTTTTTTTGCAAAACAACAACAAAAATAGTGGGATATGACCATTATGTGAAGCTTTTTCAAAAAAGTTTCACTAGTATTACTTGGAAATAATTTATTATTAAACTGTCTTTGGTCCAAGATTAGGATGCAAGGAATACTTGTGAATATATATTAGTTAATGTAGTGACTCCCATTATGTTGTGAAATACAGAAATGCTGGGGCTGAACCACTGCCACCTTCTTCTTTTGCCAAGTGTGCCTGTGAGGCTCTGCCAGTAGAGGGCAGTAGAGGGAGACTGCATCAGATTGTGGGAAGGCTGTAGGAAGTGAGGGGAATTTGCTTCTTCCCATTTGCTTCTTGACTTCTTAGCTTTAAAACCAGCTATGGCTCAGGGTTCCTTATATCCTGGCAGCAGCACAGTGGCAGTGCAGCAACTCATTTGCAACTTTTTCATCATTTAGAAAACCAGCCTCCTGGTGGCCCCAAGCTTATAGACTAGCACAGCCCTTAGAGGTCTGGGTTTTAGCTCTGTCGGACTCCTCTTCCAAGTCACCATGTTTTAATAATTCAGATTTTTATCCTTCACTCCCCTGCCCCCTAAGAATGGAAATTGTTTGTGACAATTGCTACCACCCACATATCTTAAAATTGCCTTTTTTACCCTTTCATTTTCCTAAATGGCCTTTGTATTGGCAAAGATTCTTTGCCTGACCTGACTTCAGTCATACTCCTGAATCCTCTTAATCCCAACCATGTACTTCCTCACAGAATGCAGTTTTAACAAGAACTCTGTTAAATTTAGCAAAAAATTGTCACCCTATATATCAGATGTCTGATCACACTCCTCCCCCAATCTCCCCTGAAAAAGATATGTGATTACCTCTGCCAATCTTCAGCTAGAATTCTGTTAGGTTAGTTCAACTGGAATCCCCCAGACCCCAGGTTTCCTCTTGGTGATATTCCATACATCAATGTCCATCCTCCAGCTCATTCCTTGGCTATAAATACCCATTTGTTCCACTTGTATCTGAAATGGAACCCAGTTCTATACTGGAGTCTCTCTTCTATTAGGTTTTGTTTGTTTATTTGTTTTTCTTTTAAGATAGATAGATAGATGATAGATAGATATAGAGAGAATTTTTTAATATTTATTTTTTAGTTCTCAGCGGACACAACATCTTTGTTTGTATGTGGTGCTAAGGGTCGAACCCGGGCCGCACGAATGCCAGGCGAGTGCGCTACCGCTTAAGCCACATCCCCAGCCTCTGTTTATTTGTTTTTAATAAAATCTATCTTTGCCAATTTAATTTCTATCCAGATATGTTTTTTTAACAAAATCTAGTTAACAATTTTTATATTAAGTTTTTTTCTGTTCAAACAACTAGTTTGTTTTCCATCTCCTCTGGTACCCAGAACAGACCTAATATTGGATATTTGAAACAATAAATTAAATTTTTATTTAAAAAATATATTTGAGCTAAGAATTTAGCTGTTCAAATATTAAAATGATATAATAATCTCCTTAAATAATGATGAGTTTCAAGAAATGTGAAAAGTTGGAAATCCTGACACTCTGATAAGGTCATGGAACCATGTTGAAAATCTCTGAATTTACATGAAATAGTAAATCCAAATTGCACAACAAATCTGAACTCAGCAAAAGTCTAACCAACCAGACACTATAGAACCAGAGATGAGGAAAGTAACTGCAGGAATAAATTACAGCACAAAGGGCCAAGAAGAAGGAAGACTGTATACCTTAGGTACTCATTCTATGTTTAAAATATAGTATTTGCTGTTTTATAAAATTATAAAAATAATTTAAATTCATAGGATAAAAGGATAAAAACTAGAAAAGAAAGACTCTCTCACACACACACACACACAAAAATTCCAAAATATCTACAGGCTTACTACTGTGCAATTGGAATTAACTTTTGTTCAGGTTTTCAATATTTTTCTATATTATTATAATTTACTTACTGTTTTGCAACTTTATGCTGTAATAAGATATGATCATTTACTATGTCAGTAAGTAATTTCAATGTGTTGCTATTTTGAACATTATTAATATGCTCTCTCTCCCTTACCTTATCCATCTTCCTGCAGGGAGCCGAACATATGTTTCAGAAGAAATGAAAGAGGAAAGAACAAAGCAATAATCAGCTTCTGATAAGAAAACTAGGATTTTGCCACAGAAAATTAGCTTGAGAGGCAAGCACTGCTACAGCAGGGTTTACAAAACTCCTTTATCTCCCCTGTTTAAAATTGCAATAGCCATGCTTGAAGGATGCACTTAGTTTGGCAGAGATGTGCCTTCCACATATGACAATAAATTTATAAAGCCTCCTCTTGACAGGAGGAAGCTATGACATAGAAGATGTTCTGGGACAGGAGAAAGGCAAGACAAAAGGACAGCACTGAGACAAGCAGATCCATGCTCCTGTTTCATCTCAGGCCATGACCTGAAAACAGTGAAATCCGGGTTTTCTTGAGCCAACTTTAGTTTCCATGTGATCCAGGCAGGTTAAAATTTTTGAACCTTGCTATTGAGCCTGAAAAGGCAGGGAGCCAAGGGACTATGGCTGTGTCCACAAAGCAGTTTCTCTGAACTGAACTGCAGCTGAGACTCAGCCAGACTTCCTGGAGTCTTTTTCTGCCAGGCAGAGACTGGGGAGGGGAACAGCAAAATCAGCCAGCCAGACAGAAGACCAACATGACTCAGAAAGGGAAGAATAGGAGTCACACTACCAGTTTCTGGCCTGGGTGCCTCCTGGGTCTAAGAATCCAGGCATAAGGAACATTGTCCCCAAAATGAATAGATCAAATATAAATTAAGTCACCACTAAGGCTACATGGCTCTTTTCCCTCTAACGCCATGAGCTCTCCTTAGTCATGCATTCCAATACGCTGTCGAACATAGGGCATCTTAGAAAGGGAAGCAGGAGAAGAGGAAGAAATTAAGAAAAACAGCATTTTTTTAAATGAAAAGAGTGACTATTACCTAAAAGGAAAAGGAACGCCTTAAATTATCAGTCTTGAACTAGGCTTAGAACTAGACTAAACATGGATCAATCTTCCCATTAAGCTTTGGATGGAGACTTGAGAGAGAAAGCTGAAGAAGTTTATAGATGAAAAAAAAAAGAAAAATCTAAGTACATTTCCTTTACATGTTAAAGACATGGTTTGAGTTTAGTTTTGCAATTCTACTATACAGTTATCTTTAACATAATTTAACATGTTGTATGATATTTTGTATGATTTTGTATGATATGTTGTATGATATATTTGTATGATATTTCATACAATGTGTTAGCTATCTGAGGCTGCCATAAAAATTGCCCACAAATGAACAGCTGAAACAACACATTTATTATATCAGTTTCTGAGGATTTCACAAGATTAAAATCAAGGTACAGGTAGGAAGCTACAGCTCTCAACTTGAGCTTGGGGTCTATTTTGCAAGCTCACTGGTCATTGGCAGAATTCAGTTCCTTTCAAGTGCATGATTAACACCCTGTTTCCTTTACATAGGGTCACCTTCACCTTCAAGCCAACAGGGGTAGCAAATCTTTTTGTGCTTTGTATCTCTCTGGATTCTCTTTCAATAGCCTTTCTCTGCCTTCTTCTTCTGCTTTTAGGGGTTTATGAGATTACATAGGGCTCACACAAATATCCAAGATAATCTTCCTATTTTAAGATAAACTGATTAAAAATCATAATTACATCTGCAATCTGTTATTTCACTCATAGGAGTAACACCCAAGGTGACAGAGATTTCAGGGACCTAAATTCTGCTTATTAGCCTATATGGAATATGTCAAATAGCTTGTTCTATTTAATTTCCTACTGTTATTCATTAAGATTCTTTGTGTTTTTGTTTATAATTAACATTTGAACAAAAACATACTTCTATGAAGCTTGAGCAAAGGGCCTTGGCCTGGGAATTTTGCAGAGGAGCTGTTGCTGGTTGTGTTTCCAAGAAGCATGATATATATTAAATATTCATAGGCATTCAGTTCATAGGGATCTTTCACACCTGCAAATAACTGGTAGGAAGGCTGAATGCGGCACTGTGCTGTCTATTGCCATTAATAAATACTCCAATCATGTTCTAAGAGCTCCCCTTCTCCTTGGAGAACACACCCTGAATACTTCTGTGACAAAAATCCAGAGAAAAATGTCTTTTTCTATAGTCTCTTGTGTCTGAACATACAGAGTTAAGTTGTAGTTTTACATTCTTGACCAGGATGCCATAGTTACAATATCTACATCATAGAACGGCAGAACATACCAAACAAAAGTACAATGGCCCCATGGACCCACTCTCTCCCCAGCTTCAGGCTGCAGACGTTCTGCAATGTAGGTCCATACACATGCCTTGGGTGACAGGGTGTGTCAGTTCAGCCAAGGACTTGCCTTAGTTTGTGCTGCTAAAACAACATACATGAATCTGGGTCATTTATAAAGAAAAGAGATTTATTTTTGCTCAATGTTCTATCCAAAATCAGGCAGCCACATCTGGTCAGCTTCTGGTGAGAGTCATGTACTGTGTCATATAATGATGGAGAAGCAGAAAGGGAAAGCACACTTGCAGAAGGAGCATATGTGCACGACAGGGACAGTGAGTAGACGGACCTGCTTTATAAAGACTCCCACTCATGCTAACTAATCCAGTGCCTCAAGATCTGACTCACTCCCAGGACACCTAACCCCATCTCTTAGAAATACATTAATCCCTTCCAAAAGAAGTGCCCCCATGATGCAGTCACCTCCAACTAGCCCCCACCTCTTGAAGGTCCCCTCACCTCCCTAAACCACTATATTGGGAACCAAGCCTGTGCACACAAATTTTTGGAAGCCACATTCAAACCATAGCAGAACTAGTCACTATCTCACTCAAAGTTTGAGAAAGAAGTTCTTCTGCTCTTGGATGTATTTCAACTTCAATGATGCAAGTAGAAAATCCCTCATGATCCTTCTGGCTTAATCTTTAGTCTTAAATAAACAAACTTAACTATAAATAATGTGTTTATGACCACAGATGCTAAGGAAATAATTAGGTATAAAAACAAAACAAACAACAAAAAAAAGAATGTGGTGTTTGTGATCCTATATTAGTAAGACATAAAATTCTACTAAGGTAGATAATTGTGCAGAAATTTTTAAAATATGCACTTAAGATTAAATAGAAATGTGAGTTTACCAATTTTAGTCCCTATAGATGGTATATGAAATCACTAGAGAAGTTGTAAAATGGGCTGTGATAATAAGTTAATTATTTGGAAATTTATTTATATACCCCTTTACCTTATACCCTGTGCTAATATTTAGTCCAAAGGGATTTTAAAAAAAAAGAGAGAGAGAGAGAGAAACCATCCAGTATAAGACCACAAAGCACCAGAAGAAAATAAGCATGACATTTAAATAATCTCATGGTACATTATTCCTTTCCAAAGCATGATATCAAAGTAAGAAGTAATCAAGTTACTTACAAAGTCCTTTCAATCTGATGGTGAAGATAAAACTGAGTCATTTTTGTTTTCTATTTCTTTTTGTTTCAAAGGCAATATAGCATTATGATTAAAATCCTGGATTTCGATGCCAACCATGTGTCCTTAGATAAATTCCATTCCATAACCATTTCATGGCTGACTCTCCTGGACTGTAACATGAAGATTATAATAGCATTTACCCTGCAAATGAGAATTAAGAGTGTAAACACATGTTGAGTAGTTTGGATGGGCTCTGGCCCCATAGTAATCACCCAACAAATGCCTGTTTTTATTATTCTTACTCGTTTTCCTTTCTCATTTGTGCTGATTCCAATGACATGTAAATTTAAAGTTCCAGATATGGCTTCCATCTCTTTTGACATCTTTTTTCTGGGTTATTTACTTCATTCTTGTCCTCTGAGTCTGAGAATGTACTAGTTTGCCATCACATTTTATGATTCACTTTCCTGTACAGTCTACCTTTCATTGTCTTCTATTTACCTTCAATTTTTGGAAATCAGTGTTTTGCATTTCTAGACAAACTTCCTGGAGGACCGTTGATTTCACTTTTTCATTCTTTGCAATCTTTTTTCTCAATCTCTTTCACCCTTTTGAATTAGATTTTCCCTATTTCTTCTTTTACTGGTAGTATCTGCCTCAAATGTGTTCCTCAACTTGCTTCCTTGAATTTAGTCAGCCTTTACAAACATTGGACTGTTTTTCTCTGTGGTAACTTTTCCCCCTCTATTTGCCTATTTTGACAAAGGGGAAGGTAGTGAGGCAGGAAATAGATTACCTATAGACAGAAAGAAATGGGAACCTTGCAGAAGGGGGTCCTACCACTCCAATTAGAAACCTTAGGCAAAAGCTTGTCTGTGGTTTTGGCTGCCTGTCTGGAAAGCCCCACTCATGCTCAGATGCCCACATACCCTATTGGTGCCCCAGGCTTCCTTGACCACACTAACATTAGTCAACCTCAGGGTGTGTCTTTAATAACTCAAGCAGATTTTTGTTTGTTTGTTTGTTTTAAGGAACAAGTACAAGACAAACTCAGGTTAACAAAGACATTAAACCATCCCATCATGGGAATGAGAATTTAAAATTCTACTCTTTCCAATGAGTCAGAAAAAGACGACAATCAAGAAGGATTCTCCAATGAAATTCAGTTCTGCATCACTGAGCATAAAAACCCCTCGACAATGGCCACCCATTGGCATCCCTTTCTTGGGACCCTTCCCTCTTCAGGAACTCAGCTATTACTCAAAAAAAAAAAAAAATCTGTTACTTTGCTCTCTCTTACCCTTTTTTCTGTGGATTTTATTTCTCAAATTCACAAGACAAAGAGCCCACCCATATATGCTCCATGTTAAGGTAGGGGAAGCCCACGACTGGCTGAAACCATCAACCAGGTGATTGGTTGATCTTTCAAAGATTCAGAAATAATTTCTTTTAGAGATTGTGTCTCTCCACCACTTTTGAATCTTATGAAACAATAGCAAGTTGGTTTGGAATTTTACTTTCCCTTATTAGAATTCTAATTTGCAGTGGGGAGTTGAGAATAGGTATTTTGTTACTTTGCCAACTGATTGTTTTATTGAGCTTTCCATGAATGCATGAGGTTAGTTGGTGCAGCATTTCTTTTCTCTTAACTAACAACCTCTGGGTAAGAAGGCAACTATGAAAGTTTCCCTTTACTTTAGCATGCCAGTCCTCAATGCACTCACCAAAAACGTTGAATTCATTTCCTCCAAAAATGTCTTCCACAGTCCACCCTCCTATCTCGTCTCCATAACCATAGATGACCATCTGACTCATTATATATTCACAGGTTCATTTGTTTACTGCCTGTCCCCCATCCACCCACACACACACCAGAGTTTTTTGACACATAGTAGGTGCTGAAAAATAAATAGTGGTTAAATAAATGTTTTCCTCCAAATAAAATTAATCTTGGCCCATTACTTCTTTCCTAAATATGCTTTCCTGGTATGTCTGCTGGAAAGACATTCTACAAAATTAATTGCTGGCATGGCTTCCAATGCTAGCATTTTGTATAATTTCAAGGGGAATTGTTACAAGCTGGATGACGAATGCTGTTCTAAAATTGCCATATTGAACCATTAATCCTCCCTACAGTTAGTTTTTCTTGTTTCAACAGTCTTGAATTTTATTTGCTGTTTAACAGTGAAAAGCAAATATAATAAAAGTGGTTTGTAATATAAAATATTCCAAACTCCTCTTTACCTTTAATGCAGAGACTATTACTTTTATGACTTTTTTGTGTTTGGTTCTTTCAATGCTTACTTTAATGATTTCTAATCTGGGGTGCTGGGTTTCCCAAGAAACAGACTCTGAGACAGAGAGTCCATATAAGTTTGTCGGGGTATATTCTTTGGATTATAGAGGCAAAAGGAATTTTTTCCCCCTCTGAATATTCTCATCTTTTAAATCTGCAGAAACAAATTTATAGGGAAAAAAAATGAAAATCCCCCAGTGTGCATGGGGCCATCATAGGAAGGTGAGCACTTAGTAACCCAATGAGAATCAGAAACACATTCAACACAATTTAGGGGTGTCGTAAATGATTTTTAGGGAGAGAATTGGCTCAAAGAAAGGACAATGGTCTGGCACAAAGTTTGGTTTCTAGGTGTAGTGTTTGGTTTTCAGTTTCTTCCTTAGTGATGCAAATTTAATCTTCCTTGAGCAATGAAATCTCAGTCAAAGGATGTAAGCAAACTGCGTTCCTTTTTGGTGGATCTGGTCTTTAGAACTTCAGAGAAAGGCCAACCCTGGACTTGGGAGCAGGATAAGAGGAGAGAAGGGAAAGTCCGAGTGCCTTAATTTGGAGGCAGCTTCCTACATTTTTCAATTCTTCAATGTAAAAGTGCTCGGCATATTTTGAAGTATCATTTTCCAAGCCCCAACAGGATCAACTCCTGTAAGACATTGAAGAAAACAGGACTGAGCAGGATGAGAAGATAAATGTGATTCAGTTATGACAGGTCTTAGGTGTTTCCATAGGCAGTTCTGCAGCTGACCCCTGCTTCAGAGTCCTTGCAAATCAACACAAAGGAGATGGGTTTCTTTATACCCTCGCTCAACAGTCATTCAATGTGGGCTCCCCCAAGGCCGGTGGACCTCAGGCAGTGCCCAAGCCAGGAGCAGTTCCCAGAGGGCAATATACCATAATCCACCCAAGTCCACTCTCCCAGGGCAGGAGGGGGGACATGCTTCAGTCCTGAAGGAAGGACCCAGAGGGAACACCACAGCCCCTAATACACTGTTTTAGATCATCACGTGCATTTTTGCCTCATGTGTGTATCTTGTACATGGTTCTATTGCAGCATTAATTAAGAAAGAGAAAGAAGGAGAGAAGAACAAAGAGAAGGAAAAGGAGAAGAAAATTTGAAAAATATAGCTGTTAGTTTATTATTTGAAATGAAGGATATAATGGCAAAAAATATGAAAAACAGAAAATTCAAAAAGACCATCGAATTGACAGCAATATATTCTCAGCTGTTCATATACATAAGGGGTATTCACACACACATACACACACACACACACACATACACACACACACACACACACACACACACGGGGTCCCCAGGGACAAGTACTTTTAACTTCTGTTGTTAAATACAAATACTCCCATTTTGCTTAGTGATATGTTTGCATATCTATTATTTAATTTTTATTGTTTTTTATTGATTTTTAAAAAATAAATGACAGTGGAATGCATTATAATTCTTATTTCACATATACAACACAATTTTTCATATCTCAGATTGTATATAAAGTAGGTTGACACCAATTTGTGTCTACATAAATGTGCTTTGGATAATGATATCCATCACATTCCACCATCCTTGCTAATTCCCTGCCCCCTCCCTTTCTCTCCTATTCCTCTGCCCTATCTAGAATTCATCCATTCTTCCCATGCGCCCCCTCCCTACCCCACTATGAGTCAGTCTCCTTATATCAAAGAAAACATTCAGCATTTGGTTTTAGGGACTGGCTAACTTCACTTAGCATTGTCTTCTCCAATGCCATCCATTTACCTGAAAATGCCATGATTTTGTTCTCTTTTATTGCTGAGTAATGTTCTATTGTGTATGTATGCCACATTTTCTTTATCCATTCATCCACTGAAAGGCATCTACATTGGCTCCACAGTTTAGCTATCGTGAATAGTGCCGCTATAAACATTGATGTAACTGTGTTCCTGTAGTATGCTGTTTTTAAAAAATAAATAAATGACAGTGGAATGCATTACAATTTTTATTACACATATACAGCACAATTTTTTCTATCTCTGGCTGTATATAAAGTATGTTGACACCAATTCATGTCTTCATACATGTACTTTGGATAATGACGGCTATCACATTCCATCCTGTTTTTAAGTCTTTGGGGTATAGACCAAGGAGAGGGATAGCTTGGTCAAATTGTGGTTCCATTCCCAGATTTCCAAGGAATCTCCATACTGCTTTCCATATTGACTGCTCCAATTTGCAGTCCTACCAGCAATGTATCAGTGTATTATTTTGAGACAGGGCCTCATTAAGTTGCTTAAGGACTTGCTAAGTTGCTGAGTCTGGCCATGAACTTGCAATCCTCCTGCCTCAACCTCCCAAGCCATTGGGATTACAAGAGTGTACCACATGCCCGGCTTATTCTTTGTATTCTTTTTTTTTAAATTTTTTTATCAGTTGTTAAAAACATTACAAAGTTCTTGACATATCATATTTCATACATTTGATTCAAGCGGATTCTTGATGAGTGTAATTCTAACTGAAGAGAGAGGAAATCTCAGTGTAGTTTTGATTTGCATCTCCCTGATTGCTAAGAACATTAAACATCTTTTCATGTATTTTTTTGTTTATTTGTATTTCTTATTTTGAGAAATGTCTCTTTAGATCTGTTGCCCATTTATTGCATGTGTTATTAGGGGGTGTTCGTATTAAGTTTTTTGAGCTTTTTATATATTCTGATTATTAATCTGCGTTCAAAAGAGTAGCCAGCAAAAATATTCTCCCATTCTATAGGCTCCCTCTTCATGCCTAATTGTTTCTATTGTTGTTCAGATGCTTTTTAACTTAATGTTATCCCACCTAATAATTCTTGGTTTTATTTCTTTCAAAAAATTTTTGTTGTCATTCTTTTTAGTTAGACATTACAGTGGAATGTATTTGAACATATCACACATACATGGAGTATAACTTCCCATTTCCGTGGTCACGTATGATAGGAAAGTTATGTCCAATTAATTCAACTGTCTTTCCTATTATCATTCCCCTCCCCTTCCCCCATTTTCCTCTTTCCAATCCAGTGAACGTCCCCTCCTTTCTTCTCCACTCATCCACCACCTGCCTATTGTGAATCAGCACCACATATCAGAGAGAAAATTCGGTATTTGGTTTTCTGGGATTGGCTTATTTTTTTTAGCATGATAGACTTCAGTTCCATCCATTTACCAGTAAGTGCCATAATTTTATTCTTCTTTATGGCTGAGTAATATTCCATTGTGTATATGTACCACAGTTTCTTTATCCATTCATCTAATGAAGGGCACCTAGATTGGTTCCATAGCTTAGCTATTGTGAAATGATCTGCTATGAACATTGATGTGGCTGCATCACTACACTATTCTCATTTTAAGTCCTTTGGGTATATATGAGAAGTAGGATAACTGTGTCAAATGGTGGTTCCATTCCGAGTTTTCCAAGGAATCTCAATATTTCTTTCCAGAGTGGCTGCACCAATTTGCAGTCCTACCAGCAATGTATGAGTGTACCTTTATCCTCACATCCTCATCAACATTTATTGTTACTTGTATTCTTGATAATTACCATTGAGACTCAGGTTAGATAAAATTTCAGTGTAGTTTTAATTTGCACTTCTCTAATTGCTAGTGATGTTGAACATTTTTTAAATATATTTGATGCCTATTTTTATTTCTTCTTCTACGAAGTGTCTGTTCAGTTCTTGGTTTTATTTCTTGAACTTTAGGAGTCTCATTAAGGAAGTTGGTGTCTGCACCAATATGTTGAATTCTGTTTTCTTCTAATGGTTCCATGGTTTCTGGTCTAATTCCTAGGTCTTTGATCCATTTAGAGTTGAATTTTGTTCAGGAAGAGAGATGGTGATCTACTTTAATTCTTTTCTATACAAATATTCAGTTTTCCCAACACTCTTTGCTTTTTCTCCAACATATGCTTTTGTCACCTTTGTTAAGGATCCGATGGCATTTTTATGTGGATTTATCTCTGGGTCTTCTATTCTATTCCATTGGTCTTCATTTCTATATTTGTGCCATTGCCCTGCTGTTTTTATCACTACAGCTCTATGGTAGGATCCCAGCATCTATTTCTTGACTCATATACTGTATTAAACATGTATTGACTTAATAATTATGAAATACTATTATTTAGTCCCCTCTGCCATCTCTCATATTTATCTCTCTCTCATCTACTCAGAATAATTTTGGGAAGGGAGTTCTTCTGAATTTGTAGAACTATCAGCAATTATATGTAATCTTAAAATGCTCTGTATGAAGTTGTGATGGGTAGTCAGGATGGATAGCCATTGGATCTGATCATGTCTACATTATTAAATAAAAAGGCTCAAGAGTGACACAAACATATCACACTTGCATCCCCTGTGAGTCTGATGCCCACGGATGCCACACAGAAATAAAGGTTTCCATTTTGCCATTCAGCTGAGCTTTGAAGCAATGAATGATTCATCCAAGATCAACCAGCTAAGTGCGAGAATCACAAGTCAGATCTTACTTTGATACCAAGCCCAGTTCTCTTTCCACAGCATCAGATACTATCTTTGATACTGTTCTGCCCATACAGTTTTTTTCTCATCCCTCATTCCCAACACTCCTACGATTGACACCCTTTGGAAACCCACATCTTTTAAATTATCTGTATTTTAGGGCCATGATCATACTTTTCCCTATCTAGTATAAATATTGTGACTCAACACACCCAAACATACTCTCACTAACATCGACAAAGCTTCTATCTCTTACACATTCCTGCCATTAAAGCTTTCCTCCTTGCATCAACACTGTCTTTCCTATCCTAGTAATCTTTTGGGATGGCTGCAGACTAGAAAACTAACCATGCTAAAATTGCTACTTCCAGTCTCCATCCTCATCACAGAACTGCCACTCTGCATCCACTTCAGAGTTCATGCTTCACTCTCTGCCTGTGCCTAACACTGAAAGACCCCTCTCACTTCCTCCCCACTTTTCAACACACCGTCCTCAGACTTCTGTCCTAATTGCTTCACTGAACCCACCTGTGCAAGGAGTCCCTAATATCTAAATCCAGTGACCTGGTCCCAGTTCTGGCCTTATTTGACATCTCTGTGGAATTGGATGCTAGACCCTTCCCTTTCACTTGAAATTGTTCCTCTTGTCCTTTATACTCTCCTCCACAGGTCATCTTATTTCCTCCTTAGTCATTTTTTTAAGGTTTCTCACCTTCTTCCTGTCCATAGTGTAATGGTGTTTTCTGAGGAATCGCTAAGGTTTGGTCCTTAGAGATAAGGTCACTTCTTCTTAGTCTGCATAGTTTCTCTCAGAAAAATCACCCACTCTTTTCACATGGAACATCCCACAAATCACCTAACCTGGAGAGAATTCAAAGGATTTGGGAACTGATCAAGGGAAAGCATCTGACCACCAGGGGACAGTGGTATACACAAGCTTTATCTGCATGCCAGTTTTGAAAGGTTTGCATGTGCAGGCAAGTCCACACAGCATGGGACCATTTTGGAGGAGGGTAAGGGAACTCTTAGGAAAGTGGGGAGTCTGAGGGGGGCTTTGTGTCTAGGTGATGTCTCTCAGCAGCTCAGCAAAGGGAGACTCTAGGTAGTAGAGACTCCAAAAGCTAGCAGCAACTTGGGGTCTTAACAACCCAGCATTTTTTTCTTATCCAGCAGATGTTGATGAAGTTTCTCGGTGTATGCAAAAACAGCAGTCTATGATTGGCTAAATATCTGCTTGTTTGGACTATATTTAAAACAATTGGATGTGTAAAAATACGAGTTTGGCACAAGCAGGCTGTTGAGCTCATGAATGTCAGCCTGCTGTGAAGAAATAAGCAAACTAAAGGCCAAAAAGCAAAGGACATTTTGGGTTCACTTGTGTCATTGCAGCTCAGATTTCTGTTTGAACCTCAGGAGCCTCAAAACTAAACCTGATATCTTTCTACTAAATATAGTTTCTCTTTCTTTTACTCAGATTGTGTGGTTGAAGCTAACATGCTGCTCCTTCCTGACTTACAGGCACTCTGATTAATCCATGACTGTGGATTAGTTATTAATCATGCTCTGTGTACATCTTTCACTCCATTTCTTATGCACTATTTTTTTCCATTTTCAGTACCTTAGATCATGACTTCTCTATATCTTGACTAGATTATTGTCAAAATCTCTTAACTCATCCTCTTCTTCTTAGTCCTGCTATTGTTTGCTACCCTTAAACAATCTTCCTAAAACTCAAATATGATGATGCTCTTTGCTTGATTAACACTCTTTTTGTAACTCTCCTTGGCATATAATGGGGACCTTCAGGACAGACCAGGTCGTCTGCTGGTTTTGTAAATAAAAAGCTTTTGGAATGTGAACACTTTTCATCAGTTCTCGTATTGTCTATGGCTATTGTTATGGTTTAGATAAGAGTGGCCCCCAAAGACATGAGTTGAAGGCATGGTCCCCAATGCAACTATGTCCAGAGGTAGGGATTTGGGGAAGTGATTGCATAATTAGAGTTCTGACTTTATCAATGGATTGAGATATCGAGGGATTCATAATTTGAATGGAGGTGGTGGGAACCTAGTTGAAGGGAATAGGTCCCTGGGGCATGATCTTGGTGACTGTATCTTGTTCCCAGACTCCCTCCCCCACTCTCTCTGGCTGCCATGGAGTGAGCAGCTTTGCTTGGCCACACCCTTCTGCTATGATGTATTGTCTTACAACAGGTTAGAAACAATGGAGTCATCTCACCAGGGACTGAGAGCACTGAAACTTTAACCAAAACAAACCTTCCCTCCTGTAAATTGATTTTCCTATGTATTTTGTCATAGCAACAAAAAGTGAACAGCTGTTTTTTATTCCCAATACCTGAGTTGGGAATAAAATAGCTACAAACAAGACCATATGTTTTCATATGGTCACACATATTTACTATCTGGCCATTTACATAAAGTCTGTCAACCCCTGGTGTAACGGTAAAATTCACAAACTTGGATAACCCACAGGCCCCCCATGAGGTGGTCACAGTTCATCTCAGTTATACCCTATACCACATTCCCCATCACTCCTCGAAATCACAGACAGATGAAACAACCAGTAGTTTACAGAATGTATCGAGAGTCTTTACCTTGACTCCAGTGTTCCTACCCTTTCTATCCAATATGTATCTTTCCTCCTTAGACATTTTTCAGTCACCTATTCATTTTATAAGATTCAAGGGCTACCTGTTCTGTGAAGAACTTCCTAAAGCTTTCTTCCATAATTACGCTGACTTCTTTCCGCCTCACTGTACAGATTTTTAACACAGTACTAACAATTACATCTCTTGTTAAAAATAGTTTAGTCTATCTATACTCAAATGGCAGTTTGGTCAGATACACATTTCTACATTGGAAATCATATTATCTTGATGTTGAAAGCACTTTGCCATTGTTTTTAGATGTGTGATACCAGTCTGATTCTTCATACTGCATTTTATAATCCAAGATCTTTTTATCCTTAGTGGTTTTGTAATTAATAGCTTTGTTCTATAGATTATTTTTAGGTTTATAGAAAAGTCTAATTGAGCAGAAAGCACAGAGAGTTCTCATACCTTGTTTAACTCTCCCACCACACATGCCTCCATTGGTTTCTCCTGCATTAGTGAGGCAATCATTTGTTACAACTGACAAATCAATATTAACACATGATTATTAACCAAAGTCTATAGTTTATGGTTCACTTTTGGTGTTATACATTCTATGGGTTTTAACATAGGTTTAATGACATTTATCACCTTTACAATAATACACAAAGTAATTTCTCTGTCCTGAAAATCCTCTGTGTTCCACTTATGTGTCCCTCCCTCTCCTGACTCCTGGCAACCACTGATCTCTACTCTCTCCTTAGTTCTTCCTTTTCCAAAATGGCCTCCACAGTTGGAGTTATATCTCTTGCCATATCCTTCATTTAGTGATGTACATGTAAGGTTCCTTTGTGTCTCTCTGGATTCATGGCTAATTTTTTTTTTAAATCACGGAACATTTCACTGTCTGGATATACCGCAGGGATATATTTTTAACCATTCACTGGTTGAAGGATAACTTGGTTGCTTCCAATTTGGGGCAATTATGAATAAAGCTTTCTAAAAATTTGCATGTACTTACATGTTCAGCTCTTGGATTAAATACCAGGGAGTGCCATTGCCGTATCATGTGGTAGGCATATGTTTAGCTTTGTAAAACTGTCCATACTGTCTCCCATAGAGAATGTATCATTTCAAATCCCCACTTGTAATGAATAAGAGTCTCACTCCTCCATATTTCCACCAGTATTTGATGTTGCCAGTGTTTAAATTTTAGTCATTCCAATAGGTATATAGTGGTACCTCATTGTTTTAATTTGCATTCCCTAATGACGTATGATGTTGAGCATCTTTCCATAACCTTATTTGTCATCTGTATATCTTCTTTACTAAGGTGTTTTCTCAGATTGTTTGCACATTTTTCAATTAGCTTGTTTGCTTTCTTATCATTTAAATTTACCAATAACCTTTTAGTACTTTTATAATTATCAATATTACTCATAATGAGATCAAATATTTATGAGTGCTTAACAAGTAACAGTGTATTAGTCAGCTTTTTCATTACTGTGACTGAAATATACAACCAGAACAACTATAGAGGAGGAAAGTTTTATTTAGGGGCTCACAGTTTCAGAGGTCTCTATTCATGGACAGGAGACTCCATTCCTCCAGGCTCAAGGTGAGGCAGGACATCATGGCAAAAGAGTGTGGCAGAGGAAAAGAGCTCCCAGATCATCATCAGGAAGCAAAGAGAGAGGTCTCCATTTGCCAAATATAAAATATATACCCCAAAGCCATATCCTTAGTGAAACACTTCCTCCAGCCACACCCCACCTGCTTCCAGTTACCACTGAGTTAATCCCACCAGGGATTAATTTATCGGTTAGGTTAAGGCTATAACCCAATCATTTCTCCTCCAAACCTTCTTGCATCATCTTATACGTGAGCTTTTGGGGTACACCTCATATCAAAACCATACTGGTCTGCCCCTGGCTCCAAAAAGCTCACAACCATCTCACAATGCAAAATACATTTTGACCATTTCCAAGAATCCCCATAGTCTCAACAGTGCTGAGATTGCTCAAGGTTCAAATCCAAAGTCTTTTCTGAGGCTCAAGGCCATTTTGCATTAGAAGATCCTATAAAATTAAAAGCAATTTATAAGTATCTGATATATAATGGTACAGAATAAACATTTCCATTCACAAAAATAGGGGCATAGATAAAATGGATGGAACTACATCAGGACTGAAATTCACCTGGACAAACAAGTTCTGTAGTTCTGTGTCAGCATCTGGAGCACATGGCATGATGTCCTCTCCAAAGGGCTTATGTAGCTCTGCCCCTGTGGCCTTGTTGTTTGCAGCTCAAGTGGCCTTTCTCTTGGCTTGTCTCTGTAGCTTCCTTAGGATGAAGTCCCACATTACTGGCATTTCTTAATCTCAGGGGTCTCCACTGCAGCTTCGGCTTCCTCTTCACATCTGCATACCTTGCCTTCTTAGGAGTGCCTACAGGGACTCCAACTCTGCTGTACTTTGCCTGGTTTCCAAGGCCTTCCTTTGAAATCTTAATGGAAGCCTCCATGACCCCCTGACTGCAGCATCTTGCATTTCTGCAGAAGCAGCACCATGTGGTTGACACCATGTGGTTGCCATCTCCAGCAGTAGCCAAGCCTACAGGGATCCTGTCTGCATTAGCCTCTGAGTGCCTGTGTGGCTGAGAACATTGAAAAAATTTCCTCTGCCCTCTGGAGCAAGAAGGATTTCTCCATTGGTCTTTTCTCAAGAGAATTTTCACTTTTACTCCCTTGAGCTAGAGATGGTGTGGTCTTGCCAGCTCCTGAGATGCCCTCAAGCTATCTTTCTTATTGTCTCTAGGCACAGTCTTTACCAATTATTTAGTGGCAGTAATGTCTTTCACAATTGCAACTTCCTTAGCCCCAGTTTTACTCCTGCCTCTCAAGTCCAAGTTTTTCAAATATTTATGCTCTGCTTTCTGCTCCTGATTATCATAATAAATGTGGTTAAAAGCCACTATCAATATCCATTTCACTACCTGAATGCTATGCTGCCTAGACATTTCTTCTGCCAGATAAAGAAGTCCATAACTTTTAATATCAGCCTCACAGAAAGTCTCAGGATAGGGGCAAAGCCAGAACTTAACATGAATGGTCTCTACTCCAAATTCTAACAGAGTCCTCCTTTTCTGAACCCTCATGAGTCCTGTCTTCACTGTCCACAGCCCTATTGGCATTCTAGTCTTCTGAGCTCCCAACAGAATCAGCAATTAAGCTCTGCTTAAAACATTCTAAAGCATTTCCAGCTTGCACTGTTAAGCATCTCAAAATTCCTCTCACCAAGTCCAAAAAACTCAAAAAGCTTCTGAAGCACGTGGTCAAATTAGTCACAACAATGACCTCACTTCTCAGTACTAATTTCTGTTTTAGTCAGCATTTTCACTGCTGTGACTAAAAGATTTGACCAAAACAATTTTAGAGGAGGAAAAGTTTATTTGACGGCACATGGTTTTAGAGATCTTCATCCATAGAAGGCCAGCTCCATTCTTTAGGGCTTAACGTGAGGCAGAACATCATGGGGAGAAAGTGTGTGGCAGAGGGAAGCAGCTTGCATGGTGATCAGAAAACAGAGAGAGAGGGTCTCCATTTGCCAGATGCAAATATATACCCCAAAGACACACCCCAATTTCCACCTCCTCCAACCATACTCTACCACTCAGTTAATGCATATCAGGGGATTAATTCACTGATTGGGTTAAGACTCCCACAACTGAATCATTTCTCCTCTGAACCTATCCTCTTTCAGTCATCCCCTCCACCAACCCATCCCCACCTTGTTACAAAATAAAACTCCATGGAATGGTATCATTCAGAAACACTCACTGCTGTTCACCCTGAGAAGAACGAAGAAGAAAATGAAGAGAAAGTAATGAAAACCAACCCAGGAAAATGGCAAGGATTCTGGAAGTCCACACCCATACTGTGATGGAGTTCCCTCCTCTCCTCTATGGTCTTTGATAACATGATCTTATGTGTAGATTACCTGAGGGCCTTTGGATTCTCTGCCTACACTCAGGGACACAGCTCTCATATCTCCCCTATTGACAACTCAGCACTTTCCCAGATCCAGTCATGATAAATAAAAAACATTATCCTTTGAATACAGACCAGGAGTAAGATATTGAGAGGTTGCTCTTTGTGATCTTTTTTGAGCCTCTTTGGGCTATCTCTGTTTCATAGATGGAAAAACTGAGATTCATCTGCCCCTGAACTCAAAATGCATGTATAGAGCATGGATTTGAAATGATGACTTTCTCATTCCTTAATCCAGCCTGCTTGCTTCATTGTCTATTCTTTCCTGAAGTTTTGCTGGAATATTACATAAAAATAAATGGAATTTGTTGTCCTCTAATCTTAAATTGGTCACTTCTTCTATGGCCAGGCAAAACAGTCACTCCCCCCTGTGCCATTGGTAGGCAAAATGGAGAGTGGGGGACTTTTGTTGAATTCTATTTCAGTCAGAGAATCAAGCCATTTCCTTATCTATTCCATGAAATACAAAAATCTCTAAGGTCCCATTCCCTAGATCATAAGCCTCCCTGGAAGAGAATCCACACATCATACATCACTCTATATAAAGCATTCTCTATGAGGAGCACATCCAGCAGATGCTCAAGCATTTTTTATTAAAATGCTGAAATGAACTATTCACATTCCTATAATTCAAGGATGCTATGTTTCATCATCTTCACAGTCAATAATAATAAAAACAATAACGGGAAAACATAGCCCAAATTTCAGTGGCATCTAATTTAATGCAGACTTTATGGAACACTTCAAATAAAAGTTCTCATTAATTCATCTTCCAGTCTGTCAGTTAGCAAATAAGAAAATATTGAGGGAATGGAGGTCTTATTGAATAGTCCAAAATTATGAAGTTCTGTAATATAGATTCAAATTCATGACTTGGTTTCCTTTATTTTTTATTTATTTTATTTTATTTTATTTTTTTAGTTTAACAAATAGAATGTTATTGCCCTGTCTCTGGGCAACAGTAATAAGAAGGAAATAGAAGCATCAATGCAAATGTGTTTTATATTACCTTAAGTACTGACAATTTGTAATAACAGCAGGATGAAATCAAAAGATTTTCTCAAAAACCTAGAAAAATTAAACACACCAATATGCCCTTGCTACAAATGTATCGTTCATCAGAAACACCCCTTCTAATAAGTAAAAAAATTGAATTGTCAAAAGTCTCAGGACACAGTCAGGAGGGGAGTAGTAGGCTGCTATTTTATCAGAGATGATACACACACACACACACACACACACACACACACACACACACACACACACACCCCTTTACACTCTCCTGGCTAACCTTTTCTGTTCAATAGTATCTCTTAGAATTACCAACTAATCTATGATTTTAAAACAACAACAGAGAAGGCAGACACAAAACTCCTGTAAGGGAGGAGTCCTATAACTTTTCATGATGTGTTCCACTCCCATACATCTCTGAAGCCAGAGTTGGAGGAAAGGTATTGACTACAGAATGTGAAGATATCACATGTCAGAATTCTCAAGTACATTTCTAATAGTAAATGCAGAATAATTCAACTTTGGTATTTTAATACAATAGACCTGTAATTTTAATTTCATTTGAAATAAAAAAAATATTTTGGTCACAGTACTCTTTTATTTCTCACTAAATATAAAGGACCTCAAACATAATTTAGTTTGAAAGATTGCTCACACACACACACACACACACACACACACACACCCCTCAAATATAGGATATCTTTTCATAAACCTATTTTTTTCACATATACAATGTGTTTTTAGTACATTGGCCTTGCCATAACAGCATTTTGACTGTCTACATGATATTTAATCATGTGGGTATATCTCTGGATTTAACCAATCTCAATATGTGATAATTTGGATATTTCCAGTTTGGGGTTATTTTAAATTTTTATTTTTTATTTTTTTATCCATTCTTTTTAGTTGTACATGACAGTAGAATCCATTTTGAAATAATTATAAAGCCATGGAATATATCTTGTTCTAATTCAGATCCCCATATTTTCCCTTCCCCTTCCCTCACACATCCTGTTCCCATCCCTCTGTTGATCTTTCTGCCATTTACTTGTGGTTATTTTTAAATGATTTGAGAAATAAAAATGTGAGGAAACATTTGTACACATTTCACATAATTTTCTTAGATAAAACTTGAAAAAATAGAATTATCTATGGGAAGCACATGAGCATATTTAAACAATTGTTAGCACATTGTCATGATGCCGGCTGGAAAAGGTCACATTCTGCAGAGAGGATGGTGACACTGGATTAGAAAACTTTGATGTATTGGAATGTAGAGCATCTTGGAATTAATAGAATTTTATTTGAACCTTAGATTAAATAGGATTTCACAAATTCATTGAGTATTTTCATCTC
This sequence comes from Ictidomys tridecemlineatus, assembly GCF_052094955.1. Classification (NCBI taxonomy): domain Eukaryota; kingdom Metazoa; phylum Chordata; class Mammalia; order Rodentia; family Sciuridae; genus Ictidomys; species Ictidomys tridecemlineatus. Next base: position 42,051,072 of record NC_135477.1, read on the forward strand.
ATATTTTTTAAATTACCCAATTGTGTCTATTACTAATTTCCCGTTGTTTTTGGCCTTTTACTGATTGATAAAGACACTTTATAAGACTTAAAAATTAGTCCCCTATCAACTATTTTACAATAGTTATTTTGCTAGTTTGTAATTTATCTTAAAGGTTAATTGTGGTTTAGGCTATAGAGCTTTTTACATGATCAAATATGTTAATAATTCATATACAACATATGATATATTTTTTCATCCAATTTAAGGCTTAGAAATTTCTCTATCACCAGGTAATGTCTTAAATATATATATTCGACTGTGTTTCACATGGAACTGATTAGTCAATAGAGAACTTCTTGTCTTACATCAAATATAATTTTATCCAAATATGTCAGCATTTTCAGAATTCAGAAACATGAGATCTGGCTAGATTTATTTATGAAGCAAATTAGTGTTTCTGTGTTCCATATAGTTCCATATACTTTCTTGTAAGATTTGTTTGTAGGAAAGAGATGAGGAAAAGAGAGAAATCAGATAGTATATTTGTAAGAGCTTATTGTTCCCTTATGAATTAATCCTTTAACCTATCTATCATTAATTCAGTTCATAGACTGGATTTAGTGACTCGAGGGAAAATAAAACTAGACAAGAAGAGAAACTAAAAGGAAAAAATCATATCATCTCTTCTGACCCCAGTTGGATTCTGTGAAGATAAGGTAGAGAGAAAAAGTACCCCGAGGCATTTCTCATTGCCTCTACTATTGTATAAAGAGGGAGGCGGGGCTGGGGATGTGGCTCAAGTGGTAGCGTGCTTGCCTGGCATACGCGGGGCTCTGGGTTCGATCCTCAGCATCACATAAAAGTAAAATAAAGATGTTGTATCCACTGAAAACTAAAAAATAAATATTAAAAAATTATCTCTCTCTCTCAAAATAAAAAAAGAGGGAGGCTACTATAGACTGAATGTTTGTGCTCCCCCAAATTCATAGGTGAAAACCTAATCTCCAATATGATGGGTATTAGAAGGTGGGACCTTTGAGAAGTGATTAGGCCAAGAGGATGGGGTCTTTATGAATAGTAATTAGTACCCTGATTAGAGAGAACTCAGAGAGCCCCTTGCCCTTCTGCTATGTGAAGGACATAGTGAAAATACAGCCCTCTATGGACCAGGAAGCGAGCCTTCACAAATACAGCATCTGCTGGCCCCTTGATCTTGAATATCTCATACTATAGAACCATGAGAAACAATTTTTTATTGTTTATAAGCCTTTCAGACTTTGGTATTTTATTATAGCAATCTGAAACACTAAGACAGTGGTAGTCACTTAAATATATCCAGACAAATTTATGGGGAAGTCTAAAAAGTGTGACACCAGCAGCTGGGCTTATATGACGTGTTTGTAGGAGGCCCTGAGTCTCCCAGATATGACCTTCATGCAGCCATTGGAAATTCAGTAAGAACTCAGGGTGTGACAGACAAGGGGGACCAAGGTAGCACTCCTGGTTCCCACAACCTGAGACCCAGCTGTGTCCCTGATTCTGAAGGGGTGTGGAGGTACCAAAGACCTACATGGTAGTACTTGTAGCCTAAAAGAAGGCTAGGTTCAAACAAAGATACCCCACAAAAGGTGGGGAATTTGAAACCAGAGGCAAACTATGACTATTGGCCAGAGTGGATAATGTCATCAAAGTTCCTCAAAAACCCAGCTGGGATCAACCATGCCACAAGTCACTGAAAAGTGATCCACCTTGGTTATTCATTCCAAATCAGTGACATAAAATGATCCAGGAGACACTGGGTAGCTCCAAGGAACCCACTTCTTCCATCACCACAAAGTCATGACGTTTAAATGACCCCTCTCCACGCTACTAGGAGAAAAGAACAAATGCAACAATGATCATATACTTAAGCCATCTAAGCAGAGGATAATTTTCTTTTAAAAAAAATGACAGGTTAAACTATTGTAAATAAAAGAATCTACGGTGTTGAAATAAGGATAGTTATTCCTTCTCTTTACCTTTCCTTCCCAGCCATTGGTGTGAGAGAGTAGAAGAGAGCTCATGCAGAAAATTAGGACAGTTACAAAGAAATAAATATTAAATTGCTTTACACATCCCTGTTCATGAGACTGAATTTGTTATCCTAATATGTATGCATGTACAGGTGTACTCACACACACAGCAGACACACTTTTCTCTCCTTTTTTATTTTTCCAGTTGATTTAGAATGATAACACATTACATTTTCTCAGAAGACAACAAACCTTCATTTTTGAAAGCTTAACTAGTTGTCTCGGAAATTCCCAAGCATCCATGTATTTCAATATCCTTCAAAAGCAGTTGGACATTTTACTTAAAACATCACTTCTACATTTTTATTCACAACTTCCTTGGCAAGTCTTAGTCTAACCAATATAAGTATTCTGCATCTTGGGCTGCCACTATTTATAATTCACATCTTAGAAGCTTTTCCCAAACTTTCCAACTGAAAATTGCAATTCTTAAATGAATTGGACAAGAGAAGAGAGGTATAAACGTTTACCTTATCCCTGAGTGTGATCTAGTTCTGTTTTTGAGAGAGCATGTAAGCAAGCCCACAGCTGTTGAAAAAGACAACAAAACCTAATAAATTATTTTAAGCGATTTGAAAATATGAAACAACTTTTCCAGGCCCCTTTTGAGTAATCCCTAAATGTATTTATTTCACCTTGAGTTAGACTCAAAGTTGTCCTCAGATATAAATAAGAATAAAAACGAGAATAGTATAGTGGAAGCATTCACTTACTGTGTTCCAAGCACTTTAAATGCCATATGGGATTTATCCTTCCAATGACCTTTTGAAGAGGTGCTATACTTATTCATATTTTAACAGATTAACAGACTGGGACTCAGAAAGAAAAATCAACTTGCTCAGGTCTCTACCTAGGGAACATCAGATCTGATATCCAATCTTAATTTTCCAAAACCAGAACCCATATTTTTCCTTCAATTTTTCTCCCTAGGACACATTTGAGTTTATTTAGCAATGAAAACAAAAGCAAAGCACTTAGTAACTGGAAATTCACGTTCACATCTACCTTTGCCAAGTCTTTGTCACATTATCCTAAGCAAATGATCTGTCACATGCCTGGCTTTAACTGAATCTCATGTTCCTCTTCTATTAAAAAAAAAAACAGTATCTATGTCACTGTTTTGAGAGTTGCACTAGATAATATACAGATAGCACTGAGTACAATGCTTGCCATATTCAATGAAGCCCCTATACATCATAGTGATTATTATTAGTTTTGTATATTTAAATCCACTTCAATTTCAAAGCATGACATAGGTGTAAGAGATGATATTCTTTTAGAAGTAGAACATGAAATAATGAACATGCCCTTCTTAGGGACACATAAATGCACAGATGATGATAAATAAATGTACAAGGCTGCCCCAGAGAGGAGTCCCTTCCTGAGTGTCCAAACTTGTGACTTCTTGAGAGATCCATTTCACAGGTACTTCAGGAACCTGAGGGTTTAACCTGCTCTCTGTGAATGTCTTCCTAATCTCCTCATGAATCTGAAAAGGTGCAGCTTCTCCAAGACAAAGTCTCAGCATGAATCAGGGCCCTTTGGGAATAGCAGTGGCTGGGATCAGGATGCCAAGCTGAGGGCCACTTGTACCTGAAGCCACCATAGAACTTGCAACTTGCCCAGGTCAGTGCCTGCATGGGCAAAAGGACCCTCAAGGTCCCTTGCTGCTTTAAACATCTTCTATTTAATAATTCAAATAAGCTCATCCATTGAACTTCTGCAACAACTCTCCTCACAACATCAGTGTTCTGCTCCCCATTCATACTGTTTAGAAATCAGAATCTAGAGTTCCAAATAGGCTTCTCTGAATGTTCCCTGCAGAACTGGCCTAATTCGCCAGCTCCTTGGGCCTCAATACTGCAGGAAGACTCTTTTATCACCACAGGCCCAAGGTGGTTACAAGGATCTGCTACCATTTTGCCATCTAGAATTCTTGGAGAGAAAGTCCAAGGGTAACATATTGGAAGGAGGGCACAGCTGAGCTGGCCCATCCAGCACTGGGAAACAGCAGGTGCTGTGTCTAGGCCATGGAGCAAGTCTACTTACTGGTGAAGGGGGAAAGTGGAGCTCACCCACCCAGATCCCTGGCCTCAGATACCTGCCAGGGTGCTAGGGGAACACAGGGTGATGAGTAAGTAGATCGGACACTCATCTCTTATAGACCTCTCCATGTCTTCAGAAGAAAAATATATATAACAAATTGTCTTCACAGATTATTTTAAAACCAGCACAGTTGTAAAGACATAAGAATTTATTTTTATAGAGAGGAGAGAGAGAATTTTTTAATATTTATTTTTGTTTAGTTTTCGTTTTTTTACGTGGTGCTGAGGATCAAACCCAGCGCCCCGCACATGCCAGGCGAGCACGCTACTGCTTGAGCCACATCCCCAGCCCAAGACATAAGAATTTTATGTGTAAAAAATGGTAAGGACCCATGCATTGCTTTTTATTGGCTAAGACCTTGTCATGTTACTTTGCTTCCACAAGTCTCATTTCCTCTTTTTAAAACAGTGGCAACATTATCTTAGGAGCCAGCCTGTGGTGGGACTTTAGGAACTCAATGAGAAGCTGCTGTTTGTTGCAAGGACAGCTGTGATGACTGTCTTCTCAAAGTCATCTATGGCCCTTAATTCTAAGACAAAGGAAAGAGAGAACAATAGTCAACCTTTGAGTGGTGAGGAGTTTATCATTCAAAAAAAAAAAAAGAACTTTCTCTTCAACATCTTGCTAGTATAGGATATTGCCTTCACTGTAGATGCCATTTCGTTTTTACATCTTTGCTTTTGACTGACGTGCCTTAATTGTATGTATTCATGGGGTTCAGTGCGATGTTTACACACAAGCTCACAGCATGCATTGATCAAATCTAACCTCCCTTTCTCCACCCTCTGCCCACAAAACAAGTTCAGCAACTTAGCAAGGCCCTAAGAACTCAGTGAGACCCTGCTTCAAAATAAACATAAAAAAGGGCTGGGGATGTGAAAAAAAAATTTAAAAAAAAACCACCTTTGCAGTCTATTAATTGCTATTCTGAATTCAGCTTGACCTTTCGTGCTTCCACATTGAAGAGAGATCATGTGGTACTTATCATTCTGATTTCACTCAATGTCCTCCAGTTCGATCCACTTTGCTGCAAAAGACTGAATTCATTCTTCTTTATGACTGAATAATACTCCACTGTGCACATATCTCACATTTTCTTTATCCAGTCATCCACTGATGAATACTTAGGCTGCTTCCACATCTTAGATATTGTGAACATTTCCACAATAACCATGCATGAGCAGGTATCTCTTTGGTGTGCTGACCTCAACATATATAAAGAGATACATCGATAGATAGATATACATTGAGAGAGAGAGAGAGAGAGAGAGAAAGAGAGAGAGAGAGAGAGAACACTTTGGCTATATATATACCCAGAAGTGAGAGAGTTGGACCATATGGTACATCTATTTATACTTTTTGGGGTTTTTTCCCACTGAGGAAGATTTTACTGTTTCTTTAAGTATAAACATAGAACAGAATATATATCTCTATTTCCACTTCATTCTTTTTTTAATTAATTTATTTATTTTAATTAGGTCTATATGACAGCAAAATGAATTTTGATTCATTGTACACAATTGCAGCACAACTTTTCATTTCTCTGATTGTACATGATGTAGCATCACACCATATGGGCAGTCATACATGTACCTAGGGTAATAATATCCATCTCATTCTACCATCTTTCCTGCCCCCATGCCCACTCCCCAACCTTCCCTCCCCTAAGCCCCATCAAATTTCTCTATTTTTCCCATGCACCCCCTCTTCCATTATGGATCAGTATCCACTCATAAGAGAGAGAACATTGGGCTTTTGGTTTGGGAGGGATTAGTTTATTTGGCTTAGCATGATATGCTCCAACTCTATTTACCTGCAGATGCCATACGTTTATTCTTTTGTAATGCTGAGTAATGTTCCATTGTGTATATATACCACAGTTTCTTTATCTGTTCATTTATTGAAGGGCATCTGGGTTGCTTCCACAGTTTAGCTATTGTGAATTGAGCTGCTATAAACATTGATGTGACTGCATTACTGTAATATGCTGATTTTAAGTCCTTCAGGTATTGACCCAAGAGTGGGACAGCTGGGTCAAATGGTGGTTCCATTCCAAGTTTTCTAAGGAACCTCCATACTGCTTTCCAGATTGGCTGCACCAATTTGCAATCCCACCAGCAATATGTGAGTGTGCCTTTCCCCCAACATCCTCCCCAACATTTACTGTTGTCTGTAGTCTTAATAACTTCCATTCTGACTGATGTGAGATGAAATATTAGAGTAGTTTTGATTTGCATTTCTTTAATTATTGGAGATATTGCACATTTTTTCATGTATTTGTTGATCAAAAGTATATCTTCTTCTGAGAAGTATATGTTCAGCTCCTTAGCCCATTTATTTATTGGGTTGTTTGAGTTTTTTGGTGTTAAGTTTTTTGAGTTCTTTATATGTCCTGGAGTTTAGTGCTCTATCTGACATGCCTGTGGCAAAAATTTGCTCCCGAATGCAGGCTCTCTATTCACCTCATTCATTGTTTCTTTTGCTGAGAAGAAGCTTTTTAGTTTGAGTCCATCCCATTTATTGATTCTTGATTTTATTTCTTGAATATTCAGAGTCTTGTTAAGGAAGTCAGGGCCTAATCTGACATGATGAAGATTTAGGCCTACTTTTCCCTCTATTAGGTGCAGGATCTCTGATCTAATTCCTAAGTCCTTGATACACTTTGAGTTGAATTTTGTGCATGGTGAGAGATAGGGGTTCAATTTCATTTTTTGCATATGGATTTCCAGTTTACCAGCGCCATTTGTTGATGAGACTATCTTTTCTCCAATGTATGTTTTTAGTGCCTTTGTCTAATATAAGATAATTATATTTATGTGAGTTTGCCTCTGTGTCTTCTATTCTGTACCATTGGTCTACTTGTCTATTTTGGCGTCAATACCATGCCGTTTTTGTTACTATTGCTCTGTAGTATAGTTTAAGGTCTAGTATTGTGATTCCTCCTCAATCACTCTTCTTGCTAAAGATTGCTTTAGCCACTGTGGTTCTCTTATTTTTCCAGATAAATTTCATGACTGCTTTTTCTATTTCTATGAGAAATGTCATTGGGATTTTGATTGGAATTGCATTAAATCTGCATAGTGCTTTTGGTAGTATGGTCATTTTGACAATATTAATTCTGCCTATCCAAGAACAAGGGAGATCTTTCCATCTTCTAAGGTCTTCTTCAATTTCTTTCTTTAGCATTCTGTAGTTTTCATTGTAGAAGACTTTCACCTCTTTCATTAAGTTGATTCCCAAGTATTTTGTTGGTTTTGAGGCTATTGTGAATGGGGTAGTTTTCCTAGTTTCTCTTTCAGAGGATTCATCACTGATATATCAAAATGCCTTTGATTTATGTATTGATTTTATAACCTGCTACTTTTATGAATTCATTAATTAATTCTAGAAGTTTTCTGGTGGAGTTTTTGGATCCTCTAAGTATAGAATCATGTTGCCAGCAAATAATAATATTTTGAGTTCTTCTTTTCCTATCCATATCCCTTTAATTTATTTCATCTGTCTAACTGCACTAGCTACAGTTTTGAGGACTATGTTCAATAGAAGTGGTGAAAGGGGGCATCCCTGTCTTGCTCCAGTTTTAGAGGAAATGCTTCCAATTTTTCTCCATTTAGAATGATGTTGGCCTGGGGCTTAGCATAGATAGATTGACAATGTTGAGGTATTTTCCTACTATTCCTAGTTTTCCTAGTGTGTGGAACATGAAAAGGTGCTGTATGTTGTCAAATGCTTTCTTTGCATCAATTGATGTAATCATATGATTCTTTAAGTCTTTTGATGTGATGAATTATCTTTATTGATTCCCATATATTGAACTAACATTGCATTCCTGGAATGAACCCCATTTGATCATGGTGAACTATTTTTTAAGTATTTTTATATGCAATTTTCCAGAATTTTATTGAGGATTTTTGCATCAATGTTCATTGGGGATATTGCTCTGAAATTTTCTTTCCTTGATGTGTCTCTGTCTTGTTTTGGTATCGGGATAATACTAACTTCATAGAATGAGTTTGGAAGGATTCCTTCCTTTTCTATTTCATGAGGAAACCCTATAATGCTCCCCATAATGAATCTCTTAATTTATATTCCCACTAACACTGAATAACTTCTTTTTTCTGCACATCCTTACCAATGTATAATTTTTTAAACAGCCATGTGTATTAGTCAGGCTTTCCTAAAGAAACAGAAACAACAGGAGATATATATATATATATATATATATATATATATATATATATATATATATATATATATATATATTTTATATTGGCTTACATGACCAGAAGCTGGAGAAGAGCTCCACAATGGCCATTTGCAGGTTGGAGAGCTAGAGGAACAAGTGGCTGCCCAGTTCAAGATGCTAAAGCCTTAAAATAAGAGGGATCAATGATGCTACCCAAGTCTTGGACTAAAGGCTTCTGGAAAATCCCTAGAGAATCATTGGTGGAGTCTACTTTGAAAGAATGAAGGAGCCAGAATCTAATGTCCTCAAACAATCGCAGCAGCAATAAAGAACCAAGAAGAATTGAGCTTGCATCTGCTACTGCTTCTTTTTCTTCCAACTTTTATTCCATCCAACCTATTGGATGTTACTGACCACACTTAGGGAGGGGCTCCACTTCAGTTCTTTATCCCACATGCCAATCATTCTTAGACCTACCTTCATTGACACACTCAGAAGCCTGTTAATCTTAGAAAATTCCTAATCGAATCAAGTTTACCAGTCAGATTAACAAATTAAACCATTCTAACTGAGGTGAGATGGTATCTTATTGAAGTTTTCATGTGCATTTCTCTTGTGGCCAATGATATTAAACATTTTTTCATTTCATTTTTCATTAGCTATGTTTCAAACATGTTTTGTTTGAGAACGGTATAGACACCATTACCATCCTGACCAAAATATGCTAGTTTTCTGTTCCCATTGGGACAAATTATCATAAAATTGGAGTTTTAAACAACATGAATGTACTCTCTTACATTTCTGGAGGCAAGAAGACCAACATATTCTCAAAGGGCTTGAGGTATAGCTACGCAGGTGGCTTTTTGAGCTTGAGAGATATGCTTTTCCTTGCATTCCCCAGCCTCCACTGGCTACCTATATTCCTTGGCTTGTGGCCTCCTCTATCTAAAAAGAACCTTGACACAATCTTCACATTGTCTTTGGAAAGTGGACATATTTTAGGGCCACATTTTAGCCCACTATACTAAGTTTCCACCATGGTTACATATAGACCCTGTCCACGCTTTCTAACAGCAGATTCAGCCAAGATACATTTGGGGTTGGTCTCTTCATTTTCAATCACAACCCAACAGTATCTAGTGCTAGTGGAACCCTGGCAGCCTATAAGACCCTTTCGCTGGATCTTCTTTCTCTCCTACCCTTACTACAGTGTATCTTTTTTTCAATGGAAAGCCAAGACTTGGTCTCTCCACGAGCTTTGAGATTCAAAGGAAACATGAATCAGAAAGCATTCTTAGAAGTATGAATTTATGCAGAAAGAAATGAACCGTGTGTGTTTTGGGTGGAACAAGTGATAAAGTATGAATAAGCCTAGCGAAGGAATAAGTGAGGTTAATAATGACGATAGCTGGAAATTGTATCAGGCCAGAAAGTATAGATACTTAAATACCTTTTTAAGGGATTTCTGATTTATTCATGAAGCTGTGTGTTTCAGTAAAAGCCACTACCTCTAGTGAAAATATGAAAAAAAGATTAAAAGAGACAGATATAAAAGGCAGTCAGACCAATTAGGAGGATATTCAATGGCCCATGACTAATACACTATGGAATTGAACACATAATTCATTCCTAGGCTTATTTTAAGAATAATAAAATAGGTAAATAAAATAATAGGTAGGTTTCTGACTTTATTTTTTTAATAGAAAGTGTAAAGAGAAGTGCAAATGTTAGAAATATTGTTCAGTCCCGGCTGTAAAAGTCCCAGCATATTGTTTACCAATTTCAAAGGAAGAATTTGGAGGACTCAATGGAGAGGGTTTGGACATTTTATTCCTCACATATCCTCCATGACAATAGGCTTGGAACAATATGCAGGGCTATACAATGTCTCCAAGTGGGGAGGACACATACAGGGTAGGTGTGTTCCTACTATGCAGATGGACTTCTTCAGATGTTTTATGAACATATCCCTTCACTTCCAATGAAACCAAAGGATCCTCATCGAAAAATTGGAGACAAGAAAATGGTCGGTTTTCCTTCTCCTTGCCTAAATTATCATATTCTTTGAAGTCCTTCTTATCTCACTGCCAGGAACAACAAACCTTCCCAAGCACTGACTGGTGTTACCCCAACACACATCCAGCATTTTTGTTGTTGTTGTCTAACAAAGCTTAAGTACAGATTTCTACAGAAACTATACACTTCTCCATCAAAGTTATCTATATTAAAATGTGTGGCTGCATTCACAGAATCCGAACAGTCATATGCTTTGCCAAAGAGATAGCAGCCAAGTTTTGCAAATAAGTTTAATAAGGAAAAGTATCAAGTGGGACATGTAGAGGAAGCGCTATGGAAAACTTCTGGAAAATCTGTTTTGCACAATCTCAAGCACATTTTTAGCATGGAGATATGGCTCTAAAACCACTCATCAGCAACTCTCATAAGGGCACTTATTCCTAATAACACATCAAACTACAGCTGTATTTTAACTAGATATGATATAATAAGGAAAGGAAAAGCAATCGACTACAAGGTCATTATGACATTTATGACTTTACTCAGCAAAGAGTAAAGTGTTGTACTATCAGTCACTCCCACCAAATTATCAGACTTCCTAATAATTCACCAAATTATTCCATTCGTCCCTTAATTTACTCAGTAATTCTTTTGCATCTCATTGTGAATAATCTATACCAAAAATGATTGTATATTAAATCTCTAGCAAATCATTGCAGTCATTCATTTCCTCATTCAATCGTTTAACAAATGTCTGTTGAGTGCCTAGTCTAAACTAGATCAGGCCCTGAGCTAGTTACTGGAGATAAAGCTATGAGCAAGAGTAATAAGCCTAGTTCTCACTCTTTATAACAAATTCCACATCGAATTAAATTGTATGTATGTGTTCACTATTTTTAACTTAATGAATTCAATGTTGAACAATGTGATCTGAATCTCTTGGTTACCAGTCTCACAGTTTTAGTGTGTTTATGAAATTGCCCACCAAGGCATTTGTTATTACAGGGCAACGGGGCAAAAACAATGCAAAATCTCCCATGGAAAACAAAACTATGTGAAGGAATTCCACCCTAGTGAATACTAAGCAGACTCAGGACATCACCCAAAAAAGCACCCGCATCTCATTTCTTGGAATGTAGCTGGAAGTTAGGAGGTTGGCATCCAGCCCCAGAGAGGTAAGGCCACTGACTTATTGCCAAAACGTGGACATGTATGAAGAGAGGAAACCGGAATCTAGCATCAGGAAAACAGGTACAAGCCAAGACCCATAATCATCCAAAGGACTAATCACTTCACCTTTTTGCCATTGTTCTCCGCCAAATGGTGACACCACCACATGTGAGTAGAAGGAATTCTCAGAAGACTCAGTAGACACAAGAACACATTTAAAAAGTACAGAGTATTTTTCACACAAGTACACAGACTGTGGTTTTCCTGTTAATAGAAAAAATTTAAAATTAATTAATTTTCAATTTGCCTGAGAGTTGACTCTGATGGATTGTCTTTAATGTAGGTACTAAAACATCTAGGGATCACAGAAAAATACCAAGCTACAGTTGGAACAGGCCTCTAGCACCACCTTCTTCTAGTTAATTAATTAATAGTACGACTGTTTTATCACCACAAAGTTTATCAGGGAGAACAAAGAAAACAGGGGTGACAGGATGGAAGCCTGCATCCCGACATGGCATAAGGTGATTAGCTGAGGGCTAGTTAGCTTTCTCAGGGGTGAACCACAATAATAGGAAACAGAAGACAGAGGAACTAGACAGATAAATTTCTTTTTTTTTTTTTGCTTTTTATTTTATCCCTTCTGTGGAAATATTCTAGAGAAGTCCCCCATTAGTGTGAGCACTCATCATAGCAGTCAGCTGGGTCTTTGGTGGTAGATTTTGAGGCAGCACCTGGTGAAGGGATTCACAGCAGCATCTCATGGCTTTCTTTACACCTTTCCCAGCCTCATGTCCCTCTTTTCCACAATTCCAATGCCCTGAGCTGTCATTTCCCAATAGAACATGAGCACGCTCATCTTTGCTTGAGGTTCTGTTTTCCAGAGGATCGATGCTAATAACATAAACTAGCTAAGGTCATTTTATTTTTGTAATGTGAGATTCCTAAATCATTTAATATTAAAAAAAACCCAAACACTTGCACAGGGAGCTATCTTGCTCAGTATATCACCCACTCGGTGGTCAGGCTGCCCCTGGTGACTGTCCAGTGAAGGGTGGAAAAGCCTAATATGGTTCTTCAGGCACCACCACTGGTTCTGGAGGGTTCAAAAATAGGCAGAGGTTCAAGTAACAATGGTGAGAGAACCGAATCAGGATGTGCTACACATTGGTACTGGAAATATTTCCATGAGTGAAATTTTGCCAGCATTCCATGGCAATATGTAATAGAACTGGAAATATCTGGTTTAAATGTCCCTAAAGTGGGGTACATAGTAGAAGATTCCAAATCTTCTACTGCAGTGTATCCCATTTATGGCATGCCTGGATCTAACTAGACCAGGGTTTTTCAATCTCAATACTGTTAGCACAAGGAGTCAGATAATTCTTTTCGTGGGGACTACCTTATGCATCATAGGATTTCTGCAGATTCTCTGGCCTCTACCCCCTAGATATCATACCTTCATCTCTCCAGTTGTGATGATCATGTCTCCAGTCATTCCAATTGTTCTCTGGGTGGCAAAAGTATACTTCACTGAGCACCACTGGATTAGACTAGCCACAAAGATTGGTTAATCATGTCAGCTTCATGTTGCTGACAATCACTGGGGAAAAGTATTTAGCTAAGTTTCTGCTCTGTAATATTGCACATATATATGCCACCACCTAGTGACCATGGGAAAAGACAGTTTCATCCACTCCAGCAGCCATTTTCCTAGAGTTGGACCTAGAGGAACTGAGTTAGAATCACTTCACAGTTTCCCAGCATTTAAAGCAGGAAAGTAGAGGTTAAAAGTGAAGATGTTAGGCTAGGAGCAGTGGTCTGCTGGAGCCAATTCACACCTACTCCCAAAAGCCACTTGTGAGGATCTTTTCTTTGCCCCATATTGCAAGACACCACACTGATACTTGAAATGACTATAGTGAAAGCATTGACACCAAAAAATTGGAAAATGCTATAAATGAGGGATTTTTGCCGGTATGTTTTGGTTTGATGTTCCCCCCAGAGGGCCAGTTGTTAAACATCTTCCAGAACACCACTGGCTAGGAGTGATGTGCTAACACCTAGAGCACCATGGGAGATGTGGAAAAGTGCAGCAGCTGGATCCAGTTCTGCAAGATCTTAGGTCTTTTAGGAAGAGATGTTCAAGAAGGATGACTCTGTCACAGAATAATGATTATAGAGATGATATTAAATAATTTTAATCAATAGCTTTATAGCTGAGTCTCAGGTGCCCTATGTATCCCCTGTCATGAAGGTGCAATGAATATAAAGCAAAATTAGAACTGGTGTAGATCATTGTAGGCAGAATAATTATACCAAGGTAGATCAATATACCATCTCTAGAATGTAGGCTGCCCTAGTAGTTTATGAAGAAAATCAATAGTATTCAAAATTGGGTGAGAAGAGTCTATGCCTTCAGAAACCCATGGAGGACATCTATTGCACAGGATACCTGGGGTACGATGAGAGAGCCGACCTCTTCCAGTGGCTTCAAAAAGTAAAGGAAGGGAAGAAGGGAGGACAGATGGAATATGTGTGTGTTGGGGAGAGGAGAGATTCCCAATTTATATTTAAGTGTTGTCGTTCAAAAATATTTTCCTGAAATGAAATAATATTTGGAGCTTCATTTTGAAAGAACATGTAATGACTGGACAAACTGATCCAGAAGAATGACCCCAGGACATCCCTTAGTAAAAATTATTTTAACCTTTTAAAACTCAGAGAACATTATAGGCTTGTGCCAAAGATTATCCTCCAAAATGCCAAGCCCTTTACCAACTTGATGAAAAGTTATAAGGTTAGTACTAGAATTCTTTCCTGGGAGGGGAAGTTGGGTTGTGTCTGCAATCAGGCACTGAGAGCATTCCTCAATCAGTCAGCAGTGCCTCTGGGAGGGCTTTCTCACCCCAAAATTCCAGGACTGAAAAGCAGCGAGGGAGCTCTGGGGAGACAGAACCCTATTATATTGTCTCTTCGGAACTCACCAAATAGCCAAACTTTGGGTTCCACTCACAGCTATAGTTCTTACTAAATCAAATTATAATAAAAAATTAAGGAACATGCATGTGAAGTACCATTTCAAATGAGGACCAGCAGCTCACACCCATGTGCTCATCAGTGAATACCAAAACAGAAACAAATGACAAGTGGATGCCACAGTTTCTTTTCCTGAAGCCATTAATAAAGGGGTGGAGACACTGTTGTGTAAGCCCAGCCAAACAGCACTGAGGCTAATCCTTGGATCATGTACCCTCACTTGAAAGGAAGTAAAAGTAATATTTTTTTCTCTTTAATATTCCCTAATTTGGGCCTTTTAAAACATGTGGCGTGAAGAGATAAATCAGCCGCATTCAGAGTCAAATGAATCCACAAGTCTTACAGAATTTTCAAACTTTATGTTTTCAAATCTGAAGTGGTGATTTTAATAGATGTAGAGTTTAGAAATAAATATTCACCATCTAAGTCAATTAAATGATCTAATCAGTAAGTGATGCATATGATAATTCACATAATTGTGGACATCATTTCATAATGCATATACATAGCAAATTATCATTTTGTACAAATTGAATATATATAATTTTTCATAACTCAATTATATCTCAATAAAACTAGAAAACTGTTTTTAAAAATTGTTAAATCAGGTGAACAATACTCCCTTTTCCAAATACATTGATTGCCTGTGTAAAACACATATAATGCAAACATATAGTGTATATATATATATGTGTGTGTGTGTGTGTGTGTGTGTGTGTGTGTGTATGTGTGTGTATACACACATACACATAACACATAACCACGATTGATCTATTGTGACTGAAGATTATAAATATGTCAGAACATATTTTCATTACTGAGGCTTTACATCTACAAAATAAAATTTTGTAGGTTGGTAAAAACATGTTAAATTTAAATCTATTCTCCTGTTATTTAAAAAATAACAGATCAGCTCACCCAAATAACTCAAAAACCATTTTCCCCAGGTACCCTGCAGTACAAACTAACAATTCCTATTGTATTTCACACTGGGAGATTCTTTGTTACACGCCATTAGGTAAGCTATTTGTTCTCCTTTGAGATTTGATGTAAACATTAGTATACCTATTATGGCAACCATAAGATACATACATGATTCATCAGCTTTTTATCTTTCAAAAAGAACTACATTCTCTTGACTAAGATATTTGGATGTGTTTTGAAAATTTTAAACATACTTATCCGGATAACCGCCATATTTAAAATCTGCAAAAACCATATCACTGTATTTGAAGTGAGAAACAAGAGCCTAAATTATGGCCAGCCACATGCATATGCAAAATGAGAGCAGAGAGTGCATCTCCTGGACTTTTAGAAAAGATCTGAAAAAGAAGAGATACATTTGAAATGGGGACTCAAAAAATTATGCAGAGCCCACCAATTACTACCCACCCATTGGCCATGTGGGGAAAGTGTCTATACCCAAAGGAAAATTTAATTTCAGCAATATAAATGAAACAGAGAGTCTGAAAACTACTAGTTTCTGACATGGGAGGAAACAATATTATTCAGAAACTGAAGTGCTGGGTCAAAGTCCTCAATACCTGCTGGTTTCTCTGCACAACTTCATCTCATCCTTACAACCTGTAGGAGTCATTGGAATCCCTCAGGCTATCTCTCCTGACCTCTCTTCACCTAATGAGGGACTTCAAGTTTTCTAGTTCAGCCTGGATTCTATCTCAGTCCCCAGTGATTGAAGCTGATTCTTTTTCACGTACCATGGGAATAGGGGGATGGGTGCTAAATAGTCCCTCTGTTCTCCTTCCCACAAAATTGGAGCACTCTGCCTTCTTCTTACCACCATCTCCATATCTAACTCTAATGCTCCTGACTACCATCTGTCTGGGCTCATCTTCTCCTTCTAGTTGTCTCTGTGGCTGATGGAACTCCTGCCACCAGGCTTCCTAGACAACATTGGCTTTCATCCTTCCCACTGCAGTTGGCCCTTTCCTGCCATCCCCTGCTGCAAAATACCATTAATTACCTGGTGGATATGTCTAACCTTGATGCCCAGGACCAATTCAGTTCTTTATTTCACTTGACCCAAGAATTATGCCAAATATATAAACCATTACATCACAGGTAACCCTTCCCAAAATTCAGTAAGATGTATATATTGCTCCAGTTTTGAATATGAGAAACTGAGGATCCCTGTTACTCATAATGTGGTCAAAGTATTATTGCTAGATCTGTCCAGCTCACTAAGCCTAACCACTACCCCACACTGCCTGTGGAGATCATAGACTTTGATCCTTTTGAGGCAAAATCATATTCTCCAGACACCAAGCTTCTGTTCTGATTTTTCTCCAGCTTCCTAATCAACATGGGGGGTTTTGTGACAAAGGACAGATGGATCCCTCTCCTGCTTCCACAATATGAAATTCTGGTCAAAATACCTATAATAAAATGTCAGAAGAAAGGTGAGTGGCGAGGCTGACAGCTGGAAAGTGGCAGGAGTATCTGCTTTTTTATAATGCCGTGGGGCTTTGCTCGAGGGCTGCAGTTTTGAAATGGCAGCTGTTTCATCTTAATGTGGAAATATCAACTATAAACAGGAGACCCATATCTCAACATGTACCCGTGGTATTCTGGTATTCAGATCAGATCTTTTCCTTGAACGAATATAGATTTACTCTTTTCTGCAAGTAGTCATTGACCCATGGAAAAAATGATAAGTCACTAAGATAAAAAATTGAGCAGCCTCATAGTTTAGTCAAAGACAATGCATTAGAGTTGGTTTTCTCCTATCCCTCTTTAACATGAAATATTCACAACCTCCTTCAAGCCTTTGTTTCATCATTCATAAAATGAGTGATTTCTTGCCGCCTGCCACGCATTTAGGGGAAACAATGGCAGAAATAGTCACAGGTTCTGGAACAGTCTTAGTAAAGAAAAATGACTGTAACAAAAAGCTGTAAGCACATCCTCTGTGTAGAGCAGACTTATTTGAAGAATAAAAATCCCAAGGAAAAATGATATAAATTTGGCACACATACAAAAAAAAAAAAAAAAACAGCCTTTATTCATGTGGCCTTCAGTCACAGCAAAGATTAGAGGTTAAAGTTAGCAGATGCTTCCCATGTGCAACTCATTCTTCTGGGTTCTGTTTTCTTGAGGAACCCCCAAAGTTGTTGACACCGTGAAAACTTGCACCTCCTCCCCGTCACGTATCAGGAATGCTATGCACTGGGTCATCATCTGATGCCACCCTTTAAGGTGTTAACAACTCCAGAAACTGACAGCTTCAAGAAATCCAGAAATAACACCAAAATAGAATTATTAACCAAGAACATAATTTAATAAAAATCATCTTAAATTCTTAGATCCCAAGGCAATACCCAGGAAGAGCCCCTTGCCTCCCCACCACCACACATATTTTCCCCCTTTACTCTTGTTTCCAACTGGGTTTCAGTTGAAATCATCTTTCTTGGCCTCATCCCTACAGGATGAGGTGGGTGGGATTTAAGGTTATAAGGAGGCTGATTCATAGTGGGATAGGGAGAGGGAGCATGGGAGGAATAGAGGAACTCTAGATAGAGTGGAGGGGAAGAGAGGGAGAATGGAGTTAGAAATGATGGTGGAATGTGATGATCATTATTATCCAAAGTACATGAAGAATTATTAACCAAGAATATAATTTAATAAAATTCATCTTAAATTCTTAGATCCCATGACAATATCTAGGAAGATCCCCTTGCCTCCCCACCACCACACTTATTTTTCCCCTTTACTCTTGTTTCCAGTGTACCTTTCTCCCCACATCCTCGCCAACACTTATTTTTGTTTGTCTTCATAATAACTGCCATTCTGACTAGAGTGAGACAGGGGGGTGGGATATTAGGATGGAACCAGTCTACTGGATGAGTTGAAGAGAATTGGGGATTTGGGATGCTGAGTTACTGTCAGTGCTACATGAATCCTAAATAACCTGGACTTGGTGTGACCTTCCGGTGCAAGGGGTTTTCTTAGTGTGCCTGTCCCACCCTCAGCCTTCACCAGTCCCTCCTGCCTGCAGCACAGAACAGATCTCTCATCTCTGTCACTGCTGCTGCTGGTTACCTGAGCTCAGGATGGGTCAAAAAAGGGCGTAATTCCCCAGGTGCAGCAGGTGGGCCATTTCCTGTGTTTACCTTTCTCTCCAAAGACAGGAGAGAATGTCCCATAGTCCCATCTCCCAGATCTAGAAAATGAGGCTACCTTACCTATCCACAAAAGAAATGGATATCAGCCCTGGTGAACTGGACAGACAACTTCCATCCCTCCACCAGCAGCTTCCTGGATGAGCCACATAGTAAATACCGAGATTGCTGCCCCTGCGCAACCAAGGGGCACCTGGCTTCCCACCTGCCCTGTCCCGTCTTTCAAGAAAGTCTGTGGAAAAGAGCTGGTGAGTGACAGCAGATGCCCTGTGTGTCTGGCACCCAGGAGTTTTATACTGCCACACCAGTCCACACATGGTCTGTATGATTTAGCTATTTTCTTTCTTTTTTTTCTAATTCTTAGTTTAATTTTTTTTATTTTTTTAAAATTTATATATGACAGTGGAATGCATTACAATTCTTATTACACATATAGAGCACAGTTTTCATATCTCTGATTGTATACAAACTATATTTACACCAATTCATGTCTTCATACATGTACTTTGGATAATAATGTCCATTCCACCATCATTTCTAACCCTATTCCTCCTCCCTTCCCCTCTGCCCTATCTAGAGTTTGTCTATTCCTCCCATGCTCCCTCTCCCTATCCCACTATGAATCAGCCTCCTTATATCAAAGAAAACATTTGGCATTTGTTTTTTGGGGATTGGCTGACTTCACTTAGCATTATCTTCTCTAACTCCATCGCTTTACCTGCAAATGATTTTATTCTCTTTTATTGCTGAGTAATATTCCATTGTGTATATATGCCACATTTTTTTAATTCATTCATCTATTGAAGGGCATCTAGGTTGGTTCCACAGTTTAGCTATTGTGAATTGTGCTGCTATAAAAAATGATGTGGCTATAGACTGAGAAGAGAGAGAGCTGGATCGAATGGTGATTCCATTCCCAATTTTCCAAGAAATCTCCATACTGCTTTCCATATTGGCTGCACCAATTTGCAGTCCCACCAGCAATGTAAGAGTGTACCTTTTCCCCCACATCCTCACCAATACTTATTGTTGTTTGTCTTCATAATAACTGCCATTCTGACTGGAGTGAGATGAAATCTTAGAGTGGTTTTGATTTGCATTTCTCTATAGCTATTTTCTCTCTACATAGTTTTGTGGTAGACTCTTCCTACCATGCAATGCCCAGAGTGAAACAATTTGTTTGTCTGTCTTTCCTTGGAAGGACTTTGTAACTAGGAATTCAGTCTACCTAGTTGCTATGAGATCTCAGCTCATGGATGGACTCAGAAAAAGCTAGAACTTGTGAAAGCATGTGGCTTTTCTTTTCCTTTAGGGTTGGAGGCCTGTGGTCTTGCCAGTTTCTACATCCTGTAGGGAAGGAGAACTTCCCATGGTTTTTTCATGTAAATTTTAAGTTAACCCTCCTTCTACCAGGTTTAAAAAAAGAAAGAAATAATTCCCCTTCTCTTCCTCCAGGAGCAGAACTTCCATAAGAACCAAAGACCCACAATTTTGTGCCTCAAGACAGGACTCCTCTGGTCTTTGAGTACTTTCCTATTTATATTTCTTAAAGCCTCACAGGTAATGGCTGAAAATTGTTACAAGGCAACATTTTCTACAGCTTGTTTTACAGAATTCTATTTCCTATGCATTGTTATACTGTGTTACTCTTATTTTTATGGGAAACACTAATAATTCAATATATGGATACAATGTGTAACGGCCAAATTAGGATAATTAGCATTTCCATACCTTTATTTCTTTATGTTTGAGGACTTCAAACTCTTCTCTTCTAGTTCTTCATAAAATACATAATAGGCATTTTAATAGGTAAACAATAGTCATTCTACTGTGTCTAACTGGATATTGAATGGATGTTACTTTTTTTTTTTTTTTGGCGGGAGGGACCAGGAATTAAACCCAGAAGTGCTTAACTACGGAGCTACATCCCCAGCCCTTTATAATTTTTATTTTGAGACAGGGTCTCAACTTTTCAATGCCTTGTGTATTCTTTGCAGATAAGAAGAAATCTGCTGCAAGATGCTAATGTGTACGTCTTTGTGCATATGCACAAGCATAAAATAGATCAGGAGAGTCTTAGTGGAATTGGTGAGTAGGGCATATACTTTTTAAAAGGTTAATTCAAATCCACACTTTGCAATCCAACAAAAATTATACCACCTTACACTTACAAATAGTACATTAATATTCCCATTTTCTTATACATTCTTAATAACTTCATATTAACTAATATTCTTTTAATATTTGCCAATTTTATGGGAAAAAATATAATGTCTGTCTCATGGTTCTCATTTGCAAATTGACAATATGTGTGTGTGTGTGTGTGTGTGTTTCAGAAGTACTTAGTCTTCATTCATTTTTCTATTAGGTTCATTTATCAGAAAAAAAAATTCTTTATACTTTAAAGACGTTGGGTATTTTTCTGTGAATAACAATTTTCTACTTAGTTTTCTATGTGTCTTCTAACATTGTTCATGAGGTTCATTTTTGCTCATAAATGTTAATATGAATGTAGTCAATTTAGCAATCTTTTTTTGTGCTTTTCAATTTTCCAAGACCTATTTCTACTTTAAATTATATTTCAATAATCACTAAACTGTAATGTTATAAAAGTAAATTCTATACAACTATCAAAAAGTCTAAATATACTATCAAAGAGAGATATTAATATGTTAAATTTAAAAAGTCACATACTATTTCATTGAATGTACACTGCATAAAGTTGGCATTGCTATTTTCCCAATTTGGGAAATAAGTAAACTCAGTTACACAGAGGTTAAGTATCTTTTAACTTACCTAAAGTCTAATAGCAAGTGGAAGAACTAGGATTTTCTCCTGGATAACTGACTCCAAAGTCCAAGTTATTAACCTAACTATTTGGGTTTATATTTGTCTATTTATTTACTGCTATAACAAAATACCTCAGACAGCAAAAAAGAGAAAAGATTTATTTATCAAACAGGTCTGTGGAAGCAAACAAACAGCATAGTACCCTGAAGGCCTCATAGCAGATGGTAAAATGGAGAAATGTGGGGCAGAAAAGTCACATTTTGAACAGGAAACCAGATTGAGGGGGTCTCAGTTTGAGACCCCCCTCCAGAACTACCAAGGGAGTCCCACAAGAACTATCTTAAGCCCCCTTGAGGACAGCACCCTCAGTTTATCTAAAGACATTTCACTAAACCCTACCTCATAAAGGTTCCACACCACCTCCCAAGACTACCCTCCTGGGGGCCGGCCTCCCAACACATCAATGATTAGTGTCACAGCAGCCAAACCATAGCAGGGTCTATGTGGGCAACAGAAAGAGCCTGGTGTGGAGCTTCCCAGCGGTTTTCTATTTTCAGTGAAATGTGGCAACCCGGAAAACACTGAGGTCTTCTAACAACAGCTTGATCAGATCTCCTTTGGGAGTTGGTTTGTTGGTGTTTTTGAACCTCCACTCCCAGAATGAGCCCATATTGATTTTATGATAATATATATTTTTAAATCTATCAGGCCTTAGAGAAAGATCAATTTGTTACTCTAAAAGTTTAGCATTAAATATTCTCCAAACTCCTTTGAACCCAAAAACTAATTCTGAAGAACATTTTGAAGAAATAGTGTTCTTTTAAGAATAGTTTTTGGGCCAGGGAGAGTAAGAAAGAGGAAAAGATAGGGGAAGCTGATCAAAGTACTAAGTTACAGTTAGGAGAAATAAGTGCACCTTAGGGTGACTATAGAGAATGATAATGTGCAGCTTATTCCAGAAAAGTTAAAAGAAAGGATTCTGAATGTTTTCACAATGAAGAGATGATAAGTGTTTGAAGAGATTGGTAAGTTTCCCTTATTTGAACACTACACAATGTGTACATAAATGGAAACATCATTTACTACCCCTCAAATACATGGAATTTTTGTGAATTGATTTAAAATTAAAAAAAAAAGAATTTGGGGCAGGGGACTAAAATAGTAGAATTTTTTTCTTTCCCTCTTTCCTTTGGTTTGCCAATGTCTGACTACTTCCCCTATAAGTACTGCTGACTTTATTATTTGGTGAGAATGTAATGTATGTTTTCATTAATATTTTAACCTTAGTCCTCTTCAGTTACTTGTACAAAGCAAAAGATTTTGTTGATACAATTTACTTTTTTTAAGTGAATTAAGTGATTAACTTGCTTTTCCTAACATTTCTATTCAAGCAGTTAAGAGGCTCCACGCTTCATTACCAAGCCCTGAGTTATGTTGGTGGCAGAAGGGCCCATTTCCCCTGATCTGGCATTCTGTGTTATTTATTAATGTACATCTCTAGGAGATAAGGCCTTCTCTTCTCCCTGTATATCCCTGCTCAGCCCCCTCCCCCCAAAAAAATCTCAGATACATTAACTACAACGAAAGTGTTTGTACCAACAAAATCCAGAGTACAGGTTAATCACTGGGGGGAGTCCCTTTTCTTGGTTAATCTGAACATCTACTAAAAAATCAGTTCATGCAAGCCCAGGCTTTTGAGGAGTTTTTTTATTTCATTTTTTATATAAAAGGCTCATTCATTTGCATTGATTCGACTCCACTTAATTAGACTCAGTTCAAGGTCACTAGGTACAGAGGTATGTTTCTACAGAAGCATTCACATTTTCACCTACCATTCATTTCATTTCCTTTTTTCCCCTTTTTCTTTTTTTTCTTCTTTGTTTTTTTAATTTTTGAAATTAGCAATTGCTGCATGCCTCTGGACTGAAGATAATTCATAGCAGTGCTAGTGATTTCAAGAATAAGCACTATTTAAAAATCTGTAACCATTCACCTCTTCATCTAATAATTATTAGAATACTATTTGTTAAGTCTTAAGAATTTTTCACAAATAATAAATTAAAAAATCTCTTCTTAGAACAAGCTTTAAAACCTAGTAGGGAGGACAATAAAGAAGTTGCAGGTTAACTATTCCTTATCTAGAATAGTTAACCAGAAATACTTCAGAAGTATTTACTGAATTTTGGAATATTTGCATACACATAATGAAATATCTCAAGGATGGGACCCTAAGTCTAAATACATGTTTCACAGACACCTTATACATGTATCCTGAAGGTAATTTCATAAAGTGTTTTTAGTGTGTCTACATATTGACCGCAACCCATCACATCAGGTCAGATGTGGAATTTTCTATTTTGTGACATCCTGTCAGTGCTTAAGAAGTATTGGATATCGGAAGATTTTGAATTTGGGATTTTTTTATTACTGATTCTCAAACTGTTCTGCCATGTAGGACAACTGGTGTACTAATGGAGGTAATTACCAAAGACCATGCAGCCACAAGAAACAAAAGGGAGTCTGGAAAACTTTCTTCCCATAAATTGCACATTCCATAATTGGGAACCCACCAAAACATCTTCCACTTGACAGGCAAGCAGGTGCATGAGGTTGTTCCCCTCCACAATTTTAATCTTCTCTGTTCATTCAGATCCAGATTCAGTTTTACTGTGTTTTTTTTTTTTTCTGCTAGGTCCTGTATTGTATTCACAGAACTGAGTATTTCAAATTATTTAAACTTACGGACTTTGAGGAAGGGATTACTCTAATTTCATACTCCTGTTAGTTTCCACAAATCCACATGGCAGATAAAAGTGAGATTCCTCAATGGTATCATGATTGTGCACTCTACTACTGTGACTTAATCTTTTGTAGGAATGTCCTTGGGTTTCAGGCTGGGAGAACATAAAAATTATAGATGGAAAATATCCCAAGGGCCAGTTTCCTCTGTACTCCAATCTCAAAAAGTGCATATACTTCTCAAATAGTATACATATTTCCTTTTATTTATATGTCAGTAAAATTCTTTGCCTATTTATTCAATGTTGTGGCCTAGTTATGTTACAGAGATAAGTCAATTTCCCAAATGATAATAAAAGTTTAATTACTAATTAGAATTACTAATTAGAATTAGTAATTAATTACTAATTAATTACTAATTAGAATTTATATCAATAGGGTTCTTCATTACCTTAATTTATCTTAGTTTTAATATCAAAATCTGAACTATAATCCCTTTTGGGAACTAGGCCTCAGAGAAATAGCTAGCTCACCTATACAAAGGGCTCACCTATACATTTTATTAAATGTTCTACTTCTGCTTTCTTTTATATTTATTCTATTTTTTTTTAATCCTGAAACTGCCATACAAATTTGTCTGGCATAAATAAATAATGTAGTCAGTATTCAAATAACTTTATAAAGATATCACAAGATAAATGAAACAATGAAAATCACTACTGCATACTAAAAGATTTATTAGTCACTTAGCAAAATGATCCACACTAAAATCATTTAACAGGTGTCCTGATTATCTTGGCACTTGTCCCACATTAAAGACCAGAAAGAAACTAAAGTCTAATATAATTGGCTAGAGTTCAAGAATAATAATTTGTATGATTTATTGAATAGACCTTTATGCTGTATTAGTTATCTGTTACTACATAACAAACAGCCCTAAGGCATTGCAACTTTAAACAACCTGCAGTTACTACCTCATAGTTTTTGTAGATCTGAAATTCAGGAGCAGCTTAGTTCTGGCTCAGGGTCTCTCATAAGGTCACACTCAGAATGTCAGCTGAGAAGGCAGTCATTTGAAAGCTTGATTGAAACTGGAGGCTCCATTTTAAGATGGCACACTGACATGGTTATTGGCTGGAGATGTCAGTTCCCACTTATGGGCCTCTCCATAAGGGTTATTGAGTGTCCACTGCCTTCTTCCTAAGTTATCCAAGAAAGTAAGATGGAAGACACTGTGTCTTTTATTATCTAGTCTCATAAGCCTCACCTTGTCATATTTATAGTATCTTAGAGTTTGGACCTGTCAGCCCTATTGACTGTGAGAGGGGACTACATAAGGACAGGAATAAGAGAAGAAGCTCATTTGGGCCACCATGAGACTGACTACTACACATACTTAACTCTTCACAGGAATACTTCTTTTCGATCCCATCATATCCCCATGGGATAACATAATTACTACTATCATAGTCATTGACATATGTGGTAGTTTAGACTACCACATATTAAAGCCACTATAGAAAGGCCTTAATAATGAGCCCAAATCTGACAGACAGCATGTGTGTTGGAATAAATTAACAAGGTTTCTTTCTTTGAGCACTTAACTATGGACTTTAAACCTTGAAGGATACAAACCTAGAAAGACATTAATAAGTATTACTGATGAAAAGCTGCAAACTGCTCTTTCAGGTTACAGAGCTATGAAATCTGTGCCTTACCAAAGCTTCCCTGGAGGAGAGCAGCAGCGCAAGTGCAGGTGAGTGCAGCCTCCACACGGACATGAAGGAGAGTGTGCAATCCCTGCCAGTAGAAGAGGACTCTTCTGTGTCCAGCCCATATCCTGCAAGAACAGCCCCATCCCCTTGAAATCAGTCCAACCAGCTTTAGCTACTGACTTCTTCCCTAGGTGGAACCACATTTCAGAAAACACTGCTCAAGACAATGGGCTTAAGAGTTCCTGATCCATAAAGAAGAATCTGGAAATTAATGCCTCAAGACATGATTTACAAATCTCTCTCTTTCTGGGGCAACATTGGTGACACAAACCTGAGGATGAGATTTTGGTTATTGTCTCAGCCAAGGTCCTTCTCTGAAACAGTCAGCCAGCCATTAAAGCACCCTATTCCACTTTAATAAAAACAACTCTAGAACTACTTGTTCACCTTTAAACATATTGAGACTGTGCCTTCAAAATAATGATTCTGTCTTCACAGAGCAATAGAGCCCCCAAACTGGAGAGTAATGACCATAATGAGGAATTGTACAAGGAAGAACTTTCCATCCTAAGACCAAGACAGCGTCCTCCCAAGAGCATTTTCCCCCTTATTTGAGCTTATTAAAGAAATTTTACTTTTTACCTCCAGCAACAAATCCAACTTTACTTTGAAACCTAATCTCTGCCATTTTATAAATAATAACCAAATGAGTAATACAAATGCAAATTAAACTGCAGTGAAGGACTGGTGGCTGGAGGGGAAGAAATCCTTAGAGAATTGGTTTGTCTCCTAGGTAATGAAGATGACAGACTGGTGTACATATTAGTTGTTCTCTCCAAAGCCATAGGGAAAGAAATGATGAGAAGAGAGGGCACAGCTGTGGAATGTATCCCAAAACCCATTTATTTGGGTTCCCAAGATTATTCCCAAGCTTTCTCACAATAATGTTTGATTACTCCAGTAACTGATGACTGTTTTTGTTTGTATTTCCCACAATGCAGCTACTGTGTGCATGCTCAGCTCTGGACTGCTGAAAATCTTTAATGCTCAACTGCCATTTTCCATAAGAATGAAGCTAAAGTCCCAGGGATCACCTCCTGGAAAACGAGGTTTTCAGCAGCAATCCAATATTTTCACAGCAGTGGCCTCTCCACACAATTCTTTTTACAGCTCAGAGAGGCAGTTCTGGGGTTCCTGGAATGGAATTAGAGGATGAGCTACACACTGTGCTTTAAGGACACAAAAGCAGCCAGGATCCTCACTCAGTCCCCTGTGCATGTACCTCCATGGAGAGAAAGCACTGATCCTCTGGATACCTCTGATCCTCGTAGGGGGCCAAACTGGCTTTCCCCAGCTATCCATGAGGTTAAGCAAAGTTCAAAAGTAAAGTTTTGCACTTAATATACTCTGGCTTTCACCACCACTCCCCCC
Source organism: Ictidomys tridecemlineatus (assembly GCF_052094955.1). Lineage (NCBI taxonomy): Eukaryota > Metazoa > Chordata > Mammalia > Rodentia > Sciuridae > Ictidomys > Ictidomys tridecemlineatus. Next base: position 42,078,457 of record NC_135477.1, read on the forward strand.
CCCAAAAAAAAATCTGTTTAAGAGTAATAGATCATTTACAGAATATGTTGGAAAGAAAAAATAAACATAAATATAGAGCAGCTTGTGACTATTAAAAATAATGTCAAAAATCATGAAGCATATCCTACTGTCTACGGTTCCCATGCCCAAACCACCTCCATTTACCTGCACCCTACTAGATGCTCTGCTCACTTCAACTTAGCAAGGACAGGAATGGCATGGGCATGGTTGACCTTCTCCTTTCTTCCTACCTCTTCCCCTCCCCCAATCTGAGTGACTTTCAGGATAACCTTTGCATATTAAAATTCCTGAGGCCTTGAAGGTCCACAAAGTGCCTTTCTTTCTCACCCTGCTAGTTTAAGTGGATGTATAACACTAATTCAATTTTCTTTTCCTTAGCAACTAAAGATATTTCTTCATTATCCTCTTTTATCTCATGTTACTGGCAAGAAGTCCAATGCCCTATAGGTCTCAAAATTTGATAAATTTAATTACATAAAAAACTGAAACAAAAAAATTAATGGGAAGTTTGATATTGCTTTATATTTTACAGTTTTTTTTTAAGTGTCTGGCTTAATAAAAGACAGCTGTTTCTGTCTCCCATCTGTTGCAATTCACCTATCATGTAGCCTGTGGAAAATTCCACTGAACCCTCATGACATAAATGACAGTGAAAAGGCAAATACTATCTTCCTATTGTCCTAATATTAGTATTAGAGTTTGCTTTAATATTTATACTAAGATACTAATTTTTTAGCTATATACTCCCTAAAATAGTCTTGAGGAACCCCAGGGTTCCTTAGACCATACTTTAAGAACTACTGGTATAAAGAGGTTCTAAAAAGAGAGAGGCAATTTTAAGTGAGCTAGTGAACGGACTATTCACAGAAAAAGGAAACAGCCCTTACACATATAAAGTGCTCAAGCCTGCTCATGTTAAAAGAAAAACAAATTAAAATTATGCAAAGGTTTCATTCACCAAAACAGCAGAGGTGGTGTCCAAAGTTTGTCCATCAACTTTGTTGGCAAGACTGTGGAAAAACCCAAGTAGGACTTTAGCAATCAGATTATGGGTTCTAAGTACCATTTACTTCTGAAGGAAACTAAGAATCCTCAAGATATAGCTGATTTCCCATCTGGAGAAATGTGTCAAATTAGTCTAGAATTTGTTGTCATATTTGATAATAATGCTGCTGTCAGAGACTACTAGAATCATCTCAAAAAGATTCAAGAGCCAAAAGAGACAATGAAGTTCCCCACTTTCAAAAACAATAAGAACAATAACCAATGTGGATTCAAATACTAGAGAAAGACTTTTAACATATATAATGTTGGGGCTGGAGTTATGGCTCAGTGTTAGAGTGCTCGCCTAGCACATGCAAGGCGCTGGGTTCGATCCTCAGCACCACATAAAAATAAATAAATTAATTAAATAAAGGTATTGTTTTCAACTACAAGTAAAAAATAAATATTTTTTTAAAAAACATATATAATGTTATACATTATAATGTAAGAATAATAATAATAGGTCAACACTGAAGGATGATAGCAACCATACCTGTTAGAGTTTAGATATGAGGTATCTCCCAAAAATTCATGTGTGAGGAAATGAAAAAAAGTTTAGAGGTCAAATGATTGGGTTATGAGAGCCCTAACCTAATCAGTGAATGTTTCACTGATAAGAATTAACTGGGAGGTAACTGTAGACAGATAAGGTATGACAGGAAAAGATGGATACTCTTTGGGTTTATATTTTGTCCATGGTGAGCAAGAGTCAGTCCCTAACTGTACCCCCTGCACCCCCCATCTCTCCTATTCCCTCCATCCCCCTCACCCCCCACTCCTGGTGCTATATTCTGAACTCTGTTCCTCTGACACCTTCATCCACCATGATGTTCTGCCTCATTTCCTCAATAACCCATGAGCCTCAAAATTAACTTTCCTCCTTTAATTGCTCTTGTCATGTTTTGTAGTCACAGCAGCAAAAAATGCTAATTAAAAACAACATTCATCATTTGAAAACTAATAAAGGCAAAACTGAAGCATTATCCTGCCTTTCCTATAAGCCCTATACCAATGGATCAGCAAGTAGCAGATGAAGGGAACTTTATAGAAGTTTTTCAGCTAATAAACCAAGGAGTGATAAAATCCCACCATTGTGTAACCCCTATGAAATTAGTCAATTAGGAATTGATTATCAATGACTATTCATATGACAAAATAAAAACAGATAGTATTATCTCCTATGGAAGATGATGACCATATCTGTGAAATATTCTTGGAAAAAAAAACAAATAAGCTGAATCAGAGAAAGCCTCTAAATATGATTACCTATCTTCCAAGTTGGCAGGAAATATTTATCTCTTAGAGTTAGGAGTTACAAAGCGTATGTGACATTTTCCAGCGGTTCATGCCCCATAAATCCATAGATCCCAGGCTTGCTTACCATAAACAACCCCAGAAAACCAGACATCCTGATAAACTCTCCTACCAGCAAATACCTTTAGTTGTTTATCAGGTAGTCTGTCATTAGCGTATTTATAAGGAGACATGACTGCATTTGCCTGTCTCCTTGTTTCCCAGGGAAGTCCCTGAGAAAGGCCAGGACCACAGACCTGCTGTTTAACCATTTGCTTTCCTCATGTCCTCCCAGACAAAAGGACATATCAAAGTTGCAAATAAATGCTGATGTACTGAAAGGCCACAAGTATGAAGCCAAAAATTACCTACGTGAGAGTTTCATGTACGCTGGAGATAATAACTTAAAAATCAACAGAGAAACAATGTTTTTTTTTTTTCATAATAGTATCAAGAAAATGGAGTCACTGTGGTCACTGTACTCACCAATGATCCTCTCTCTCTCCTGGTATTCATGCCACTTTTCCCACACCATCATGGTTTGTCAATGTAGCAAATAGCACATGGCAAAAGTGATAGCTTATCACTTCCAAGGTTTTGTTATAAAAAGCTGTGACTTTCATCTTGGGTCCTGAGACTCATTTAGAGAGAATGAGGAAGGGAAAGAGGAACATAAATGTAGACACAAATAAATTCCTTGTTTTCATAAGCTTTTTCCTCACTGTGACCACAAGACCGACCTGACAAGAACAACATAGATGAGGGAGAGTTTATTTGGGTTCATGGTTTCAGAGGTCTCAATCCATAGATGGCAGATTCCAGAACTGGAGGGGTAAAGGTAAGGCAGAATATCATGACAGAAGGGCATGGTGGAGAAAAGCAGCTAAGGCCTGCCATTAGGAAGCAGAGAGAACTCTGCTCAGCAGGGACAAAATATAAAGGCACACCTGCAATTACCTACCTCCTCCAGCCACTCCCTACCTGCCAATGGGTTATCATATAGTCTATATCAATGAATTAATTCACTGATTAGGGTAAGGCTCCCGTAACCTAATCATTTTACTTCTGAACCTTCTTGCATTGTCTTACACGTGAGCTTTGGTGGGACACTTCATATCTAAACCATAACAATTCCCTTTATCCCATGTTATCCTCTTTATCTCATGTTGTGAGCAGGCATGCAGAGAGATCCACTAAGGAAGGAACTGAAGCCTCTGGCTAAGAGTTGGTGAAGAATGGAGGCCTGCCAACAGCGGAGTGAGCTCGGAACTAGATTTTACAGACTGTTAAGCCTTGAGATGATTGCAACCCTGACCCACAGCTTATTTGCAACTTTATGAAAGACTCTGAGACAGAATTATCTAGATAAGCTGCTTTCAGATTCCTGACTTAAAGAGTGTTCATTATCTTCACCTACTAAGATTGGGGATAAATTTAATGCAGCAATTAATTACTCAGCACTAAAACAGAATAAAATCATAGCATTTGCAGGTAAATGAATGGAGATGGAGAATATAATGTTAAGTGAAGTAAGCCAATCCCCAAACACCAAATGCTGAATGTTTTCTCTGATATAAGGATGTTGATTCATAATGGGGATGTGGGAGGAGCATGGGAGGAATAGACAAACTTTAGATAGGGCAAAGGGGAGGGAGAGGAAGAGAGGGGACAGGGGTAGAAAAGTCAGTGGAATGAGATGGACATCATTACCCTAAGAACATGTATGAAGACACAAATGGTGTGACTCTATTTTGTGTACAAACAGAGACATGAAAAACTGTGCTATATATGTATAATATGAATTGAATCATATTCTGCTGTCATATATAACACATTGCAATAAATAAAATTTTTTAAAAATACAGTTTGGTACCCAAAATGGGATGTGCTATAACAAAAACCCAAAATGTGGCAGAGGAAGACAGAAGGAAATGGATGGATGAAGGACTTTAAAGAGAATATCAGTGAAAGTCTAAATTGCCTTGATCAAACTGTTTGCAGAATTTTTGATTCTAAGAAGGCTACCTATGGGGTTTTAAAAGAAAATGAGAGAAATCTTATTGGAAACTGGAGGAAAGAAGATCCTTGTTATATAATGATAGAATCAGTCATCAAAAGTAATGTGGATGGTGGAAAATGTTTCTAGTGACCTGGATAATCTAGCAAAGAAGATTTCCAGCCAGACTGGTGAAAATGTCACATGAATGCTATTATAGTAAAATACAAGAGAAGAGTGATTAGATCAGGAAGTACTTTCATACAAAAAGAATCAGAGCCTCTAAGTCTTGAAAACTTCCAAGCTCTTCAGATTGCAAATAATATTAAAATTAATTTTTCTGAGTAAAGATCAAACCTTAGACACTCTCAAGAAAGTATGCTCCAAATATGAAGCTGAGGATATGAGCATAAAATCCGTTGTTCAAATTTCAGAAAAGTCAGAGGTGATACCTCAGAGTGAATATCTCAAGGCATAAGGATGTCCATTAAAATATCAGCTATGATACCAATGTTAGAAGCAACCTAGATACCAACACTAGAATAATGAATAACTAAAATATAGTATAGATATTGGGTAGAAGATGATAGAATGTAGCAGTCAGTAGAGATTTACCAGCTACTGCATTATTAAATCTTTTTTTTAAAAAATAGGGTTGAGTAAATCAATGAGACAATATGAGTTCTGTAGTACAGGACCACTTGTGTAAATTTAAAAGACACACTGGCAGACAGAACTCCACTTTTAACTGACTTCACTGCAACTACAGGTATGAAATGCTCCACAACAGATGCCTGTGAAAGGTATCACATAGGACAGAGCCACAGCACTTGCATAGCCTCCATGAGCCCTGGGTTTGATTTCCAACACTGCAGAAAGAAAGAAAGAAAGAAAGAGAGAGAGAGAGAGAGAGAGAGAGAGAGAGAGAGAGAGAGAGAGAGAGAGAGAGAGAAGGAAAGAAAGAAAGAAGGAAAGAAAGAAAGAAAGAAAGAAGGAAAGAAAGAAATGAATGTAAACATGAGCAAAGAAGGAAAAAAGATAAAATAATTCGTGTAAATGAGTTATCATCAACTGAAGTATAAGATCATTTCAACTCTCCACTCAGAGGAAAACAAGTATAGAGAAGAAAAAAAATAAACTAATCAAAGGACAAAAGGAGAAAAGAGAGAGCAGAGAGAAAGGTAAAAAAAAAAAAAAGGCAGGAAAGATGAGTTAGCTTTGAAGTGTGTAGAACTTTCAGCTGAAGAACTCTGGGGATCACTAGGAACCCTTAGGCGCTATAGACTCTGGCTAACCTCTTCCCTATTCGACTCTATATGCTGACTTTCTAATCTGCTGCACCATGACACAGAATCAGGAATTATAAATATGTCAAGCTGAAGAAAAGGTCAAACTTGATGGTGGTGATTGTTTCCCTAGCTCGTGGGTGGAAGGGAAGGGTGGTATAAGAGGTCTGAGGTACTTCTCTAGCAGGGGAAAAGACTCAAGTTGGTAGGAATAGGAATGTCTTGAGCCCCCTGGGAAATTGAGCAATTTGGGGTCTCTGCCTTCTGAATCTCTTTTCAAAGCATGTTTCTCTTTTAAAATAGGTTTGAGGGCATTTCAAAAGCTACTAATTAGGTAAGATTCATGTCACATTCTGAAATTGTGTTTCCTTAATGCAATATAAAAATGCTGCTATTAGCCACATTTATGTCTTATTAACAGTATAAAAGCATTAAGGTGACTTGCTTGGGCAGCCAGTGGTATTGCTAGCCTTTTTGTTGCCCATATTAATTACAGCCATCCTTGAAAGGGCAGCATGATAAGGTTGGCTGAAGATGAATAGAAATATGAGACTATGTTTTTCTGTGTCTCTCAGCCCTTCTCCAGTGAAACCTGGATGATGCTTGGGTAAATGATATTCAAGAGTCACCATTTCTAAGACCCTTAATGAGACCATTAAAACCAGGAAGGGAGAAACCATTGTGTGTTATAAAAAGCAGGCCAGGAGAAATGGCTCATGCCCAAGGAAAAATCAAATACTCATTGCTTACTCAGGAAGCCAGGTGTGAGGAAAGAATTCAGTATCCATGTGGACACTTAAACCTTAAAATAATATAGAGGGGGAAATTCATAGAATTGAAAATAAAGAGGAGACTAACAGATGCTAGGCTGGGGAAAGATAGTGGGTAAGACTGACAGTCTTAGCCTATGAATAATGAAAATACCACTAGATTGAAATATCAGGAGAGACGTAAATAGGGTCATCCAAGGCTTCTTTTTTCACATGTGTTAATTGTGCTGATTTTTATTGTTCATGAAGCTTTTCCATTAGTGTGTATCAGAAAAATTTAAGTTTTTTAATAGTGACTGTCTTTGTATTGCACTTTTATGTATCTATAGGGACTTACCCTTGCATTTAGAGGAATGAACATAAAACTGAGCAAGGATCATCTTGATAGCTTTTCCAGGAGAGGAACCATGCCGTTGCAGGGCAGATAATAACGCACATTCATCTAAGTTCTATTCTTCAAAGTGAAAGTCAACCATCACAAAAAGGCAACATCTTGATTGAAGATACAATTACATCTTTCCAATTTCTCTATTCATCCAAAAACGCTGAGATTCTAGGAGCTTAGAGGGAGTGTCCAGAGGAAATTTCTTACCTACATTTTTGTAGACTGGAATTCAGATGGCCATGCCCTATTATGATAAGTAAATTCATAGAAACTCAATATTACAATAAGCACAAATGATAAATCCGTCCTTTAGAAAACCAAAATCATATTATAGTGAAATACATTGTTTGCTTTTCTTAAAAAAAAAAAAAAAAAAAAACTAGCATTAGTCCTTCCTGGAAGAGCTACAATTTCTTGATCATCTCTATAAGGAGAGGAGAAAAATCACAAGAGTAAATGGGATGGATAACAGTAGGGCCATTTAGTTTAGAAACTGAAAGCAAGAGGTCAGTGAAGGATACTCCATGACCACAGACAGATGGCAAACTTTCCTCACTGCCAGAGAAGCTAGGCATCCCTGAAAGCCCTCCAGTGGACTCTCTGCCTCAGAGTTTACCAGGAGGAAGGGGTGAGCAGATGTGTTAACAATGTGCATTCCCCGTGGGTGGCAGGGACAAAACACTTCAGGAGTCAGGATCACAGCACCAGAGGTGATTAAGAAATTTATTGTGAGCAGATGGATATACCAATGACTGCAAAGGGCAGGGGAGCAGATTTTACAGAACTGAGGAAGAAGACTATCATGATCTGAGGCCCTGATCCTATATGCATGCAGGTTCCAAAATCTGACCTGTTTAGCCCTTAATAAAATATACCTTATAAAATATACCTTATAATTTTATAGCCCTTAATAAAATTAGCATATCCAGAGTAGAGGATAAAGTATGGATTTTTTTGTCCCTTGAAACTAAATTATTTGTTTTCTGCAATTTACTTATTTTATGAAAACCTCAGCTTTCTCCTCTGCAGAATAGTAATACCCTCGGACCATGCCTATGGTTATGTAGAAAGAACTTAACCCAGTGTCTGGTGCATAATGGGATTTCCTTGAATCGTATCTAACTTTCTTATTATTATTGCCATCATCAGCCCTTGTACTTGTGTGTGGATGTTCCTAGAAAATGCTGGACAGAGCTTTTAGAGATCACTACTTGGGATCAGTGGTCACATTACTTGTATTTGTCATTTGAAAAATGCACTTTTTTTTTAAAGGTAAACTTCACAGTATTTTGACAGGATTTTTAATATTTGAGTTCATACCATTGTATTTGAGATGATCTTAAAGAAGAAAAAAAATTACTAAAACTCAGGCTAAGAGAAAAATACAGTCTGAAAAATATCTAAAGGAGAAATAAACTGTGAAAGTGACTAACATACCCCAAATTTTCAAAATCTGCCTATTGTTCTAGTGAACCACTATAAAATAAAAGCCATGCAGATGGCAAGGATAGGATGTGGAGAAAAAGATACACTCATACATTACCAATGGGCCTTCAAATTGGTGCAAGCACTCTGGAAAGCAGTGTGGAGATTCCTCAGAAAACTTGGAATGGAAACACCATTTGACCCAATTATCCCACTCCTTAGTATATATCCAATGGATTTGAAATTAGCATATTAGAGTGACAAAGCCACATCAATGTTTATAGCAGCTCAATTCACAATAGCTAGGCCACGGAACCAACCTCAGTGCCCTTCAGCAGATGAATGGATAAAGAAAATGTGGCACATTTACACAACAGAGTATTATTCAACCATAAAGAAGAATGACTTTATGACATTTGCCAGCAAATTGTCGGATCAGAGACTATTATGCTAATTGAAATAAGCCAGGCCCAAAAAGCCAAAGGTCGAATGTTTCCTCTAATATGTAGCAGCTAACCCACAATAAGGGAGGCAGGTAGTGAGGGGAAGAATAAAAGTTCAGTAGATACGACCATGAGGAATGAAGGGAAAAGAGGGGAAATAAGCAAAGGAAAGACAGTGGAATGAATCTGACATAATTTTGCCATGTACATATATGAAACAACATAGTAAATCCCATTACCATTTACATGCAGAAGAATGGGATCCTAACTAGAATAAGATATATTCCATGACTGTATAATTATATCAAAATAGATTTTGCTGTCACATACAACTAAAAAGAACTATTTTTTTAAAAAAAGAAATAAACTTCCTTCTTGCTTAAAAAAAAAAAAGCATACGGAGTGCCTGTAAGTAGCTTTTCTCTTGATATGTCTGTGTGGGACTTATCTTCTGTGTACAAGAGAGGGTTTAGGATGCCACATGCAGTTTGAGTCTCTGCAAGGCTATATGGAAAGGAGAGAGTGAGAGAGGGAGGAGGAGGAGGAAGAGGAGGAGGAGGAGGAGGAATAAAACCTAAAAAACATTAAAAAAAGCAATACTGATAATTGATATTGATAAAAATAAAACTGGAAAGCACAAAGTAAATACCCCTGGGACACAATGATAAAAATGTCCTGAAAATGAAAGAAAAGATGCTCCCTCTGGTAGGACATTTTTAGTGCAATTGCCCTAAGTGGAAAAAAAAAAACAACATTCTTTACACCTTCCCATTTCTGTCTTATAAAACTCTGGCAGCAAACAAGCTTCTCTTATTTTCATTTCACATACGAGGAAATGGTCACAATCAATGACCACAAAGGAAGTGCAGACTCAATCCGGTGGGTTTATTGCTCCAGAGTGGGAGTCTTAGGTTTGTAGCTAAGATTTTCTGACCTAACATCCCACCCTATCTCCAATATCCCGCACTCTCTCCCCCTAGAGACCCAATGAAATTGCTTTCTCTAGGGAATTTCAAGAATACGTTTCATCTTTGAGAGATGCAGTTCTCTGGGAAGAGAACTAATGATCTCTTTCCCTATCAAGATCCCTTCCAGCTTTTGATTCCTCTGCATTCTCCTTCTCTGAGCCTAAGGGCTAGTGGTTGACCTACTTGGGGATCTGAAGAAAAGGCCCTGTGAAAGACAGGAGTCTGAAACTGTCATCAATACTTCTGGGTTTTAACGAGGCAAATTTAGATCCAGTTTTGAATATGATGACAACATCACACCCCATTGCCTAGGGGGTTATGAAGCACGCAGATTGATTGACAGTATTGTCAAAAACAAACTTAAAAATAGAAAGCATATACCTATATGTTAATAACTGCTTTGACATAGACCGGATCGAAGTACACCACAGCAGCTTGTAAAATGGTTTGACCCATGGAGTTTCTTCATAAATACCTTTGGGAACTGAATATCTATACACCAAAAGGCATTTTCTGGGTTGTCTTTACCTGATGTCTGTCCTTTATATTCACCTGGGTTCCAATCAAGGCTCTACTATTTCTTTATCTAGTTTCTTCACGTATGAAAAAATAATAATAGAATCTAACTCAGGAGATATTTTTCAGAAAAAGATAAAACCACGTAGGTATAGTGCTTACATGAAGTTGATCTATATAATCACCACCAAGTGTTAACTGTTAGCCATTTTTTAAAGATATCCTTTCTCAGACTTTGCCAAATCCAAAACCCTGACACTCTCCTTTTTTCTCAGCTTAGTTATTTCATTGTTCACCTATTACATCAACCAAATCACAGCTTCCAAGAGCAAGCTTGACATTGGGCACCACTGCCCTTTACTTAGAAATTTAGTACCACCTGCTTCTGACTCAGATGTAACTTTTGTTTTCTAGAGTTGCCCTAGTAAATATAAACTGGGTGGCTTTAAACAACAATAATTCAATAATTCATTCCCTCCCAGTTCTAGAGACCTGAAGTCTGAAATCAAGGTATTAACAGAGTCATAGTCCTTCTAAGACTGAATAGAATCCTTTCTTTCCTCATCCTATCTTCTAATCATGATCATGAATCCATGGTATTTGGGGCTTAATTAATTGTTATATCACTCTGATATCTACTTATGTTATTGCATAATGTTCTCCCTGTGTATTTCTATCTTCAAGAGGCATTTTCCTTATCTTATATGAATACTGGTCATACCGAATGGGGATTCACCCTGATGACTTGATAACTTGATTACATCTACAAAGACCCTATTTCCAAATAAGGTCATTCACAGGTATTAAGAACATAGGAATCTAATACATTTTGTGTGGGGACATAATTCAGCATATAGTTCCAGATTTCTGCTTATGCCTTTTGTTCAAGCAATTAACTTTTTCTTTACAGGACAGATAGTGTTTCCTACCCTCATGGAAATTCCACTCCATGGATGGAGACAAATGTTTAAAAAAAAAAAAAGCTAAATAAGTTAATACCTAATTTCAAGGACAGTGAGTGACAGACAGAAGATGTTGTGAGATGTGTAACACCTAACCTACCTGGAAACGCACAGAAGCAAACAAGGCAATGGGCTTGGTTTGAGCTGGGCAGCAATCCAGGCACAGGGAAGAATAAGTGATAAGTTCCTAAGAGCAGAAAAAAGATAAATACTTGGGATATATTAAAAGAAAACACAGGTACAGTGCTTCCTAGCTAACATGTGTGAAGCTGTGGCTCTATCCCCAGCACCACCAAACAAAACAAAAACAACGTGATTGAAGCAGAGAGAGAGAGAGGGGCTCAGACACAGGATGTCGCCTAACTTCCAAGATGACAAAATGGCCCTGAGGAACTTGATCCTAAGAGTTATGACATCTGAGGAAGAATTGAGGTAAAGAAGGTTGTTGTCACTCAATGTTTTTGCAGAAACAAATGTTTAATAAACTTTTGTAGCTCTCTGATCCCCAGGCAAATTCTGGTTTCTTGGCTAATACTCTCCCAGATTCTGACCCAGTTCTCTTTTCTATTTCTTTGTCATTAACTTGTCTGTCAGTCTCTGCGCCCTGCCTTTATTTCCTTCCTCTCTGAGGTTTCTGCATCCAAGTTAGCCAGATGACATCACCAGAACCCTACCTGGACCTCAGGTAAGAGGAGACATAGAGCACTTGAAAGCTTTTACCTTTCCATGTGACTGACCTCACCAAAGACAACTCATATGAAAATAACAAATGAAATAAACTTGGAGAAAAATATATGTACATATTATATGTAATATATACAGTCATCCCTCTTTATCTATAGGTTTGGATTCTTTGGACTCAACCAATGATACATCAAAACTATTCTAAATAAAAATTTTAAAAATGCCTCTATTCTGAACATGTGGAGATTTCTTTCTTGTCATTATTCTCTAAACAATACAATACAATAACTACTTACATATCATTTACACTGTACTAAATGTTATAGAAAAAAGGATTTAAAGTATATAGAGAAGATGAATGTACATTATATGCTACCACACAGTTTTATATAAGGGTCTTGAATATCCCCACATGATATGTATGTACATGTGTATACATACAAAAAAATTAATTTGGAGTTAGCCCTACAGCAGAATGTGAATGAAAACTACAAAGAACTAAAGAAATTATGTTAAGTCTTATGGCTGAAAAAAAAATTCTCTTCACCAGATTGGAAAAACCATTGAATCCTCCCTATAAAGTCCACAAAACTGAACTTCTAAAGCTTTTGTAATTTGATAACACTAATACACATCTGTGTTGTGATGCTCAGTTTCCTTAAGTGTTCATGTTTTATTGGCTTGGAGACCTAACAAAGTAAAATCTACTCTATTTGCAATTGTCAAGCTAATGAAAGAAAAATTGCAGTGGCTTATCCAAACATTTGATTCATTCTGAGATTTTTTTAAATGTTTCAAAGTGTAGTAAGATCTTATTAAATTCTAGGCTCTAAAGGAAAAAAATCCATAATATTACTTGATTCTACTCTGCAGTCCAATGCACAGTATTTCTTGTTTAATCAGGAATCATAAATGCCAAGGATTTAGTGTGAGTTTGAGACCACCCAATGCCTCCAGGATTAATGCCTCCTGGCATTAAGCAGGATATTAAATTAAGGAAAATGCCAGTCTTGTAGTTTTACTAAATGTAATTTATATTTTAACCATCATATTAAATCCTTTAATTGAAATTTGTAAAACAAATGGCAGTATTAGTAATTCCTTTATCAGCTTCCAATTCTCTGCCTACTTAACACCAGCCTTTAACCCAAGGGAAATATAGTTCCCAATGCAATCCTTGAACTTGGGGAAATGTCATTGAATCTTCACATTGCCTAGCCTTCCTATTCACTACTCCTGCAAGATAACACATTTTCATTTATCATACAAATGTGCTCATTTTCTTTTGGTGGTACAAATGCATATTAACAGAGACTTTCCAGCTTATTGTTATCTGGACTTCTGGCTTATTCTGTAATTATACATCAGAAAGAACAATAGTTCAAACCGAGCAAGGAACAAGAAACAAAACCAAAATGACAACTAAAGTGTCAGAAAGTCCAAAAGCAAATGAGAAACAAGAGCAAAACCTTGACATAAGAGAGAAGAGCAGAGTGACAGGGACAAATAGAGAAAGATAGAATTAGCAGGGTTCCATGATCATTTCCCCCAATACATTGTTCCCTGCAAAACCATTGGTTTGTTTTTATAATTGGTATTTTCCTGACATCAGTGTGCACTCTGCTTTCTCTGCTACCATGTGCCCACCTGTTTGACAATCTCTCCTCATCTAAAAAAGAAAAACATAAGGGAGGCAAAACTCATCTAGACATTGAAAGGTAAACACATCCTCTTATATTCTTAGACCACGATCCAGAAATGTCTCTGAATACTAGATAGAGCACAGGAAGGATCAGACTGTTAGCTTTCCCTTGCTTTGACAAAAGACATGAGAGAAATCATTTAAATTAGAAAGGGCTTCTTTCGCTTCACAGTCACAGAGTTATGGGTCCATGATAACTTGGCTCCACTGTGTCTGGGCCTGAGGTGATGTAGAACATCATGGTTGGGAGTCCATGGTGGAGCAAACTGCCCACCTCATGGTGGTCAGGAAGCAAAGCCAGAGAGAGCCTGCTTTTATAACAAAGCCCTTTCCCCCAAATCCATTATGATATGAATCAATGGATGGCTTAATCCACCAGTGATGCCAAAGCCTCCCTGATCCAATCACCTTTCAAAGTCTCACCTCCAAACACTGCTGCATTGGGGACCAAGCCTTCAATGCATGAACTTTTGTAGGACAGTCTAAATCATAACAAAAAGGTTAGTGAGCCCACAATGTGTGAAGGAACAGCTTGCCTGGGAGTCAACAAAAGCACCTCAAAAGAACCTACTTACACCCACTTTCTTGAAGAAGCGAGGTCAAAGGGACAACAGCAACAGTGGAAAAAAATAGAGTCTGGAGAGGAGAGGACATGGATTTAACCTTGACCCCTAAAAGGTCTTCAGGACTTGCACGAAACATGAGCACCTATCCACACGGAGGAGTGGAGTGGGCTCACTGCAGATCCTGCTGTAAAAGAGCAGCAGATGGAGCTGAGAGAGATCCCCACCCATGGCTGCCCATAAGAGAATGCTCCACGTAGAGAAGATGGGTGCAGTCCCAGGCATGACACATTCAAGCTTCCCCCTGAAGGTGCATGGGGATTTCCATCCTGTACACGGCCCATAAGTGTCTGTTAAGTTACTTTCTTTCTTAGAGGGCAGAGACCCCCAAAAATCTCTGATATGACAAATTTGATCCCCCACTATGTTATATCCACATAATCTTTCCTCCCCAGGGGCATGCAAACTGTCCAGAACCACTGTTACTAATTTGGTGTCAGCTACTATTTCTGTTGAACAATCCATTAACAAACTTTCTTAGCTTCTTAACCCCCATGTTAAAGCCTATCTAGATCTCTTAGCTAAAGTTCTCCAAAATTTTGACCAGATTTTCTTGGCTCTTGCATTATCATCAGCGTCATGTTGATGTCTGCTCATTGTCTCCACCCTGGCATCATCATTTCCTCTCTGTGATGTTCTCATCCATGCAGCCAAATTCCAACCATCAGGACTTACCTAAACCTCAGGTAAGGAGGCATGGAACAATTGAGGCAAAAGTAGGAAGCATCCATTCAGAAGCCACCTGGTTTCACCAAGAAAACCAGAGGATGCTTCAAAAATAAATTCTCCGGAAGCTAGTAGGGTGCCTCTTAGAAAGAGTGTTCATGCATACCCACCTCACCTCAGCCACTTCTGCTCCTGTAGGGTACACTGAAATTTACAGGAAAGTTCCAGAGCTGGTAGGGCAAAACCCTTCCCAGTGCAACTCTCCATGCCTGGGGTCCTTTCCCTACCACACTGAGCTAGGCCTCCCTGGACAGCATGGCAATTCTTTATAACCTTATATAGGCTTTATATGAACCTGGCTGTACCTCTGTTCATTGTCAAGGGACAGCCCCAGAATTTGCAGAAAGCCCTTTGTTGTTGCAGCCAGCTGCAGTTCATCTACCAAAAAAATCACTGCATCAGCCCCTCCCTCCCCAGACTCCTGGGCCAACCCCCTTTATTTTCTTTAGCTTCCTAGCAGCCTGCCATGCTTACTCATTGGGAAGCTCTCCAAATCTGTAAAATGGCCACCGCAGCTGCTCTCCCACCTGCCATGCTGCTTTCAGCCTCTAATCTGAGCAACACATCCTCCCCATAACTCATGGCCTGACTTTGTCTGGAGACCTCTCCTCTACTTCTTGGAATGTCTGAGCTTCCCTCTTCTAAATATCCATGAGACACTGCCACTGTCTTCAGAAGATATTAGAGTCAATGTTCTGGGTTCTTTCTTTCACCTGGTTCCACCGGCAGTACAGCGAGTCCTGGTAATTGGCAGTCCCATTCTCTGACCAAAACCATATTTGTGCCTCCATCATTATTCCAGTCAGGCTCAGAGGAGTAGGGATGAAAGTCTATATCTATTTCTGCCACTCTGTTTCCTTTTTTTTTTTCCTACCTTGTTTTCTTACAGTCTCTCTTTCAAGAATGGAGAACATTTTCCCAGAAGTGAAATGTCACAGCTTGGCTATC
Organism: Ictidomys tridecemlineatus; assembly: GCF_052094955.1. NCBI lineage: Eukaryota > Metazoa > Chordata > Mammalia > Rodentia > Sciuridae > Ictidomys > Ictidomys tridecemlineatus. The sequence continues at coordinate 42,094,249 of NC_135477.1, forward strand.
ATTGGCTTGACTCCACAGTGAGCACAGGACTGCCTTAAAAATTCTTAATGAACCAATATGAGCTGGTTTATCAGAGGCATTCTGGTGACCCTAGTAAGTAGCCAACCAATAAGCTTTCCTACCTTCCAAAACCCAAGAATCACCTTTGAGTAAAACACAAGAAACTTTTTCTGCATTTTCAAAATGAATTTTCTGTGCACTGACAGCAACACCTACCAAATCAAGAACTAATGCCTCCCACTAAATAATCTGATGCTGATCACGCCTTCCAGAGCTTTCTGCACTATTTCTCACGCCATCACAAAAATTAGACCCCTAGATGTCTTTCCATCAAAACCAACATTTCCAAGATTATTTTTCAAGTTAGGCAAAGCCAGAGTTATAACTGTTCATTTAATCTAGTAAATTAGGAAAGGAAGGAAAAAGAAGAAAAAAAATAGAGATATTCTAAGATAAGCATTGGTTCCAAGAAGAGTAATTTGGGGGTTTTGTCTGGTTTTGTTCTATTTAGTTGTTGTTATTTTGTTTTGTTCCATTTTTGTCTCCTTTTTGACATGTTTTTAAATAGAGAAGACAGAAGCTACTACTTCTCAAGAGGCTTCAATGTTCTTGAGCCCCCGGAATGGCACTTTCCTGGAATTTTTACATTTGCTCCCCCGGGAACCCTGCAAACCTTTCAGGTAGGTACACTGAGGCTAGGAAGGAATTTACCTCAACTCTCGTTGCAGAGAGAGGCCAATTCAGAATTCAAATTCAAGCGGCTAATTCCTAATTAAGCCCCTTCCTCCATATATCATCATCTCTCATATGACATCATCTCATTCTGTTGGAATTCTCTGTTCAATACAAGGATCTGTGCATGGTCAAACGAAGGAGGCAGCATGCTGCAGAGACAGACCATTGTGCCCACTTCAGGGCAAGGAAGCTGGGTTTTTCTTGTCCCTTCCATTAGCCAACATGTGACCTTGGTCTGTTCACATGCTTTGTCAGCCCATTTTATTACCTCTATAAAATTTTCAATTACTGAATTATTTCTAATGTCCTTTTTGAATCTAACATTCTAAGGTTCCTCTATATAAGTGGATGAAGCTCTTTGAATAAGTGAATATATTGGAAATCAAGACACAATTCTTTCTAACTCTCCCCATGATGTCCCTCCCCTGGAGGACTCCATTTCCAGGCATGAGTGTGCTCATCACTGTAGATATCACAGCTTTGACAATGCCATTTCATCCTCCTTTAGAATTTAAAAATCGTCCACCAAGAGTGCATTACAAAAATCACTCACAGGCAAAGGTTAAAAAGTGGATCCTGCATGTAATGAATTTCTGAAGAGTATTCAGTCCCTGATCTTTCTAATACAGGCACTGCTTCTCAACAATAAAAGGACAAGAATAATTGGAAGCAGACTCCTTAAAACACACACCTCATATTCATCCTTCAGCTTTGCTGCAGTCCCATTGAAATGGAACAAGCACTTTGTCATGCTTAAAAGAAATTCATTTGGCCTCTTCATTGAGTTTTGATCTAAAGGAGAAGAGACGATTAATAGCCATTTGGTACCAAGCACAGACCTCATTTTGCACCTTTTGTTGCTGAGGTGTGTGGGTGCCCTAAGCAAGGATAGGGAAACTTGGGGCCGCTGTTTTTCTTTTTTCCCACTATAAATTAAGCCATTTCCAATTTTCCTAATCCTGAGTTTCTATGGCATTAGCATCTTCTTTCTCCGTGTTCATTATCATCCCTGACAAACATTTCCAGAGAAGTGTTTCACTGCAGTTCTAGCAAAATTTTCTCTGAAGACACATTCTGATGAAACTGACATTACAAAAGATAGAGGGAAAACAGCTTGAATGTGATGGAATTATTACTAATCATAGAACAGCACTATATATTTTCTATAGCTATATTAAGAATACCAAGTCACTGAAACATATCTGGAAAGATATGCAACACACTAATAATCATGGTTTCCTCTGAGGAATAGGGTGCACTCTTTGGGAAAGGGGACAGGGATGCATGCATGCACACCAGAAGGAAATTTCAACTTGGTCCAAAGTGTCTTCACATTCTGCAAAGAACATAAAAACAAAAACATGTTTTAAAACTCTAAAACAGAATAAACTAAAAGAAAACAACTAAGCACTAGTCTTTTCTTACAGGGGTTAGAGTGATTCTTTTATTTCTACAGACCCAATAACCAAGAAGTTTATTCAGTTATTTGAAATTTGGGATGTGGGGGTCATCTACTCCCACTCTCTTAGGAAAGACTGCCTGGCAACCCCCAGAAAGAGATCAACAATAATTTTATTCCCCATTTGGCGCTGCCTGCTCTCCCCTGAACTACCTTTAAAGTTGGTGTTTTGTGTCCATCTTGCTGCTTCAAGTCCCGGACGCCACTAAATCCTGGATGGTAGTCTTTCTGCCAGCCTCATCTTCTGCTCCTGGGACCCTGAGACCTTCCAACTCAGAGTGTTCATAGGATAAACAATAATCAGGTAAAAGTTTTATATCACACATTGTGACAATTGGGGAAATATTGAACACAGTCCCCTTGAGGCCAGGAAGATGACCAAGTGTTATTTTTAAATCTCTTTTCCATTTAACATTGTCCTGATGCCCATAATGAGTCCAGTAAAATAAGAAAGAACACTAAATCCAGCAGACAGAAAAGAATAAACATGCCTGTCATTTTATCACAGATGATATAACATGTATGTAGAAAATCCTCACTAATTCACAGGCAAAGTAATGGAATTAGAGTTCAGCAGATACGGAATCAGGCAAAAATAAGTTGCATTTTTATATAGCAAAAAAAAAAAAGTTCACAATTTTTTTTAAAAATACATTTCATATTATCATTCAAAAAATATGAGGCACCTAGTAAAAACATTTTGACTATAATTTTTATTTTTTTAATTTTAATTTTCTAACTTAAAAAAATAATTTTTAAAATTTTAATAAAAAATTTTAAGTCCGAAAAGAAAATGATAAACAGAAAATATAGAACACATATTATTTTTAGCTATAGAACAGTTGCTGATATTGAATATTTCAGTGAAAGAAGTTTCAGAGTTAATAATGTGAATGGCATTCTTCAAAATAAATAATAATAATAGCAGTGTTTTTCAAATAACAGAAATGTCATTGAAATCATCCACCAGCTAAATTATATAATATGCCATTTTACATGAGCAGCTGAAAAATCTCAAATTAAAAAATAAATATAACTTATTGAAAATAGTTTGTAAATAATTAGTAAAAATAATGAAAATATGTATACAAAATAAAGTGGTAAATCAAGTAAATAAGCCTGACAGCAAATACTAGTACAGTGTAGATCTGTCATTATAGGGTATAAATGCTAAGTTGGGAATTATTTAAACTCCATTTAAGCACAAATACCACAGGTGGAAAAACAAAACAAACCTATCTCTAAGCATGGTTTCTAATTTTTATTAACTGGAAAGCATCTAAGCTTATTCAACAGCTTGAAACAAGTTCCATACAAAAGTAACACACCTTTGAATCATCACAGGAAGATACATAGTAACACTGGGTACAAGGCTGAATGGGTACTAGGCTGAGGAGCCCTAATCCCAGGAGCCCTTAATCATCAGCAAATACTTCTTTTAGTCCTGTCTGACAAAAGGCTGAAATCTTTGACTACTTTGGCATTTTTGCTACAGTTACATTTTTCTTCTTTTCTAGTTGTCCTTCACATGGAGAATTTTAAACATACATGCCACTGTATGGTTTTCTCTAAATAATCTAAGAAGTGTAATAACATGTCTTGCTTGCTATTAAACTATCCAAACTTACAACAGGAACAGAGTGATATTTTAAGGATTTATATTTATATTATCAAAGATTCAAAAGAAAAACCAAAACACAAGTAAAGTTCAAACAATTTTGTTCAAAAAGGTAGGTCCAAATTTGCCATTTTACCTGAAATTAAAAAAAAAATTGGAAAGTTTCTTGCCAGTCTGACACAAAATGCTGATGTCAACTAAGGTAGCGTAAAACTAATTATATGTCATTAAAACCTGAACATCAACAACAAACTGATTAATGGAGTCTTAAAAGATTAGTTAAGATTAGTCATAGCCCAAGAAAACTTAAAATGCTTTTTGGAATTTTGGAATTCATATATGAAAGTTTAGGAGAGATTTCTCAAATGTGACAACCCCAAACATGTGCATTATATCACTAATAATGTGTTATAAATCTTAAAGGAATTTTCCTAAGCCATCAATAAGTTTATTTAGATTAAACAAAAGACATTTTTAAATTTAAAACATCTTCTATCCAGCTAAGAAAATAAAATTAGTATCTTCACACATCATCTGTATTCTGTTTTTTTGTTTTTTGTTTTTTTTTTTTTTTTTTTTTTTTTGTATTCTGGAAGTCATAAGCTAACTCATATTTTCAACTACACGTTTTTTCTTTTTTTGGTTGTTAATGTTTTATCATAAGCATTTTCTACATCATTAAAAATTCTTAATGAACATTTTAGTTGCTTGTGCAATAAAAGCACATGTGCTGCTTTAAATTATATAGTAATAATGTGTGCAATGCAGTTCATTAAAGAGTAAGCATCTGAGAATAATAAAATATACGTAATTGTCCAACTTATGAAGTCCAACTCTACCGGGCACATTTGTGGCCTGGGATAAAAACCTTGTTAGGGAACTTGATTTGGGGTCAGCCTCCTCTCCCACCCTCCTCTCTTTCCCCCTGAGATCTTAGGCAGCTTTGGACTGAGTTGCTGGTCCTCAGTTCTGGGTAGCTGAACCATCTGAGGGTACATCTAAACAAGTGGCAAAAGAGGTGAGGTTGTAAAAACCAGAACTTGGTGTTTCCTTGAGGATCCTTTCACTTCAAGAATTCCTGCCATGTATTTTTTAAATATAGAAGTATGTGTTCGGGTTTAATAAAAGAATGAAGCACATGTTTCCCTCCTTCTTATGGTTTGGATCATTAATGTTCTCTGAAGGCCATGCACTGAAGGTCACCAGCCTATGTCCCTCCTGGGAGGTAGTGGTACCTTTAGGAGATGGGGCCTAGTGGAAGGAAGTTAAGTCACTGGGGTGTGCCCTTGAATGGAATATGAAAACCTTAACCCTTCTTCTCCCTCTCTCTTTGCTTCCTGGCCACCATGATGTAAGTGGTTTTTATCTGCCACATGCTCCTGGCCATGATGTTCTGCTTCACCACAGGTCCAAAGGGATGGGAAACCATGGACTGAATCTTCTGAAACCATGAGCCAAAATAAACCTTTCTTCTTTTTTAAGTTGCTTATCTCAAATATTTTGTCACAATGATGGAAAACTTGCTAATACAGTTTCTTTACTCCCAAGTCCCATGGAAATGAGAGCAAAGATGCACAAAAGAGGTAAATTTATTACTGCTCTGACAATGAACAGAAAGGGTAAACCTGTTGCTGTTTTGCAATCCATGAATAAATTTAGATGCTTCAATGAATTTCCTAGGCAAGAAAGGAGAGAGTAGCTTATCAAAGAACAATCCAGGCTGAAGGGAACTACATCCCAAAATACGTGGAGAAGGTCAAGGGTGTTCTCTGCCATTTTGCTGACACCATCTCAGAGTCTCCATTTAATGATCAAAATATACAGAAGGGTATATATCTGACACTTGAAACATATGTGCTGTACACAATATATGCAGAGAGTCTGGCAGCAGTTAACATCTGTCCTCATATTGACCAAAAATCTCTTCTCTGAGATCTTTCAGAAGCAAGCCAGATTCAGCTTTGGGAGTTGATAGCTCAGGAAAACCCTTGTGGTTTTGACACAAAGGGGAGAAGGAAGGCTACCTAATTGCTTTTGTAGACACATCCTGAAACAAAATCTGATCATCAGCCACCCTCAAGTACATCCACACACCAACAACTTCTGTTCAGCTAACTAGTGCTGCTTGACAATTTACACCAATGTTTTGTGGTATAAGATTTCAGCCACCTTATATATCATGATTATTGGCTGAGAAATTCAGGCAAGTTTCAGATGGGCAGGTTTTTATGCATCACTTGGCTTTGGCTAAGGTTACTTGCTGGTATTCAGAGGCATCATGGCTGGACTCGGGGATTTTGAGGCAGTTTCATTCATGTCTGGCATCTTGGAATGCAGGGCTACAAGGCTCAGCTCCCCTGTGAAGGTCTCTGGAGCACCTACACGTAAACTTCCCAACAGGTAGCATGGTCACTCAGTAATCCCAGAAAACAGGTTCTAAAAGATGGGGAATAGGAGCCTCCACTCTCAAGTTTTGTCCCAGGAACTGGTACATGCTCACATTCTGACCTCCATCATCACCCAGGTCACGCAGTCAGATTGAAAGGAAAGGAACATACACCTACCCTTACACACTAGTTGAGACAGAGAGACAAACAAACACAAAAAAAGCTCCTAATATATAAGAAGATAATTTGAGTAATAAAGAAAAATAATCAGAGGGAGAGGGGAATGTCAGGAGGGTGCGGGATATCACGTAGAGAGGTGGCCCTGACATCCTTGTTATCAAGGTGACTTTTGAGCAGGAACTTGAAGGAAGTGAGAGGCAGCCTTATGGGTCTATCTTTCTCTCTGAGTAAAACGCCAAATCTTAGGAGGACTCTCAGGACGGGGTTAATACGCTCTACCTTGAATTTGAAAGGGACTGTCTTCATGCTCTGTGCGTGACAGACTGAAGGGAAGATGAGACAGCAGCAGGAATAAGAACAGGGAAGCTATTTCAATCATGCGGGCAAAAGGCTTCTTGGTGGCTCAGACTGTGGCAGTATTAAGAAATAGTAATTCTCTAAAGACATGCTGTAGGTAGAGACAACAAAGGTAAGAACTGAATTTTTCATCTTATCATAGCAAATCTATAGATTGTAAGTTATGGGTAAGAAATCAATAATATAGACAAATAATAATAGTTCTTTATTGTTTATGGAACCACACCACTTGATTACCATCCCAGTTGTGTATACCAAGATACCCTATTTCACCGCATAATCAGCATCACTGTATTAATGTATATTCACAAGTATTCTGTGATTCTAATATTGCACCAAAGAGTTTAGTAATCAATTATTTCTAAGTAATACTGGAAGATTTTTTTTTTTTAAAGAGCTTCACATAATGGTTGCATCTCATTGTTTTGGGGAAAAAAAAAAAGAATGGAATGAAATCTGTGGTGATTAAGCAGTGAAATACTGTAACCATAGGAAAGTAACCACATGGAAGTCTTCCAACTGGCTCTTCTTATCATTATTTTCCTCAGAGATAACCACTAAGGATTTGCCTTGTCTGTTTATGCAACACATATAGACAGAATTATATTGTATCTACATTTTATTCCTGGCATATTTCACTTATTCCTGTCTGTGAGATTCATCCAGATAGTTCATGTACACTGTGAGTTCATGCCTTTTTGTTGATGTGAATTACTTCATTGTATGATTTATTTATATTTTATAATATTATATATTACGGCATGGTTTATTTATATTTAAGGATACAGTTCATAGAATCTGGTTTGGAAATGGTATCTAGAAGAAAGATGGGAATCACTTCTAGCCTGTCTTGCTGGAAGACTTGGAATTGTTTTGGGCAAGTCTGTAGAAGAACAGTGGTAAGTGAGGTGGTGTTATAGTTTGGATGTGGTATTTCCCAAAAATTTACATGTGAAAAATGCAAGAAGGTTCAGAGGGGAAATGATTGGGTTGTGTGAGTCTTAACCCAACCAGTGAATTAATCCCTTGATAGGGATTAACTGAGTGGTAACTGAAGTGGTGGAGTGTGGTTGGAGGAGGTGGGAATTGGGGTGTAGTTTGGGGGTATATATTTGTATCTGGAGAGTGGAGTCTCTCTGCTTTCTGATCATTATGTGAGCTGCTTCCCTCTGCAACACACTCCGCCACGTGATATTCAGCCTCACCTTGAGCCCCAAGGAATGGAGTCTACTGTCTATGGATGGAAACCTCTGAAACCGTGAGCCCTGAATAAACCTTTTCTCCTTTACAATTGTTTTGGACAGTTCCTTTAGTCATAGCAGAAAAAAAAACTGACTAAAGCATGTGGGCGGGAGACAGTTCTGTTCAGAGTATGTCACATACAAGAAGCCTACTAGACACGGAGCAAAGGAGCCAAGAAGCAAATTGGACATGCAAATCTGCACTCAAGGGAGAGGTCTGGGGATCACTGGAGAATAGAAGGGGCTGAGGGCTGAGCCCCCAGCAAAGAGGAGAGCTCAGGGAGAAGGATGAAAACACAAAGTGACAGAGAAGGCACAGCTGACCAGGTGAAAAGAACCAAGCAGTGCCCTGGAAGGAAAGGAATAAAGTGCTTCAAGGAACAAACTGAGTGAAGGTTGCTAATGGGCCAGTAAGGAACAGATCCAGCTTGACCAGAGCTGTTTCATTGAGGGCTGGTGAAACAGCCCAACTGGACTTACATAGAAGCCACTGCTGGTTTCCACCCAATAATTGTGCTCTGCCCTTCCTTATTAACAAGAGCTCTAGTTTCATTTGGGGTGAAATGTTTCCAGTTCTATTTTTCAATCTCTCACACAGCTGTGACTCTGTGACGAATAAGCAGGACTATCTGTGGGTTTCTGGCTGCTGAAAGAAAAATGTGCTGTTCCCACTGCAGGACTCCTAATGCTTCAGATCAGAACCTGCATGGTCACTTCTACCCACTGGCCAAAGAATTTCCACACTTGGTCCTAAATTCAATGAAGACAGTTCTTATTCTCTACCCAATATAAAACCTTAGCAGAGAAACAGAGGTAAGAATTATGCACAGATAGTAAAATCTACCACACCTTCTTTGTTTGCACTAAATTCCAGATGTAATGGCTGGAATACCAGCAGCCTTGCTGAATCCTATGACCTTGGAAATATGGAGCTAAGATGGTTCTGGAGAAAGGTGTATCCCTTATGTCATGGAATCATCCTACTAACCCTAACCAGCCCTCTGACCTTATTTTATAAGAAAAAGAAATAATCCTTTTTAATAATATATTTTCTACTATATTTTTATATACTTATATTTATACTATGTGTAGTGAAACCTAATACTAATTAACATAAATAAGTAAGAATGAAGGGAGTATGAACAATATCTTCAAGATTTTTTTCTGCACAAATGAGCAGAAAAAAATGGGATGCTAACAGTCAGGGGCAAAGGAGTAAAGCAAGTATTGTTCTTCATTTTAAGTTGGAAAACATTACAGTGTGTTATAAGAGGATGAACAAAATCTAGTATGTAAAAAGGGGATTGACACAGAAAAGAGAGGGAATTAGGAAATTTTCACAAGGCTAACTTCTATATATTAAAAGATTTTTTTAATTAAAAAAAATTTTCACAAATGATCATGGAATCTTTCACAGACCCTAACTTGATTCCTCCCTGTACTATTTTTTTCAATTTTAATTAGGAAAGAAATTAGGGGACAGTTTGTAGTGTTTGGAATTACATGAATAATCAAAAGAAATAACTCATTACACCACATAAATCATCTTGCACATAAAAACTTGAGACACAGAAAGCTAAGTAAAGAAAAGCAAGTAAAAAATCTTATTTTTTTTCTAAATCTCCTATTAAAATTGAATTTTTAAACCCACAGATATTCAGAGGAGGTCAAAAATATATTTTTTGTTTGATGAGATTGTTAAAATTCCAAATATATAAATCCACCCACGGCAGTAATTAAATTTTGAAAAGCCTTCTCCCTCTGCTGTGAGTAACATGGTGTTTTTACCTGAATAGGGCTACTATTCCTCCATATTTTGTCATATAAGATCCAGGACCCTTTAAATATAGATTTTTCTCATAAGAAGCAGGTTTGGGGTAAAATATCAGGAGTTACTTTTGAGACCTGCTAACTTCAAAATGCTATTAATCACCCCAACAGGACGTTAAGAAGGAGCTAGATATGGGTCTGCAGTGTAGGAGGTCTGGGGAGGAGATTTGTCTTAGAGTCATCTACCTTTAGTATATTTAAAGCCAAAGATCATCTTGAGATTCTGTAATAAACATCAATAACTATTGATCCCTAGACTGAACCCCAAGGCACATTTAGAGGCTAAGAAAATGGGAAAAAGAAAAAAAAATCAGCCTACAGAGACTAAAAAAGAGCAGCTGGGTGAGGGTCAAGAGGTGATTCTAAGTGACTCATTCTCGTGGACTAGAAGTACAAATGGAGGCATGGTGCTGGGTGGTCACAGTGGAGCTGCTCACTCCCAGCAGAGCCCTGAGGGTGGCCAGTGGCCAGAACACTTGTTTTGACATGCGTTGGAGAGAGAATCGAAGAGAAATTAGAAACCAAAGGAACTGACCATATTTCTGGAGCTTTCTTTCAAACAAGAAGTGAAAGAAATCAATGACAAAGAAGTTTGCTTGCTTTTGTTTGTTCTTAGAGTAAGAGAGAAATAACAGCATGTTGTCATTTTCATGGGAATGACCTAAAAAAAAAAAAAAGAAAGCAGAAAACTGAGGAGAGAGATGGAAACTTCCTGGAGGGATACTGGGGAGAAAGGGTGAGACCTGCTGCATAGGACAGAGCCTGGTTTCAGCCAGAAGCACAGACAGTTTCAGAATGAAAAAAAAAAAAAAAAAAAAAGGCAGAACATAGATTTCAATGCTAGTAAGGAGAGTTAAGTTATGGTAGTGGGAATTGGTGGAAGTTCTTTGATTTATTCACTTTTCTTGGTATCATCAGCTAAGAGAATGTAGAAAATATGGGATGTTTAAGGGCAGAAGAAAAAATAAGACATATGTACCTATGATAGTGGGAATGAAAATAAACCTGAAAATTCAATGTGATTGCCTGGCAACTTGAAGGTGCATTTGAAATTATGGGTCGTCAGTGAAAAGTGAAATCAGTCAGCATTCAGCATGTTCAGGCAGCACTTTCCAGCAGTGATTCCAGGTCTGCCAGGGTCTGGTCAGTGGTTTCACTAAGCAGTATGACAGGAAGGGGTCCAGGGATTTAAGGGTGCATGCAAGAAAGGCATTAAATGATTGACCACAGGATTAAAGCATAGTTTACAGTGAGGGGAAGATCTGAGGGGTGATGGAAAATGAAAAGATGGTGAGTCCTGATTGGCTAATCTCACAGTCTGATGACAGGGCATGCAAAGCCCAGGATTTACATGGAGGAAGTAGAGGAAATGATAGGAAGTGGCAATGAGAAGCTGGAAGGACAGGTCCCCACCTCTGAGATGCAGAGCTGTGAGGACTGTGGGTAACAACGTCTCATTGGGGGGTTCTTCTTCCTTCCCAGGAGAATGTAAGCCATCATAAAACTTAAAGTCTCAAATGATTAGTGAGATAATAATAACAAAATAATAACAATAATAATAAAACACAAATATTCATAAATATATTTAAAAGTCCCCTATCAATCTAATCCACATGGGCTATAGAACTAGATAAAGAAAAGATGGTTCTGGTGGTTTATTTTATATCAAAGGCAGAAATAATGTTTCAAAGGGGGAGTCTTGCCTCCTGAAGTCTTACAGTCAGCAGGTTGATTGATATTTTGGCAGGTCACACCCATCTCAGGTGCTGTGTGGGATCTTTGGCAGAGCTTGAGGGGACGTTCACCTGCATCAGGCAATCAATCCCTGTAGGGGTGCCACAGGAGGTTCCCAATGCCAGATGTATCCCCTCATTAGGCTACTATGCTCAACATAGTGCACACACAACCCACAGATAGCTCGTGACATGTAGGAGAGGAAGAAGTCACCTTTAGGAGGGATGCAGAAGAAAACAGGTCCAGACGTAACAGCTAGGGTTCAGTTCTAAGAACACACTGGTGGTTGTGTTAGAATAGACTGAAGCATGACCAAGGGTGGAGGTAAAATGATGAGGTAGGAGGCTACTAAGATAATGTGGACCAAAAAACGGGGGAGGGGGGGAGGTTTGTATTAGAATGATAGCAGTAAAGGAGTTGGGAAATGGTTATATTCCAAATATTTTGATATATCCTATTTCACTGCACCATTGGTCTTCAGCTGCTCATGTTTTATGAAACACTGAATGAAATCAATGGCATCAGTTATATAATCATATATTTTTATATCATTTCAATTTTTTAATGCATTCAAATTTCAGAGATGTTAAAATAGGACAAGGTGCACCTTACAATGTATGAAATATGAAATCTTGGTTGGATATGCTACTGAGGAAGAAACTTGTTTTCCAACAAACTGAGAATTAACTAACCTACACATTCAGCATGTTTGAGGGCTTGCTAGGAAAAATCACCCACAGTTGCTTGAGGAAGGGCAAGGCTCTGCTGTTAGCTGACCTTCACTTGATGTATCCACCACTCACTTGCTAATTGGCTGCTGTCAGGGAGTAACTCCTCTGTTGGCTGGTATGTCTAATTAATGGCCACAGATCAATTTACTTATCATTTGTATCTCCATATTCTATGAGGTATTTGCAGTTAATGGTTTGTGTCTGATAATTATGGGAAGTGGCTCAGAATCACCCACATTGCCAACTTAAACTTGTCGCTAATGAACACAGTCACAGAAAGGAAAACCACAAACCAGTAGTCTACGCCAAGTTAGAGGTTTTATATCTGTAAGCACCATTTCCCCCATGAAATATCAAACTGGCATGTGTTCCTTGGTGGTACAAATCCTGGCACACATTTGAAGCACTTTGGCATACTTTTCTAAATTATTTATTCCTAGACCCCATCCCAGATCAACGAGATCAGAATCCACAGGAGTAAGTTTCAGGTTTTAGTATTTTTGAAAATGCCCCAGGTGATTCAAATATACAATCAATATTGAAGACACCGTGTGCTTGGTAGTTTCCTCATTAAAAAGACTTTCATGTGCTCAGATCAATTTATCTATGAAATATGAATTTAAGTCATATTTCATGCAATGATATATAGCTGGCATTAGAAATGAATATGAAATAGTGCTAGAAATTGACTCACAATGTGCTGCCGAGTGGAAAATAAAACTGTGTAGAGTGTTATCTTAATTAAAATAAGTTATACCTGTTCATTTTTGTGTCCATACATTCCTAACTAATAGCCACAGATCAATTTGCCTATTATTTTCCCCTCAATATATTGCTTATTTCCAGTTAATGGTTTGTATCTATTATAAGAAGGTGCTTCTGAGTCATCCACAATACAAACTTAACCCTATCACTGATGAATAGATCCACACACATTCATATCTATATCTATCTATCTATCTATATGTCTATATATCTATATATGGTACACATCCACATATATATGATAAAAAGAAATAGAAAAATATTTATAACCATAAGTCCTCAAGATTACAGATTTTAATTTTTTCTTTCATCTTCATTTTCTACAATGTAGATGTATTTATTTTCTAATAAAAATGATTTATTTCAAAACAACAGTGATATCTATTTATTGGAGAAAATTTGAAAAATTCAGGAAATCCTAAATAAGAAAAGTTAAATAAATGGTTCATGATTTCACCACACACGGATAACCACTTTTGGCATTCCAATTCATTGTCTCTCATTTTTTTCTGTATGTAACTCTGTGTGTGTGTGTGTGTGTGTGTGCATGCACACACACACACAGTGTAAATATAATTTTATATTCAGTGTAAATATGATTTTATATTTTATAATATAAAATCATATTTACACTGAATTTTAAATGTATGCCTTTTAGCCTACATTTTTCTCTTAATAAAAAATTTACTTTTTCATTAAAATTTTTCACAAAATGTGCTTTTTTTAATGAACCATATGGGATTGTATTGTATGTATACATCATAATTTATTCAACCAAACTTTTAATATTTCATTTTTAAGTGTTATCTAACATTTGCCTAAACATGTGCATTTATTTATTATAATATTTTGCTTAAACATAAATATATCCCTGAATTAGTTTTTCTTCTGTTGCTATAGAATATTACCTGAGGCTGGGTAACATATAAAGAAATAATTTTATTTCACTCATAGTTTGGGAGGCTGAAAGTCCAAGACTGGGCATTCCCACTGGTTCAGCCTCTTTCTGACTATATCACAACTTGATAGATGATATCACAACTTGATAGATGGCATCACAGTGGGATAAGAGTGAGAGGGAAAGGCAGTCATATAGCAATAAAAGAAACATGAGATATTCAAGGCCAGGCTGGCTATGTTTATAACAACGCTCTCTGGCAGGAACTGATTGGAGAACTACATGAATCCCTTCTGAGAGTGATTTCCCAATGACTTAATTACCTCCCAATAGATCCTGCCTCTTAACCCCCACCTTCCCACCTCTCACATCACCACACTGGGCCCCAAGAAGGGCACTCAGAGAGAGGTCCGGGGGCATAGGACAGCCACAGTGCCCCTTACCCTGGAAGGTGCCATCTTCCTCGTGCTGGCCAGCTTTTCATGAGTGGCTGGCAGGGCCTGTCTGAACTTCAGAATGGTCTCCCTGGCCATGAAAAGGGGGCTTCCAGCACATGAACCTGGGGAACACACTCAACCATATACAAACCGTAACCATTTATGAAGATGGGTACCTTTGTGTGAACTCCTGGAACTGGACTTCTTGAGTCAAAGGTGCTCATCTTTTTAGACTTTTGATAAGAACTGTTTACCTGCCTTTTAGGGAGATTTTGGAGCTTTCACACCAACAGAAAAAAGAAAACTGTTTCACTGCACTCTTAACATTATATGTTACATTTCTACACGTTTACATAACTTACAGTGAGTTTAAATAAGTGAAGCAAATATTGAGAAATTCTAGGTTAAAAAAAAAATAAAGCCACCAGGCAAAAATGAAAAGCCACTTATAATCCATTCTTAAATATTTTTAAAACTGGTAATCCAAGCGTGAGCCTTCCGGATTTCTCTCTACCTTAATAGGAAAGTATTATGTTGATATTAAACTTCCTAAACATGATACTTGTATTATGGTAATATAAGCAAATGCCTTTAGTCTTAAAAGACATGTACTAAAGAATTCACCAGTGAAGATTCATTACTACTTCCCAACTGACTATCTAATCATTCCTAAATAAATATTCACACACACACACACACACACACACACACACACACACACACACACACAAATATATATTTGTAGAAAGAAAGAAAATGTAGCAAAATGTTGACAACTGGTAAATCCAAGCAAAAGCTATATGAGTATAAATTGTACAATTCTTGCAACTTTTCTGACATTTTCCTAAATTAAAATTTAGAAGAAAACAGATCCCCCTCCTCCAAAGCCCTCCACCTCCCACTCCACCTGCATCCCTACTGTTTAGAAATGATTCTCTTGAAGCGCATTACCTTGAGCAATTCTGGGCCCCAAAAGGTAAAAACCTCCCTCCCACTTTTCTCCTATTGGTGGATAGGCTCGGGGTGGGGGGGTAAGACTCAAAGGCTGAGGCTTTTCCACAGATCCCAAGGTGAGGTAGCCATTCCACAATATGGTGAATTTCTGACCTTAGATTATGAGCAAACAACTCACTGTCTCCTGGCTTTGGGCATCGAATATGATTCCTGGGAAATGACACCTTCCCTGTGAATACACATTTCATCCCAGTGACTTTCAAATGCCCTTAAGATGAAAGACTAAAACCCTAATGTAACCCTCTTACTCTCCTGACACCTCTATACGCTTCAGCGTCCAATTATGTGCTGTTCCCCATCAAGGTATTTATTCCCCATGTGCCAGTAGAGACTGTTTCTTTAATTGATTAATGGCTCACATGCCTCAAATTTCTTCTCAAGCCATCTTTCTGTGATCAAATCTCTTTTTGGCATACACAATGAGATGACCATATATTTTCTTGTAGCCTCCAAGCTGAGGTAAGCCATTCTGTGATGATCACCATTAGCACAGAACTTAGTTCCTTCCAGAAAGTAAAAGACACCTATTATCACTCAAACAAATTAATCCAGTTAAATGGTACTGGGTGATTCTGGAACATGGGTTTTAAATAGTGATGAGTTCTGGAAGTGCAGTTTAAAAAAAAAAAAACTCTGTAGCATCATGGGGCAGAGAATGGAAAGAGGGAAAAAATAGTGCAAAAAAGATCATTGCAGAAGTGAAAAAGTCTGTATCTAAACTCATGGTGATGAGAATGAAGAAAATCGAACAAACCCAAAAGCTATTTAGTGGCTTGTAGTTAATGATGGCAGGTCCAACACAGCTGCTCCTGCCTCACAAGTCTCCCATGGCCAAATAATGAAGGAAGAAATTTGCCATGAAATTGATGATCTTAAAGTTCATCAAGAGGAGAGGAGAGATGCTCCATCCATCAAAGAGTTTCTTGACATTCTGGCAGACAATAAGGGAGTGGGATTTGGTTCATCCTTTTCTCCACTGCCATCTCTTCCCATATTGGGCCAGCAAAAGTGGGACCTGCAGTTACACCTGCTTTCATGAAACACTAGTATGTGTAGGCATGACTCAAATGGATTACAAGTGGATAAGTTTTCAGAGTGACTTTCAGCCATGTACCTTAATCTCTATATCACTCTCTCTGCAACCATCTTTCAAGGAGGTGTGAGTCCCAAGACCTTGTTTATATTTTCCTCTTTCCTATACTTTCCCACCTTTCTTTCTTTGCTCCTGTATCACAAATTCATCACTCATGCAATAGCCAAAACATTCCTTCTTCAATGAATTCTTTTCTGCCTTCACTCTGGATTCAAGTTCCACTGTTAAATCCTCTAATTACAAGATTTACTTTTCTTTCAGAGACCCAACCTAATTTGTAACTATGTATTTGCTTGTGTATGTATGCAATGTCTTTCTTAAAATAAAAATTGCATGAGACTAGGGAATTTGTCTATTTTTTTAGGGCTCTATCATGTATGTCTTGGAACAGTGGGACTGCCCAATAAATAATGGTTGGGATTAATAAATGAAAGGTATGAAGCAAAACCATTAGGCCATGGTGCCATTTGTGGAAGTTGTACTTAGCAGAACAAAAAGATGTAACTGCTTCCCATATAGAATATCCTCTTTTTAAAAAAGATAGTGTTGCTTCTCATCCTCCCACAGAGCTGCCTGAATGGGTACAGTAGCTGGACCTAGGCAGGAGAGAGCATGCTTTTTCCCGAATATAATGACAAACAGGTAACCCAAGACCATGAGAAATGCATGCAATCTAGCTATACCTTAAGTCATTGTAGACAAAGGGATGAAGAATTTGACAGGTTAGAGAGCTATCTACCTTAGTAAGCAATAATCAGTGATTTTGTCCTGATCATTCTCCAGCAAAGAGTACTATGAAGGAGGTTGTCTGAGATTTTGGAGTTGAAACTCTGGCTATTTCACCACGTCATTACAGTGAGCATCCGAGATAATTTTGCAAGGTGAGGTGAGCTAATGATAAGAGGTTAAAATATGAGACACTAATGGGTAGTCACAATGCATTTATTTCAATGGCATTTATGATGCAGTCATTTCCAAGGCTGGGACACTTAACAGCAAGAACAGCTACATATCTGGCTATTAGCACCAGTGAAAAGTAAGATTCACCCAAAAGGTCAGCAAAGATGCTTGGGGGAAAAAAAAAGCAAGACCTTTTTGGTATCATATTCTACATGGAAACATTTTTTTCTCATTAATAAATTTCTCAGCCATAGATGAGAAATCATGAAGAATGCAAGGCCATGAATTTGCTATGGGTTATCTGTTATTAATACAGCACCTTTCTGCTATCATGATTGCTGAAGCTGTGTCCTTGGAAATATCCCAAATAAGATAGAATAGAGATTCCAGAAACAAAGAAGTATGTGTATTAGTCAGCATTCTCCAGAGAAACAGAATGTTGTGTGTGTGTGTGTGTGTGTGTGTGTGTGTCCTTGCCTGCACATGCATGTGTCAGAAGTGGGTAGGAGTTTCTGCAGGTGGGAAGCTGCTGGGTGTCCAGTGGGGACTTGGTGTCCATGATTTCTGCTCAAATGGGTAGCCAAAAATTTTGTGCAGGTGCTGATGCCCATGGTCCTGCTCGGGTACTGGTACTGGGTAGTCCTGCGTCGGTGAGTAGTTGGGAGACCTACTCCGACTCTGAGGCCTGGAGCCCTGGATGGGGCACAGTGATAGTGATTCTTGCGTAGGAGTAGGAATATCACTCACAGAGAAGCAGTATTCTCACTACTTGAGTCCCAGGTCACAGAGTGACACAGAATGCTGCCTCCCTCTGGCCTGCCATCTTGGATCTCCTGCTAAAATGCCTTTTTGTATGAATGTGAATAGGTCCTCTAAATAAAATCCCCATGCCTCCATGTTTTTTGAGGACAGCATGGCTTTGCAGATGTCTCTGGTGCTCTCCTTACTGGTTATAGGCAATAAATCTTTCTCCATTTCTTGATCTTCTAGTCATGTTCATTGATAGTATGCTCACCAAGAAGAGAACCAATCACATTCAGTTATAAGACCCCATTCTCCCAGTCACAACTCTCCCTATTCTACCCAGTGGTGAACTTGTGATATGGACTGATGAAAAAACCATTCCTTTACTTTTGCAGGATATTGGACTTCATCCTGTTTGAAGAGAGGGTCCTTGACAAAGGAGAACTACAGCAGGACAGGGGAGGCAAAGTGGGGTAAGCCCCATTCACCAGGGCAGGTAACCATTTAGGAATAGAGACACTCCCTAATGAAGAACAATATTTCAAGAATATGTGGTTGTGGGTGTGTGTATCCTCTTTTGCAATTCTATAACATGACATCTTAAATTAGGCAGTATATTTCTTTTTTAGTAGAAGGTAAATGTTGCCAAAGAGAGGTTTCTGTGTTGGTGAGGGTTTGATTGGAGATGTAGAACCACTGTAAATGATACTGAATAAGCGATGTAGGACAAAGATTATACCTGGGTAAAGCTAGGGGTGTAGAGACCTAGGAGGGGATAAGTGGAAATCAAAGAGAGGTCACTACTCAGAAACCATGGGGAACTGTGGAAGGCTGCTGCCTCTGGAGCTGGTGGGGGCAGACCTGTAGGTCAGCAGGGTGGATAGCTGAAAACAAAAGAAGGAAGTGAAAAGAGAGGACAATGCAATCCAAAAGGGTAATCTGAGACCTTTGAGAACAGACTGAGCCAGCAGGTCAGCACCATGTGCCACCTGGAAAGCACAGGAACTGCTACTTCACCTCACTCTCAAATATCCGTGCACTACTTTTTGTGGCCAACCCTGATGGGAGCCATAGAGGAAAGAGAATTCAGGAAATGTAGTTCAACCTCAGATAACTTGATACAGGTTTTTAAAAAATGCCACAGTTTCACAGTAATGATTAACAATTATATCCCTTCAAGCCTAATCTCTATCATGCTACATTATGCTTTGTCCCAAATATAAATGGGCTTTGTTAACTACTTATTTTCTATCAGAACTGAATGCATTTAAATTCTCTTTTTTTTTAGTTTTTTTTATTCAATGAAGTTTTTTCATGAGCACACCTGTTTTCACAGCTTTATTTTAGAAGTTAGAGTCAAGTTGTGAGGTAGACCCAGTCTTTCGATGCTGTTGTTGTTCTTTTTAGTTATACATGACAGTAGGATGTATTTTGAAGTATTACACACACATGGTGTTATGGCTTGGATGTGAGGTATCCCCCAAAAGCTCACATGTGAGATAATGCAAGAAGGGTCAGACAAGAAATAATTGGGTTACAAGAGCCTAACCCAATCAGCGAATAAATCACTTGATGGGATTGGGAGTAATTGAAGGTAAATGGGGTGTGGTTAGAGGAGGTGGGGGGCTAGGGGCATGCTTTTAGGAGTATATATATATATATATTATTTTTTTTTTTTAATCTGGCAAGTGGAGTTTTTCTCTCTGCTTCCTGATCTTCATGTGAGCTGCTTCCCTCCACCACACTCTTCCACCATGATGTCTGGCCTCATCTCATGCCCCAAAGAATGGAAACTGCTGTCTATGGATTGATACTTCTGAAACCTGGTGCCCCCAAGTAAACATTTTCTCTTCTAACATAGTTCTGTCTTTTAGTTGCAGCAGTAAAAAAAAAAAAAAAAAAAAAAAAAAACTGACCAAAACACATAAACTTTCCATTCTTTTGGTTATAATGATGTGAAATTATATTGATCATGTCTTATATATATAGGAAAGTAATGTCCAATTCATTCTACTGTCTTTCCTATTCCTCCTCCCTTCCTCTCATTCACCTTTGTTTAATCCAAAGTACTTCTATTCTTGCCTACTGTGAGTTAGCAGCAACATATCAGAGAGAACATTTGGCCTTTGGTTTTGGGGAACTGGCTTATTTCACTTAGCATGATAGTCTCCAGTTCTATCCATTTATTGGAAAATGCCATCGTTTCATTTCTCTTTATGGCTAAGTAATATTCCATTGTGTATTTATACTGCATTTTCTCTATACATTTGTCTGTTGAAGGACACCTAGGCTGATATCATAGCTTGGCTATTGTGAATTGAGTTGCTGTGAACATTAATGTGGCCACATCACTATAGTATGCTGATTTTAAGTCCTTTGGGTATATATTGAGGAGTGGGACAGCTGGGTCAAATGATGGTCCCATTCCAAGTTTTCTGAGGACTCTCCATACTGCCTTTCAAGGTGGTTGCATCAATTTGCCATCCCACGGGTAATGGATGAGTGTGCCTTTTTCCCCCACATCCTCAGCAACATTTATTTACCCAGTCTTGATGGGTTTCCCTGGTCAAATGTATACCCTTCTGCAATACACATTTCTCTTTTTTTGAGTCTTGGCCAAACACATTGCTACCTCAGCTCAACTAGGATTCCCAACACTGACTATAGGCACATTCTGGAATATCTTTATTGCTATCTTTCCATTATCACTTCATAATTTTCTGATTAAAAAATTAACATAGTTTCATATCACCCATGTATAGCAAATGCAACAACTATCTCTTTGAGAAAGCTGAAGTTGCTAACTATAGTCTGGTAGGTAGCCATTTTATCTAATTAAGAAATTGTCAAAAATGAATATAGATGGTTAAATATAGAAAAAATATTCCCCTTAAGATAAAAGTTTTTTTACAGTACAACTTGTTTGGGGGAGGGGTAGATTTGAGATATCTTAGTATTTAATTTTTCTCTATGATCTTTTAGACTCAAAATAATAAACAAAACTTTACTTATCTACTTATTTCAGAGGAATATATTTCAACAAGTAAAAAGTAGCTTAGTAACAAGAAAATTGTTCACATTCTGCCAGAACAACCTATTGTGTAGATTCTTTTGTGTTTATTCATTATTACAGTACATAAGAAAATGTCAGATATTCAAATCACATTTCTAAAATTACACAGAGCACTTTGTACTACATTTGTTTTCTTTCAGTATTTTGTAGCATGACTCAAAATCATATGCTTCTGGTTAACATTTTTCTAGTGATTGTCATTAAGATTTCATTGGAAATAGTTTCCTAGGGCCCACAAATGTTTTTATTCCTGGACTTTGACCTCCAGAATTAAATTTCAGATACAAACTTTCCCTAGTAGAATCAGTAACACAGTGCCTGGCAAAATGCTCATGTTAACGAGTCGATTAAATGCTTCCTAAATGGGAAATAGGAAATATTCTTTTGAGGAAAAAGGAGCTCAGTGCAAATAAACAACATAACATATATATGCTCCCAGACCTAATGCCAGGCTTTTCTCCTCCCTCTTCCTAAACTATTTGCAGTCTGACATGCTGTTAAAAGTTAATAAATATTCATCAATGATTAACAATACTGAGCGCACTTCTCAGACTTTGCTACGCAGATACTCACTGAGCAGCCAGCATCAATGAAGTTTTCATTTCATTGCTCCCTGCCACCCAGCCCTCCCTGCTGCCATTGGCTGGGCGTTCAATATTAAATCTGTCTTTCTGAAGCCCTACTTTTATCATATAACTTCTTTGTTTAAAAATATGGAATGAATACTCTTTGCCAACTGGGCAGAGTCCATATTCCTTAATGTCACTGACAACGCCTTTCATGGTCTGGCCCCACCTCCTGCCTGCCACCTCCCCACCAATCTTCCCTCCTTCTACATGCCAGCCATGCTCAAGGCCAAGCATGTTTTTAAATGTGTCATATGGACCATCCATGTTCTCTTTTCTAGGCCTTCATTCCAGCTAGTCATTGTTTTGAAGCACTCCCCTACTCAATTCCATCCCCTGGCCCCTCTTTATCTAGATAATTTTTATTAGTTTTTGAAATTTCATCTTTAACATTCCTATGCTTTGGAAAGCCATCCCTGGATCTGCTAGACTGATGGGGCCTTCTCTGCCTTGGGCATCCCCGACACCTTGTACTTTCCTATCTATATCTAGTGAGTAGTGATAACCCTCAAATATATTGATCCCTGGT
Source organism: Ictidomys tridecemlineatus (assembly GCF_052094955.1). Taxonomy (NCBI): domain Eukaryota; kingdom Metazoa; phylum Chordata; class Mammalia; order Rodentia; family Sciuridae; genus Ictidomys; species Ictidomys tridecemlineatus. The sequence goes on from NC_135477.1 coordinate 42,116,600, forward strand.
CTCCAGAACCTGAAAGTTTTTGCCTTATAAGAAAAAAATATATGCCTTCACAAATGTGATTAAGGATCTCGAAGTGGGTGCTAGACGCATCAGAAGTCTTCATAAAAGAGAGTTTGAAAGAAATTTCATAGGGACAGAAGAGAAAAAGATACACATAGAAGAAAGGATGGTATGAAAAGGTGGCAGAGATTGGTCACAAGCCAAGGAATGCCAGCAGCCAACCAGTCGCTGTGAGGAGCCCCCAGAGGGAAAACAGCCCTACAAAACCTAGATTTCCACCCATGATATTAAGTTCAGATTTCTACCCTTCAGGACTTTAATAGCACAGGTTCAGTTATTTTAAACCATCAAATTCACAGCAGTTTGTTGCGAAAGCCTCTGACAGCTAAGATAGCTTCACAGCTGTGCGAGTCAGGGGCCCGTTGGGCAACAAAGGGTACAGGTAATGGAGACTTCAGTGAAAGGACCATGTAGTAGCCCATGGCTCCTGATAACAAGTTGCCATTACCACTTCTAAGAGGGCAAGAGAAGGGAGCAGTGACCAGAACTCAAAGAACAGCTGTAGAAGGGGGCTTCCTAACAGGAGCAGTGGCCTTTAGCAGGGGGACCCAGCCAAGTTAAAGTGGCCCAGCAGGGAGAAAACCAGGGGAATAAATATCCCAACTTCACCCCCTCTCTGCACTCTGATCTCCCTAGAAGCTGTGGGAAACAGAATCTATTCACACATTTCACAAAGGGCAAAGGGCAAAGCACAGAGCAAAGTGGAGAGCAAGCAGCTCAGGAGGGGAGAAGAAGTTCTAGGACATCAGTCATCCTGTTCAACTGCAATGACTCTTTGAACCGCAGATTCCTCCACTCTGCCTTAAACACCAGGAATACAGTACCCCCCCACCCCCTTTATGATAAATCCCAGCCCCCCACGTGACATCAGGCACAGACCAGGAACTTCATACATATTTACTGAATAAAATTAATCAAACACCTCATCAAAGAATAAGAGAGACTTTACCATCAGGATCTAGACTCCCATTTCTAGTTTTGTTTTCCACTATCCTTTTATGAGTCTTCTGTTGAAAACCAGAAGGGACCACTAAATTGTTCCCAAGCCTTACTCTTTTTTTCCTCCATAGCTCTTGTTTGCAGTCACATGGTCACATTTGACTCTTGGTTTTTGTTCGCTGTGTGCATGTGTCATGGCTCAACTTGAAGACCATAACTTCTTTGAGAGCTACCTCTCTGTCTCATAAAATTATGCATCTTAAGTGGGCTTTAGCCAGTGACTTCTAAAAGTAAATCCACAGGGCTGGGGTTGGGGCTCAGCAGTAGAGCACTTGCCTCACACATGTAAAGCACTGGGTTTGATCCTCAGGACCACATAAAAATAAATAAACAAAATAAAGATATTATGTCTATCTACAACTAAAAATATTTTTTTAAAAAGCAAATTCACAATAAATATTCCATTGTTAGATGGAATAGATTAACAGTTAATTAGTATATTATGTGGTCACTTATTTATCCTCATCTCTTCTATTTTTTTTCTTACTATCAAAGCTAAAAGAATCTGTCACCTTTAGTTTTTCAATAACAGGTTTCCTTATTTAATAAAAAAGATAAAATGAAAGACTTGTGAACAAAGGTTAAACTTTGTTCATAAAAATTAAAATGATTTTTAAATTAAATTTAAAACTAAAATGATGCTCTACAATACAGCACAGAGTACTCATTCATAATGGTATTCTGTGCTGGATTGTAGAGTATCATTATGAAGATTTTGCCTCATGGATGGTGGGGAATGATGAGGAGATAGTTACAGGTCTAACATCTCTAACATCTCTGAAGTTTGTCTTAAGATATTAATTTACCACTTTTGGAGATTTCTCAGAACTTAGATCAAGTTAAAGGTGCATTTTAATACAGCTGCATATAAAGCAAGAAAAATAGAAAGAAAACAGTAGTGGGGTGTACACTAACCACATTTCATAACATTTTAATAAAAGTCATATTAGAGGAACAAATGCCAGATGCAAGAAGGCTAAAGTGACATATTCTGCTGCAAAGTTATGTGCCTTTAAACATCAGAATAAACATTTAAAACAATCCTTATCCATGATTACCAGGAATATTTAGCAACACTCATGACAGTTTTTCAAATTTACTATCCCATTTCACTATAGTATCACCTTAAGAGAATAGCAAGCTGAGTATGTCTCCCCAAGGACTATTATAAAAGATGGTATGAATGCCTAACATATTGACTTTATTGCTGTCAGAAATAAATGCAGACTCTCATACGTAATAGCTATGTATTTCAGTAACTATATTTTGCAAATGACTGCAGCCCTATAACGACATCCCAGAAAAACTCATGTGAATGTCTTTGGAAACGTTTAAGCTCTTTAATATTTGAATTGCTTATAAATGTTTATCTGCGTTATGTTTGTCTTCCAAAACATACCAAGCTTGCTTCATTACAAGACATAAGTCAATACTTGCATATGGATGTAAGTAAACACAGCTTTGCAGTAGATTCATTTAGATGCAATGGACAGAATAAAATATATATTTTCTAAAGGAACAGATCCTCTTGGCTATTCACTTAGGGCTCAAAAGCAAATGAATGTTCAATGTTTCACAGCTATTTGAACCAGTGGGGACTTAATAGCTAAATTTCTATAGAAGAAAAGTTATTTGAAAATGAAGAGTCTTGTGAATTACTCAGATTTGAAACAGCTTCCCATTTTTTTGAGTATGGAAACACCATGCCCTATAATAGGATCGTGACCTTTATGCCTAGCAGCCAAGGTATTTTTCTGGATCACCTAGATATGACAAAATTAGAGCTCATAAACACTAAGTTAGCTAACAAGTTAACCGCACAAGAGAATATACCTGAGACATCCTAAACTCACTTATATAGATTTACACAGATTATACAATTTCTTCCCCCTAATTTTCATTGGTCATTATACAAATACAGGTCCTCACATGTTGCAAACCATCTTGGATTTCTGAAACAAAGGCTTTCATCTTCCTTTTGAAGATTCAAACATTGCCTGGCATTTTTAAACCATGTTGGAATATCAACTTATTTGCCCAAGAATGATACGAGGGACTAGCAGAGATGTTCTGTTATGATTTTGATATAATCTTTTGTCCCCCCAAAGATCTTGTGTTGAAGTCTTGGTCCCCAATACATCAGTGTTCATAGGTGGGGCCCTGGGAAGGCAATTGGATCATGAGGGCTATGACCTCAAAAACTGATTAATCAAATCCATTTATTGACTCAAACTGAAAGCATTTGGATGGAGGGGCTTTGTTATAAAAGCAAACACTCTTGCTTTCTGATTCCTGGCAGGCTTGAGGTGAGCAGCTTTCCTCTGCTATGGGCTAACCACCATGATGTTCTTCCTGGACACAGGCCCACAGAGATAGGGCCAAGCAACCACCGACTGAAACCTCTGAAACCATGAACCAAAATAAATGGCTCCTCCTTTTAAGTTGTTTTGCTTGGGTAATTTGTCACACTGACAAAAAAAGCTGACTAGCACATATTCCAAAACAATTAATTTGACAAAGTCAGTGACCCAAAAGAACACCTATGTCTGAGATACATGCTCTGCATCTTAAAATAATGTCAAACCCCTAGGGGCAAAGGAGATGGAGATTTGTGACATTTCCTGCATGGACCCATAACTTCCACTATTTTATCTTAATATTAAACTTCAAGATGTGTACATAGGCATTAAAGATAAATGCAGGATCATAAGTAAATTCCTCACTCAGCAACTCCCCGCTTACTAATGAAAGCAACACATTGAGCCTCAAGAGTTGATAATTTGTGATAATTTGTGTCCAGTGGAGAGATGTAATTCCAGGTGAGTGATCAGGCAATGTTTCATGGAGAAGGCGATGGAGGTGGGTCTGGGATTATGGATAATATTCGAGTTTATAAACAAGAGAAAAGATTGCATGGCAGAGAGTACAAATAGCATAATAGTTAACATGATGATGATAATGACAATGAGGGTGTAATTATTAAGTATCGGTCAACAAACTCAGTTGTGTAATTTTCTTTATTTGCCATAAATCAACTTTTGACTTCAACCTCCCTTGCTAGGCAAATGACAAATACAGCTCTAAGTCACTCTTGTGTCCTCCACCCTTCCACCACAGAGTTGTGTTAAGGTTCGGAGGCCTTAAAACTTCCAAGGCATCTAAGAAGCCTCCTTAGTCATATGTCACCTGCTCCAGTGATCCTCGATTGCATACCTGATGACTCAGGATGGTCTCTTTGAGGCCGAGACTCTACTATTATTCTTTCTGTGATTTTGATATAATCTCTGTAGAAACTGGAATCAGCCTTTTTGGTGTTGAATCCTTTCCTTTTCCCCTTGTCCTACCATCCTCCAGATATTACCAGATGGAAAAGGACAGGCTCTCACAGTCTGTAGGAGCCAAAGACTCCCTCTCTCACACCTGAAACCCTCTTCATCTGCAGACACTCCCTTATTTTTTCCACTTTTCCCTCAGAGGTCTTACTGAACTCTTCAAACACTGTTCCTCTCAAAGGTTGTAGTTTATTCAAAACAAAATCCAGGAGGTTTGACTAAAATATCCCTCCAACTCTCATGCCCATCAAAACACCCTGAGCCTAATATGGTTAAAAAAAAAAAAAGATTAAAGTGAAATTGTTACAAAACTTAATGTCTTAATAAAATATCTGCCATCTTGCCTGACATTTGCCAAGCAATTATCCACTCTCTGCAAGGGACTTTGTCCCAATCAATCCTTTTGGCATGTAAGAAGGAGATATTCTCAACTCCACTTTTAAGATATTCTCAACTCCACTTTACAAGTAAAGGGTGCTCCACAACCTGCTCAAGATCTTACAACAAGTAAATGACAGAAAATAGGACTAACCTGACTTCAGAGCTTGAGCATAACACCACTGACCTGCTCCTCCCAGGGATACAGACAAAGAGGGGAGGAATCTCAATAGGTTAAAGAAAAAAAAACCAGAAAGTAAAAACATTAGTGGTTGAAGAAAAATGAAAAACAAAGACACTGAGAATAAGGCTGAGGTCAAATTGTCAAAATCTTAGAGGGCTTTTGTTTTCAGAGGCAAAGAACTGCCAAAAATCTCTCATGGAACTAAAAAATCATAGCAAGTGTCAGAATACAAAGTTAACATTTATATAAACCACCAAAGAACAAGCAAAACGTGAAGTTAAAAAAAAACACAACTATGTCATTTATGTTAGCATTCCCCAAAATAAAGTGCTTAAATGCAAATCTACCAATATACATAAGACCTGCATGCAGAAAACTACATACCCTGATGAAATATATAAAACAAGAACTAAATAAATCAGGAGATATTCCCAAACATGGAATATCATCTTTGGGCAAAGGAAGACACCAAGTTTGCCAAGATTTCACTTCTTCCCAAACTGATTTATAGATTCAGAGCAATTTAATCAAAATCTCAGAATGTTATTCTATGGATATTAACAAACTCATCCTGAAGTCTATTTGGACAAGGAAAGACCCCAGATGGTCCACATGATATTGAAGGAAAAAAAAAAGTTTGAGGACAAACACTACTGGACTTTAAGAATTATTGTAAAGCTATATAAATCAAAACAGTATGGCATTGGCAATAGAAGATCAAGGGGTCAGAATAGAGAGTCCAGGAATGGACACTCATAAATATGATCTGGTATTTGACAAAGGAACAAAGGAACTGTAATAGAACATCTTCAACAAATGGCGTTGAACAAATGGACATCCACATGCAAAAAAAAAAAGAATGAATCTGAACACAGACTTTGCCCTTTCCAAGAAAAGTTAACTTAAAATGGATCCTAGATCTAAATTAAAATGCAAAACTCTAAAGTCCTAGGAGGTAATCTGGATGGCCGCCATCAGGGGGTATGATGATGGCTTTTATGAGATGATTGATAAGCTGGACTTTGTTACAATTAAATTTTTTTTTCTCCATGAAAGACACTATCAATAAAATGAGAAGATAAGGCACAGACTAGGAGAAAATATTTGTAAGAGACACAATTGGCCACAGTTTGGATATTATTTGAGTGCACTGATGAGATATAAGATGGTCCAGGTGTAGCAGTGTCGAGAGGTAGGACCTAGTAGAGGTGGAAAGGTCATTCATTGAGTGTACTACTCTTAGCAGAGATTAATATAGTTCTTGTGAGATTCCAGTTTGTTCTTACCATAGCAGGTTGTTATATAAAAGAGAAGCTTAGTCCCTCAATTTCTCTGGCTTCCTTCTTCACTCCTTCTTCTGCATGTGATATTTTCACCTTTCAGCTTCTCTATCATGTTGTCAGGTAGCTAGGGGTCCCTTATCAGAGGCCACATAGGGGTGTCTTCCCAATCTTGGACTTTCAGTCTCCAAAACTGTGAGCTAAATAACCTCTTTACTTTGTAAAAGTAGCTCAAGTATCTCATTTGTGCCATTCTTAGAGAAAAGGAGAACAGTAAAACACTACATCCCTCAAATGTGCCTCTCCATTCCCAAGAACCTAGCCAACTCGAGGAAATAAGAGTGAGTCTGAGCTGGAATGTCCAACTATTATCTGAAAGGGTACTGATGTTCTCTGTGTGCTGCAAATTAAGTCAAATTACTGTTATCTGTAGAAAGCTGCTTTCTTGTAGGAACAAGAAGTTCTTTGGAGTGCTGATCATACAAGAGATCAAAACAGGCTAAGCTAGTGATGTCATTTCTTATGTAGCCTCACTTACAAACTCCCTTCTGGGCAGTAACTGGCACAAACTGAAGGCACTGTGGAGAGGACAAGGGCCACTCATCCAGCCAGCCACCATGGGACAAGGCATTGTGGAGGATGGAGATGCTATATTCTGATGAAGGGCCCAGAGGGACAGAGGTGCTGTCTGTCTCTTCTGTCACAATCGGTCCTTTCCTGTAAGCACTTTTCAATAAATCTTACGTCTTTCAGGCCATCTCCAGTTACTGTCTTTGGACTCTCAGCAACCTACCCCACCACCATAGCACAGCTAGACTAGGGAAGGTACATTATTGTAACAGTAGAAAACAGATAAATACTCATCTAATAAAGGACTGTTAGCCAAAATAAACAAAGAACTCTTAAAACTGAAGAAAACAACCTGGTTTAAAAATTAGGCAAAAATCTCAGCAGACACCTCATGAAAGAATATATACAAGTGACAAATTAGCATACGACACTACTCTTTGCATCATTTGTCATTAAGGAGATACAAATTAAAGCGCCAATAAAATACTACAATCTCTCAAAACCGAAAACACCAAATGCTGGCAAAGATGCAGAGCAACAGGAACTCATTCATTGCTAAGTGTGAATGAAAGGGAACACAGATGGCACAGCCACGTTGAAAGACAACTTTTTGCTTTCTTACATAATTACTTTTACCAACATAATCTTGCAATTGTGCTCATGGATATTTTCTAAAATGAGTTGAAAATTCATGTTCATATAAAAACTTGCATTAAAAAATGTTTATGGCAGCTTTATGAATAATTGCCCAAACTTGGAAATAGTCAAGATTTCCTTAAGTAAGTCAATGGAAAAATGAACATTCCATTGTCTGGTACATCAAGACAATAGACTACTATTCAGTGCTAAAATGAAGTAAGCTATTAAGCCATGAAAAGACAAGAGGAAACTTAGATGCATATTATTAGGTAAAAGAAGCCAATTTGTAAAGGCTACGTACTATGATTCCAATTATATGATGTTCTGGAAAAGGCAAAACTAGGGACTCAGTAAAAATATCAGTGGTTGTCAGTGAAGAGAAAGGGATGAATATTTGGAGCACAGAGTATTTTTAGGACAGTGAAACTATAGTATTGTTGTGGATAAATGTCATTGTATATTTTTCAAAACCCATAGAATGAACCTTAATGTCAACTGTGCACTTTGGGTGATAATGATATATCAATGGGCAATCATGGATTGAAATAGATGGACCACCCTGGTGCGGGTGTTGATAGTGTGTGGGCATGGGATCCACTAGGAACTTTCTATACTTTCTGCTCAATTTTGCTATAAACCTAAAACTGCTTGAAAAGATAAATTCTATTTAAAAGGAAAAGAACCCTAGAGGACCTACTTATTGTTACTGCTTCATTTGTAATCTGTGGTGATCCACTGAACACTTCTATAAACACAGAACTGATATAGCTCTGCTCCCAAAGATTAATCTGGAAGACAAGGCTTATAAAGGATGGGAGGAGAGAGAGAGAGAGAGAGAAGGAACCCAATTCAAGCGTGAGTGCTCAGTGACTGGTCTATGTGGAGGATGGCAGGAGACCTGAGAAGGTGCTAGCCTTGGAATGGAAATAAAGGAGGAGAGATCATGTCTAAGTCACATCGCTACACTGAGGAGTTTCACATATGTTTTGAACCAGTGCCTAACAGGCAATCTATCCTCCCATTTACTCTGTAGTTGGGCTCCCTGGAAACCAGTGGTGCTCTAGAAGAACCAGTTCCTCTGCCTTGGAGGGAGTAAATTGGTTGAATGAATCATAGACAGCTAACTTGAGAAGCTGTGCTCTGGGAGAAAGTTGAGCTGTCACGGAGAGGGATTTGGTCTTTAAATCAAAGACCTGTGTATGGCGTGCCATTTCTGCCACTTAATGAACTTGAACCTGGAATAAGTTATTCTCCTGTCTTATCTTCAGCTTCTTCTTATTTAAAATGTGAATACTAATATGTGCCTCATACAGTTGTAATGAGAAAGAATGGGGTACTCTGTGAGGGGGTTTTATAAAGTACTATGCAAAAGTGAAGGATTTAAAGTTATTTCTACTCAGCAGAGTGAAAATACCATAACTGATTATAGATTCTGGATGGAAAAAAAAAAGTCACCAAAAGTAGGGAAACTTTGGAGGTTTTGCATTCACTAAAGTAATGTCAAGTTACTAAATTCATTATGTATGCTTATGTACCATTGTCAAAGACCCTCCTTTGGGGGGAAAAAAAATAACAAAAGACACCATTCCTGACCAATGATAGCCTTGGTGGATAAAAGATGGCCCTTCTGTGCATCTCCCTCTGGGGACTTTGGAGATACCTGTAACAAGCACAAGGCACATTTACATAAGAATCATTACTTCGTCAAGAAAAAATAAAAATCTTTAAAAAAAATTAGGAATTTGGGTTCCCAGAAAACAATACTAAAGATAGCAGCCGCCTCAATTCCTAGGTAGTTCCCATGATTCTAACTCCCTCAGCAAAGGTAGTTAGTTTATAACATGGTGCTATGACTGGGATCTGGCATGTGTCACAAAGGTTTATATGTTGAGGGCTTGGTCCCCCAAGCAGTGATGTCCAGAGATGGGGTTTTGGGGGAAGTGATGGAATCATGACAGCATTAACCTCATCAGTGAGTGGATTAATCCACTGATGAGTACAGAGCTGAATGGGCCATTAGGAGTGGACCCAATTGAAGGGAATATTTGTGCCCCTGGCCCTTCTTCTCTCACAAGAATGAGATTAGCAGTTTTACTCAACCACCTGCTTCTTGCCATGATGCTCTGCCTCTTCCCAAAGCTATGGAGCCAGTTGACCTTGGACTGAAACCATGAGCCAAAATAAATCTTTCTTCCTTTAAGCCCCCAACTCTCCTGTAGGAATTGTCATAGTGACCACAGGACTAACACACAGGAGACACACCCTGTAAAATGCATTCTTGGCAGCAAGGTCATTTTCTGGTAATTGAAAGAGTGACAAATGTGGTGGTTTATCGCCATGGGGACCACATGAAGAGTGACCCCCTGGATTAGGGCCTCCCCTATTCCAGAAGGTAGAGTCCTACCATCTGCTCTGAGCTACTTTCCCTGGTACCCATTCCATGAGCTCTCCCTTCAGTCTTCCTGCCTCTCTTAGACCCGTGGGATTATCTACAGATTTAGATATCAGTGCTGTCACTTAAAACTATCTGACCCAGTTAGCACTGATGCATAACAAATGACCCCCAAACTTACTGGTTAAAAACAACCACTACATCACCAATGACTCAGCAGGATCATTCATGCTTTGGGATTCAGTTGGCAGATGGCTGGGGCCTGCTGGTCTAGGATACTCTTAGTTGGACATTCCACATCCCTTTAATAGACTAGCCTGTGTGTTTCTCATAGAAGTGGCCAAGTTCCAGGAAGAAAAAGGAACCATGCATACACACACATTTCAAACCTCATCTTGCACCAAATTTGCACTGATTCTGACTTCACACTGCTTTTCAAAGTCAAGTCCTTCTATACTCTTCCATTCAGGCCATGTCCTTGAACAGCACTTTTTTTTTTTTTTTTTTGGAAAATGAGTATGATAGTTCATATATTGCTTCATAACTTTTTTATTATTTACCAATACATGATCAATTTATTTGCTATTATAAAATATTCCATTATATTAGCAATAAAATCCTGTTTACTGCATCTTTTTTGTATGGCCTGCAAGCTAAGCATAGTTTTTATTATTTGAAATGGTTGAAAAAATCCAAAAGAAGAATGTCATTTTGTGATACAAGAAAATTGTGCAAAATTCAAACTTGAAGGTTGATGAATTAGATTTATTGGATTATAGCTACATTCATCCATTTCCATGTGTATGACTGCTTTCCTGTAATAGCACCTAGGTTGAATCATTGTGGTAGAAACTACATGGCCCCCAAAACCTAAAATACTTACCACCTGGTCCCATAGGAAAAGGTTTGTCAATCCCTGTTCTATAGTATAATGTTCCAAAGACTGAACAATGATGCAGTTCTCTGTGTGTGTTTGTGTGTGTGTGTGTGTGTGTGTGTGTGTGTGTGTGTACGTATTTCTGCGTGTGTAGTTACACTGTCAAGATCTAAGCTATAAATGTTGAATATAGAGGTCATGGTCAATTCTTAATATGACAGATAACAACTTTGAAAAGGAAATATTGTGAGCATTTCTGAATTATTCCTTAATGAAATTCTCAGAAATGGAATTGTTGAGGCAAAAGATAAGCACATTTTTAAGGCTTTTGATCCATACCTTTGGAATGGATATAAAATCATTCAAACATGATTTTATGCCCAATTTTTCAAGAGTTATTACTGTTAAGGATGGATATGGAATTTGCTCAAGGATCATTTTTCTGATTGAGATAATCATTTGATTTTCCTTTCCTTTAGTGATGTAATCAATTTTGTGAAAAAATATATCTAAGTTGGTTTTTACTTTGTTATTATTTAGTCACCTTTAAATGCAAAAATAATTTTTATTAAAGGATTTTATTTAACACAAAATCATGTGGATAATTTCTCCCTAGGTTTTCACTAACCACCCGGACTCCATTTCATTTCTGAGATGCAAGATCGAATCTTATACACTTTATTTGCCATTTCTCCTAGCTTTGCTTCCCCTACCGTGTACTGTTAGGTCATCAGGCCTCCCTCATTTAGTTGCTTTCTGGCACCCATAGGAAGAGGTGTTAATATTCTGGAAATTTCTATCACTTAAGTGGATCGTAAAATTTTTTGCCAAATAACGTTGATTTCAAATGACAAAAAAAGGCTTTAGTGGCTGGTTCCCCATCTATCCCAGGGCTGCCCTCATCAGCAGCCCCAACCCCTAATCAGAGAGGGCAGGAGTCCCTAACATGTTCTCCAACATTTTTCTGTGCCAATCTTTTGTTTCTCAGAAAGGAAAGTGGTATGTGACGGTGCCAACATCACTCAATCTAGTGAAAGTTGCAGACAAAGAGAAGAATTTTACTAAAATGTTTGGCAATTTGGTAACTTCCTCTGCGGCATTTGTAGATCAGTAGAGGATTTCCTAATTGTTCATATTTTACATGGTTTTTAGAAGAGAGGAGCTTGACACTAGTGCATGAGTCGACATCACTTCCTAACGTCTTACTAATAGCAGAGTCAGGCTCCAATGGGATTGCATGAGCATGAAGAGAGGTTTTTTTTAATCTTTTCATTTTTATTGGTTCTTTATAGTTACATATAACATGAGGATTCATTTTGACATAATTATAAACTCATGGCCCACCATTGACTCTAATTCGGTCCCTAGTACTTCCCGTTTCCCTCCATTCCCCCATTTTCTTCCCTCTACTTTACTGATATTTCTACTATTTACTTTTAGTTTTGAAAGGTAATTCAGGGATGTAAAGGAGGGAGGAGAGACTGCTGACAGAAAAAAAACATGTGGACATATCCTTTGACCAGGTATCAAATTAAATAACTAAATATCTTAGCCAAAAAACAAAACAAACAAAAAAAAACAACATCAACAGCAAAAGCCTGAGAGCAAGAAAGCACCATCTCTTGGATAAACTCATGAAATAAGGTCTACAAATAACCCAAACAGTACCAGATGTCCCCTTGGTCATACTGATCATTGCCAGCTTCTTCAACATCTATAGCTAATAGCTAACATATATAACGTAGCTAACACCACCTATGGAAAAACTTTCTTTCGACATTGCAGACTAGGTACTGCTGTCCCACGATTGATGACTCATTTAATAGCAAAATGCTTCTCTACCTTTTACCAATATTTCAAAAGTTTTATTTCATTTCAATGTTCGTCTCAGCACCTCTCACCCATTGTCTATCCATTATTTTTTCTACAGCATCCTGTAGGACACCCTCTACATATCCTCTGTCTACTCTATGTAGCACGTTATATCAATATTTTCTGAATTTAGTCCTGTCTTTGAACTCAAAAAGGAAGAAGTAGACAGAGCAAGGAGATTTATTGAAGGAATGAATACATATCATAATCTGAAACAGAAAGAATATAAGTCTCCAGTAAAGATCATGAAAAAGTAGCTGAAAATCAAACTCTGGTAAGATCATGTACAAATGCCAAGTCCAAAGGGAAGCCCCCGAATCACAAATGAGATTTTGAGGCAAGACTCAGAAGCCAGACAGAAAGTAATAAGAATGGGAGACAGTCAGAAACCTATTCCAGGTCAATTTCTGTTACCACCTCTACAGTGAACATGGCTTCCGTTGGACGGATGCAAAGAGTACTAGACTATCTTAAAATAAAGACACACTAAGAGTAGAGACAAAGAGTATAACATTTGGTAAATTCCAGAAAATAATTATATAAATCAGAATAATTAAAAAAACTGACTATCATCATTGTCCTGGTCCATTGAGGCTGCATTAACTAAGTAGCTTATAAGCCACAGAAATTTATTTATCACAGTTCTGGAGGTTGGAAGTCCAACATCAAGTCACCAGCAGATCTGTATCTGGTGAAGGCCTGCCTTATAAATGGTGTCCTCTCATTGTGACCCAAAAGGATGAAAAGGACAAGACAGTTCTCCAGTATTTCTTTTATAAAAGCACTAAATATCTCCCCAAAGGCTCTGTCTCCTAACACTATCATCCTCAGCTTGGAGATTAAGATTTCAACATATGAATTTTGGGGAAACAAAATCAAAACTATAAAAATTAAAATTTGCTTCAAGATTTTATAATGAAAAATTTTTTTCTATCTTCTCTAGGCTCACATGAAAATTATATGTTTGCTTATCCTTGTGTATAAAAAGGTTGAAAAGATAAATACCACCTTTGAATTCACTCGACTCTAAGGTAAGAGTATATATTAGAACCAATTATTAGAAGTGATTATCATGTAATTGTTCTGATCTGAAGCATACAGTGCCTCTAAGTCTCAGTTTCCTTGAAGAACAAGTATAACAACCAGCTCAAAGACGTGCTAAAAGACCAATGAAACACAGTCCAATTAAACAGAGTATTTTTAAAGAGTGCATCATATGAACTGAGTAAAGGAGAGACAGGACATAAAAGAATCCAAACCAGATAGGATAATTCAAAGCCAGATTCATTCTCTTTCCCTTGCCCCTGCCCCCACAGAAGCACAAAATAATTGTAGAATAATATAACCTGGTACTGATATAGGTTGTTTAAAATTAAAAAACAATGATTGGGACACCATTATACTGAGATGACACCTTAATACTACTACATCTTTGAAGAAATTGTAGCTAGATAAGATGGATGTTGGCTTGAATTGAAAGAAAAAATTCGGAAGACATAAATTCACTTTTTAAGTAATTGTTTAGTGGAAAATAAATAAAATAATTCTAGAAAACACCCAAATTACTACAATTTGGAAAGAGGAAGGCAATAAGAGTGAGCAAGGCCTCACTGGCCGGTACACATAGAAGCCAATACAATAGCTAACAATTCATTTTTGCAAAATGAAAGATTTTTGTCAAAGGCTGACCAATAAAGAGATGGAGGCATGTTCAAATCTAGTCCCCATCAGTTGGTAGCTAGGGAATGTAAGGGCTTTGTTGGTAGCCAGGGAATTTAAAGATAATGGCCTGAGTCTTGATTGAATGCAATCATAGTTTGGAAATTTGGGTCTTGCTTAGATACAGTCATCTGTTGTAATGTCACAGGGGGATTCCTGACTTTTAATTTGAGTCCATGTAGCTCCTGGTCTTAAATCTAAGGTTCTATTGGTAAATGAGATGTGAGACTGCTCTACTTGAGACATTTTTCCCACCACAAATGACTGGAATTTCATAAGTGGGAAGCTACGAGATGGAGGGGTTGGCCCCGAAATAAGAAATCTCTCCAACCTCATAAACTCAGTCAGCTGAGGAAGAGGCCTCCAAATAAGTGTGTGGAATTGTGTCAAGTCAGGAAGGTCTGGGAATGCAGTACTTCCTGAAACTACATCCTAAATATCCGGTGATGAATGTGTCAAGCCAAGGGGGAAAAATGTGGGGCTCCAGGCTTCTCTCTAACCTAAATTTTCAGAAATGGGGTATGTGCTCTCTCATAGGTAAAGCAACAATTGTCCTTTTTACTTCCTACCACTCTCCTCCCTCCATCCATGAGTTACTTTTTGTATAGAAATGATTTCCATCTTTTTTGCTTGTGGATATTAAATAGTCCCCACACAATTTGTTGAAAAGGCTATTCTTTCTGCAGCAAATATCCTTGACACTTTCTTCATCAAAAACCATTAAAAGTATTTTTTCTTCTAGACTCTTAATTCTATTAAATTGACCTACATGTCAAAACTTAAATTAGCGTCAGGTGCAAGGTACACATATGAGTCCCAGCTACTTGGGAGGCTGAGGCAGGAGGATCATATGTTCAAGGCTAGCCTTAATCCTTGGCTCAAAATAAAATTTTAAAAAGACTGAGTGGAGCTGAGTGTTAATTTGCTTTTACCCTGAGACCCTGGGAGAAATCCCATGGATCACAAAAATACAAATAAATTTACACTAGTATCTCACTGTTTTAATAACTATAACTTTATTGTAAGTTCTGACATTGGAAAGTGAAAATCCTCCAACTTCTTTCTTACAAAATTGTTTTTGAGTATTCCATGTCTTTTGCATTTCTATACGAGTTTTCAGACATACTTGACAATCTCTTTTTTAAAAGAAGCAGCAGAAGCCTCTGGAATTTCTGTGTTATGATGAATGGAATAACATTCTTAATTTCACTTTCAAATTGTACCGAATCATCTTAGGATAGATCTTGCAAAGGGAATTGTAGAAAAAAGAAAAGTAAAGTTCCTTCTTCATTCAAGAGAAAGATTAAAATAAACTTATAATAGTTTATCAGTGTTTTAATATTTGTAACTTAAAGTTTTGAAACTAGGAAGTGAAAATCATCTTATTTTTTTCTTCTAAAAATGTTTTAGCTATTCCATGTCTTTTGTAAAATTGAAGGCATGCTGGTCAATTTCTTTTAAGAAGGGAGAAAAAGCAGAAGCTTCTGGAATCTTAATAGGATAGCTATCAAGGTGTCAATAAACATCATGATTTTAAATATGGATACTAAAAATTTGGAGCATAACCTTCAAAATGTTTGAAATAGGATTAAAATTTTCAAATTATCAACGAAAACAAGAAAATAGGACAAAAATCTACTTAACAAAAGATGGGACAGAAAAAGAAACAAATAGTAAGACAGAATGAGTGAGTGATTCTCCAGGACAGGCAGGAGCAACGCATAGATTCCTGCTCCCCCGACTCAAATTCAACATAGCACTGGACGTTCTGGCCACTGAGATAGGCCAGAAGAAGAAACCATAGGCACAGGCTGAGGAAATTTTTAAAATGACATGTTTCTGTACATCAAAATTATAAAGAATGGTAAAGAGTCTCCAAAATACCCTTAGCTCTAATCATTGAGTTCATCAAGGTGACAGGATAAAAGAGCAGCACAAAAAAATTAATTATTTTCCTATAGTCTAACAATAAATATGATGAAACCAGTGTTAAAAACACAATACAGGCAGATGCTTATAATCCTGGTCACTCTGGAGGCTAATGTAAGAGGATCACAAGTTCAAGAACAGTCTGGGCAATTTAGTGAGACCCTGTCTTAAAATCATGAAATTAAAAGGGGGTATACCTCAGCAGTTCAGTCCAGAGTAACACACACACACACACACACACACACACACACACCACAAAATCACTTATAATTACTCCAAAGAAAATATACCCAGATATATGCTTAACAAAACATGTATGGTGTCTGTATGCTGAAATTTACAAAATGCTGCTGAAAGAAATCAAAGACCTAGGTAAATCTATTTAATATAATTTTTCAAAATTCCAGCATTTTTTTTGTTTTATTCCAAAACTTAAAATTTGTTTTAATTTATATTGTATTACAAGTAACTTTTGTATATATAGACAGAAACCCTACAGTAGCTAAACAACCTTGACAAACAAAAATTGGGAGGAATCACTCTACTTGATATTAAAGCTTAATATAAACCTTATTGTACAGCTATAGTAAAGAAGGACAGATGGAGATTAATGGAACAAAACAGAAAGCTTAGAAATGATCTATGAAAACATTAACTTATTTTTGAGAAATTTTTGCAAGCAATTCAATGGGAAAAGAATATATCTTCAACAAATGATGCTGGATCAATTCAACAACCATAGGCAAGAAATGGAACTCAATGGAACTCAAACTTGATGAAAAATTTAACTCAAAATGGATCCTAGACAAATGTAAACTGTAAAACTAAGTTTTAGGGAAAAATTATTTAGGGCTAGGTGAAGTTCTTAGACTTGCTACCCAAGCACAACCATAAAAGAAAAAAAGTGATAAAGTGGACCTCATCAAAATGAAAAAATGACCAGCAGACTACTAAAAGTGCTATACAGATTTAATGCAATTCCTATTAAGGTTCCAATGACATTCTTCATAGAAATAGAAAAAGCAGTCATGAAATTCATTTCGAAACTAAGAAGCCTAGAATAACAACCAAAGCAAACCTCAGCAAGAATAGTGAAGCAGGAGGCATCACAATACAAGTCCTTGAATTATACTTCAGAGCTATAGTAACAAAAATAGCATGGTATTGGCACCAAAACAGACATGAAGACCACTAGTGCAGAATAGAAGGGACAGAGACAAACCCACATAAATACAGTTATCTCATACTAGACAAAGGCGCCATAAATATACATCTGAGAAAAGACAGCCTCTTCAACAAATGGTACTGGGAAAACTGGAAATCCATATGTAATAAAATGAAATTAGACCCCTATCTCTCACCCTGCACAAACTCAACTATAAGGGGATCAAGGACCTAGATATTAGACCAGAAACCCTGCTCCTACTAGAAAGAAAATGTAGGCCAAATCTCCCTTATGTCGGTTTAAGAATAGACTTCTTCAACAAGACTCCTAAAGAGCAGAAGTAAACTCAAGAATCAATAAATAAGGTTGTAGCAAACTAAAAAGCTTCTTTACAGAAAAATAAACAATCAAGAACATGAAGAGAGAGCCTACAAAATGAGAGAAAATCTTTGCCACCTGCACCTCAGAGAGAGAATTAATCTCTAGGGTATATAAAGAATTAAAAAAAAAAAAAACTTAACACCAAAAAAAAAAAATAACCCAATCAATAAATGGACCAAGGAACTGATACTTTACAGAAGAAGAAATATAAATGGTCATCAAATACATAAAAGAATATTCAACATCACTAGTAATTAGAGAAATGCCAATCAAAACTACACTGAGATTTCATCTCACTCTAGTCAGATTGGCAATTATCAAGAATACAAGTAACAGTAAATGTTAGTGAGGATATGGGGGAAAAGGTACACTCATATATTGCTGGTGGGACTGCAAATTGGTACAACCACTATGGAAAGCATTATGGAGGTTTCTCAGAAAGCTTGGACTAAAAGCTCCATTTGACCCCAGTTATCCCACTCCTTAGTTTATATCCAAAGACTTAAAATCAGCATACTATAGTGACATGGTCACATCAATGTTCACAATAGCCAAGCTATAGAACCAAACTAGGTGCCTTTCAAGAGATGAATGGATAAAGAAGATTGAAGTTATGGCACTTACTGGTAAATGGATGAAGTTGGAGAATATTGTGCTAAGCAAAGTAAGCTAATCCCAAAAAACCAAAGGCCAAATGTTCTCTCTGATATGGGGAGGCTGACTCACAATAGGTGGGGGTAGGGTGGGAGTGGAGAGTCACCAAATTGTACAGGGAGGAATGGAGAAAGAAAGTAGGGATGGGAATTGGAAAGACAGTAGAATAAATAAGATATAACTTTCCTATGTTTATATATGAACACATGACCAGTGAAACTCCATATCACATACAACTGCAAGAATGGAATCCTAATTAGAATAAGTTATACTTCATGTATGTATGTCAAAATACATTCTAGTATCATTTGTATCTAAAAAAAAATCAAATAAAAATCTTTAGAAATATTTGCTCTGTGTAAGTCCATGGGAAGAGAATGAAAAGATAAGTGTCACAAACTGAGAGAAAATATTTGCAGACTACCTATTTGACAACAAACTAGTATCTAGAACACATAAATAACTCTCAAAATTAAGCTGTTTAAAAAAATACCTAACTAATTAGGAAATGAGTAAAACACATAAAGAGACATTTACCAAAGAGGTCATGCAGATGGCAAATAAGCACATTATAAGATGTTCAATATAAGCAGTCATCAGAGAAATAAAAATTAAGGCCAAAATGAGATCACTATATACCTAATAGAATGACTGAAATAAAAAATGACAATATCAAATGCTGAATAAGAGGCTGAAAAACTAGATCTCTCAACACTGATGATGGGCTGTTAAATGATACAGTTACTCTTGAAAACATTTTGGTTACTTCTAATTAAACTTAACATAAAACTACCATTTATCTCAGAAATTATACTTTGGGTTATTATCTTAGAGAAATGACATTATGTTCATATTAAAACCTGTGCACAAATGTTCATAGTAGCTTAATTTTTATAGTCAAAACTCAAATCAATCCAAATGCTCTTCAACAGGCAAATGGCTAAACAGACTGTGGTACATTAATACCATAAAATATTACTCAGAAGTAGAAAAAAAAACTACCGATATGAACCAACAACTTCAATGACTCTCCAGGGAATTGTGTTGGGTGAAGAAGAGGTCAATGCTAAAGATTATGAGCTACGTGACTATGTTTGTAGAGAATTTTCAAAATGACACAATTTTAGAAATGACAGACAGCCTTAGTGGTTGCCAGGAGTAGGAGGGAAATCAGCATATCTCCAGGAGGAGAGCTCAAAGGAGTCAGGAACCCCTGTGTATATTGACTGTGATGGCTGATAACACTACTTACACAGATGTAAAACAACTCAGTGCACAAACAATGAACCAGTAAATCTGGCTAATTCTGAATAAGACAGATGACCTGCATCAATGTCAATCTTCTAGCTGGGATACTATACAATACTCTTGCTAAATCAACCAACTGGAAAAACTAGCCAGAGTCCAAGTTCATTTTCTTTATTACCTCCTACATATATATGCATCTATAATTCTCTCAAAAAAGTTTCAATTATAGAAAAATAAATAATCAAGTAACTATTAATCATAAATAAGACCTAAGATTCTAGTTATCGTTGTAAATATGAATTCGATTTCCCTATTGAAAGACAGAGACATTCAAATCAGAATTTTTTAAAAATAAAGGTATATGCTATTTTGTACAAGATATTGTAGATTGAACATAAAAAATTAAAAAGGTACAATGAAAATGCTTATAAAGATTAGGAAGTATAAGAAGATTGCTATCAGAAAAATATAATCTGAGGGGAAAGAATCAAATGGAAAACTAATATTCATGTAACTAAAATTATAAGAAAAAATTAAAAGCATGCATGAATATATTCACTTCCAAATACAGTTCCAAGAAAAAGAAAATTTTAAAATTATGGAAAAAAAAAAACAAGAGAAAATAGACCAAAAAAATCATATGGGAAACAATTACAACTCTCTGAGATAGAGTGAGATCAAAAGTATAGAGTATTTGAATAACTAAAAGCATTAATGTAATTAGTATAGATAAGATAAAGATTAAAAAAATCCCTACACAACTAAGAGCTCACATTCTTGGCAAACTCCTAGAAACATCAATTTAAAAAAATTATTATCCACTAGACCTCAAAGAAAAACTTCATTACTTTTCAAATAGCTGAAATATTCTCTGTTAATAGTATGATAGAATTTGAAACAAAAGATAAGACAAAAACACTAAAGGTAGTCACTAGAAAAATCTAAAAGAACAACTCTGCCATGAAGGAAATAAGATAGAACGATCAAGTACCTGGAATCATCCATGTTGAGAGCCCAGGTATCAAAACTTACAAGTACTACAGGACTAAATTGTGAGAGAAGCCCAAAATGACACAGAGAGGTTTGTAAATAAGTGTCAGGGGAATAAGAAAAAGTAAACATTAAAGAACTAAGCATATAGCTCAAGATGCCAAAGGATTAACATATTTTTTTAAGATTAAAAAAAGGGAAGAAATTAGATATAAAAGTAAAAATATAAAATAAAAGATGTCACATACCTGCAATCCCAGTTACTCAGAAGCCTAAGGCAGGAGGATCAAAAGTGTAGGCCAGCCTGGACAATTTACCAAGACACTGTCTCAAAATTAAAAAATAAAAAGGGCTGCAGATGTAGCTCAGTGGTAGAACATTTCCAATACAAAAAAAAAAAAGTGCACTTACCAATAAAACTTTGAAAGACTAAAAGCCCAAACAAACCTTTGGCAGGCCTGAATAACAACAATGAAAAAAGTGAAAACACACAAGAAAGAAGATAAATCAAAATAGAGAAATAGCAGATTTTAGTTGTGAAAGATGAATAAGTACAATTTATAATAAATGTGTGATTTCACACAAAATAGAGAATTTCTGGTAAAGATGAACCTTGAAAAGGTAATCAAAGATCCAATCCTTTCAAATGACACAAGATCTAAGAGTGTTTTAAGAACAAGTTCTAATAAAGTTTCAAATGTCTGAAACTTCCAATGTCACCAAGTACTTCCAGAACTCACAAGGGGGAAATAAAACACTCTTTAACTCAGTCTAAGAGAATAGATTAAATCAGTGCCCCTGAATCAAAAATCACAACAGGAGAGCAAAGAGAGAAGGCAAAGAGGAAGAAAAGAGAGGTTGTTATAACAAGGACAGACAAAGATTCTAAAGGATGTCAGCGAACAAAACCCGTGAGTACATGAAAAGGGATTGTTCCAGCTCTGCAAGGGTGAGGCCAGACTAAATCTCTTAATATAGTTAATTATATAAAAGAACAAAAAAAGAGCGTAAAGATCTCTATAGTAAGTAATAAAGCTTTAAAATCAAAGTTAAAGCTTATCTATTCTTAATATAAAAATTGGCAAATTAGGTGGAAAACAAAACTTTAAGCAGATCAAGTAAATCTGCCCAGACCTTTCAGTAAACAGCAGAATCATTAAACAACAAAATCATGGAGAAATATTTTAAATATTCTCATTAAAGCTATGAATAAGGCAAAGATTTTGCTAATACCATTATTATTTAATATGATAATGTATGTTTCAGAAAATGTGGTTAAGAAAAAAGAAATTATATGGACAGAAAAATATTAGATAAGTTACTAAATTTACTAAATTAATTTAAATTTCACCCAGAATAATAAACAAGTAAGAGTAAATCAAAAAAGTACTTTCTATCATAGTGCAAGATGTTTAACTTTTATTTGAATTAAAGCAAAGTATTGTGGATGCTGAAAGAGACAGATGCATACACCAGCATATAAAACCAATAAATAGACTCAGTCACATCTAGGCACTTTTGATATACTAAAAATATCATTTCAAATCAGCCAAGAAGACCAAGGAAATATTACCCAATATAAGCTCAAAAATATATAGACAGCCAGGCACAGTGGTTCATGCCTGTAATCCCACTGGTTTGAGAGGCTGAGAGGCAGGAGGATCACGAGTTGAAAGCTAACCTCAGTAACTCAGTGAGGCCCTACCAACTCAGTGAAACCCTGTCTCTAAATACATTACAAAATAGGGCTGGGGATGTGGCTCAGTGGTTGAGTGCCATTGAGGTCAATCCCCAGTTTCCATCCCCCGCCCCAAAATATAGAGAGAGACAGAAAAATAACCACAGGGTTCTTTACTTGAATATTCAACAAAAGAAAGTTTTTATGAGGATTGCCACAGTCTGGCTGGGCACAAATAACCGGGAGGTCGAGCCATTTGTAGATTCAAGCAGGAACGAACTTTATTTTCCAAACGCCACCCAAGCGACACTCCAGGAACTCCAGGAGAACTCAACGGGAACTCTGGAGAACTCAAAAATAGCGGGCACCCGAGGCAGCAGGAACCGCCCTTTCTGGCAAAATGCCAGGCACCATCTTGACCTGGCCGTGGATCTCAACAGAGAATCATTTTCCATTATATTAAAATTGTGTGCCAGAACTTTCCAGAAAATTTCCACAATAAATTGTTACCTAGTTTGTTAAAAAGAAACAAAATAGTATTTTGTTATTATAATTTTATAAATATAGAGAGCTATAGAGATGGGTACTGCTTAGGAAAAGTCTAGAAGGAAGTGAAGGAAGAAGAAAAATGGCAGAGGTTATTTTAAGGGGATGCAGTTTTGAGTGACTTTTATTTCTGTTGTATTTTTATGTGTTTTCTAAATATTATAGTTGTAATTAGAAGATGAACTTCAGGGGCTGGGGTTGTAGCTCTGTGCCTCGCATATGGGAGGCAGTGGGTTCAATCTTCAACACCACATAAAAATAAACAGATAAAATAAAAGTATTGTGTCCATCTGCAACTAAAAATAAATATTTTAAAAAAGAAAAAAATGAACATCAGGTTGACTTTTCTGGCTGAAATGACAACTCTGTTTTCTGAAGAGGGGAGGAAAAAATATCAAACTTATCATGAGTGAAAGGATACCTCAGGGCCTTATGAAAGAACACGTAAGAATATCTCATGAAAAAAAAATGAAGGCTATATCATTTTATTCATTCAAAGTTTTGTCTCATAAGGCATACTGCCCATGGAATATCTTCAGGAAAATGTTAGGGTAAACATAAGGGAACATTACATCCTGAGTCTCTGTCCCAGACATGTACTAATCCCGGATGCATGGGTTGCTTTAGGGATTCATTAATAATATGTCTCATAGGAGTCAACAGAACAGTTATATTTCTGAAAATATGATTAACTTCACAAGAAAAACAAAGCATAAAAGCAACCAGAGGCCTTTTTGATCCTTAGTACAAAAGTGGATGTGTTATTGCTTTCCCTGGAAAATCTGTTTTAAAGCTATTATGTCTGCAAGGCTGTTGTGTCTCAACTTGTTTGGGTACAAATGGACTGACAATGAGATGCAGGGTGTCCTTCCAGGGAGCCAGCTTATATCTGCAGAAATACCAAAGAGCTGCTAGACAGAGGCTGGACTGACACCAGTAATCTGGCAATCAAAAACTATATCTGTTATGACAGTCGGTAGGTAAGTAGTTACTGCATGAATTTCTCTAAATACCAAATTTTCTTCAACTTCTAGCTTTCATTACAGAAGGAAAACCGTGATCAGAAACAGCATTAGTGGAGAATCAAAACCTGAAATTGTTATCTGAATTGTGTCCCTCCCCAGTATCTCAGAATGTGACTGACTGTATTTGGAAACAGTCTAATCGAGGTAAGATGAGGTCATAAGGGTCTAATAAGAAGAAATTGCTTGTAGATAGATAGAGACCAAAAGGCCATCCTCAAGCCAAGCGAGCTTTGGGAATCTGTGCTGGAGTGACCTTAACAATTGTGTCCATCTGCAAGCCAAAGAGAGACGCCCCAGAAGAAACGATACTTCCAACACCTTCATCTTGAACTTCTGAGCCTCTAGAACTTCCAGAAACAAATGTCTATCGTTCAAGCTACCCAGTCTATGGTATTTTGTTTAAACAGCCCAAGGGGAAAAATACTACTAGGAACACCAAATTTCTACAAAGTCTTTCTTTCCAAAGAAAAGACATAAGTACATTTTTAAAGCTCAAAATATATATCAAAGAAAAAGAGGAAACTTAATTTATTATCTCTGATCAATTATTTTGTCATATTGGTTGCTTCAATTGAAAATAAAGTAGCCAAGAAAATAAATAGGTTATACAGAGACAATCTGGAAAGTGTACTTTATACTAATAGGGAAGTGATTTTTCCCTCCTGCTCTCATAAAACATAGGTGCTGTGAGGCTTGCTGATTTCAAACCCTGGTTTTAAAAGCTACCCATGAGACACTGCACAGCAGCTCCCAGACAAAGCCACGCAAGGCCTTCCGAACCTTTGCTTGGACATGAACAAGAGGTCTCATCATACAAGAGAATGGGAAACTTTGCTTGAGTTCTCTTAACAATCAGAATGATCTTCATAGTGCACAGGTGCCCAAAACAGACAACAGGAACTGCTTCAACTAGAATTGCCAAAATTCCAGTTATTGGAAGGTTTTTCCTAACATTCAGCATAAACTACACTCATTACTCCACGTTCTACCCTCAGATTTGCACTGAAACTCTTTACCCAGTTTGTTACCAAAGAGCCCAGGGGAAAAGGCTATAGTTTCACAAATATTCAGAGCCAAATTAATAAGAAAATGGGTTTTATTCAAAGCTGGCTTTAACAGAGGAGAGACGAAAGTTTTCATTTCAAAAATTCCCTCTTCTGGAAGACTCTGGGGCTAGGAAGGGTTTTATAAGAGAAGAAGCAGCAAAGTGAGACAAAGGTGGGAGTCATGCACATGCAGATTTAGTTAGCCTGTGCCACACAGGCCCAGACAGCGGGCAATCTCCATTCCCAGCTTCCGTGCTGTCAGGTGAGGAGTTTGCAGCCCTGTCAGCTTTGACTCTCTCAGGACAAAGCTGCTCTCAGTTTTAGAGGAGCCCTACATATTAGTCTGTTTCAATTCCTCATGTCCAGTGTCCCAGCTCTGCATGCCTACAGCCTACGTACCTTCCTTCAAGTATACCCTCCTTGACCCTGTTCTGCCTAGTCCAGTGTCCGCAGAGTCAATACCATGTCTCCCTTGAAGGCCTCTAAGAAAGAAGAAGCATAAGGTGGACTTCCAGCTTGACCACAAGAGACGTTCAGCTGACCTGCTCCCCAGCAGAGCTGGGGAAACTAATTTATACTTTAAAATATTAATTACACACACATACACACACACACACACACACACACACACACACACACACACACACACACACCTGCATTTATAGCCTCTGGAAATGGTCCTAATAGCAAACAGCAAATGAAGAAACATCTATTAAAGAAAATTCTGTAACAAAGGCAAGGCTTTACATTTCTTAAGAAAAAGAAAAAAAAAGATTCCAAATAAATAAAGTAACCTTCTACTTTAAGATACTGGAAAAAGAATAGTAAATTAACTAGATTGAAGAAAATAATAAAGATTAGGAAGAAGTGAGAAAAATAGAGAATTAAAGAATGACAGAGAATACCAACAAAACCAAAAGCTTGTTCTTTGAAAAGACAAACAAAATCAATTTAATTAAAGCAGGAACATTGCTAATGAATATATATATATATATATATATATATATATATATATACACACATATATATATATATATTTTGTGTGTGTGTGTGTGGTGCTGGGGATTGAACCCAAGGCCTTGTGCATGCAAGGAAAGCACTCTACCAACTGAGCTATGTCGCCAGACTAGAAATATTTTTTAAAGGAAAGCTATAAACAATTGCATAACAATGAATTAGATATTGTAGATATAAAGGAAAGATATTTAAAAAGACACTGTGGTGATTTGGATTTTAAATGTTCCCCAAAGACTCATGTGTTAAAGGCTCATTCTCTAACTGATGGTACTATGGGGTGGTACTAGCTTTAAGAAGTGAGGCCCAGTGGAAGGAGGATATATATCACGGGGAACACAGCTTTGAAGGTGATAATGAGACATTCATCCTTACTTTTTCTCTTTTTCCTTCTGGCCACAATGAAGTAAGCAGCTTTGCTCCACACTAACCTTCGTGCTCCTCTACCTCAACAAAGCCCCCAAACAGTGGAACCAACTGACCATAGACTGAAACCTCTAAAAATGTGAGCCAAAATATTCACAAAGAAAAGATGAAGTAGAAAGGTTTTCACTGGTGAATTCTGCCAAATATTGAAGGAGCAATTAATCCTAAAATTTTACTAATTCTTCAAAAAATACAAGAGGAGAGAACATTTCCCAAATCATTTTATAAGGTCAGTATTAATCTCATGTCAAAACTAAAAAACATTTGAAAAAAAAGATCAAATCAAATTATTAACCAAGATCTTTTATGAATAGGGATACAAAGTGCTTCAACAAAATATAGATAGTCCCCAACTTACAATAGTTCAAATTAAGAATTTTTCAACTTAATAATGATATGAAAACATAAAAATTCAACCATTCTGGTTTTTTTTCTTTCAGTACAGTATTCAATAAATTACATGAGAGAAGTAACGTTTTATTTAAAAATTGATTTTTCTTTAGGTAATTGTGCTCAACTTAGGCTAATATAAGTGTTCCAAAGATATTTCAGTTAGGCTTAAATATTTAACTAGGCTAATCTATGATATTTAATAGGCTAGCTATATTAAATGCTTTTCCAACTTATATATTTTCAAACTACAATGGATTTAATCACAACATAACCTGATCATAAGTTGGGGAGCAGCTATACTAACAAATTAGAACCAGAAGCATATTAAAAAATATATATACCATGACCATGTGGAATCCCAAGTACATAAGGATGGGATAAAAGTCAATTAATTTAGTAAATAATGTTAAAATTTTAAATTGCATAAATAAATGCAAAACAAGCATTTGACCTGTCATAATAAAAACATGCAACAAACTAAGAAAAGAAGAGAACTTCCTCAACCTTATAAAAGGCAGCTCTGAAAAATCTACAGCTATCATTATACTTACTGGTGAAAGACTAGATGCTTTCTCCTATAAGATCTTGAACAAGACAGAAAGGCTGTCTGGTCTCCTTCCTTCTGTTCAACATAGTACTAGAGGTTGTAGCCAAGCCAACTAGAGAAGAAAAAAATAAATAAAAGACATTACACATTGGAAAGGAAGAGATAAAACGATCTCTATTCATTAATGGCATTAATTGATGGTATAAAAAGAAAATCCTATGGAATATACTATAACTATTAGAACTAACAAATAAGTTTGACGAGACTGCAGGATATAAGATCAGTATGCAAAATTCAACTGCATTTTTTTATATTTGCAAATGAGTAATTTGTAAGTGAAATTAAGAAAAAGCAATTCCATTCACAATAGCATCGAAAATAACAAAATACTTAGGAGGAAAACACTTAACAAAAGAAGTTCCAGATATACTCTGAAGACTACAAACCATTGTTGACATTTAAGATCTAAATTAGTGGGAAAACATGGCATGTTCATACATCAGAACACTTAACCCTGTTAGGATGACAGTAACTCTCCAATCTGACTTCTTTGTAGAAATTAACTATACAGGCACAAGGGCATATGCCTCTAGACCCAGTTACTAGGGAGACTGAGGCATGAGGATCACTTCAGCCCAGGATTTGGAGATCAGCCAGAGCAACATAGGAGAGACATCATTTCTTTAAAAAAAAAAAAAAAAGGAAGAGAAAGAAAGTGATAAGCTGATTTCAAATTCATATGCAACTTAATGAACCTGAAATACCCAAATAATTCTGAAAAAAAAAAATAGAAGGAATCATACTTCCTGATCAAAACTTTCTACAAGAGAATGTTAATCAATACATTGTGGCACCAGCATAATGACAGACTTACAGACCAAAGGAATAGAACTAAGAGATCAGAAATAAATGCTATAGCCAACTGATACTAATAATAGTGCTAAGAGGATACACTGAGAAAAGAAATGACCTTTTAACAAATGGTGCTGGGACAACTGGACACACACACAAAAAAAATGAATTTGAGTTCTTACTTCACATCATATGCAAAAATTAACACAAAATGAATCAAAGAACTAAATATAAGAGCTAAAACTCAGTAAAAACACAGGGATACTTGGGTATGGTGGCTCATTCTATGATCCCAGCAGCTAGGGAGGCTGAGGCAGGAGAATTGCAAGTTCAAAGCCAGCCTCAGCAAAAGTGAGGCACTAAGCAACTCAGTGAGACCCTGACTCTAAACAAAATACAAAATAGGGCTGGAGATGTGGCTCAGCGGTCAATTCCCGGTAAATCTTCATGATCTCAGATTTGGAAATGGTATGTTAGATATGACATTTAAAGTACGAGCAACAAAAGAAAGTAAATAAACTAGACTTCAACAAAATTTAAAAGTTGTATGCTTCAAAGGGCAACACCATAAAGTGCAAACATAAAGATCAAAAAAAATTAAGTGATGGGCAAAGGATCTGAACAGAAATTTTTTTCAAGGAAGATATACAAATGGCCAATAAGCACATGAAAAGATGTTCACACCATCATTCATTGAGAAAATATATATGAAATTTACAACAATAACACTTCATGTGCAATAGGCCAGCTGAACCAAAATGTCATACAATAACAAGTGCTTGCAAAGATGTCAAGAAATGGGTACCTTTATACACTGATTGTGGGAATATGAAATGATGAAGATACTTCAGGAAACTGACAGTTCCTAAATAATAGATTTAGTATATTACCCCAAAATTTCACTCTTCAGTATGTAGCCAAGAGAAATGAAAACATAGGTGAAGTCAGAATTAGACAGGCAGATAGGCAAAGGTCAGATCTAGAGAATGAAGGGATTGAAATGTTAATTCCTTCAGAGCCCTTCCTCCATTCTTATCAAGATAGCCAGTTCCTGCTCCAATCTGTTGCTAAGATAACCTGTCCCAGGGATTGTCCTTCCCTACAGGGAGTTGTTAATTAAGCCCCCTTCCTGCCCAGATCACCCCTCCCCAGCCCCTCCAACCCATCTGCTTCTCACCTTTTGGCTCTCCTACCAGCATCTCCTAGACCTAGTCAAGTATGCAGGAAGGAGAGGGATAAGAGGGAGAGAGCAGGAGAACAAAGGGAGCCTAGGACATATAAGAAAGGCAGAACACTCTCACTTCTTGGGAACACTCTCACTTATTTTCTCAGTGAATGATGGTGTGAACATCTTTTCATGTGCTTATTGGCCATTTGTATATCTTCCTTGAAAAAAAATTCTGTTCAGATTCTTTGCCCATCACTTAATTTTTTTTTTTTTTAGCTTTAAGTTTTCCTTTTTAAAATAAAACCTGCTTTATATGCCTTGGCATGCTTCTCTAATGTTATACTTCAACATGTGGGGAAGCAGAACTTGTCTCTGATAATCAGGGGTATCATAGGTACACATGAAAGCATACACATAAATATGTAGAGCAGTACTGTTCATTCACGGGAGCCAGGGAACATCCCCTATGAATAATTTAGTTATGGGTAGTTAGAGGTAGATGGGGGAATAAAGGATAACTAAAGGTGTTAGGTAGGTTAGCCAGCCATGAGCAGGTGGGTGGGGGAAAGACAATAAAGGGCACCTTTGTTAACTTAGAGGGAGGAAATCAGACATGCATCAGAAAGTCCATAGGTCACAGGACTGGGATAATGGATTTTATCAACACAGGTAAGAACAAAACCACTCTCAAACTGGCCCAGGAGGAAGGACTTTTAAGCCACAACACTCTGCTCCAGAGATATTCAAAGTCAAATTAGTAGGAAAGTGAATTTCATTCAAAGGCAACTTTGGAAGAAGATAGGGAAAAAATGCATTGTTTCAGAAGTTCCATCTCTAGAAATTCTGGGAGGAAGAAAGGAAGAGCCAACGAATGCATTGGAGGAAATTGAAAAAAAAAAAAAATCACAGGTTTCCACAAGTTTTATTTCCAGGAATTTCACAGGTTTTAACTCCTTCTGAGTCCCAGGAATCTTCATGTCAACGGGAGCAGGACTTCCTGGGGCCAGCATCTACATCTTCCAGTTTCAGAGTAAAAGGACTTCCAAACTCGGTCTTTAAAAACCTCTACTTTATAAGGCCACTTGTGTGTCTTGAAGTCTGTATTTTCTTTCTAATAAACCTCTGCTTGTTACTCTGTGTGACTTGTTTGAAATTCTTCCTGCAAGATTGCAAAGAACTTGTGGGGGACCTCTCCGTCCAGTCTCTCCAGACCTGCAGGCCACCTCTACAAGAGTACAGAGGTTTCTTTTGAGACGATGAAAATATTTTTAAGTGGACTATGATGATAGTGGTACATACCTGTGAATATATTTTAAAGAAAAGTGGATTGTATATTTTAGGTGTGCAACTCATATGGTATATAACTTATATCTCAATAAAGCTATTTAAAAAAAAAACAGAAAATATCCCAATATCATAGAAGAACATTCTTAGTCTCAACCCCTCCCAAATGTTCCTAGATTAAATAACATGTTGAGCAGTAACCTCAGTGTAACCACACAATAGATGTTCCCCAAGCATTTGACTAGACTAGTAAAGTTTCATTGAATTTCTACTAGATTTGCAGCATCACATGCCCACCATAGTCTATTCTAGGAGTGCAGCTTTTGACTGGTCTGCAGTGACAGACATAATGTACAGGTCTGGTCTCTGTCCTTAGCTCTGTCATCAATCATACTAGATCCCTGGGCTTCAGTTTCCTCATCTGTGCATCTGGCACTAGCCCTACTTTGACAAGATTCCTAGTTCTTTGTGAGGATCAAATGAGATAATGAAAAGCACTTTGAGGAGATGAAAGCATTATAAAAACAGAGGATAATATTCCTTAACATTGCCCTCAAAAATTGCTTTAGCAACTAGCCCCCTGGGGAGAGCAGACTAAGTACAAAGCAAAAACAAAACTCTTCCTAGTGTTTTCATCCACATTCCAGAGGTGTTTTGCCTTAATTAAGCTTTGAAGCTGATAAACTAAAACATCATTTAAATATTTCTGTCAGTGTTTTAAAGTGAAAAATGAAGTCATAACCTTTATCAGAGTACTGAATGTTTTCCAAGTAACATATCTCATGGATACAGGACAGAAAAGTAGTTTCAAATATCAAGCTCTATCTTTCTTTCCCAACATAATACTAATTTAAGGTAGGAGGGGAAGCTTTTAAATTTAAAAATAATTTTGGCCCCACTTTGAGCATACTTATCATTTTTAAAGCATTTTCTCTGCTGGCAGTGGATTTTAAGTTGCAACGCCTTAAGCAGAGAAAACAAGTCCAAAAAGAAAAGGCGAAAAACCAAAGGAAACAAGTTTGTTGCAGTCAGTCATAAGTAATCATTTTACAAGGGGAATGAAAAAGAGGTCTCACAGTCTGCCTTCAGCGTCCCTCCCCTGAAGGACCTGGCCATTCATGCTGTTCCATAAATTCGTAGCACAAGAGGGAGCCAAGTTCTCTGATTATGATTGTCAGTATTAAAAATAATTATTAAAATTTTCCAAGTCATTTCACATATATTATCCCTTTTGATCATACTAACATGAGAGAGGCAGTTTTTTCCCCATTCACAAATAATAGAAACTTTACAAGAGCCCAGGCCAGCTGTAGGAACCTGGGGTCCCAACAGAATTCCATTGCTCTCCTGTATCAGGAAAAAGAGAAAAACAATATAAAAAACAAACTAGATAAAAATTAATTTAATTGCAGTTTTATCAAAACTGGGAAGTTTTGACAGTTATTTGCCTGCCTCCAATCCACATGAGTGTTAAAATATTTTCTTTGATATAAGGAGGCTAACTCATAGTGGGGTAGGGAGGGGGAGCATGGGAGGATTAGATGAATTCTAGATAGGGAAGAGGAGTAGAGGGGGAAGGGAGGGGGCAGGGGATTAGCAAGGATGGTGGAATGTGATGGACATCATTATCCAAAGTACATGGATGAAGACACGAATTGGGTGTCAACCTACTTCATATACAAACAGAGATATGAAAAATTGTGGTATATATGTGTAATAAGAATTGTAATGCAAAAAAAGTACATGTATAAAGACATGAATTGGTGTGAACATACTTTATATACAAAGATATGAAAAATTGTGCTCTATATGTGTAATAAGAATGGTAATGCATCCCACTGTCATGTATTTAAAAAAATAAAATCAATTTTAAAAAAAGAAATGTATACATATAGATTGAGTCAGACTTGTGGACCTGCAGGTGAGCCCACCGCATATGTTGTAATTCTGATTTTTTGCATCCTCCTGGCACCAGGGCTTTGGAGAATAGTTTCGGCTTTCATTCTTTGCATGAGATGATGACCTGCAGAAAGCTGGCATAGATCAAGTAGTTTAAAGAATATGTGAATAGGATGATGGTTAAAACTGAGAGGAAAAAACAATTTGAGGCTTCTTTGAAAACTCCTCATTTTAAAGGGGCTCCATTATAGAATCAGAAGTAATGACACCAAAGTTTTGAGATAAAACTCAATTCCTGGCTGTTGCTGGTGGGTGGGGTCTGCCTAAGGTTCAGGCCTCTGTAGCTGAGAAGTGATGCAGCTCTTAACGGTGGGCTATGCCCTCCAGCGTGCAGCAGACCCCAGCAGCTCACCATCAATTTCTTCTTCTTTTACGGCTCTTACCTCTTGAATTTGAAGAGTGAAATCCACACATCACGATGAGTGAGTGTAAGGTTAGATTTATTAAAGAATAAAAACAGGAACAGACCTCTAACAGTGCAAGAGGGAACATGTTTTCTCCATCCCAAGTGTGCTAGTCTAAGGGCTTATATACCACTTGGGTCACTGCTGTTGGTCCAAAATTATGCTAATTAGGTTTGAAAAAGTACCAATGCTATTGATCCAAACTTATATTTATTAGGGTCTAGAAAAGTAATAATGCTATTGGTTATCCCTGAATCCCATTCAGGTTTGCCTTACTTCATTTGGGGAAGCAGATGGTCAAAATCATTGTGCATGCTCAGTGGGGTGTTTCTCTGAAGCTGCAGCTGCATGGAGTGTCTTTCTGCAATGGGTATCTCCACTCTGTGAGGCCTGGCTGCTGCAGGGTAACATGTAACCGGCTATTTGATCCCCCTCCACACTGCCTCCCCTGCCCCCTGTTCCTGCCTTAGGCCTGCCCCGCCTCAGGCCTGCACTGTCATGGCAGGCTCCACATGGCAGCCCATGCTGGCTGCCTGTATTTCAATCCTCTCAGGCTGCCACTCTGCTGCTTTACAGCTTCCCTGCTGCTCCTCCACTGCTCTTCTGCAGGGACCAGTGGGCTGGCTGCACCACTCGGTAACTGGGGACCCATGTCAGCAATACCAACATTCCAAATTTCCACCCCTGTCTACTCGCCTACGCCCTGAAATGAGGGCTTCTAATCACATCCCGCATGGAGAGACTTGACCACCTGCCTGCCTTCTGCCAGCCTGAGGCCACATCCCCCAGCCAACCCAGCCCCACTTATGAGACAGACTGGGACCACAAGGACAAAAAGGCCCGTAAGATCTTGGGCCTTAATTCACACTCTGTCACTAGAGGTCTCTTGCTACTTCCTACTCCTTTCATATATGGACTGTGCCTTTTGTCACCCTCCTATTTCTTAATGAAATTGGTCACAGTTATCAGGTGTAGGATGACCCAAGACATCTCCTAAGATCTTCCCCTCCTCAGCTACACACTTAAAGCAGCCCTCTTCCTTTGTTGGGGATGGGGTCAACCTAAATTTTCTCTCCCTCAGTGCTGCCTTCCCTCTCCTGAAGATGAAACCCCTGAATGAAAGCTTTGTCTGTGTGTTCAGACCCTTTGGCCTGATTTCATTTCTGTTTTCAGTGGGTAAAAGTTCCCATCTCCTATATCACTTTGAGTTCTTCTCTGAAGAAAGTCAGAGCTGTCAAAAGAATTTTCTAATCAACACCTGACCACTTATCTACCCTCTACCTTTCTTAGAGTATTTATTGTAAATTCTTAGAGTAGAAAATCTTTCCCCTCATCCTTTGAGAGAGATACTAGATATGTCTCCTATAATTTGGGTGTGTCTCTCTCAAGGACCCCAGAGCCATTCCTTTGAAATATAATCATAAGGAAAGATATGGCCTCTGCCTCCCAGTCTCCATAGTAGGGTAGAATCCTGACTTTAGCTAGCTCACGAGACACAATCTCATTTACACTGATTAAATCTCTTACCCTCTTTGACAATTTTTTACTACCCTGACTACTGAGCCCCTGCTTACTCCCCCACCCCCCTCCATCATTCTCCCTTTAAAATGTCCAATCACTTCTGCAAAAATCAGAATGGCACTCAGTTCTTTCCCTACTGTCAATTATTACAGAATAAAATCTGTTTTCACCACTTCTAACTAATGTTTGGCTTGATCTATCTTTGACAAAATACACACACACACACACACACACACATACATACACACACACACACACACATACATACACACACACACACACACACCCACACACACACACACACACACACACAAACACACACACGAGACACCCAAAGGTAAATGTGGTCAAATCCTGGCAGCTTTCCTCTTCGTGTGTCTTGGACCAAAGTCACTACTTCTGGTCTTTCTTGGTTTATCTCTACCCATCTGCTTTCAGAGATTTTCACCAGTGGGAAAACCTCCTTTGCATATCTATCTCACCTCCATCTCTCAGGCAATCAATTCAGCATCTTCCTCCTATAGTATAAGTTGTATCACTGTCTTCCTCTCTTCAAAAACATCTACAGTGTTGACAAGCTAATTAGCATTCAGTACACCACACTGGCTGATCTAAGCCTCAAATTCATTTGGATCCTAAGTTAGCATGCTAAGGAATACAGAGGTAGGAAGAAACAAGTCTCTCACAATTTCTGCACAGGTACCCAGTTGAAAATAGCTTCAAAGAATGATAGTCTAGAGTGGTCAAAAACATACAGTGTGACCATTCACAGAAAACCCCAGCCTTATCCCAGCCATTGCCTGAAAATGTGACATGGTAACACAGCCGGCATCTCCTGAAACAACACAGAATCTCAGCCAATCCTGCCTCCCAAAGCCTGGAGTTTCTCATTCTTTATCCTAATCTACTCTTATGGCTTGTACAAAACAAAAGAGATGATACCAACAACCAGCATTTGTTGAGTATACGCTCTACTCCAAGCATCTCATTAAATGTTTACCTACATAATCTCATTTAATCTTTATAACCATGAGGTAGGTACTGTCATTACCCTCATTTAACACATGAAGCAACTGAGGCTTAAAATGAATCTGTATCTTCTCCTAAAATACATGCACCATAGTTGGGATGTGAGTCCAGGTCCTTGTGCCCCAAAACTTAGTCCTGAAGGAGTCATGTTGATAAGCAGACAAATATCTTTAAACAGTCTTGAAGTTCTTAAGTCATTTCTCATAAAATAAGGACAATTATTTTTTTGTTAACCTAAGCATCATCCTCTGAACTTGAGCTAGTGAATCTAGAATAAGTAAAAATAGCCCTTCAAGGAAGGTCTGAGCTGGTCAGTATGGAATGAGGCTGAAACTCTGTCATTTGTTGAATATCAGTTTCCATTAGGATTTATTCTTCTTCATTCATTTACACACACACACACACACACACACACACTTTTCTGCCACTCCTCTCAATTCATCAGGATAAATTTCAAATAGATAAAAGAGTTAAATATTTTCTCCAAAGAATCAAACAGTGAAAAACTAGAAGAAAACAAAATGACATGTTTCTTAAAGCTCTGAAAAAAGATCATTTTAAACCTAGCATTAACAAAAGTCTTGTTTCTTGTGTTAACAAAGAAAAATATTACAAGATTTGACTGTCACCAAACATCCTAAACAAAACAATCTGTTTTCACTAACCAGCACTATGTTTCAAATAAAATACCCACCCTTCCCCATAATAGGATAAAATGGAACTGAGAAAAAATGGTTTCACCCACAAAGGGTACCATGTTAACTCACCCCTGAACACAATCCCACTGTGAGACATTACCCTAGTAGAACTCCCGCCCACTCGTACCATCTTGGTCCAGCCTGCTTCTGACCAAGGCAAGAACTTACCCACATTGTACCCCTCTTAGAAAAGTCATGAATAATCCTACTTATTACCTAAAATCCTCCCTTTTCTCCCCTTACCTGTAACTTTAAATAATTCTCAGACTTTACTCAGGTTGAGAAGCTGAATTGTGAGCATATCTTCCTCCTACTCTCCTAGTCTTGGCCAAGAATAAAAACCTGTGGCTCCGAGAGGGGAAAAGGACCCAATCAGGGTCCAAATTGACAATATGACCAAAAAAAAAAAGTTTTAAAACTTCTGTACATAAAAATTATCTAAAATATAAACACAAATAGCAAACTGAAATAATATTTGCAGTAAAAATTACCTAGATAAATGCCTATGTTAAACAAAGAAAAATATGCCAGGAAAATAAGATCAATAGGAATCAGCCAAATATTTCACCCCCCAAAAAAGAAAATACAACCTGTAAACAACTATGTTAGGGAAAAGTTCAAACTTAGAGAAACAAAGAGGCTCTGACCCTGCGCAGGGCTCTGGCCCTCAGTGTTGGAGCAGGACCCAAAGCCTGGAGTTCCAGTTCACCCAACACTCAGTGAGCGCCTTAACGGAATCACCTATCAACACATCTGCAGACTACCAAGACTTCACTCCACTCCCAAGCAGGTCACTTAGCTGCTACCTATCCACAGCACAATGCCATTGCCTGGCTCCCCCAACCTCACCAGACACCCCATGCTGAAAGCAGACCGCCTCCATCTTGGCTCAACATTCTCGCCATATTAGGTGGGGGCATTTTCCAGATCAGATCTCCAGGGGCCAGTGGATTTTCGCAGAAATCACCAGCTCTGCGAACACCCATGCAGAAATCAGAGCCTCTGGGTTCAAGTAAGTCTCCAGACTCCGGACCCAGAGCCCGTAGTTCTAGCTCATGTATGGCTCACAAGCAGCTTAGGATAAACACCTCCCAGCACCTCTGCAGAACTCCAGACTGTGCGCTGCTCCCATGCAGGTCACTCGGCTGCAACCTATCCACAGCACAAGGCCACCACCCAGCTCCCCCCACATTACCAGACACCGAGGCGCTGGAAGCAGACCGACTCCATCTTGGAAAACATACCTCGCCATTTTGTGGTGGGCATGGCTATCAGATCAGATCACCATTTGAGCAGTTACCTGATTCCCAATCACTCCCCCCTCCCCAAGGGCGTTAACTCAGCTCAGTGGACACCCAACACAAGAACAACTCTCAGCTGGACAGGAGTGCAGTGCGAACAGGGTGCTGCCCACCTGGTGTGAGCCTGGGGGTGAGAGGGACCTGATAAATAAGAGAGGGGAGGGAACTAAAGTCTGGAGCGTAACAGAGAGATCAGGTTTTGGGAAATATCCAGGCAAGAGAGGGAGACGATATTGGGGGTCCAAGTCAGACGAGTGGTCACAAAAAAAAACCCATGAGGTGCTATTTCCCTGCTGGAACTGATGGGTGGCACTCCCCACATTCAGATGCTCTACACCAGGTACAGTCTTCACACCCTGGTTGCCTACATCATCCTAAGGGCAGAAACACCTACTCGATGAGACAACCCCCCACACACACTGGATAAGAAGAGAAAGAAATAGATCTCTAAGAGTATTTTATTTTCTCTTCTTCTTTCTCTTCTACCCTCTATCCTCTGGCCCTCACATCCCCAACATATGTAAAACCAAGAACTTTGAGGACTGAGTCACCTGAATAATATAATATAGAGGAATTGCATAAGCTCTTTTTTTCTCTGTTTTTTCCTTTTCTTCTTCTTTTTTTTCTCTTTTTCTTCTCTCTTTTTTCCTCCTTTCTTTCCCATTTTTAATTTCTCTTTCTTCTTCCTTCACCCTCCAAATTACACTATTTTAACATCCTGTATTTTTCTAAAAACATATGTGTGTTTATGCTATGTACTCTACTGTCTTCCAGTGTAATTGTCTACCCCAAATTACCTCTTATCTATTCTCCTGCTACTAACCCTCTTCAGTAGATTTCTCCTTCACATTTCCTAAGATATGTTAACTACATACCTCACATCTATTCGCCTCAACATATCATTCTATGCCTAACTGTAAACCTTTTTATGAAACTACTGATTGTAATTTAAATAATAATTGAATCAAACATTTCTGGACATTGAGATGAAACTGTAAATGTCTTAATAACAATAATTTGTTCATAGGTGATGTATTGTTGACATTGTATACAATTTGTTCATAGGTAATGTATCTGTTAACATTGTCCTTCCCCACAAAGGAGAGATCTTGGAACCCTACAAGAGCACTACAAATCTATAAGGTAAAAACAATAACACACCAGATCCACAGAGTTGGAAAGGAAGACACATGAGCAACATGAAAAGACAAGGGAAGAAAGTACCAAAAACAAATCTAGACAACACATCATTAGAAGAATTGACAGCTAGAGCAGAAAGAATGACAGAGAAAGATTTCAGGATATACATGGTTAAAATGTTTTGGGATCTCAAAGAAGACATCAAAGAACAAATACAGGCAGTGAAAGATCACTGCGACAATGAGCTACATAACTCAACATAACTCAATGAGCTCTCAACACTGGATAGAAGCAAAAGATCACCTCAACAGGTAGATAAAGATTATAAAAAAAATAGAAAACTTTGAAATGAAAGAAATAATAAACCAAATTTAAAAATCAAATGAAAACATCACCAACAGAGTAGACATTTTAGAAGATAGGACATCAGACAATTAAGATCAAATAAATCATCTTGAAAAGAACATAGACCACACAGCAAAAATGATAAGAAACCATGAGCAAAACATTCAGGAAATATGGGATAGAATAAAAAGACCAAATGTAAGAGTTATTGGGTTAGAGGAAGGCATAGAGGTCCAAACCAAAGGAATGAGCAATCTATTCAATGAAATAATATCAGAAAACTTTCCAGACATGAAGAATGAAATGGAAATCCAAATCCAAGAAGCCTACAGGACATGGAATGTGCAAAATCACAATAGATCCACACCAACACAAATTATAATGAAAATGCCCAACATAGGGAATAAGGAGAGAATTTTAAAAGCCACAAGAGAAAGGAATCAGATTACATATAGGGGTAAACCAGTTAGTATAACAGCAGATTTTTCAACACAGACTGTGAAAACTAGAAGATCCTGGAACAACATATATCAAGCTCTGAAAGATAATGGATGCCAAGCAAGAATCTTGTATCCAGCAAAATTAAGCTTCAGATTTGAAGATGAAATATAAACCTTCCACGATAAGCAAAAGTTAAAAGAATCTATAGCTAGAAAACTGGCACTACAAAACATCCTTGGCATAATACTTCATGAAGAGGAAATGAAAAACAACAATGAAAATCACCAGAGGAGGTAGTACACTAAAGGAAAAAGTAATCAAAGAGAAAAACCAATTCAAGTAAAATTACAAAAATAAACAAATATGGCTGGAAATACAAACCATGTCTCAATAGTAGCCCTAAATGTTAATGGCTTAAACTCACTAATCAAAAGACATAGGCTAGTAGATTGGATTAAAAAAGACCCAACAATATGCTTCCTACAGGAGATTAATCTGATAGGAAAATACATACACAGACTGAAGGTGAAAGGTTGGGAAAAATCATACCACTCACATGAACTGCAGAAGCATCAGAGGTTTCCATTCTCATATCAAATAGACTTCAAGCCATGGTGAATCAAGAGGGAAAAAGATGGACATTACATACTGCTCAAAGGAACCATACACCAACAAGACATAACAATCATAAATATATGTGCCCCAAACAATGGTGCAGCTATGTTCATCAAACAAAATCTTCTCCAGTTCAAGAGTCAAATTGACCACAACACAATAATCTTGGGTGACTTTAACACACCTCTCTCAACACTGGATAGATATTCCAAACAATATCTATAGATACTATAGAACTCAATAATACAATCAATAACTTAGACTTAACTGGTGTATATAGAATATTTCAACGTGCATCAAGCGGATACACTTTCTTCTCAGCAGCACATGGATCCTTCTCTAAAAGAGACCATATACTATGCCACAAAGCAACTCTTAGCAAATACAAAAAAGTAGAGATACTACTATTCATTTTATCATATCATAATGGAATGAAATTGGAAATCAATGACAAAATAAAACCTAAAAATTTCTCCAACACGTGGAGACTAAACAATATGCTACTGAATGAACAATGGGTCACAGAAGACACCAAGGAGGAGATTTAAAAATTTCTAGAGGTAAATGAGAACTTAAACACAACATATTGAAATCTATGGGACACTATGAAAGCAGTACTAAGAGGAAAATTCATTGCATGGAGTTCATTACTTAAAAGAAGAAAAATTCAACAAATAAATGACCTCACACTATATCTCAAAGCCCTAGAAAAAGAAGAACCAACCAGCAGAAAAGCAGTAGAAGGCAAGAGATAATTAAAATTATAGCTGAAATGAATGAAATTGAAACAACTGAAAAATTGACAAAACTAAAAGTTGGTTCTTTGAAAAAATAAATAAAATTGACAGACCCTTAGTCATGCTAATGAAGAGAAGGAGACAGAACTCAAATTACCAGCATACATGATGAAAAAGGTAATATCACAACAGACACTACAGAAATGCAGAGGATAATTAGAAATTATTTTGAAATCTGATCAAGTGGGATTCATCCCTGGGATGCAAGCTTGGTTCAACATACAGAAATCAATAAATGTAATTCATCACATCAATAGATATAAATATAAGAATCATATGATGAACTCAATAGACATAGGAAAAGCATTTGACAAAATACAGCATCCCTTAATGTTCAAAACACTAGAAAAACTAGGAATAACAGGAACATATTTCAACATCGTAAAGGCTATCTATGCTAAGCCTCAGACCAACATCATTAGAAACAGAGAAAAATTGAAGGCATTTCATCTAAAATCTGGAACAAGAAAGGGATGCCCTTTTTCATCACTTCTCTTCAACATAGATCTTGAAACATTGGCCAGAGCAATTAGACTGATGAAAGAAATCCAAAGGGTATGTATAGGAAAAGAAGAACTTAAATTATCATTGTTTGCTGGCGGTATGATTCTATACCGAGAAGACCCAAAAAACTCCACCAGAAAACTTACATAACTAGTAAATGAATTCAGCAAAGTAGCAGGATATAAAATCAACACCCATAAATCAAAGGCATTTCTGTATATCAGTGACAAGCCTCTGAGAAGGAAATGAGGAAAACTACCCCATTCACATTAATCTCAAATAATAATAATAATAATAATAATCATCATCATCATCATCATAATAATAAGATACTTGGGAATCAACTTAACAAAAGAAGTGAAAGACCTATACAATGAAAACTACAGAACCCTAAAGAGAGAAATCAACAAAGACCTTAGAAGATGGAAAGATCTACTTAGCTCTTGGATAGGCAGAATTAATATTATCAAAATGACCATACTACCAAAAGTACTAGAGATTTAATACAATTCCGATCAAAATCCCAATGGTATTTCTCATAGAAATAGAAAAAGTAATCATGAAATTCATCTGGAAAAATAAGAGACCTAGAATAGCTAAAATAATCCTTATCAGGAAGAGTGAATTAGGTGGCATCACTATACCAGACCTTAAACTATACTACAGAGCAATAGTAACAAAAACCACATGGTATTAACACCAAAACAGACTGGTAGACCAATAGTACAGAATAGAGAACACAGAAACTAACCCAAAAAATTACAATTATCTTATATTAGACAAAGGTGCCAAAAACATGAAATGGAGAAAATATAGCATCTTCAACAAATGGTGCTTGGAAAACTGGAAATCCATATGCAACAAAATGAAATTAAACCCTTATCTCTCACCATGCACAAAACTTATCTAATAATAGATCAAGGACCTAAGGAATTGAACTAAAGACTCTGTGTCTAATAGAAGAAAAAGTAGGCCCTAGTCTTCATCATGTGGGATTAGGCCCCAACTTCCTTAATAGGACTCCTATAGCGTAAGACTTAAAACCAAGAATAAATAAATGGGATGGCATCAAACTAAAAAGTTTTTTCTCAGCAGAAGAAACAATCTGTGAGGTGAACAGAGCCTACATCCTGAGAGCAAATCCTTACCCTTCACACTGTAGAGCACTAATCTTTAGGGTGTATAATCTCTAGGGTGTATAAAGAACTCAAAAAGCTAAGCACCAAAAAAACAAATAACCCAATCAACAAATAGGCCAAGGACCTGAACAGACACTTCTCAGAAGAGGATATACAATCAATCAACAAATATATGAAAAAATGTTCATCATCTCTAACAATTAGAGAAATGCAAATCAAAACTACTCAAAGATATCATTTTATATATATATACTCCAGTCAGAATGGCAGCTATTATGAAGACAAACAACAAGTGTTGGCGAGCATGTGGGGAAAAAGGTACATTCATACATTGCTGGTG
Organism: Ictidomys tridecemlineatus; assembly: GCF_052094955.1. NCBI lineage: Eukaryota > Metazoa > Chordata > Mammalia > Rodentia > Sciuridae > Ictidomys > Ictidomys tridecemlineatus. Next base: position 42,159,481 of record NC_135477.1, read on the forward strand.
GGACTGCAAGTTGGTGCAGCCAATATGGAAAGCAGTATGGAGATTCCTTGGAAATCTGGGAATGGAACCACCATTGGATCCAGCTATCCCTCTCCTCGAACTATACCCAAAGGACTTAAAAACAGCATGCTACAGGGACACAGCCACATTGCCACAGTCTGGCTGGGCACAAATCACCAAGCCACCACAAAGCACTTGTATGTTCAAACAGGAAACTTTATTGCCTGAACTCCAACAGCACTCCACGCACACTCCCCGGGAACTCTCCCAAATGCCACCCACGCGGCTCCTCTCTAGCACCCCACACACCAACCAGAACTCCCCACGGGAACTTCACCAACCAACTTGAACTTTCCAGGAACCCCAGGAGAGCTCCAAAGTAGCGGGTGCCCGAGGCAGCAGGGGGCTGCCCTATTGACACAACTTAACTTAATTATCATCATCTGAATGGCTTGCCTCTCAACCATTACTTCTGGCAAAATTCCAGGGGCCATTCCGTCGACTGGCTGTGGCTCTCAACACCACATCAATGTTTATAGCAGCACAATTCACAATAGCTAAACTATGGAGCCAACCTAGATGCCCTTCAGTGGATGAATGAATTAAAAAATATGGCATATATGCACAATAGAATATTACTCAGCAATAAAAGAGAATAAAATCACGGCATTTGCTGATAAATGGATGGCATTGGAGAAGATAATGCTAAGTGAAGTTAGTCAATCCCCAAAAAACAAATGCCAAATGTTTTCTTTGATATAAGGAGGCTGACTCATAATGGGGTGGGGAGGGGAAACATGGGACAAATAGATGAATTCTAGATTGGGAAGAGGGGAGGGAGGAAAAGGGAGAGGCAGAGGATTAGCAAGGATAGTAGAATGTGATGAACATCATTATCCAAAGTACATGTATGAAAACACGAATTGAGTGTCAACCTAATTTACATACAAACAGAGATATGAAAATTTGTGGTATATATGTGTAATAAGAATTGTAATGCAAAAAAAACAAGTACATGTATAAAGACATGAATTGGCGTGAACATACTTTATACAAAGATATGAAAAATTGTGCTCTATATGTGTAATAAGAATTGTAATGCATTCTGCTCTAGTGTATTTAAACAAATAAAATTAATAAAAAGAAACAAAGAAATGTAAGTAACAAATTACCTACATTTCACTTAATAATTGCAAAACACTGATAAAAGATGTCCAAGGATTTTAGAAGATGTGGCAAAATCAACATACTCCTACTTTTACTAGGGACAATATAAATTGAGAGGCCTCCAGAAAGAAATTTGGCAATAAATTTCACAGCTTCTTTTTAAGTCTTACAGGTAAGCCATTTCCCACATCTATAAGATAACAAAATATAATTAAAAAATACTAAAAGTTATAACTATAGTAGTCCAAATTGGAAAATCCAAAGATGACAGTAATAGAAGCATGTCTACATAGTATGTGCTACATGTCATGTCTATATCACAAGTTAATGTTTATGAAGTAAAATATCAAGTGTATACTACCTAATTTTAACATATGTATAACATGTTATCAAAAAGCAACATAAATATGCATATACTCTGATTATAACTACTCACAGACATTCATCCAAGAATAGCTGTAGCTTGAGAAGCATAATAAGCATTCTAATACATGAGTCACCTTTGGAGTTTATAGGCGACTGATCTTTTTTTTCCCAACATACAAATTCATATATGTATATGTATATGTATATATATATATATATATATATAAAATATATATATGCACTATTTTATAATAGTTATCAGTATTTCTCTCAATTTTTGATACATCATGCACATTTTATTTCAAGATGTATTTATGTTAAAATTATAAAAGTTTTGTAAAAAAAAGATGAAAACAAAAAGTAAACACACCTTGAAATCTTACATCTAGGGACTCAAACTACCAATTTCTTTCAATTATAGTAGTAACATTAAAAAATAATTGAGCTTTTTATATCATTTACTCTGTGTCAGGCACTCTTCTTAGTTCTTGTTATATGGTTAACACATTAATTCTACCCAAAGACCTTAACAAGAAGTAGAATATTCTTCTCATTTTACATAGAAAACTAATGTATGAATGGGTAATTTGTTGAAGGTTACAAAGATAGATTATAGTGGAGCTAAAATTCAATATGCAATATTTCTACATATATTTATGGAATCACTCTAAACATTTTTTTTCTGGAATTAAGGATTTAACCCAGAAGTAAACTTCCCAGTTCTTTTCATCTTGTTATTTTGAGACAGGGTCTTGCTAAATTGCCCTGGCTGGACTCAAATTTGAGATTCTCCTGCCCTAGCCTCCCAAATCTCTGGGATTACACCTTGCTCTAAACATGATTTTATCTGATTTTTTAAATTTGAATAATATATTTGTATCATTTTCATATCACCATTTATTCCACATCCTGTGTAGTAATAGCATAGTAGAAATTAATGACCAATGACTCATTTGTCCAAACCATTCCTTTGGACCATTTACAATTTCCCACTTTCCTACTAGTATATAAATACTTGTAAGTGTTTGTATCTTTAAATTTTTCACATAGTCATCAGTTTCTCAGAATAAAATTATAAAAGAAAGATATACGTAAATAAAAGAGAAATTCTAAAAAATATTTAAGTAACCCATAGAAGGCCAGGAAAGGCCAGAAAACAGAGAATGACAAACAATAGTGTAAGCAAATAAAAACAAAAATAAAATGGCAGATATAGCCCTAGTAAATCAGTAATTATATTAAATTAAGTAGTACATTTGTAAGGGTCCGGCGAAGCCTCGGAGGAAGAGACCACAAGAGACTGGCTTCATGCAATAAGCAGGAGGGAGTTTATTGAGGATCCAATTCAGCATGCCGAGGCTCAAGGCTCACTCAGGAAAGGAGAGCGGCCCAGAGCCCAGAGCAGAGGTCAAGCAAAGCTTAAGTACACTTTTTGAGGAGGGCGGGGGGCTTTGCATACATCAGAACAAATCATCATGAGGCACGGGAAAATTGAACAACAACTCTGAGACATGATTAGCACATTCATTGGCGGGAACAGGCTGGGCAGGGGTGATTGGTCACTTCTAAGCGGGGTACACATTCAAACTGATTGGTTTTAGGGCCTAAAGGACTACGTGACAAACTACATAGAGTCCCAGGTTATTAGACAACCAGGGAGTCAGTGGGAATATTTACTTGGCAGTTCGGGTATTGTCCTAACAGAGGATTTTAACAATACCTGGTCCTTCACTTTTTAACTCAGGCCCTGCAGCTTGGAAACTTTACAATGCCAGGTCTTTTACACTTTAACTCAGGCTTTGCGGCTTAGAATCAGCTTAGAAATTTTACCCTTACACATTAAACTATGTATACAAACTAAAAGACAGATATTGGCAGAATGATTTAAAAAAAAATATGACCAAGCTATGTGCTGTCTACAAGAAACTCACATCAAATATAACAATATAGGCCCATTCAAAGAAAAAGAATAGGGAAAATATATTGCATAAAACATAATAAAAAGAAAGAAATTGTGATTTTTTAAATATCAGATAAGGTAAACTTTGGACCAAAAAAAATAACTAGAGAAAAAGAGGAATATTATATGCTAATAAAAGAGTCAAGCCATCAAAGAGACACATTCTTAATATACCAGCTATCAAAGTGATTTGTTTCAGTTCATTTTTTTCACCACTGTGACCAAAAGACATCATAAGAACAATTTTATAGAACAAAATGTTTATTTAGCAACCACAGCTTCAGAGGTTCAGTTCATAAACTCCATTGCTCTAGGCCTGAGATGAGGCAGGACATCATGGCAGATGGGTGTGATGGAGGAAAGCAGTTCAGGACATGACAGTCAGGAAGCAGTGAGAGACTGAGCAAGGCTCACCAGTGACAAAATATATACCCTAAAGGCACACCCCAGGGACTTTTCTCCTCCAGCCACACTCTACCTACCTATAGTTACCACCCAGTCAATCCATTCAAGTGGATAAGCGCACTGTTTAGGTTAAGGTTCTCATAACCCAAACATTTCACTTCTAAACTTTCTTGCATTTTTTCACACATGAGCTTTTGAGGAACACCTAATATCTAAATTTTAACAGTGATATATGAAGTAAAATAGAACCAAAAGGGGAATAAACACACCCAGAATTACAATTGGAGATTTTAATACTTTTTAAAAAGAATTGATGGACCAGCTAAGACAGAAAATCAGCAATGGTATAGAACTCACCAACAGCATTGACTAACAGGATCTAATTGATACAGAGCATACCACCACAGAACAGCAGAATGCACATTATTTCCCAATGTCACAAACCATGTACCTAGACAGACCATATCCTGGGTCATTAAACAAACCTCTACAGGTCTAATAGAATGAAAATCATATAAAATGTCTTCTCCAACCACAGTTTGAAATCAACACCTGAAATATAACAGAAAAAAATAACTGAACACTTAAAAACTTAACAACACACTTATTCATAACCCACAATTCAGATGAAAATGGAGTACTTGAAAATTTGTGGAACATAGCCATAGCAGTGCTAAGAGGGAAATTTGTAGCAGTAAATGCATGTATTTATTTTAAAAGAAGAAAATTCTCAAATGGATAATATATGCTCCCTTGCTCATGATTCTAAAAAAAAGAAGAAGAAGAGCAAAATAAATTCAAACTCAGTATAGGGAAAAGAATAATAAAGAATGGAAATTCATGAATTTGAAAACAAAAACAGAGGAAGTGAATGAAGCAAAAGTCTATTTTGTAGTTTTCATACAAATCACATGTATGTTTTGACAGATTTGTAGTGAAGGATCAGACATACATGAGACTGAATCTCTACCAGCAGGATTCCACAGTCCTTTACGAGTAAGCATTTAATCACAAGATTATGGCAAGGGATGGAAGCAAAATAAACTGTTGATGAATGCTAAGGACCAAACCCAACCCTCTCCAAAATAAAAAGATCTACATCCGTACTTAAAATTAGGGAGGAATTCTGCTCATATGGCATATACCCTGAAAGACTTCTGCTAAATATGTTGAAGACTTGAGAGGTTTAAAAGTCTTTATAAGGGAAGCATCCTGGTACATTTATGGAGGTCATCCTGAAAAGAGTGAGGCCCACTCAGGGTCAAAGGGGTCAGCCTCTCCAGTTCAATGCATCAGGGTACACAGGGGAAAGGAAAGAAAGAGAGGCTGCTATGTGCTGTGTGTGTCTCTGGGTGGGGACTTCATGTCCAAAGAGGCCCCGGTGCAATGACAGTCACACAGCTTCTGAGGCCACCTTATCCCCTTATCCAATGCTGGACTGGGCATTCTCTCAAGTGCTTCTGGTTTGATTGTTCTTTGAGAGTCTGTTTTATCCATATTTCAATGGTAAATTTGATTCATATTTACTTTAGTAAATATTATGAGAACATAATTTATTTTAGTAAAGAAATAAAACCAACACAAATGCAACACACAGCTCTTCAAATGCAAAGGAAAACTTAATGCAACCAATTCTTTTAGAAAGAGGTTGAGAACTTCTGAAAATAAGTTTCCTGTTTTGGAAACCAAGGAGGACAGAGTTAGGAGGACAGATTCCTCAACCCCCCTTTTGTTTCTCTCAGGCCCCTCCATTCCTCCTGTCACCCATGGGGGAAGCACAGGTTGCCTCTACTTCTTACCAGTCAGAGCAGGTGGCTATCCAGGCAGAGGCCATCCATCCAATGACTGATGGCCAGTTTCACATTGGCTTGCACCACAGCCTGCCCTGGGCTAGTGCTGTGGGAGATTTTGCCTCTGTTGAGCCACCAGGCCCACTGCTTTGCCCTGACACAGCCAGTGTTCTCAGATTTGCCAAACACATGAAATCTCTCTCTGCCAACTACTGACAGTCATGGGTATATGACCTGCTGTCCTACCCAGAACAACTCATACATACTTTGTAGCTTTACTACATGGCCTACTTTGAAGAAGTTACCTAGGGTCACCACCATCCTACCAATGGACAAACTGAGACCAAGCAGAAAAACAGCTGACCCCATGATCCATAACTATGAGGTCACACTTTAGATTTCTACTGTTAAAGAATAATTAAGGAGTAGTATACAGATACTACTACATTGGAGTTTAAAAAAAAATCCAGAAAATGGTATATGTGGATGGACATCATTTATGTTTAGTCTGACGTTTAAGATATTTGTAAAATGAAAAAAAAATCATCTAGCTTTGCTTTAATGTTCCAATGTCAACCAACTTGTATTCTCTCCTTTTGGGCTGGTAGTTCTATTTCAAGAGCAACTGGACCCATTGCATTGTGATTCCTTCAAGGAGTGGCCAAGACGGAGCAAGTTTCTACAGGGATGTAGCATTCAGACTTAAGTGGTAAATTTTACAGAAACAGGGAAAGGAATGTCAACAGTCTTCCTTTGGTCATTCATTTCCCCTAATACTTGTGTCAAAATATCATAAAATTCAATAGGAAAAGAAAACTGACCTATATTAATCTTTATTTGTCCTTTTAAAACTTTTAGTTTTTCTATCTGGATTAAGAATGTTATAAAACTTTCATTCATGTGAATTGACCTGTAAGTTGGTAGTTGAAGAATCTAGGAGCATAGGTGCACCTAAACCACATAGCCAAGAAACCTCTCCTCAATCTCTTGACTCTGTTGCCTCTGAAAGATTTAGAAGGAAATCTGGGGAGTTAACTGCTCAGTCTATTTAATCAGAGAGAAATTCATCCTCTTTCTTTCTCATTTACTCCTATATCACTGAATTCCTAGATCAATGAACCTAGAGTGTTTCATGTTTTTTTTAATAATACTGGTATAGAAAGATTTGAGGCCAGGATCCCGAGATTTGAATTCCAGGTCAGTTAGTAACATGCCACCCTATGTTCAACCTTTAGAATCTAACTTTCCTGCCTCCTAAAGATTATTGTATTTGTCAGCTTTTCATTGCTATAACAAAACACCAAAACACCAGAGATAAACAACTTAAAAGGAAGAAAGATTTATTTTGGTTCATCATTTCACTTGATGCCATTGCTAAGGCCCTGTAGTGAGGCAGAAGCTGCTCACCTCATGGCAGCCAGGAAGAGGAGAGGGAGAGGGAAAGAGAGAGAGATGGAAGGGAGAGAGAAAGAGAGAGAGAGAGAGAGAGAGAGAGAGAGAGAGAGAGAGAGAGAGAGAGAGAGAGAAAGGAAAAACAGAGAAGTGGGGGCCAGATACAAGATATACCCTTCCCAGGCACATCACATCTCTAGCAACCTCCATCTGTCAGCTAGAACCCGCCTTCTTCCAATCAACTAGATTCTACCACCTTCCAATAATCCATTTACTTACGAACCCATAAGTGGATTAATTCATTGATGAGGTCAGAGCACTTTCAAAAGCTCCACCTCTGAACATTGCTGAATTGGAGACTAAGCCTTCAACCCATAAGCCTTTGGCAGATATTTCAGATCCAAACTATAACAGTGGAACAACTAACCATGGGAAAAGAAGCAGGTTTCTGTGGGGTTCTTTTGGAGAGAGGGTAATTTTTATGGATTTTTATCTTAGACATTTTGACTTTATGGCAATATCTATTGATATGCTTTTAAGAAACACAAGGAGTAGTCTTATGAGCCAGTGGAGGAAAGTTAAGAAGGAAAAAGTAGCAAGGAAATGTTGCAACACAGCAGAAACAAGAAGCAAGAGCTATCTTAATTGTTATGGATTGGATATGAAGTATCCCCCAAAGTCTTAGGTGCTGAAGGCTTGGTCCTGGGAGCAGTTTGGGGAAGCCCCAAAGATTACAAGGACTTTGACCTCATCAGTGTATTAAGCCGGTGATAGCTGAAAGAGATTACTGTGGAGTGGTAGGCAGTGGGGAATGGTTGGAAGAAGTAGGTCTCTGGGGAAGTCCTGGAAGCGTATTTCTTGTCCCAGATCACTTCTCCCTCTCCCTACATCTGCCCCTGCTTCCCTGGCTGCCATGAGCAGAGCAGTTCTCCTTGGCCATGCTCTTCCACTGTGATCATCTGCCTCACCCCGGGACCAAGCAACAGAAAGCCAACCATGGACTAAATGAATCCTCTGAAGTCAGAGCCAAAATAACTTTTTCATATTTTAAGTTGTTCTTAGAAGGTATTTTAGTTACAGTGACAAAGAAGTTGACTAACACAATAATCAAGGTGGAGAAAATATGTTCAGAAGAATAAACACACAACCAGACACATGCACATGCGTGTACACACATACAACACATACTTATGAAAAGATAAATTTCCAAAAACGAAGCATAAAGTTTACTTATTTTTATTTTAGTCCTAATCCTTTTTCTCTGACTCTATGCCCAGGCAACTAATTGTACTCAGAGAACTCGGACAACGGACTAATTAGAAATGCCACAAATATGTGCTTGCTGTCCTCAGATGGGCCCGTGACCCTCCATGCTCTCAAACTACATAACCCTGGTCCAACACCTGACCGTCTTCTACAAATACATCAGAACTTCTCCACCTTCATCCAACCTGAACCATTATGATGGTTGATTTTATGTTAGTACCCAGATAGTCGGCCAAACATATCTGAATGATGTTATGAAGGTAGTCTTTTGATAAGATGAATATTACAACAGTACACTTTGAGTGAAATAGATTACAGTCCATAATGGGGGTGGACCTCATCTAGTTAGCTAGCTGAATGCCTGAAAGAAAAGACTGAGGTCCTCAGAGGAAGAGAGAATTCTTCCAAAAGACTGCCTTCAAACTCAAGCTGCAAGACTAGCTCACCTTAGGTCTCCAGCCTGCCATTTTTAGCTATTGCAAACTCATGTCTAAGCATCCCCACACACTCACAATTCTGGCTTCCTTCCTCCCTCTCTGGGTCCTTTCTTGGGTTGCTTTCAGGTTCTCTCCTTCTCAGACCAAGCTCAGAGCATACCTTCCAAAAGCTGGAATTCCTCTGAACTCAGGCCTAGGCCTTTTCTATCTGCCCAGTCTACACTGCCCTATCTACTCTGTTCCCAAATGATTTCATCCAAAAACACAGTTTTGCTGACTCCAGCCTAGGTTTCTCTAAGGTCCAGACTCATGAACCCAAATGCTCTTCTGAAAGCTCCACCTGCATACTCAAATGCTGTGGTTTTGTTTTATCAGATGAGAAGTTCAGTTTCCTGAGGGAAGCAGGGAGCTAGCATCCATAAGATGCAACTGGATAACCTTTGTATTCACCTTTGTGCACAAGAATTACTTCTTATTGATGGAATCTGATAGCCAGAAAGGTCCTTTTCTAACTTAGATAATGACCCCTGAAAACTTCACAGTTTCTTCAGCCTTCAGTTCACAGACAAACTTAGCTGAGCCAAATGTAAACTGATAGCACCAAATCCAGACTCTCTTGTACCTCCACCAGAGCATGTTTGCCTTAGATTAGTAGCATAGGAAATTGCCTCCGGATGACCACACCACATCCTATACTTCCCTCTAGCCCTGTACTCTGGTCATGGTCATATGGGGAAGATTTTTCCAGAAGTTCTATTAATCCTCAAGCAGACTTCACATTGTATGCCGCATCTCACACGTTAGACTGCAAAAGTTCAACGACACTCCAGCAAATGGACATCTTTTGATGGCTTCCTATATTCTATAAATTACCCAATGGGATTGAAGATTAGGGAGAATTCATTCATATAATTCATATGCCATCTTAAAGTAGAAGTTCAGATTTAATTTCTAAAGGTTTTTCTCACTCTGATAGTCCCTGAACCAATAATTATTACAAATCTTCCAATCCACATTACCTTCAAGAGTTTCCATTCTGCTTAACTCAGGGATAAGCCTATAATCTTGAGCATCAGTACCCAGGAAAATGATGGACTCAAAGCACCTCTAGTAAATATTATGAGGGGGGAAAAAGAGAAACTAATAATCTTCAAGCTTTAAACATCTTTCCACCACAAAGTCCAATGGACTAAAGGCTGTCCCTTAGTGTTCTGTCTTCTTGCTATTATCCAACAGCCCAAGGCACAGGGTTCTGCTGCAGGCATCTCCTCATTGCCTTCTGCTCTTAACTTTCCAAAGTATCTACATTTTAAAGAAGCAAAAGTGATACAAGATAGTGAGCTCTTTAGTACACAATGAGGGATGAGATTATCTGGTCTGGGCAGATGTAGAATCCTGATTCTGAAAGGTAGCAGCAGTGATAAATGCCCAGTGAGTCCCACATAAAAAGACCCAGGAATAGATCAAGGGCACAGTTAGGAAGAGAAAGCCTTTATCTTCATGCTTGGGACAAACTTGCTTTCTTCAGGAGACCCTGAGTATTGTAACTTTTCATCTTCCAAATACCTGTAGTTAAGATTTAAAGTTATTTTCACCAATTTTACTCTTAACTACAATTTTGAAGTTCCCTTTTCCTCCAAGGGAATATTCTAGGCACACTATGACAATTAATCCCTTAATTATAGTAAAAGCAATAGTTTTCTGGTTAGTTTTTAAATCAGAAGTATGAATACCCCAACTTTGTTAGTCTACAGTCTGATGTATCCCTGTGGTATGCTGCAGATTGCATTTCTCAACTTTGTTATATGAATTTAAATTTTTTAAAAATTGTGGCTTCCATCATGCAAATCATGTCTATCTCCTCTTTCAATTCTGCTTGTATTTTGGCCAATTCTTTTCTGAGCTAACCCCATTCTTGTAGTACCTTGCCAAAGGCAACCAAGTCACACGATGGCATTTTATTTGCCTACTTTCTCATAAAGCTATAGTCTCATCAGGTTTGTTACATGTTTTCCAAGCTGTCGTGGGCAACCATTTCACCAAATGCTTTGGCACCACCACATATTTTAGGTTTTGTTGCCGCTTCTGTTGTTAGACAGCACCTCTTTCCCTACTGACCAACTCTTTGCTAAGTTTTGCTCCCATAGCCATGTGACTGGCAGCAGGGTTTCTTTCTCACCCACAAACACACAAGTTGGCTGAAGATCAGCTGTGGCTGTGTTTCCTATGTCTTCTTCACTCTGGGATCCAAGCTGAAGGACCCTCCCCTACCAGTAACCCACTGTTCGCCCAACAATGGAGAAGAGTGATGAAAGAAACAGCAAGGGCTTTCAAACATTTTTAGGAAAGGGTACACAAAATTTATACTCACATTCAATGGCCAGATCAAGTCATAGGGCCAAGCCCAAGTTCAAAGAGAGAACCATTAGTAGGAGCTCTCCCACGGGAAAGGTGCTTGGAGCCCCTGCAGGGATGGGTGTATGGGAACAGTGAATAAGTCAAATAAATAGAATGGTGTTCTATAATTCTGTTACAAAATTGTGATAACTTAATTAGTAAAAGAAATACCATACAGTTCCTAGAACACAGGAGCTACTCAATAAATCATAGTTTACTTCCTTTTCTTTTCCTTTCTCCTCCTCCTTTCACAACACTGAGATGTTAGCATCCTACGATTTTGCTGGATAGCATCTGCAACCATTGAATGAGAACAATGAAATGAGAAAAGATAATAAAAATAATGATCAGAGTGTTTCTTAATGTCCAAAGTAGAGGACATGTAGGAAATGATCCTGAATATGACCTAATTTGCTCATCATTATCTTATAGAATTGATGGAATAAGCCTTCTCTTTTGTATCCTTTCAACAAATTCAATATATTTTGCATGTCTGTTTTAAAGTCAGCACAATGATTCAGGAAAATGGGTGTCATTATGGTTTTCTTTAGCCATTATTGCTAACAATCAAATATATTGTCCTCACTTAAAAGATCTTAACCTGAACTGATCTGTGCCAGCAAAGAATGAATTTCAAGGCTTATTGGCTGATTATGTTCCAGTCACCATTTGCTTTATTTCCTGAATTTCTGTCTTCTAGTTGCTGACTATACTTGAGCTACCATCATGGCATGACCAAAATAACTGGATTTCTATGACTTTTTCCCTGTAAACACATTGGTAAAGCTATCAGTGAAGATGGCTGGGGGTGGTGGTGGTGGGGAACACTAGAGTGAAATGTTTGCCAAAGCTGGGTTATTCACCTATTTATTCAAATTTGTCTTCTATTACTGAGGTTGGATGATTTCTTTATGGAGTGAAATTAACCCATTCTTTCTCTTCCTTTTACTATATTATTCAGACAGAAGATGTAAGCATGGTAAACCAGGTCATTAGGCTTTATTTCACTTACTCTCACCATTTCCTAAATAGTTATTTTTAAAAAGGTGTGAGTTTCTTCTTAATTAAGAAATTAACCCATTCTTTCTCTTCCTTTTACTATATTATTCAGACAGAAGATGTAAGCATGGTAAACCAGGTCATTAGGCTTTATTTCACTTACTCTCACCATTTCCTAAATAGTTATTTTTAAAAAGGTGTGAGTTTCTTCTTAATCATTTCTTTTATTCCAATTTTTAATAATAACTTATTCAAAGACTCGATTGTGATGACCATATATCGAAATACCTGCCACCATAGACCATCCAGAAAGCACAGCTGTAAGACCCTGTGATGAAGGTCACACACCAGCTAGAAGAGCAGCAGGGGATTGAGGCTGAGGATGTGGAAACCAGCTGGGCCTTCTAGAAAGGAATCTGATGGGAAGGCTGGAAGCTCACACATTGATCTGGAAAACCCACTGAGGTCATGGTCAGGGATGCTAGAACCAGCATGTTCCAGCTTGAGGAAGCTGTTAAACTTTTATCATCCAGTTAGAATGACTATTAGAAAGACTGGAGATCACAGGTACTGGAAGAATGTGGAGAAAAGAGAATCCTTGCACACTGTTGGCATAAATGTCAATTACTACAGACATTATGAAAAACAGTATGGAGGTTCTTCAAAAAAGTAAAAACAGAACTACCAAATGTCCCAACAATCCTGCCACTGAGTAAGTATCCAAAGGAAATGAAATCAATATGTCAAAGAGACTTCCATGTCCATTGCAGCACTAGTCACAGTGGTCAAGAAACAAAAGCAACCTGAGTGTCCATAACAAATGAATGCATAAAGAAAATACAGGACATATATATGATGAAATACTATTCAGCCATTAAGAAAGAAATTCTGTCATTTGTGACAACATGAATGAAACTGGAGTTCATTATATTAAATGAAATAAGCCAAGGCAAAAAAAGACAATTACTTCGTGATCTCAATCATTTGTGGAATCTAAAAAAGTTGATCTCATAGAAGTCAAGAGTAGGATGTTATCCACCAAAGGCTGGTGACTGCAGGGGTCAGGGATGGAGAGAGTTTCATCAGTGCGTTCTAAATTATAGTCAGAAATGAGCAAATTCTTCTGATGTGCTATACACTATAGATAGCAATTTACTGTAAGCTTAGAAAAGCTAGAAGAAGAAATTTTAAAACTTTTATCATAAATAAAGGATAAATTTCTGAAGAGATTGATTAGCTTAGCCTGATTTAGACATTACATGATGTATCCAAACATGACATTACTCTATTAATATGTACAAATTTTATGGGCATATTACTGGTTAAAAATAAATTTAATTAAAAAAAAAACTTCAGAAAATTTTGTAAACCAGTTATCAAATTGTGGGTAGTTTGATATTAACCATGAAGGGAGCACTTTACCATGGAAATCGGTATAAGCTACAAATAAGGCCTCTATTTTCAGAGAACCCATTGCTACTATTTACCAGCACCCCACGACTCCAGACTATGGTTGCTGCTCTCAAATTGAAATTTTGCAAGTGAGTGTTTCACATTTCTCTCCCCTAAGAAAATTATCCAACCAGATAAATTATTTATTGGGTAGATACTTGATTGTGAACTATTGCAAGGCTTGATGCTAACTTTGGGAGAGAGCCCAGACTTTCTCTACCAGAAAGGAAAATCCAGGCTTCTAATCCAAGTTCACAGTAAGATCCCCTCCATTATTTGTCTTGTTTTTGTTTTGTTTTGTGATGGTGGTGATCTTACTCAGGCACATGCTCTACCACTGAGCTATACCCCAGTACCCTCCTCACGCCTCCCCTTTTTTATGGGCAGATGGGTACCAGGGATAGAGCCACATCCCATCCATTTTTACTTTTTATTTAGAGACAGGCCCTCACTAAGTCACTTAGGGCCTTGATAAGTTTCTGAAACTGGCTTTGAACTCATGATCCTCCTGTCTCAGCCTCCCAAGCCACTGGGATTACAGGCATGTACCACCAAGCCCAGCCTCCCCTCTGTTCTTAACGGAGTAATTCTATTTGTATTTTTAAAATTTAGATGCCACTTTATTAGAGAAAAAAAAAATCCACAGTGATGGAACAAAAACAGAAAACCAATCAAATGCTACAAAGACACCAAAGCCATGAATTTGTTGGCCAGCAATCAAGACTAGAAGTGACCAGGGGTTCTACCACAGGCCATGATGAAGACCTCAAGCCTTTACCAGCAACTGAGGGAACAACCCACTCCCAACACAAAACAGGATGTGACTGGCCTAAGAATAAACTGTGAAGAGTCTGGGAATGCAGCTCAAGGCACCAGTAGCAGCAGTTCTAGGAGAAGAGAAAGCTATTCTTGTAGGACCAAATTCCTGGCTGTGCGATAGCTCTGTCATTGACCTGAGCTGGCAGTACTGGATCTGGGGTTCATTGACCAGATAGATTTAACCACAAAAGTGATGGATGGTGAGGCATGACAGCAGAGAGAGAAAAAACAAAACCCTGACTCAGCATGGGCCCAGAGGATGATGAGAAAGGTAACACTCTGAAGGGCAGCCAACAGAAAGCAACAGTGAGTGAAGAGAGTCCAAATAACACCTATAAATAGAATACTGACTGTGAGATTCATTTACCGTATACAAACAGTGCATTAGAGAGTAGTAACAAGAGAGGCAGAAGCAAAGACTGGGGGATGATAAAGTGTGCTGAACTCTTTTTTCTAAGTTTTTCTGTTAGGAACAGAATAGAGTCACTAACTTACATAAGTATCTACTTAGTATATATATGCTAAAATTTAAGACTACCCATTTCAGGGAATATAACTAAATATTAGCTTGCCAAACAGAGGAAGAAGTAAAAGAGAATCAAGAAAATTATATCAATTCAGATGAAGGGAGAAAAGAAGATAAAAATATATCCAAAAAAGCGTATGGTAAGCCAAAAACAAAATTAGATGTTAGAAATAAGAGTAAGCAGTTTGGTCATCATATAAACTGCAAATATATTAGATTTGTATAGAAAAAAGAGAATACATATCATTTCAAACGACTAGTTTATACATATTTATTGTTTATTTTATAAATATTGTACATATGTATACATTATTAATATTGTTTATTAGAAGCACATAGAAAACAATGTAACACAAAAGCCTAAAACCTAGTAGAAAAGATAAGCCACTGATATAAACACAAGGCAAATGATGCCATGAAAGAAACATAGGTCAGTCTTTGTAAAAATTCAAAAGAGAGGGAGAAAAGCTAGATGGGCGGAAAGAGAGAGAACCCATGAATAAAGAACAAAATCAGAAATTTCTTCAGAGCAGAGGGCACATTTGAGCAGAATTTTGAGAAATGGGCAGGATTGGGCTTCTGGCAATGCAGCAGAGTTTCCTCTGCTGAGGAATTTGAGGAACTTTGGATTTATAAAACTAGAGAGGACTTGGTTGCCTTACATAACATGCACATTATCTTTGGGCAAAGAGAGCTGCTTCAGTTTTATGCATGAGGAAATACCATTACATTCTAAAATTTCAAAGAGTCCAGATGGCTCTGAATAGATGAAAGGAAGAACAGAGAAGAACGAATAAACACATACAGACTTCATGGTATTCCTGGTGTCATCGTCTTCCTAGAGAAGTTTTGGGGATCATGATGCTCACAAGATCAGAGGAAAACGACCTATTCTTCCCAAATTTCATTTTTTCAGCAGGACCTTCAGTAGCTTAGGTTCTAGTTTTGCTCTATTAATATGGTGGAGCAATATCACCCATCCCTAGGGAATGAGCACCAGGCAGCATTCCCATGATCCTTGCTCTAGCTTTGGTGGAAGGCAGGGTGAAGTAGAAAAGTAGACAGCAAGGAGAGCCTTAAGCTCCTACTGTGGTCAAGAAACCATGCACTTTAACTCCATGTCGTGGGAGAACTTTCCAAGTTTCTTCTGGACATGTATTAGATTTGTATAGAAAAAAGAAAATACATATCATGTCAAATGACTTGTTTATATATATATATATATATATATATATATATATTGTTTATTTTATAAATGTTGTGTATGTATATATTATTTATGTTATTTATTAGAAGCACACAATCATTTCTTCAGTGTCATTTCTACATGCAAATTTTCATTTTCCTAGAAGTCTTTTTTCCCTTCTCTTTATCTTTTCATTATGAAGTATTTTAAACACTTACAAAAATAGGTCTGTTTCATCCATACGTGTTAATCTTTCAACATACATATTTAAAAGATAATTACTACTTTGGAGATGCATGTAGAAGTTTGCAATCATACCTAAAATGATTCACAAAAGTTCCTTAGCCCAGATGTTTATACCATAAATGCTTGAATTTTCCCAAAATATCTTATCAGGCTTTTTTTTAAAATAATTTGTTTATTTGAAATTTAAAAAAAAATCAGTTCAGTTTATATAGCTCTTTAATCTCTTTTAATTTATAGCTCTCCTTTATTTCTCTGATTTTTCGTTTTATTTATTTATTTATTTATTTATTTATTTATTTTCCTTCAGAAACCAGGTCTTTCACCCAGGCCCTGTGGCCCATGCCTGTCATCCTAGCGTCTCGGGAGGCTGAGGCAGGAGGATCACAAGTTCAAAGCTAGCCTCAGCAAAAGCAAGGTGCTAAGCAACTCAATGAGACCCTGTCTCTAAATAAAATACAAAATAGGGGTTGGGATATAGCTCAGTAGTCAAGTGTCCCTGAGTTCAATATCCAGTACCCACCTACCCCCACAAAAAAACTAGGTCATCCATTTTATAGAGTTTTCTATGCTCTGAGCTTTGCTCATTGCATCCCTGTGGTATTGTTAATATGTTCATTTGTTTTCTGTGCTTTGTGAAAATCGGTATTTAGATCTGAAGGTTTCATCAAGTGAGTATGTGTGTCCATGTGTGTAGAAGACCCCTTTTGTAGCTATGGTGTTTATTTCTACTAGATTATATATAAGTGCCTGGTTGTCTCTCTTTGGTGATGTTACCAGCCACTTATAAGAATTGTCTGATTCCATTGCCCAGTTCCCCTGCTGTAGAGACTGCAAAATGGCCCAATTCTATCATTCTTTGCTTATCAGCTGAAATTACCCAGAGAAGCTGCTCTTCCTCAACCCATCATCCAGAGGAAGAAATTCTATAAGAAAAGCAGGAAAAATGTTTGTTACTTTCCCTGTTTCTCCTGGAATTTGAAAGAATAAAGTATTCCCCAACATCATCCAAAAATATAGCTGTTTTTTTTTTATTATCATCATCAGTATAAATACTTGCATTGAAACATGTTTGTAGTGTGTTTTAATCCATTGCTGTTACTGTCCAATGAGTGACCAAGACCAACATATCCCCTCTTTGGCCAGTGGGAGCTTACTCAGATGGTCTTGGAGGTACATTGATACACCTCTAGTGATATTTAATAGCTTCTTTGTTACCTAGTATGACAACTTATTTTAAACTCATCTTGAACTTTATATCCCCCAAACTGAAATCATCTAATTCTCTAAGAAGCCCTGGTTTCTCTTGGTAAACAGTGTTAAGACATTACATTCGGGACACCAGGGATGCTCACTGCAGGCCACTGCTTCTAGGCCTTTGCAATTGACAAAGATAGAAAGAACTGTTAGGGCAAAACACATTTCACACCGAGAGTTTACATTCAGAGTTACAGAAGTTTTAGTTAACTTTATCTGTCTTACATTTTCCCCTCTTTTCAACCATGCCAAAAACCTCAGTTCTCAATGTCAACATAACTACTCATTTGATTTATCCAATGATAGATACTTACTTGTCTTGGAATAACAATATTAACACTACTGTCACCAGTATGATTTCTGAATATGAGTTAAAGTATTTTGAAGTTATTTTTTGTCTTTGGGGAATAATCCACTGCAGATTCCAAAGTACTGTGTTTTAGAGTCACTTGAAATACTACCTTTCTGAATGATTATGTCAACAACTGAATATGAATTTAGATTTATTTGTTTCATTTTTCTGAAAATCTTTATTGAGTTCAATTAGCTTTCTTTCTGTCTCACCTGTTTACATCTCATTCCCTCTCTTCTCTTTTGGGCCTACTCTTATTTGGTGAAGGCCATGTTTTCTAAAACACACATCTTGGAAAATGTTCTTCTGAGTTCTAATTATAAGCAACTTTTGCTTTAGGATTCTTTGAAAATCCTCTTTCTGTTTTGTCTTGTTTTTACATTATACTTGTTAGGCCTAGTGGATGGATGGCCTGCCTACCCTTCTCTAAGAGTTGATTGATCATAATAACTTATAATAATATTTTTATTGAAGCTTTATTAGGTACTAAGAATTATGAGCTAAGAACCAAGCACTGTGAATTGATAACTAACTTAATCCTCCTGCAGCCCTATTACACAGATATTGCTATCTCTATTTTAGAAATAAGAACTTCAAGATGTGGAACACCTTATTCAAGATGACACACTCAGCAAGTACCTTAGCCAGGGAAAATCCATTCTCAAAACTAGAGCTAGGACAAATTCTTTTTTTTTTTTTTTAATTTTTTATTGGTTGTTCACAACATTACAAAGCTCTTGACATATCATATTTCATACATTAGATTGAAGTGGGTTATGAACTCCCAATTTTACCCCAAATGCAGATTGCAGAATCACATCGGTTATACATCCACAGTTTTACATAATGCCCAATTAGTAATTGTTGTATTTTGCTACCTTTCCTATCCCCTACTATCCCCCCTCCCCTCCCCTCCCTTCTTCTCTCTCTACCCCATCTACTGTAATTCATTACTCTCCTTGTTTATTTTCCCATTCCCCTCACAACCTCTTATATGTAATTTTGTATAGCAATGAGGGTCTCCCTTCATTTCCATGCAATTTCCCTTTTCTCTCCCTTTCCCTCCCATCTCATGACTCTGTTAAATGTTAGTCTTTTCTTCCTGCTCTTCCTCCTTGCTCTGTTCATGGTTGCTCTCATTATATCAAAGAAGACATTTGGTATTTGTTTTTTAGGGATTGACTAGCTTCACTAAGCATAATCTGCTCTAGTGCCATCCATTTCCCTGCAAATTCTATGATTTTGTCATTTTTTATTGCTGCATAGTACTCCATTGTGTAAAGATGCCACATTTTTTTTATCCATTCATCTATTGAAGGGCATCTGGGTTGGTTCCACAGTCTAGCTATTGTGAATTGTGCTGCTATGAACATCGATGTGGCAGTATCCCTGTAGTATGCTCTTTTAAGGTCTTGATGTTTGGGAATGTAGCACAGTGGTAAAGCATATGCTTATAATGCACAGGCCCTGAGTTCAGTACCCAGCACTACATCAAAATAATAAATAAAGGAAGGAAGAAAGGAAAGATGGAAAGTAAGTCTGATGGTCTGATGTTGACCTTTCAGACTCTAAATTCTATATTCTAACACAAGTTCATGCCCTGCTGCATTAAGGAAAAGACGGTAATTCCTAGAAAAGATGAGTAAGAGTTTTTCTTTGACCAAATCAGTTGATAAATGTGTAAACTTCTATACCCCTCCCAGCAATCCATATTCCAGAGTTTATCTTTTCTCCATCATTTTCCATAATAGCCCTATATACAGTAGCCAGTTTCTTCCTATAGGTGTTATGGGCTCTAAGTGGAACGGGATACACCCAGTGGAAATGAGAGATGGTAAGCATGAACCTAGCTCCTCAGAAAGGGGCTGTCTGTTTCCCAGTTGCATCAGAATCTATCTCTGACCTATGGACATTTAGAGCTGAGCAGGATGATTGCTCTTCCTACCCATTCCCCCCAACAAGGCACCATCCAATAGACACTAAATTATGAAACAATGCTATAGGTCACCAACTTGATAAGAAAAAGAGATTCTGTAAAATAATGGGTACTTGACCAGAACTAGAGTTAAGAAAATTTCTTACAAAATGTTGAATGACTGATCTTATTTTCAAAACTGTTTTTATATAATTTCATTAATATTCGTATGGCAACTAGGAGAAAAAAAAACTCTCAAGAGCTGATTGCCTGAGGCCATCTCAAAGTAGAAATTCTCAATATGTTAAATAATTTAATCTTCACAACAAATCAATGAGGCAAAGGTTAATTTCCCAAATTGTCAAGTAAGGAAAGTGGAATTTAGTGAAAATTTGGCCAGGGTCTTATGGCTACTAAGTGGTGGAAGTTGAATTCTAAATCTCTTTTCACTACTCTATTCTACCAAGAGGCAACTCTTTGTCTAGGACAAATGGTTTCCAGAGTCTATTGACCCTTGAGATCCAGGAGTGAAACAGTTCTGAATTCCAGGCACTCAGCACCACATGCTCTGAGCTACCTACTTAATCTCCAGCTATGGAATAAGTCACTCTATTTCACAAAGACTCCCCACCCTGTTTGTGGTGATGTTCTTAGTGTGACCTATACTTCTCTACCTACTTGGGGCCTTCAGCACCATATACCTACATACCTGTGGTCTTGCCATCTCCCTTTCCAGTATCAAAGTGAAAACTATCCAGTATTCTTTGCCAAACTAGCACTCACCACACCAAGCAGAAATCTCAGTCTCTTCTTTGCCCAGTGATTCTCATATGGTAAAATATGAGAATATCCCAATGACATAGCAAGATGCCTGCCATAACCTTGGTTGCCTTGGTCTTTGTATACTTTCCCTCACAGGACCTCAGTTTTCTCTATTTTAAAAAAAGTTTTGGGGGGTGGGGGCACATCTTACTAGCTCTCTGTTAGATAAGATCCTTCCCAAGGGAGACTCCTACACTGAGGGCAAGGAAGAGAGCAATTTCAACAGAAAGCCTGTCTTAGTCCATTCAGGTGGTTCTAACAAATTATCCTGGACTGGGTCATTATCTAGTTATTAAAGACAGCAAGGCCTCATCCTCTCCCTTCACAACAGAAATTTATTGCTTCCAGTTTTGTAGGGTGGGATGCATAAGATCAAGGCCTTGGTAAAGGCTTATTCTCTACTTCATGGATGGTGTCTTCTAGCTGTGTCCCTACAAAGCAGAGGTGGCAAGGGAGTCCACTAGAACCTCTTTTATAAGGACACTAATCTCATTCCCAGTGGTAAGGGACTCAGTCATTTCTCAAAGGCTCCACTTCCTAATACTACCAAGATGGGTACCAAACCAAAACAGGCAGGTGGACCAATGGTACAGAATAGAGGACACAGAGACTAATCCACAAAGTTACAACTATCTTATATTTGATAAAGGGGCTAAAAACATGCAATGGAGGAAGGATAGCATCTTCAACAAATGGTGTTGGGAAAATTGGAAATCCATATGCAACAAAATGAAATTGAATCCCTTTCTCTCGCCAGCCACAAAAGTTAACTCAAAATGGATCAAGGAGCTAGACATAAAAACAGAGACACTGCGTCTGGTAGAAGGAAAAGTTGGCTACGATCTACATATTGTGGGGTCGGGCTCCAAATTCCTTAATAGAATGCCCGTAGCCCAAGAGTTAATAACAAGAATAAACAAATGGGACCTACTTAAACTAAAAAGTTTTTTCTCAGCAAGAGAAACAGTAAAAGAAGTAAATAGAGAGCCTACATCCTGGGAACAAATTTTTACCCCTCACACCTCAGATAGAGCCCTAATTTCCAGAATGTACAAAGAACTCAAAAAATTAAACAATAAGATAACAAATAATCCAATCAACAAATGGGCCAAGGACCTGAACAGACACTTCTCAGAGGAGGACATACAATCAATCCACAAGCACATGAGAAAATGCTCACCATCTCTAGCAATCAGAGAAATGCAAATCAAAACCACCCTAAGATACCATTTCATTCCAGTAAGATTGGCAGCCATTATGAAGTCAAACAACAATAAGTGTTGGCGAGGATGTGGGGAAAAGGGCACACTTGTACACTGCTGGTGGGACTGCAAAATGGTGTGGCCAATTTGGAAAGCAGTATGGAGATTCCTGGGAAAGCTGGGAATGGATTCACCATTTGACCCAGCTATTGCCCTTCTCGGACTATTCCCTGAGGACCTTAAAAGAGCGCACTATACGGATACGGCCACATCAATGATTATAGCAGCACAATTCACAATAGCTAGACTGTGGAACCAACCTAGATGCCCTTCAATAGATGAGTGGATAAAAAAATTGTGGCAGCTATACACAATGGAGTATTATGCAGCACTAAGAAATGACAAAATCATAGAATTTGCAGGGAAATGGATGGCATTAGAGCAGATTATGCTAAGTGAAGCTAGCCAAGCCCTAAAAAACAAATGTCAAATGTCTTCTTTGATATAAAGAGAGCCACTAAGAATAGAACAGGAAGGAAGAGCATGAGGAAAAGACTAACAGTAAACTAAGACGAATGGGGGGAGAGAAAGGGAGAGAGAAGGGAAAGCATATGGAAATGGTAGGAGACCTTCAGTGATACACAAAATTATAAGAGGTTATGAGGGGCAAGGGGGAGGGGGGGGAAAAGGGGAGAGAATTGAACAACAGCAGAGGAGGTAGAGAGGGAAGATGGGAGGGGAGGGAAGGGGAGGGGGGATAGTAGGGGATAGGAAAGGTAGCAGAATACAACAGTCACTAATATGCTATTATGTAAAAATGTGAGTATGTAACAGAAGTGAGTCTGCAATATGTATTTGGGGAGTTCAAAATCCAATTGAGTCAAATGTATGAAAGATGATATATCATGAGCTCTGTAATGTTTTGAACAATCAATAAAAAAAAATGGAAAAAAAAAAGATGGGTACCAAGACCAACATATGAATTCCATGGGGACAGTAACATTCAGGCAAAGCCTCATATAATCCTGAAATGCTTTCATGTCAGCCTTTTCTGAAAAGAAAATTCCACTTGGCTCCAACCCAATTGGTTTTTCTAGTTATTAAAGAGAGCAAAACCCAATTTGGAAGTCCCATCCTTTCCCTGAAAATTCTCTACAGGGTACACTGGACACCATGATTGGGCATGCCTCTAAGTAAAAACAATCACTGATGTCCACTTGGAAACATCAGTGGGGCCTTAATTTTCCTGTCCCCCTTCCTTGTTCCTGGACTAGACTCTCCAACAAAGACGTCATTAACTGCAGCTGAGCTAACCAGTGCCTGCTCAGCCAGCACAATGGGTGTCTGCCCTAAGAGTCCTAAATACTCAACCTTGAGTGGAGACACCAAAGCTCAAGGTCACATGGCTAGTGGCATGCTAATTTCAGCCATCAGCTCTGGACTTCTCTACCCCTCTTGCTTTCAAAGTGCACATTATGTTATTCCTCCACCTGACTCATATCCTCTTTAATTCCTCGGCAGAAACTTCTCATATCTTTAACTTCTTTTTAATCAGGTCAAATAAAAATGTATTTAATTAACTGCCTTGGCTTTTATTCCTCACACCCAGCTGCGTTTTGCAATCTGGCAGGTCCCATCTGTCGGGGTTTAGCAGGCTGCTTCTGCATTCATTGCTCCTTTCCCATTCTTTAACTGAGCAACCCCCTGGACACCCACAGCTTTATCCTGGGTGCTATGGACACAAAACACAAGGAGCTATAGTCCAGATGTGGAGGGGACACATCAACAGAGAGCTTCAAAAGAGTCTGAAAAGGAGGGGGTCCATGGGATATGCCCAAATAGAGGAAACGACAGCACACTTCAGGGAAACAAAAAAGACTCCACAGAAGAGGTGGCTTTGAGGCCTGGAGGATGGATGGACCAAACTGAGAAGGGAATTTTGTGAGAGGCAAACAACAGGAGTCTTCCCAATGCTCACAAAATCAAAAGAAGAAATAAAATCCCTTACCCGTGAGATGAATATAAAATTTGGACCTACTGAACTTTCCCTTAGCATCCACAAATGCTCCCTACCACATCTGAGTAAACTGCAAATTCATATGCTAGTGCTAATTCTCCAGATCTGACCAGTACCAGAGGTGGGGAGCATTAAAGACAGTGTAAGTGATTAAAACCCACTTTATTATCAGGGCACTTGGTGGGAAGGAATTCTGGCAGAGTGACAAGAAGCAAGACAGAGAAGGATGGATAAGAAAGAAGCCCAAAGGGAGCCAGTTTCTGCTAAGGCCCCATGAGATGGTGAAGGTGGCAAAGAAGCAGCTCAAGAGACCTCCTTGTCCTTCCTGGGTGTCTTCCACAGGCTAATCCAGCAACATGGAATCCAGCATGGAGCCCATCTTCCGGAATGATCGAACCTCCCATAGGCTGCCTCTTCCAAACCAAGATGGTGACACTCCTGTGGTATCTGTCTCCCTGCAGAAAGTTGAGGAGAACCTCCAAATGTGGAGAAGAGAGAGGGGAAGAGAGAGGAGAGGAAGAAAATGTGAATGCTATTTTAATATCTCAATGTTTATGCGGGGCCATTTCTTCAGGTGCCTAGCTCAGACTAGCACTTCTCTCAACCTTGCTGTTTGGTCTGACACAAGATCATTTTATGTACACTCATCTCTGTGCACTGCAAGGTTTTCTTAGAACAGGCACAAAAATGTCATAAAGGCAGGAACAGTTTCTGCTCTATAGTCCTGTAGCTTCTAAACCAGCACCAAGCACACAGTGGGAAACTAATAAATGCCTGCTGCTTAAAACACAGATCCATTGATTAGAGTAAAAAATAGAGCAGACTGAAATTTTTCAGAAATGTGACCTGTTCCAAGATACATCTCTTAGGAGAATGTTCGGTCACTCCTTTTTGCAGAGGCCTGACGTGGAAAAAAACTATTTCCATGTATTTCATAGATAAATTTAATTGAGTCTCTGATGGATGAAGTGAGTGTTTGCAAAAATTTATTCAGCTTTCAAAATCTCCTGGAAGAGGAGCCGCTGATCACAGGCCCATATCCCCCTTCCCACGCTGTCTTTGCCCTGAAGCGGATAGCCTGAGATGGGGCTGCATATTCCCAGCTATTTAATTAAATTGACACAGTCCCTTATTTTTTCTTAATCAATGCCGTGATTATGTCAGTTACAAAAGCCTGCAATCCCTCTTCCAGCTTGGCAGCATAAGAAAAAGCACAGTGTGGCCAATTCATATAAAAGGGTTTCTGTGACATATGTCCCCTGGTGGGACTGGAGATGAAAGTTCCAATCTCCTTCTGCCATGAACTTCATCTGGGGTCTGGAGTAAATCAAGACTAAAGTGTACATATTTATTAAGCACTTGCTGTGAGTGAGACACTCTGCTTGCTAAGTGCTAGAGGAAATGACAATAATAAAAACATCTAACATATATTATGTTTATCAGATTAGAAAATACTTTCTCATATCTACTCATTCAATCCACATAACTTTCCTGAGAAACAAATATACTGATCACTGCTTTGCAGAAAACTGAGGTACTAAACTGATTCACAGTTACTCACCTAGGACTCCATAGGCCCAAGACTTCAGGGGGATATTATTCTTTGCTGGATGTGATGAATCAGCCAATGAATGATGTACAGATGTTCCCCAACTTACAGTGATTTGAAATAAAATTTTGAAATTTTACATGGGTGCAAAAGCAATACACATTCAGTAGAAATAATGCTTTGAATTTTGAATTCATTTCTTTTCCCAGGCTGGCAAAAGGCTAACTGGGTCACAACAGCAAGCTGCAGCTCCCAACCAGCCTTGCAAACATGAGAAGAAGCAACCAGAACTTTACAGTGCACTGTGTTGCTCAGCTGGCATGTTTGGTAGGTTAAATGTATTAAATACACTTTCAACTTAAGGAATTTTCAATTTAAGACATTTTAAACTTACAATGATTTTATCCAGATGGGTTTATGAAAGAGCTTTTCCATCACAGAATCATGGTAGCGTGATGATCAAGGAGGGAAAAGAGCCCGGAGCCCAAGGAATCTTGTTAGGCTTCTAGGAGTCCTACTGGTTTAGGGGCTTGAGTGGCCCATTCAGTGCATCCATGATCAAGGAGACAGACAGCTGAGCAGCAGGGCCCTCCCATGGACACAGAAAAAGTCCACCTCTCTGCAGAGCAAGCTGGAAAGTCTTTGAGGTTTTCACATATCCAATCATTATACCCTTACAGACGGGCAAAGGAACATTGTGATTAGCCTTTCCTTGGAGAGGAAAACCTGAGGCAAGATCTCTGTGCAGATCATTCTAGGTATGGCTACATAGTCCCCCACTCAAATGTCTGCCTCCCAAGCCAAGTGGCTACTTGCTACATTTTCTCTAAAAGGGCCTTATTGGTTTAGTAATTCAGCCATGTTAAAGACATTCTCTCCATTCCTTTGCTGATCCCTCCCCCAGGACACAATGACAAGCAATGTTGTCTAATGGGCAGAGCAATGGCTACAGAGTCAAAGGACTGGATTCGATTCCTGTGTTGCCATTTTAAAACATGGCTGTAAATTCTTTGATACTCATCTCATTGAGAGATGACGTTTGTGTGTCCCCTTTCATTGAAATAAGACTGAATTGTAGCTGCTTCAGTCAACAGAGTAGGGAAAAAGTGATTGTGGTGACTTTTAGATCAGAAGAAGACTTACAGCTTCTGCCTTGGTCCGTCCCTCTTGGAATACTTCCTTTGGAGCCAAGATGCCATATTGAGATAACTCCAGTCTAACACAGCAGCCACCTGTAAATGTTCTGGGCAACAGTCCAAACATACCACCCCAGGGGCTGTCTCCTGTTCAGGTCACCTACAGTCACTGAAATTCTTCATGGAGGAGAGACAACCATTCCTACTAATCCCTGCCCACGGAATCTATGAGTATAACAAAATAAATGTTGTTTTATAGCCTACATTTGGGGATGGTTTGTTATATAGCAAAAGAAAACCAGAATATCTCACTTTTAAGTACCAATTTTTCGATTCTAGGCAAAAATAGTCCTTTTTAACAACCCTCTCTATGAAATAGTGATTTTTAAAAATTAATTAATTTGTTTTAACTAGGTATATATGAATGCATTTTGATTCATTATACACAACTGCAGCACAACTTTACATTTCTATGGTTGTACACGATGTAGCGTCACACCATATGTGCAATCATACATGTACGTAGGGTAATGATGTCCATCTCCTTCCATTATCTTTCCTGTCCCCATGTACCTCCCTACCCTCCTTCCCCTTTGCCCAATCAAAGTTCCTCCATTTTTCCCATGCTTCCTCCCTCCCTGTTAAGGATCCGCATCCACTTATAAGAAAGAATATTCAGGCTTTGGTTTGGGGGGATTGGCTTACTTTGCTTAGCATGATATTCTCCAACTCCAAACTATGGCATATGCCATAAGTTTATTCTCTTTTAATGCTGAGTAATATTCAATTGTGTATATATACCACAGTTTCTTTATCCATTCATCTACTGAAGGGCATCTAAGGTTGCTTCCACAGTTAAGCTATTGTGAATTGAGTGGCTATGAACATTGATGTGGCTGTGTTACTATAGTATGCTGATTTTAAGTCCTTTGGCTATAGACCCAGAAGTGGGATACCTGGGTCAAATGGTGGTTCCATTCTAAGTTTTCTAAGGAATCTCCATACTGCTTTTCAGATTGGTTGCACCCATTTGCAGTCCCACCAGTAAAGTATGAGTGTGCCTTTCCCCCCACATCCTCACAAATATCTATTGTTGTCTGTATTCTTTTTTTAAATTAATTTTTATTTTTTTAATTAGTTATACATGACAGTAGAATGTACTTATATACTTTGATATATCATACATAGATGGAATGTAATTTCTCATTTTTCTGAGTATACATATTGTAGAATCATATTGGTTATATAGTCACATATATACATAAAGTAATAATGTCTGTTTCATTATACTATCTTTCTTATCCTCACATCCTCAGCCTTCCCCTCCTCTCACTTCCCTCTATCTAATTTAAGGTAACACTATTCTTTAAACTGCAATCCTGCTTCATGGGCTACTGTGCCAGTGGATCACTTGGCACAGAGCATAGCACAGGACCAGACCCTACCAGTGTGCGTTTCCAGGACAGGTGAGAAAGGGGCTTGAGTTTGTCATGGGCCATGGTCTTCCATCTTGTCAGACCTGAGGCTCAGCCTACACATTTCAGACCTTCCACAACCACTTCCTGTCACCTTGCTGCTGATGGCCGCTGGTTTGGATGAGAAGGAACCAAGGCAGAGTAGAGTCTTTTCATGGCTGAGACTCCCTCTTCCCCCACCCGAGTCTGATCTTGCTCATCATGGGAGGGGGCTCTATGCAGTAGTCTTTGCAAAAGCCCTGGGGACTCCCACAGTAATTCAGCACAGGGTAGACATCCACCTGCATGATAGTCATCGAATAGGGGAATTTCAGAACCTCACCACTTTTCTCCATGTTAAATTCTGCATAAACCTCATGATCAAAGTTCAAGTATGACAAGCATATATGTCCTCAGAGTGGCATGGAGCCCGGGATACACTTGTCTGTGTGGGTCTCCCTTCTCCTGAGGACCACCACAAGGACAGATCTTTCAAGAGGAAAGATAGTTCCAAGCATCCCAGAAGGTGATAATTAACTTTCCGTCCCCATAGGTCTGGGTCTGTGAGAGGGGACAAGGGAAGAGCAGCTCCTTCTCCCTGCGTGATCAGATGGACCCCTACAGCATACACTCTGGGACAGAATAGCTCACAGTTCATTCCTGCAGTGCAGACATCACACACTCCAGCCTCCCACTCTAAAATATATGAACTTTTCTAAGTCAAACTAATAATTAAAGCAAAGAAATTTTTTCTCCAAGACAAAAAAAAAATTCAGGAAGATTAGATAATACATCCACAGAACATGGTAAATATCAGAGTACAATTATTTTCATTTTGTATCTGAGAACATGAGGATCCCCATGAGACAGTAACACCCCAAAACAATCAAAAGTCAAAGGGGAGAAGGTTTTAGAGCTTGCCTAGTCCATTTCAAAGTGTTCTTCATACAAATGAGGAAACTGAAGGACTGGCCTGCAAGAGATAACCAAACTACTAAATATGCAGAAGTAAGATTTTTCAAGAGTTTTTTTTTTTTCTTTCTTTCTATTTTCATATTTCTGGCTATGTTTTGTTTGGAACCAAATAGAAAAGCTGCAGCCAATTGACCACAACCCTATATTTTTGTAGAAGGATGCTACAGATAAAGGTCCAGAAAGATTTCTTTGAAGAAGGAGCACTGGAACAAACTTGAATAATGAGACAGACCTCAGCATGTGGGCACTCTCCAGGTAGAGGAAGCAAGCACTGAAGGGCTAAGACTATGAAGAGCCAGGGTTCATGAACAGGAGAGGGTGGTTTGAATTGAACATGCAGGTAGACA
This sequence comes from Ictidomys tridecemlineatus, assembly GCF_052094955.1. Classification (NCBI taxonomy): domain Eukaryota; kingdom Metazoa; phylum Chordata; class Mammalia; order Rodentia; family Sciuridae; genus Ictidomys; species Ictidomys tridecemlineatus. Next base: position 42,188,912 of record NC_135477.1, read on the forward strand.
GGGCCAGATGAGATAAATTCTTGAGGCTATCATAAGGCATTTGAACCTTACTCCCAGTGCAATAGAAACTACTGCAGGATTTTTAAGTGACAAGATCTCATTTATACAATGCTAACTGCAGAGTGGAGAATGGATAAAAAGATACAAGGCCACATAGATGCAGAGGACTCAGTTCAAGAGACCCTGTGGTAGTCCCTGAAATAGGTGGCTTGGAGCAGGTTGCATCCATGGAAATGGACAGGAGTATATGTTCTGTGCAATATTGAGCAGCTTCTGCACATCCTGATACTACCCCCCTGCCAAAAAAAAAAAAAGAATAAAATATGAAAGATGGCCTACCCAACCACATACTGCCCTAGGAATCTAGGGAGCAGTGACCAGAATTGACTGGTCAGTGGACAGAGAAAGTATGCATTCAGGATCAGGGCCAGGGGCAAGGCAGCAGCCAGAAGGCTTCCTAGAGTGTGTGCACAGGAAGGACTTGCCTTAAATGCCAGAATGGGGGCCTTAACATGAACTTGGTGTGAAATGACAACACACAAAGACTCAGAATATTTTCCATAACAGCCCACAGACAGCACAGCCCCCACCCAGGGCAGAGACCACCAGACAAGAGCCATGTGAATACATATTGGGGAAAAGACAGTCCCACTGGACCTAAAGAGACATTGTTCAGGTGGTTTGATAGTTTGCCTCTGGCCTGGATAAATGGGAATTAGACACTAGTCTCAGATTCCTACATGGGCTCCCTTTCAGTTGCACATGCAAGTGTAAAGAAAATGACAGCTGCTTTTCCTCTCAGAGTTGAAGAGTCCTGGACTCAGAGGTATAAGAAAGTTTCCCTTTGGTGTTAAAACACCACACATACCTCATGGACCATATGTGGGAACAAATCAAGAGATATTGGACAGAGAATCTGTGAGCCACCAAATTCTACCCCAAACGTCCTGGACACAGGCTCAAAGAGAAGCAGCCACGACCAGGATTTACTAAGCAGAGACCTGGTGGTTTGCACAGTTCCCACTTGAGAGGAGCTACAGAGAGCAAGGAATGGGAAGGCTGAGGGTGAAAAGGCAGGAGTAGAGGGTGCCAAGGCCAGAGCTGTAGTCCTGAACCACAGTCAGTCCCACCTGGCTGAGTTGCATTTGGGGTGATATGGAAATGGGGACCTCTGCCTCACTTAGCCAGATACCACGCCTCCCACAGGGATAAGTCCAGACATCCTAAGAAAATGGCCACACACTGTTCAAATGCACTATCTAGAGAAACAGAAGCATAAACAGTAACAAAAAGAAATCTATAACCAAGAAGTGATTTAGAGACCAGTTATCAGCTGGCTGGGGAGGCAAATCAGTCTTCTGTGGGGAACTCTATGTGCCCCACCGACTCTTAAGGGCCTGGGAATCACATCCAGAGAATTCTCTGTACACTTCTCAGGTGTAATTTGAAGCAATGAGGATGAAGGGATAGTCCACGGCTTGAATTAATGGAGGACAGTGACAGCGTTTCTAGAGTTGCTTGGGCTCATCTATCACACAGTGTGACCCACTGACAGCTACAGCTGTGTGGAATCTACAGCAAAACGTACCTGAAGTGGAGGTTTTTTAATGTAACATTAATCATGTGGAAATTTCCTGAAAAAGCCTGGAAGAAATGACAAGTGTAGACAAGCAAGTATTTTGAAGCTGGTGAACTAAAGAAATCGGTAGAACATCATGGCTCTGGGCTCTGCAGAAATTCAGCAATTCAGAATAAAGAAGCTTTTCATCTAAATGTGAAATGAGACCCCTGTCATTCCTGAAGACACCTCTGGAAGCCAGGGACTTCCTCTTTACTCTTCCAGGTCTTTCTTTCTCTAGACTGTAAGCTCATTCAAGTACGTTCTGGTCTTTTTCACGTTATCTGGCTCCTAGGACAGCTCCTGACACACGATGAGTGGATGATGAATCCTTGATTAGTCCAAGTTTACTCTGGTAATGAACCTGCCCTAACCGGATACACAGAAACTTCCAGACCTCTTCCAAATCGGAGCCACTCCTCACTGGCTCCTGAAAGAGTTGAAACCTCTTTAAAGTCATCAAAAGAAATGGACTTAGAAACCCTGAACCTGCTGCAGGAGGCAATTTTGCTGCAGGATCCCTGCTTTGAGCCAGGTTCCCTGCAGGGAGCCTAGGCATAAGGGGATGGCCCTCAAATTCTGGCCAGAGCCTCACCACTTGCCAGCCACGTGGCTCAGCTCTGTTGTTCCATGATGTGATGCCTGCATCTCTTAAATGAGTGAATCAAAATCCCTTTCAAGAGGGAAATCTTGACCACAGTGTACCAGGCTCCAGGCACTCTATAGAAAGCCTAGGTTCTGCGACCAGTAATATTGCTTTTTGGCAAAGCAATTGGCCTCTCCAGACCACAGTTTTCTCCTAAGTAAAGGAACAATTCTTTCCTTCTCTACACTATAAATCTTTAGAAGTGGAAGATGTACCTACTTTTCAGTTGATGAATGTCCTAGTTATTTTTTTTTCTTTTAAGTTGTTTCACAAGCATTATAGTAACTCTCCCATTTAACACCTTTAAAAAATAACTGGGTTTACAAAAAAAAAATCCTGGTAGAATGTTTATAATTAGATGCACTTGTGAATACAATATGATTACAGCACTGAGGGAGGATGGTTTTCCCACTGTTTCAATCATAGTTGGAAATAATGAAGTACTTCCTATACTGTTGAAAAGTATAGTTTTATATCTCAAATGCAAGTGCTTTAACGGGCTGAAAGAGTTGTTGCCCCTTGGAGTCTACTACATGTTAAATTATTGTTATTCTGATTATCACACCATGATTATAATGTATTCCATTTAGCACTACAGATTGTATTTCCTAGGTCGTTCTAGATAATTTATTACTTATCCACTCAGTGGTTCTCGTAGCACCTGAGCAAAAGTTAAGGACAAAATGTAAGCCTTTAGTCTAAATAGACTTAATTTTCAATACTCAAAGCAGAGTCTTATTCAACCTGAACAGAGCTGGCATGGTTTAATTCCTTTTGTCACAATCTCCCTGGATAATAATTCCTTAATTGCTTCTTAGATGGAAATATTAATCATGGAGCAGCCCTTAATAAGACCCAAAGTATGGTGTTCTTATCCCCAAAGGTTAATGGAGAAAAAAATTATTCTTCTCTTCTCTCTCTCTCTCTCTCTCTCTCTCTCTCTCTTTTTCTCTTTCCTGATCCACAGCTCGTCTGGCTCCAATCTCTTTCCCTTTTGAATTATACTTAAGCTAATATGTCATTTATAATTGGAATGTCTGTGCTCCTTAAGGAAAGAAACTGTGTCTGATTCGTTTCTGGATTCTAGATCCAATGAACGACACAGCCTGGCTGCATACAAATCACGGTTTAAGTAAAGTTGAGGCATCTCCTTGACAATTGTGTCCCGGCTTCTGTTTGATTGCACGATGATGCACCGGTTGGTTGGTTCAATAGATTGTTTTGGAGGAGCAAGTGGGACATAGAAGTCAATCCTTCTGTATCGAGTAGTAATTAAACCTCAACCTTGCGAATTATTCTGTGCTCTGTACTGGGGATTGGGAATAGAAGATGTATATGTTCTGCCCTCCATCCACTCACAATGTTGGCAGAGGTAGACTTATAAAAGATAAATTAACAAAATAATTGGCCTTATAATAGAGATAGGAAGAGAGTGTTTATTATCTGATGGCCCTTACTTTGACAAGTGAATGAAACATTACATTTGTCCTCCCCTTGTAAATGGCATAAGAAACCCTTTTGTGACCCTGTCCAATCTTCAGATGCTTAGAATCTCTGATGTGGGGAGTAATTCACACAGGAGAGAAGATAATCAATTTGCATAATTGAGAGGGCACTGGTCTCCTGGTCCTGTGAAAATAAGTCAGGTGCCGTACATACAGACCTTCCTGGTAAAACTATTTGCGGGGTTCAGGGGTAAACATGTCAAGCAAACATTTGATTTGCTCTCAGTTTTATGCTCGAGAAATATATGAGCAAGATTTTGTGGTATATATTTCAGGGAATGCATTAACCCAAAAAATACAGTTTGAGAGGAGCTGACAGAGAATTATCTAGGTGAGGCAATATGGGTGCAGGGCAAGGAGAAAGCCCTGGCTCACAAAAGCACCGTGTAAGATCGAGAGGAGGCAGCTCAAAAGAAAATGAGAAGCAGCCACAGGAGAAACAGTGTACACAGATGTGCAGGCTCAAATTTAAAATTCAACACATTTTACTGAAACTTGAGAAATAGAAAAGGAAGAACTCATCACATTTTTGTGTTGGTGATGAATTTGGAAAAAAAAAAACTGTTAACTTTGAGTTCTTCCTGAAATCATATACTAAGTAAATTTTTAAATGAATTACAGAGCTACATATTAAGATATTAAATTCCAATTATAGAAAAATAAATGATAAAATTGAATATCAAGTATGTAAATTTAGAACTAATAGAAGGAATCACAAAGAATAGATCATCAGATTTAATTATATACAATTAAAATTTTGCATACCTAAAGAAACCAAAATGAAAAGGCAGATGAGACAAGAAATGCTTCTGTAAATATATCTTTAGAAAAAAAGAAGTAATGATTTTATTCTCTGATGAACAAAGGAACATCAATTATAAAAGAAAAACAAATAGTAAAATAATTGCATAAGTAAAATACCCTGAAAAGAACAAAAGGTATTATTATCATTATTCTATTATTTCATTTATTATTGTTAAATAACATTTAACAATGATTAGTGCCTGAAATTATGCTAAGCACTGAAAACTATTTTGTAAAAACTACTCCATAAAGAACTCAATTCCCAAGAAATTATCAAAATTACAAATCAAATATGAAAACTTGTGGCAAAGATTAGTAGTGACTATTTTTATTTTTTTTTTCAGTGCTAGGGATTGAATCCAGGGGTGTTTTGCACTGAGCTATCCCCAGCCCATTTTATTTTGAGATAGGATCTCACTAAGTTGCTGAGGCTAGCCTCCAACTTGCAATCCTTCTGCCTCAGTCTCCCAAGTGGCTGTGGTTACAGGCACCTGAGATGGTGTCCAGCAACAGTGATTATTTACTCTAATTAAATATGGAACTAAAACTAAACAATTGTGGAACTTAAAGACTAGGGTATAAATGTTACAGATCTTAACCAAGTAAAAATATTAAGAACAAGAACAAAAATAAAGACATGCAAGAAATAAGGATGGTAGAAAGAAACCCTCACAGCAAATTGGTTGATAAAGTTTCCACAATTTAAAAGATGTCATTTCAAAATCTAATTCTCCCCTGTTGAAGTTTCATAGCAGTTTCTTGACCATGGAAAGGTCTTCTAGAAAGACAACCATGTCATAAGATAAAGAAATATTTATCTAAAATTCACACTTCTTCCAAGGAAGACAGTCAAGAAAAATTAATTTTTAATGTTATTTTAAATTTAAAAACAGGCTTCTTTCCATTTCTAAGAATCACAGAATGGCCAGGCAGGAAGGGACCCTCTCACAGGCAGCCAGTTGCAGGACAACCCTTTCTGTGTAGGGATTTTAAAAGAGATACAGATATGGGGAAGTTTGATACAAAACCAGAATTTTATATTTAAGATGCTAAATAAACACTGTTGTTATAGAGTAAAAGTAGGAGGTGAAAGGAAGAGTTGGAAAGAAGAGCATCTAAGGAAAGAAAGAATGAATATTTCTTTTAGTATATAAAATGGAAAAAAATAGGAAAGCATAAAGGTTATTAGAGTTTCCTAATTAAAATATGGGAACAGGAGAGGAAAAATAGTTCTCTCAAGCCAGCAGACTTAGGGACTGGGAAAAAAGAAGAAAAAGAAAAAGGAAATAAGTGGTATACTACAAATAAAATTAAAGGGATAGAATCAAGGCTGTCACCTATCATCCAGAATTCCCAGATCAATAGATAGATTATTAGAATGTATCTTGTTTTTTTAAAATTTTTTAGTACCAAGGATTGATTTCAGAGACACTTGACCACTGAGCCACATTCCCAGCCCTATTTTGTATTTTATTTACAGACAGGGTCTCACTGAGTTGCTTAGCACCTCACTTTTGCTGAGGCTGGCTTTGTACTGGAGATCCTCCTGCCTCAGCCTCCTGAGGTGCTGGGATTATAGGTTACAGGTTTGTGCCACCATGCCTAGCTGGAATGAATGTATTCTTAAATGATTTGTGCCTCGGTATTGTGTTTCTTCCATTTCCTTAGTTTCTTCTCTCATTGCTTCATTTTCCCATTTTTAGAAATTTTCTGCAATGTGTTTCTATCAGTTTTGTAATAAAAAATACATAAAAATGTCTAATGGAGCAATTTCATTACTAATCACACTATTAATGAAATTCAAAGGAAAAACTACTTCAACTGGATAAGAAGTATCATCATTCCTTAGGTCAGCATAATCTAATATTTATGTTAGTTTCTGATGGTGGGGGTGTGTCAGGCTGGAAGGAGAGGAGGGTGTAAGTCAACATAGAACTGTTTAATCTGTGGCTATTTCAAAAGAAAGAAAATATCCCCACCCAGGCCCATCATCTGAGAGGGCTGCCCACAGGCTCCCACCATAATTTGTCTAATTAAAGCTACCCCCTTCTTTACTGGATTGGTGTAGCTGGGTGGAAAGCAAAAATAGCCCCTGGAACCTCCAGACTTTGATTTCCAAAAGCAAGAAGAGGAGGTTTCATATGTGGACTTTCCCCCCAACCTCCTGTGACTACTCCCAAACCGGAAACGGAGTCAGGGGAGGATACACAGTAGGAGAGAGTATGTATTTTGTGGGTGCCAAATAGGAAGCATCCAGGCAGCCTGCCCAGCTGCTGAAAAGAGTCTCCAAAAGAACAGGTTGTGGGGTCCCCTGAGACGGGGGCCAGAGCTGGTAGGGCCCCCACAGGCATGTGGGTACAAAGCAGAGTGCAGGACAGAAAAGCCATGCCCCCGGAAGAAGGCGTCCAGCAGCACCTGACCACGGAGGACAGATGCTGAAAGACGACATGGACACCCACTAGCAGGAATCCATCTTGTGGTAGCCCCAGGGTCTTGGTAACATCATGAGTGGCAGGAAGCCCTGAGAAAGAGTGAGGTCAATGTCTCCCAGTTGCCTCGTAGAGCAAAGGTTCAACATGAAATCGATTTGGAAAATAAAGTAATACTGTGTTGCTGTTAATACTGAGTTTGCTGAGTAAGCCTGCCAGTTGCTGTGGTGCGCTTTCCTACCCTCCAACCCCCTTTGCCAGGCCCTTGTGACCTGCTACCTGGTCCTGCAGGAGATCTCTCTGCAATCACCCATCAGCATTCTCCCGACAGTGGTAAGGGCACAGGGTCTGCAGACTTAGAGATTGAAGCTGAGTTTGTCCCTCTGTGCTGGGCTGGAAAGACCACCTCTGACATCCTTCTATCATCCTCCCCTCCCCTTCTCCCACTTGACAGATAAGGAACTGATGAGGAATAGAAATGATGCCCTTAAGACAGCACAGCCAGCCAGTAAGAATGGAAGAGAAGCTGCCAGGTGGGGGTGGTAAATGGAGGAGCTTGTCTCTTGTTAAGCCCAGGCAGGCTGTTCCTCCTTCCAGCCAAAGCACTCAGGTCACCTCACTTCTGAGCTGCAGGCACCAGCCCACAGCACTGCCCCAAAGATACAACCCAGCTTCTTATTATTTTCAGGGTTTTACTGCTGTTTCCCCAAGAGTAACCTTATGTCCAATAGGCCCACCTTGTGAGATACAATCAGAAAGACCCCATATCTTTGCCCCAACACCTCTTTACCTCTTCATTTTTTGATGCAATTACAACATTGTAGAATTTTTTAAAAAAAAAATGCATTTTGAAGCATCTCTCTCTCCTCCCTCTGTCCATCCCTCTGTCTCCCCACCCGCCCCTTCATTTTCCCTAGGAAAATCCTCTAGATGGTCCTCCACATTCCCCAAGCAGGTAGCTATACATTTGTTGGCACCAGTTCCATTGCTCTGTAATTGTCACATTAGCAATATGTTTACATGATAATTATGTTAACAATAGCATCTACAACTTGTTATTCAGGCACTTGGTGACATCGCTAGCACAGTGAGCTTCTAGAGCCATCATCACGTAGTGCGGATGAGAAACTGAATCCTGAAGAAGTAGCAGGAGCCTCCCCAGCGTGCAGAGCAGCAGGGAGTAGCAGCAGGTTCTGAATGCACGCTCCGTCTAAATCCAGATCCACACTATATAAACTGGTTATTGCTGCTCCCTAGCTAAAATTGTCTCATGCCCTTTAAATTTGCTCAGTGGGATTCAATTTTTTTTTTCATCTGTTCTGAGAATAAATTCCCAGGACTTTCCTTGTCATTATAAAATTCTAAAGTCATTTGAAATCACAGAGTCCAGGCTTGATTGAGAAATTAGATGACCGAGCTCTATATAATAATCAACATTTCAATCTTAATTTGAAAATAAGACTTATCCTCTTTCTCATCTAGGGTGTCCTGAAGACACAGAGCATCTCTCTTCCCACTCAGCTCTTTTCCCATGGCTGGCCAGTTTCTTATCACTTCCTTCAATTTAGAAACTTCTCAGCATATGCAAATGTGCAAAGAATTGTCTAATAAGCCCACCGTTCACCTCCAACAATCACCTCACCAACTCTTGGTCCTTCTTGTTCAACTATCCCCCATTCACCAAAACTGGTTGCCACTTCTGATCCATCCAACGCTGGGCTGTGGAGAACTGAGGAGTGAAAGTTCTTGCTGAGTAAGAGTAGGAAGCACTGTGCACAGACAAAAAGAAGAGACAGAAGAACCTTCTTTCTAGCAGGGACACTGGTGAAAAGACAGCTGAAGGCAAAGGTGGTCTCAGGTTTCACACTGAAACATCAACTCTTCCCTCTGAGAAGCACCCCCAAAATAAGAGAAGAGGCCTAGTGTCAACCATGGTGTGTTCAGAAGCTGAAGTCGACTTGTGTTGAGAATTCAAACCGTAACTTTCTTCAGGGGGCTTGAGGATTCAGTGAGCTGATACGCTAAAACACTCTGCAAGACAAAGAATGTAATAAAATGAAGGGAACTGAGTAAAGCCTGAGTAAATTGTACGTTCATATTATACTGTTGTCCTTGTATCTCATACTATTTAACAGGATCTTTCCAATGCTGTACGTAGATTCATCACAAACTCTATCTAATCTCCCACCAAGTCCTGCTGGATACACCCAGGACCCCTTCATCTCTGCCACACTTGCCGTGACCACTCTCTCTCTCTAACCACCCCCACCCTGGTCCAGACTTACCTCATCAGTGAGTGGCCTCTTCTCTCTGCTCCTACTCCTGCACAAAGTCAGCTTTTGCACAACAGGAGTTTTTTGTTTTTTGGTTTTTTTTAGTTATGCTAAAATAGTACATTATCCTTTTTTATGTTTAAAAAATATTTATTGCCAGGTGCAGTGGGGCACATCTGTAATCCCAGTGGTTTGGGAGGCTGAGCCAGGAGGATCACGAGTTCAAAGTCAGCCTCAGCAACTTAGTGAGGCCCTAAGCAACTTAGTGAGAATTTGTCTCTAATAAAATATTTTAAAAAGAGCTGGGAATGTGGCTCAATGGTTAAGTACCCATGGTTTAATCCCCGGTACAAAAAAAAAAAAAAAAGGAAGAAAAAGAAAGAAAGAAACAGAAAAAAAAATGTATTGAAGTGTAATTGACAAATAAAAATTATATTTCAAAGCCAGGCGCAATGGCACATGCCTGTAATCCCAGCAGCTCAGTAGGTTGAGGCAGGAGGATCGAAAGTTCAAAGCCAGCCTCAGCAAAAGTGAGGTGCTAAGCAACTCAGACCCATCTCTAAGTAAAATACAAAATAGGGCTGGAGATGTGGCTCAGTGGCCGAGTGTCCCTGAGTTCAATCCCTGGTACCCTAAAAAGAAAAAAAAATGTTTAGACATACACATCAACTGTGAAATAATCACCAACCAATTAGTATGTCCTTCATCTCATCAAGTTACTGTGTGAGTGTATGTGTTGTGTGCAGGTACATGAATTTTGAGGACACTTAAGATTTTTGCTCTTAGCAAATTCACCTATGCAATACGGTGTTGTTAACTGTATTCACCAAGCTGTATATTAGGTCTCCAAAACTTCATCCTGCTAACTGAACGTCTGTACACTTCAACCAACATCTCCCTGTTTTTCACACCCCACAATCCCTGGCAACAATCATTTTACTCCCTGATTCTACCTGTGAAATTTACCATTTTTGGATTCTACATAAAATTGAAATCATGGAGTGCTTATCTTTCTGTATCTGGCTCTTGCAAAATGTGCTCCAGGTCCATCCATATTGTTGCAAAAGGCAAGACTTCCTTCCTTGTTCTGACTAATAAGGTTGTTAACACAGTGGTTCTGGGATAAACCAGGTGTATTAGCCAGCTTTGTGTCACTTTGACCAAAAGTCCCAAAAAGAACAACTTAAAGGAGGAAAAGTGTATTTTGCCTCCCAGTTTCAGAGGTTCCATCCATGGTCAGCCGGCTCCATTGCTCTGAGCCATAGAAGAAGTAGAACATCATGGCTGAAGGGCATGGACAGAAGAAAGTAGTCCAGTTCATGACAGCCAGAAAGCAGAGAGAGGTGTCTGCTTGCCAGGGACAAACTATAAACCCCAAAGACACACCCAGTGACCTACTGCCTTCAGCCATACACATTTACCACTCTGTTAATCCACATCAGTGGGTTAATGCACTGATTAGGTTATGCTTGTGATAATGTTTCACCTCTGAACATTCTTGCATTGTCTCACACGTGAGCTTTTGGGGGACACCTCATACTTATCTAAACCATGACACACAGCATTTCAGTTTCTTACAGAGTGTCAGAAATAATTGCATCCAAGCTGGAACTTTATTCTTTGCCTGGATCTGAAGACACTGGCCTTCTTTTTTTGTTTATTTGTTTGTTTTCACAAGCATCCTAAATGGTGTGGCCCCATGTCCCCTCTGGTCTTATAAGAATTCCTCAACAGCACCAGTCCACTCCCACCTCTAGGTTCTGTTTGCACATCTCCATACTTCTTTATGGAAGCTAAAATGGTCAGAAGCTGAGAAGGCCACAATGTGTGGACAGCACCATTGATCTTTCCCTCCCAGGAGGGTCCAAGCTGCCAAATGGTGAAGCTACAAAACAGGTTAAATGGCCTGGCAGGGGGTCCCCCCCAGGCTCTTCCCAGCCCCATCTCCCAGCTCTGCAGCTCAGGGGACCCCTGTGTCTCTCTCCTCTGCCTCAGTCCAGACTCAGGAAGCAAATGCAGCTGCAGTCCCCAGCCCAGCCCTGGGCTTCTGCCATTCTCATTTCTAGGCCTGATGCTGTTCCCAAAGAGAAAATAAAAACAAATAAAATTCAGGCTGCTGCTATTGATCTCTAGTCATTTTGGAATGTTGCTACAGCAACCAACAGGAGCTTGACAGTCCATATCCTCCCTTCCTTCCCATATTCTTCCTCACCTCCTCACCATAGCCAAGGAACAGAACCATTCCAAGGGTTGTAGATGCCCAGGGACCAGTGACAGGTGCCAGCTCTGTACACCTGCCCATCACAGGCAGATTCAGCCCCCACCCTGGCCTCATACTAGAATGACAGATCTAGAGAGGCTGAAGAGTCTGGCTACTGTTAGTTGCTGTTGAAAATACAGGAAATTGTTAAAGAAATTATTAAAGAAAGTTTTCAGGTGAGTTTTCCTCATCTCCCTCCAAGGTATTAGGATGAATTATCCACAGACTTTGTAGTAAAGTCAGAGAAGTTTGATTTAGGTGGCCATTCAGTGACCTGGGGGAACCACCACCCCACACCATGCCAGCAGGTCCAGGGCTGTTGTGTTCTTACAGGTTCAGAACCCCGTTGTGGGTGAGGATAACATGTGCACACTGAACTACCGTAACCAATAGCAAAGGAGGGCTTGGCAAAGGGAAGCTTTGGATTCGGGTCAGCACTGGGTACTGAGCAGGGTCAGAATCTGAGCCAGGATCCCAGCCCCTCTCACAGCCATTGTCTAATTAACCATGCCAGTGAGGACAGCAGGGCACATAGATCCTAGCACACATGGCACAAGCCAGGGGACGCACAAGGACACAGTGAAATCCACCACGTGGGTGTGGGCACAGGGGATGGTGAAGCAGCTGACCCAGGCGTGCATGGCTGAGGGCCAACAGGGCCAAGAGCTTTATGGGAAATGACTTCAAGATAATAGGCAGCAAGTTCAGAGCTGTTCTAATTCCACACGAAGCAGGGCAGTCTACAAAAGCCTTCACACGCCAGCAGTTCAGCGAGGAAGGTGTGTGGAACAGGCAGCCGCTACAGCCATTCTTTGCCCAGTGCGTCCTGTCAGAAAGGCTCCTCGGTGTCCTGCATCTCCACAGCAGAAAATAACCTCAGAAGGAGCTGGGCCTGCAGAAATGCAGCTCATGGAAAAGCACGGCAGTGGGGTCCCAGGAGCAGCACGGAGCTGGCCCACAGGCAAGTTCTAATCAGCCCTCCAGCCTCTGGGTGAATCCTTTACCCTGCCTGTTTTCTTTCACAGGTTTATCTAGTCTGCCCCAATCTCCACCCTACCTTTGAGGTTAAGACTTTGGAAATAAAACCATGAAAACTCATTGACTATTTCTGCTTTCCGTTCTCCCTCATCCTTGGAGATGAGAGCCCAACCTCCAGGAGCCCTTGGCTAGGGAACTGGCCAGCAGAGGCTGTCCCAGCTTGTCAACAGCCTGTGTCTGGCCTTGCACTTTCACGTCCTGCAGGGGGCGACAAAGACAATTGGCACTCTCTGTGCATCTTCTGCCCTGCCCTGGCCACGTGGGGTCTACCGACTCCTCAAGGCCTTCAGTCTCTGATCCCTGCTCTTCTCAAGTCACACAGAAAGTAGAAGAAATGTATGGATTCAAGCGCAGCATCTGTACCCACAACTACCATGCTGAGGCCGGCACGGTACAGTGGAAAAGGGATGAGTATCAGGACCGGAAAGGCTCATGTTTTCCCCAGCCATACAGATACATCAATCCAAGTCCAAATGGTCATATTTTGGAAAATATGGGTAACTGATTGGTTCATCCTAAGACTGCACATCTTATCTCTCAGAAAGGGCCAAAGTTTCAGGGGCAAATGGACCTTTCTTAGTTCTCGGGGGTTGGAGGGGAGCTTTCACCCTGGTCCTGGGAGAGCCCCAGGCTACGGGGCAAGTGCAGCCTTCTGGCTGGCCCTGGAGCCCAGCCTGCTGACCACCCCTGCCAACCAAGCCCTGGGGCAGGCAGAAACTTCCCTTCACTCCGGCACGTGTGCGTGTAGAAGCCAGATTTTCCAGCGGAGGACAAATAACCTCTGTCTCAGTCGCCAAAAGAGAAGAATTCTCTTTACGGTGGCCCTTGCTAGGACCTGCAGTTTGGGAAGAAGCCCTAATGCGGCTGTTTTTTTCCCTAGACGGGACCGGCTCTCCTCGGATAATCAGCTCGATGGCGCCACCTGCTGGAAAAATGGAAAATCTCCTCTCTGGGTGTCACACCACTGCCCAGGTTTCACTTCCCCTGGTCCCCTCCCATCTGCCCCACCCCTAACACTGGCCAGAGGGAAGGAGAGAACTTGCCTTCCTCGATCTTTGCCTTGGTATCTGCATCTGGATCTTTCACAGGATCAATCAGTGTCAGGATTGTTCATTTATTAATCTGCACTAATTTTCTTGTTTCTGATTCCCATGGCTCTGAGGATGACCTCCCAGACCCTCCTCACATCAGTTCTTGGTTGGGAATGCTAAATCCTTAAATTCCTTGAGCCTTGTTTTCTTTGCCTATGAAGAGGACACAGAGTTGTTGTGTACAGACAACTGCACACCAGCCTAGAGAAGCCTCCTGCGGGGACTCTGTCATGGTAAACTCCAATGGATGGGGGCTGTATGTCTGCAGAGAGTCTCAGATTCTCATTTCCTCTGTAAAATGTATTTTTAAAAAAATATAGAGTCCTTTTGAGATGAGGATTCCGGGCAGTTCTTTACCTTCCTGTCTATGGGACTCAGAGGGCACTAGACTCACATCATTGTCCCAGCAAAGTAAAAAAATCACTACACGACATTGACTCTCAGAGCCTTCTCGGAACCATATCTATTATGCCTGGAACACCAAGGTCTACTCCGTTTCACTTAATAAATGTTGTTTTTCTTCTTTTTTTTTCCCCCTTTGCTTCTTATTCCCTATAAGCTGCTTCTTTCTCGCCTGCTATGTAATGAGCTTTGTCCCCTCCAAATTTTGCATGTTTTAAGTCCTCACATCCAAGTATGACAGAAAGTGACTGTAGTTGGAGACAGGGTGCTTAAAGAGGTAACTCAGTTACTATGAAGTCATTAGGATGCAATCAATCTGACTATGGTTTATATAAGAAGAGAAACTTTGGACACCCAGACACACCAGGAAGGGACACACACAGAGGAAAGACCAGATAAGGACAGAAAGACTTCAGCCATCTGCAAGCCAAGGAGAGAGTCCTCAGGAGAAGCAAACTTGTGGCACCCTTGATCTTGACCTCCAAAGCTGTCTGACAACAGAGTTCTCTTGTTTAAGTCAACAATCTGCGCTGTTTTGTTATGGCAGCCCTAGCAAACTACACACCATCTTGGTAGAGCAAAGTCATCTGCTGGACTTTCATCCTTGTGGGTGAGACAGAGGCATGGCTCAACCTGGCATGAACTCCCAGCATGCACCTGGTTTTCTTGCACAGCTTCAGGCACAGTGTAAGAACATGAGACCATTGGAATTAAATTGTCCACATTGCACAGTCTGGCAAGACCTGCCTGGGGCCCCTGCATGATCCCTGCTTGAATTTCTGCTCCTACCCAGCCTCTCTAGAGAGTCACGAATCCCCACCTCCTTGGTAGAGAAAATGACTCATAAACCATAGTGCCCCGCTATGAGGGTCATAGAAGGGCAGGGTCACCTCTCTGTGGGGCTCTGAAGAGAGGTTGGAGTTTACGACTGTGTGAGATGTTTACAACAGAAACATTTGTTTCTCAAACTGCTCTCGGGTTGCTGAAGTGAATTTCCTCTAAAGCTGAAAGCACCCATCCGTCTGCTTGATGGCAGCTTCCCTGGAGGCAGAGAGCAGGGGACCGGGCAGCTGGAATGGGTTCTGGCCAGGGAAAGCAGCCCGATGAATCAGCTACAGCTGGGGTGGGTGCTGAGGTTGTCCCTCTACTAGTGAAGTGGCTATATGTCTGAGCCAAAACGCAGATTGAGCATCCCTAATCTGAAAATCCTAATCTAACAGGCTCCAAAATCTGAAACTATGTTTATTGGTGCATTATACTTAAACATAATAGTGAGATTCATGTGCCATATTCCTAGATGCATATAATTTGATAATCTCATTCCCCCTGTACTATCTTTTCCCTCCCTTCCTCCTTCTGATCTACTTTTTCTTCTCTACTCATCTTTCTATTATTATTGCTGTTGTTGCATTATAATTTATATAAAAGTAGGATTCATGGTGATATATTCATACTTGGCCCTGGCACGATTTGGTAGATTTCATTCCCTGTACTTCCCCATGCCCGCCCCTCCTCCCTGCCTCTCAGTCCCCCTCCACTACTCTATCGATCGCCCTATGATTTTTGTGAGATCTCCACTTTCTATCCTTTTTTCTTTCTCTAGCTTCCACATTTGGGAGAAATGAGTCTTGTTTATTTCATTTAGCACTCCTGTAATGCCATCAACTCTAGAGGCTGAGGCTGAAGGATCTCAAGTTCAAGGCCATCCTAGAGAGACCCTAGCTTAAAACAAAAAATTAAGAGGATTGTGGATGTTACTCAGTGGTAAAGAGCTTCTGAATTCAATTCTAAGTGCTCCCCTGCCTCCACCAAAAAAAAAAAAAAAAAAAAGTATGCAATCTGAAACTTTTTGAGCACTGGTTTTTTGATGCAGCAAATGAAAATTTCTATACCTGACCTCATGTGATGGGCTGCAGTCAAAATGCAAAATGCAGGCACACTAAAAATATCACATAAATTAGCCTTTGAGCTCTGTGGCTAAGGAGTATGTGAAACATAAATTAACTCAGACTTGAGTCCCATCCCCACATGTTCTGAAAAAATCTGAAATCTGAAACATTTCTAGTCCTGAGCATTTTGGGTGAGGGAGAGGAAAGAAAGGGAGGGAAGGCGGGTTCGTAAATGTGAATTTTTATATGAAAATTTTTGCAGAGATTTACAGAATCCACCATATTTAATTAAACATCCAAAATGTTTTCTATTGAGGCTAGGATTGTTTCATTAAAACATATCCAAATCTTTCAAAAACCACAGATCATTCAAATCAAGAGTGCAAGGTCTCAGCTTGTGCCTAAGCTGGATCCAAACTGTTCTAGAGAGACTGGTGAGCAGAGGGCAGGGTCTCAGCAAGGAGGGAACTAGATAAGACAAACTTGACCCAGGAACAGAGACAGTGACCTGGAGACCCAGGAGGAAGGATCCCACAGACATTGCAGAATTCATCCCCAGGCCAGTCCCAAGAATTTGCAGATTCCTCAAGGCAACAACAATCAAATCCAAGAGCAGCTCTCCCTCAAACACACAGAATCACCAGCCAGGGGCAACATTGGCTTTTGTCCTGAGGAGGCAGGTGAGACTCAATCATCAAGAGACTTGTTTTCTGTGTGGTTGTCTCCCTTCTCTCAGGTACCCTGGGGCACTCCAAGATGAAACAAAGACTCCCAGAGACAGATCAGCTGCTGACCTAGGTAAAGGCAGCACATCCACTCAGTGTTTTATCAAAGTAGATGTTTTCATTTTGCTCCCTAAATGAATTTAAGACAAAGGGTAGAATGAGGGAAAAGCATAGCTGATGAGTGACAGGGACAGAAGAAAAAAGTTAGGAGGAAGCAAAGTGCATGCAATGCAAAGGGGAAGAAAGTCCAGCCAGCAAAAGAATCAGGATGCCAGAGACAGCAGGGTGTAGGCTGTCCGCAGGCAGTTCCCACACCAACCTGTCCTTCAGGAGACTTGGACGCCATTGGTGGAGCACCAAGAGAAAACCTCATTCCTCACCAACCAGCATGGAATGTCCTAGGGTCCAGGGTAATGGCCGGCTCAGCTCCAGTGTTACAAAGTCCTGTAATAGCCTGTTGCCAAAGACAGAAGTGTGCAGCCCATCTTGCCACTGTGCACTTCAGCACCAGCGGGCATCCTTCAGAGCAGTGAGAGCACTGAGCAGAGCATCTCCAGAGGCCTGGGAGATGCTGGTTCCTGGAGAGAGCTGGAGGGAGCAGAGAAGCAGAGGGCCCACTAAAGACTGCACACAGAGGAAAATGGCTAGAAGCAGAATCTTTGGTGAACACGTGTAAAGGATGCCCTGGAACTCCTAAGAAGTCCTAGGAGAAGAAGGGCCAGGTCCTCTGGGAGCCATGCAGATGGCTCCTGGAGGTCTAACCCCATTCGTGCCTCTGACCCCACTGATGAGGACTGAGCACCCCAGGAATCCAGCTGGTCCAAGACACAATTGGAAATGCAGCTCCTCATTTGGGAAAACCCAGCTGTCAGGACGGTGACACATCTGATGGGGGAAATTGATGGCAGGGACAGCACAGACTATGCAAATGAGAAAGCAATGTGTGATTTTTAATTCCAGGAAAGTGAAAAGATGTACAGGAAAGCAAACGTAATCATAAGACTGACTCGACCTGCCATGAACGATGATTTTAATTAAATTGAGAGGACCTGTGGGTGTGGGGACTCAAAGCGGAGGATAGAAAGGCAGGGTCCACATCTATCTGATAAAAAGTCAACAAATAACTGCCTGTGACTGTAAGTGTTGAAACAGTCACCAAACTCATAATTCAGAAAAAATAAAGATAAATAATAGGAGAAATAGCTGAAGAATGAAGGCAGATGATGTCCAGGGAGGAGCATTGGGTACACTAGAAGAATGGGGCAGCAGAGGCCAATTGGGCCTGCCTTTAGGTCTCCTAGTGATTCTGGACCTGTGAGCTCCCTGCTCTGGGTTTCAGTTTCCCTATCTGTGCCATGATGATGCCATCTAAGTGGCCTTTAGTGGCTGTTCATCTCTGCAGTTGTGGGATCTGGGCACCTGTGAATTAATGCATTGTGACTTGATGTGAGAATGAAGGCATGTTCCAAGATCATAACCCATTGTCATAGAACCTGGCCAGACCTGCCTCAGCACCCACCTTAAAGTGATGCTCAGACACCAATGGGCATATGGTTTACCCAAAGCAGCCAAGGCCCTGCCGTAGCTTGGCCAAGAGAAACCCTGGCCTGCCTCCAGACCCAGATTCAGCCCCACCTACCCCAGGCTGAGGTCTTGACCTGGAAAGGCACCTTGAAAATGGCATCATCATTACTACTAAGGATGTTGAGACACACTTGCCAAGCACTGCTCTTACTGCAGAGGCTGGTGACCACCCCATTATCTCTGCTAACACCTGGTGCTCCCAGCACCCTTGAAACATGCCCCTCCATCTTCATACCCCACCTCCACCAACATACCATATTAACACTCAGTCTGGTAAGCAAGATATAAATAAGCTTGTAGAATGAATGAATGATTAAAAGAGTGAATAAATTAAATTATACACTAATTAGCTGTAGATGCATTGAATGTCTTTCTTGTTCACCAGAACTGAAGAACTTCATTCCATTAAGAGATTGAAAGCAAATGGCAATATTCATGCACATGTTCCACTCACAAAGGATAAGGAGACAATAGTGACAGAGACATTAAATTCCTGGCTTAGGCTTCCTCTAGAGGCCAAACTGCTATGGAAAAATAAGAAAAATGTTTCTGTAAAAAGTAACTGTGTTAATGTCAGGACATCTTCCAGGACCAACTACCCAGCAAGGCCACATGCCACTATGCAGCCACATGACCCTTCCTGGTACTTCCAACGCAAGTTAAACGAGAAATGCTGGCATGTGCTGGGCCCTTTGGAAATGCTGTTGTCTCTGAGACTGACACTCTGAGGCAGGAAGAAAAAAATGCACATGTTTAGCACCTACTCCATGTCATCAACTTGTCCCATACTTTCTCATTTAATCCTGGTAATGACATTGTGAAGTAGAAATCATGACTCTGATTTACTAATGAACTAACTGGGCCTCTAAGAGCTAATCTTTGTTCCCTTGATTTCCATAACTAATGAGTGTCAAAGTTGGGATTCAACACCAAGGTCAGATCCTGACAAAGCACACTCTTCTTTATTTACAGATGAACTTCACACAGTTCCAGGTTGGTGGCTCTCTCAACCTGCACAGTGTCAGAGCCCAGGAGGGAATATGCATTGCAAGTCTTCTCAGTGCCTCAGTGAATGTGCCTCAGTGAAGACTCAGCATATTTTCCGGGCTGGGGAGTAGGTCACAATAACTTGTTAGTCAAATGGGGAGAGAAAAGACGGAGAACTCATACAACTGTATTCTTTTACAAATGGGGTACTCATCACAATGTATTAATTCTGTGTTTCCTACCAAATCCAAATGTCCACGCTATGCCTCCAACGTATTTTAAATGCATTTAAGCAAAATGATAATGTAATGGTTTCTGTGGGTTTCTGGTATTTGTTTTAGAGGAATTTTTTTTTAATTTTTGCTTTTGTTTGACAGTGTTGAATCATCAAAATATTGTAAAGCATTTTTCTGGCTCACTAATTGATACACTCCTGCCTAATTGCCTGCTGTTTCATCTTTTCTTTGTCAGAATGACACGAGGTTTTCTGTTCTGTTGCTTCCAAAAATTAAACGCTGCAGCTCGACCATGCCTCTGTCTGCACCTCCACCAGGGTGACAGCACACGTCTCAAATGTCACAACTCCCTGGGCAGTGAGAAGCAGAGGCTGGAAAGGTTAGGAGTAAGGAAACTGGGGCCTGCCAAGGGTCTCTCCCTGAAGCCATTTCTCCTTGAGTGTCCCCTTCCCCACCCTCCTCCCATTAAGAATGGGGATTTTTTTGAGTAGGTGGCTGCCCTTACTTTAGACCCTTGTCAAAGCCAGAGGCTAGTTGGGAGGAAACATGCATGGTCCTGACCTCTTTACTATCGAGGAGGAATATGAAGCTCAGTGAAAGAAACATGAAGTCCCAAGTGACAGCGTGAGCCAGGACACCTCATCATCCATCTGAAGGGCTAGATATGCCTGAAGAAATGGAAAACGTTGTCTGGCAGACACAGTTGTGACAGATCTGGGCTTTGGTGCACTGGAAGGGCATGATGACATGTCTGCTACAAAGCAGCCATTCACCAAATGTGGGACTAGAGAGTTTCCTGTGGTTTATAAATGTGTCCCCTAAAGCTGATGTGCTGGAAACTCAATCCTTAGTGAAATG
The DNA here is from genome assembly GCF_052094955.1 of Ictidomys tridecemlineatus. Lineage (NCBI taxonomy): Eukaryota > Metazoa > Chordata > Mammalia > Rodentia > Sciuridae > Ictidomys > Ictidomys tridecemlineatus. The sequence goes on from NC_135477.1 coordinate 42,209,257, forward strand.
GTATTAAGAGGTGGGACCTTTATAAGATGATAATCTGTCTTCATGCATGGATTAATGTCATTATCAAGGAAGTGGGTTCTTTGGAGAGGAGAGGTTTGACCCTCTCTCACTCTCTCCCACCCATGTGATACCTTCCACCATTGTTAATGAAACAAGGACTTTGCCAAATGCAGCCCCTCCAACTGGGACCCCCAGACTGTGGAACTGTGAGTCAATTATATTTCTATTCATTAAATTACTCAGCCTATGTTATAGCAGTACTAAATAAAATAAGAGTCATTGGCTAACTATGTTATATCTGTCATACATGCCCAAACACACATACACACACACACACACACACACACACACACACACACACACACATTAAGCTTAACAAACTTTCCATGCCAAAGTAAGGAAATGGCTATCTTTCCTGAACAGACTCCATGGGGGTGGGGGGTGGGGTGCTGCATTCAGAGAAAATTTGGAAAATAAGTATTCCCAGAGGAAACTAGCCCAGAAGTCAGACTGGATAAAAATAATAATGTGAGGGATTGTGTTTAAAAGTCTAGAAGAAGTTTAGTTTACAGAAGAGAAAACTAAATACATATTGCATCTGAACCTGGATAGCTAAAAAATAATGCAGTAAAAAGAACAAAGTAATTATGGGTCATTTTAGAAAGCAGGGCTGGGTTCAGTGGAGACAAATTTAAGAAAATAACATTTCAACCACCTAATTTGGAAAATTGCCCTGTGAAGTAGTGAGTTCCCCATCATTTCAGGAACAAGAGACAACCAAGGAGAGACAGGAGACAACCAAGGACTTCCAGAGTGTGCTTTAAAAGAAATTCAGGCAGTATAAATGAGTTTGAACAAGATTGAGTTGATTCTTCAATCTGATAAATTCTAAATTCCCTGTGCTGAAGTTAAGAATGAAGAGAGAAGAAAGGATGGGAACTCAACTACCTTCTAGGAGAGAGGCCAAAGGAAGTAACAGCATACTTACCTGTTTGTGCATCTGCGACACTAGAATGATTACTAACTGAAATTTTTCCTATAATGTGTCCTTTGTGGCACATGACAGAAGATCTAGTATTTTCAAGCTATATACAGAAGGTATTTATTATAAGAACATAGCATGTTTTATGAAGAGTAGAAAACTGGTATCTGAATTCATTTTCTGTTGTGATAACAGAATACCTAAGGCCAGGTAATTTATAAAGCAAGGAAGTTTATTTTGGTCCACAGTTCTGGAGGCTAGAAGTCCAAGAGCATGGTATTAGCATCTGTTGGCTTTTGATGAGGGCCTTGCGCTGAGCCATATTATGGCAGGTCAGAAAGGAGAGTGAGCATATGTGAGTAAAGGGAAGTGTGAGGGGAGACTCCCTTTATAACACCCACTCATAACTGACTCACTTCATCAAGAACCCACACCTGCAAGAAGGACACTAATCTACTCATGGTTGAAGGTGGGTTGCTCCCATGACCCAACCACCTCTTTAAGGTCTCATCACTCTCAATACCATTGCATTAGCAACTAAATTTCAATCTGAGTTTGGGATGGAACAAAACATATTTAAACCGTGGCAATTTGTGAGACTTTCTCCCCCTCTTGCAGTTCTGCCTGAGAACTTCCAGCAATTATCCTTTACCCACAGGCTCATTATTAGGTTCTTCAGAGTCTTAAGTTCATGAGTTTAGAATTTACTCAGCAGGACAATTGGTTTTTCAAATTTGTTTGAGGTTAATTATTACCTGGAGTGATTGTTAAAGAAATTGATTGCTAGATCCCAAGCTAGGAATTGGATAATCAGGGGTTTGATATTCCTGAGGCAGAGTCCTGATATTCCAGTGATTCTTGTTATCAAGAATATTTGAAAAATATCAAGGAGGCAATCTGGAGCCACTGAAAATTTTAGAGCAGATCCATTACATAAGTAGAGTTATCCTTCTAGTACTGATTAGGTGGCTCGGTAGAAGCCAGATCATCAGCAGTGAAATGTTAAAATAACTGATGAGGAGTGCTTGGGGTGTATTGCTAAGACCTAAGTTAATGGGACAAGAAGTGAAGGCTACAGCTGTGTCTTCCCCTCATGACTCTGCTTTCCTCATGGCCACAGCTGAGAGGATGGTATAGACTTATGATCTAAGGGGAAAACTGGAGTCTCCCTCCCAGGGATTCAGAGCAAGTGTCTGCTGATCCTGAGCCTCATCTCCCTCCTCTAAGCCTGCCCAGTCCCCAGTGCCCACATCAAAGCCCACTGCTTCACTGATGTCTTGAGCCCGACAGGACTTCATTCTCCTTTGAACACTCATGTCACCTCTCCTGGGCATCTCTTCTGACCCTAATTATTTCCTCCCATCCTATATCAGGAATGTACATGCATATTCTACCACCCTCTGCAGGAAGCTGTGAATACATAACCAGTTAAACCCGCTCACCTGATGTTCAATGTCAAGGGCACTCAACAGCTGAATTGAGAATTCAGATGCCTCTTCATTTATCTTTTCTTCTTTCCAACATGCCTGGAACATCGACACAACACATCAGTCTGGACATCAAAAAGGTATTTTCTCTAACAGCAATTCCAGTCATTCTATGGAAACTTTGATCCATAGAATGACTTTCATAAAATTCCTTCCAGTCAATTCTCAGAGTGACCAGAAGGTTTGCCACATGAGCTTTGAGAACAAGCCCTCTTAGCTAAGATGTCTGCAGTTATTCTCCTGTCATGGTGATGTCACCTATGTTTACCCACTCGAAAGTGGAAGCCATGACCCAGTGTTCTGCAAGGCCTAGCTATTGCTCATTAGGGTCTGATGTTCAGTGTCAAGGGCACTGAAGGTCAATGTTGCTACCATCCCCAACCTGCAAACTATTGGCATGTTGGCTTTTCTGCATCCCACAGATGCATTCAAAATGTGTCACTGAGGATCTTATTATTGAAGAGACCCAGATTTACCACTAGGCAGCAGGAAGCTGTGAATACATAACCCAGATAAACCCACTCACTGAAGAGCTCTATGGGCTGTTAAGAAGGTCTGGAGAACAGGATGGTCCTCTTGGGAACCCCACCTCATCCCTCCCACCATGGTCCTTTGGCTTGAAGCTGGACATCTGCACCATGATGCTGACTTCCCCCTTAACTCATGTGCAGAAGGAGCCCAAAGCCCTCTCCAAATTAACTCCCCAAATTCCACCTCTAAATGGTCTGAACCCCAAAGTGGACACAGCTCCAGCCCACACTAACAAGCATTTATGGAATATTGAATGGGTGTCTCACCCACAAAAGTTTCATACCGACAAAACACAGGCCCACCCCTCTCTTTTTTGCCCCCTCATAAACATCTTTCTATGTCACAATAATTAAGAAGGCTTTGTGGCTCTTAAAAAACTTAGAACCCTCTCTTGAGTTGTGGGACTCATAGCATCTGTGAGAGGAAATTAGAAGGTACAATTATATTTTAGTACATTTTTATGGACGAGGCCTGTGAGATTCAGACATGCTAAGAACTTCTCACAGCTGAAAAGTTGGACACTTGAATCCAAGGGTTCTGTTTCCAGCAGCTGGTCTTTTTCCAATAGAGCCTCTTTAGAAGGGAGAAGTTGCTTTAATGGAGCATCTACTGTGCGACAAGTGTCTCACAAGCTTTATGACACTTCATCCCTGCAGTGGTCCCATGAGGAAGATGCAACCACCACCACCGCCCCCCCCCATGTAAGTGACGTGACCAAGGTACAGGGAGGGGAAGTGAACTGCCAGGATCACCCAGAAAATATAAGTGGTGGGGGCAGGATTCCAATTCAAGTCTACTTGTCTCCAAAACCCAGACCTTGGTCCCTCACCACAGTGCCCTGCCACTATCTGACTGGCTCATTAGAAAACCAGTGCTCATGTTACCGAAGCTAATGAAATCCTCATAAATAAATTACCTCCCTAATCAATGAAATAATAAGCAGTAAAGGGGGCTTTAATTATATGGCCAGTCAAGCAGAGCACTATATGTAGTTGTATGATACTGTCCCCGGATAATGCCACACAAATTCTCAACTAAATTTTTTTTAAGTTTTTTTTTGTTTGTTTTCTTTTGTTTTTGGTTTGGGGTTTTTTAAATCTTTAAAGCTCATAAACACATTAGCTAAAACAGGCACATCTTGATGCAGCACTGAGTGTCCCCCCATATCTTAAGAACACCTAAAACTACCAAAATTCCAGAAATTTGGCTGGAAACTGAAGATGCTATTGATGAATCTTATCTATAAAATTTCAATTAAGGTGGAATTTAAGATGGTGGAATGAGACAGACATCATTACCCTAGGTATATGTATGGGTTGCACAAATGGTATGACTCTACTTCATGCACAACCATAGAAGTGAAAAACTGTGCTCCATTTGTGTATTATGAATCAAAGTGCATTCTTCTGTCATGTATACTAATTAGAACAAATAAATAAATTAAAAATAAAATAACTTAATTAAAACATAAACATCACCCACCACAAACCAGGATGTTAGCTAATTTTTCCCATAGGGGATGAGCCAGATTTTTTGATTTTCCTTCCTACAGTCTTACCTTCTCAATAAAGTTGTGCTTTTAAGTGAGAAAAGAATCTGAGCAGGGGAGAGTGGCCGGTGAGACCCAGCTGAGATCAGCATGGGGTGTGGCTGGGATGCAGCACCTGATTGGGCTGGGAACAGGAAGAGCCAGGACCTCATCAGGAGCATGGGAGCCATTTCTGGTACCGGTAGCTGTTTTGTGTTGGCCCCCGTATTTCAACTCTTTCTTCCCACCTGGCAGTCAGCACCCCTGTCACTGTTCCCTGTTCCATGTTACTTCAAGAGAGCATGGAAACAACCCACCTGTCTATCCCTACCATAAAATCTGTCCCTCCTCCCTGGGTGGGCCTCATTGAGTTCCCTCTCAGGCCAGTGCTCCTACCAACACACAGTCCTCTTCTGCATGAGTTGTGTCCATGAGCTCCTCTTTTCATCTGTTCCCAAGGGCTTTCCATAATGCAGGGATTGCTTGGTTTTGTCCACAGCAATGTCCCTTTACATTCCCTTTAAGGGTTTTCCTGAGCTCATGCACAGTGCATGAGTGTCTTCTTCAATTTTTCTGCTCTTGCTCCCAACCCACCTACTTGGGGCTTTCTTCCATTGCTTAAGACTCTTTCCCCAAATCACTGCATTTGAAACTAAGCTGCAGGTACATCACAGCAAGTGGCAGGTTAAGCAATTGTTGGTTTCAAGAAGCATCGAAAAAATCAAGATGAATCTGATGGTGAGGAAAGGCTCTGAAAAGGCAATATTCTCTTCATGCGTCCAAAATTGAGCTCATTGCCTCCACTCTCCTTCCCCATCCTCCTAGTTGCTCTGTCCTGGTTGATGGCTTCATTCTTTGTTCAGCTACCCACTCCAGAAAGTGGGAGTCAGCCCTGAAATTCTATATCCAATCAGTAGCCAAGTGCTGTCAAATCTGTCTTCTTGACATCCAAACATGCCCTCTCCTCTCTATCCCAAGATGGTGCTACCTGATTCCAGCCCGCCTCACCTCTCAGATGGATGATTGCAATGGCTTCCTAGCTGTCTGTAATTTCTCTTAAAATGATCCAATTCTCCTTCAACTTGACGCCCTGGTGCTCTTTAGAAAATTCAGACTGTAACCCCTGAAAACACTGCATTTTCTAGTGCACACCTCTTGGTTTCACTTCATCCTCCCTGGAATTGCACCTAGATGGGGTCATTTTGCTGCTGTGCTGGAACAATACTGAATCCCTCTGTGGTACACAGGTAGGCCAGGCTGCCTCACACCTACATTCCTCAGTGGATGCTATTGCCCTGTCTAGGTGACCCTGACCATGCCCGCCTGGGACATTTCCAGTCATATTCTCAATACCTCTACTCGTCTCAAGCTCCTCTTCAGGTGCAGTGTGAGGAATGAACACTTGCCAACACCTCCATTCTCCCACTTGCCCTAAGCAGTCCTTCTTCTGAATAATTTATAGACTTAGCAAACTTAATATCTGACCTCTCATGGAACTACTCAAGAGCAGAGGCCTTGCTTTCTTTATCACATATTCACCAATAAAGTGAACCGAATTCAACAAAATGAATTCACTGCAGAAAATTTTTGAAATTCATTAATTCCCAACCTTAAAGAATATGAATATAAAAATTTTAACCCTTCCTTGAAAATGTTATTCAATGGCAATAGATCTTGAGGTAAAATTCACTCCTCTTCTAGGAATTATTTAATGAGACAAGGTACCCCCAAATTGGTAGAAAAATAAAACTTTAAGTGAAGCAGAAATCATGGTATAAGTCAATTGTGCAATATGATTATTATTATGAGAAATATTGTGTAATATTATTCTGTAGAGTCAGGATATGATTTCTCAACATAGAGCATACAGATGAGAATAGTTTTTAAAAATGTGTCAAGCATCTATTATATGAGAGGCATTTTGTTAAGTACTTTGCAAACATTTAATCTCACGACTTATGCAAGAAGCATGCTATTAAAGATTTACAAAGAAATTAAGATTAAACATAGAAAACATTTCCAGTTTGGAGCCAATAACTGACAAAACTAGAATTCAAGTTCAAATCTAAGCAATCTACCCATTATCTTCCCAGACTAAATGCTTAGTCAAAAAGTAAAACAACAAGCAATAAGAAATGCAAAATTCTGATTATATCAGCTAGAATTGAGCTCAGCTGCAACTAATAGTGACACAAAATGACAGTGACTTAAGCCAGATAAATACTTACATTTCTCATGCTTCAAAGCCTGAAGGTCAACAGGCCAACCTGGGTTAGTGTCTGCAGAATCATTTAAGAGATAACATTTGTGTTTCTATCCAACACAAATCTTCAGTCATATCATTGTCACAAGCAAAAAGAAAGAAGAGGGAGAAAGAAGAGACATATATCAAAGCCTGAAGATATCATACATCAAAGCCACTGAAGTCCTTTTGCCGGGAACATAATCCTGTGCTTCACCCAATTGCTAAGGAAGTTGGGAAATGTAGTCTTTGTTTCATGTAGGTACGTATCCCAGTAGAAATCAAGGGCCCTATGAAATGGAAATGGATACGAGGGTAAACAACTCTCTCTGCCAAAATGCTTAATATTAAATACATTGGCAATATTATTTCAAAGTTATTATGTCAATAAAACACTCCTCCTGCAAAAGAAAATGCATGTGTTTATATATTGATAGTGTGCTCATTCAGAAGGACTCTAAGCTATAGTAATAAGCCTGGCAAGTAAGAAAGTATGGATTTAAATGACCATGAAATCCTTCGTGCATTGGGGTCAAGTGTTTAGGTAATAAAAATAGTGCACTGCTCACAGCACACATCACACCTAGTAAGGAAGCACTGGACACAGTGGTACTATAGTCAGATAGATGACAAGGTGCATGCTACACTGCTCTGACTTCACACCCGAGAAGTGAAAGCCAATTCAATTAGACAAAAGGAAGAAACCATAATAAGAACAAAATAGAAGGTACAGCTTTATATCAGCAGAGTAAAACAACCTTCTCAACAACAGCAAAACAGTAAAAGGGAAGATACACACAACAAATGAAAAAGATGATGTACAATGACAGAATCAAGTTCTAATCTAATAACAATTAGAAAAACAAATCCAAGTGGGTTAAAACTTACCAATTAAAATGAGAGTCCCACATTGGACTAAATTTTTAAAATTTCACCAATAGCTATCTTAGATATATTTGAAACCAAAGAACAGAGAAAACCTAAAGAACAAAAGAAATCAGAAAGATACACTAGGCAAATAGGAAGCAAAAGAAAGCTGGGGAAACATTGTCTGACAAAATGAAATGCAAAACACAAAGAGAAGGGTTACATACTGATCAAAACAGAAGCAGAGTAAGAAAATATAATCATGAATATTTATGCACCTTACAATTTAATTTCAAAATATATAAAGCATTAACTGACAAACTATGGGGAGAAACATATAAATCAACAAAAATAGTTGAAAATTTAATACTCAGGAACTGGTGAATATAGCAGGAAAAAGTAAGTAAGATTATATAGTATCTAAATAATGAAATTATTAAATATAGAGGACTTGATACCCAGTAAATATAGAAAATGTATTTTAATTAAATATTATACATACACTAAAAATGACAATGAATTTGGCTGCAAAGGGAGTATTGTAAATTCTAAGAACTCACTATCGGAGAGAATATGTTATCTCTCTGTCTATAGTACATGACTTTAGAAATTACCAACAAAATTAGTTTCAAAATCCCATGGATCAAAAACTAAATTATACTTTATTAATAACAGCTGGTCTAAAAAATCAGCAATGATATTAGTAAGTACTTAAAAACTCAGTAATGATTAAAACACTTCATTTCAGAATTTGTGGGAACAACTAAAGCAGACTTTTTAGCTCTGTGTAAATTTATAAAGAAAAAATTAAAACAGATATTGACAACACACACTCAACTCAAGGAGTTCCAAGAATTGTAAGAAATAAAATGAATAAAGAAAAAATAATATAGACAAATTGTCCAAACCTCAGATCTGACTATGTTGCACCCCTGTTTAAAACCTTGGATCTGAGGAATTGTTGCAGCCTGGCAAGGTTCTAGGAAAGCATGATAAGGAAATGTAATGAGGCATCCTGGACATTTAGGTAGAAACTAAGGAAGTCTGAATAAAGTATGGACTTCATTTAGTAACAATGTATCAATATCAGTCATTAATTGTGATAATATTCCATACATACATATAACATATTAAAATGCTAATAATGTTACCAGTGCTCTGAACCAGAAGCCAGACTCTGGAAGTCTCCACTAATCAGGTCTGGCCACTTTCCCTCCAAACCAAACACAAAATATAGTGTGAAAGCAAGAAAGGAACTTGGCCATACTGGGAAGAGAAAGAGGACCAGCATTTCCAGCCCTGTCTTCAGGGATACTGACAGGAGCTTCTAGATCACATAGACAAAGGGGAACCAGAAATATGCAGTCAAGCAGTCTTGGTTAGACTGTAGTCTGGTAGGTCATGATCTCAGAATTGGTCAACAGGATCTCAGAATTGGTCAACAGGGCCTTCTCAGTGGTAATGAAAATGTTGGTCCATCACAAAACGTATATCAGTCAGACCTGTTGTTCTTGGAATCCAAGGCGACTCAGCAAAAGAGACAGATGCAAAATGGAGGAATGGATACCAAGATGTTTTACATTTGCAGGTCCAAGTCAGTGGTTTTTAAGCAAAAGCATCCTTTAAGTTTTGTTACAATAGTATGGGAAACTATCCGGTGTTACCACTCCTGTGATCACTTTCTACTCCCAGTACACTCTGACAGCAAGTAGCGGGGAGAGGGAACATTTGGGGGTTTGGTTTAGTTTTGTTTTGTATTTTGTTTCACATCAACTAGTTCTCCAACTCTCTGTGTGAAGAATTGGTTATTCTATAATTTAATTCAATTCTGATACTAGCTACCCAGAATTAGTACAGACCCCACAGCTGAGAGGATCAGACACACAAGATTACCCTCACTTCAGAAGCCAATCACAATTCTAAGCTATCTGTAATCTGACAGACCAGCTATAAAGTTGAAGAGGGTTTCCATCACCCTGTCCTTGAGTTCCCTAATTTTTAAAGTGGCAAACAGAACTCAGAAAAATAATTTCCTTGCAATTCCCAGATTATTATACAGGATGCACCTCAGGGACAGCTAAACAGAAGAAATGCATAAGGCAAAGTGTGGAAAAAGAGGGTGGACCTTCCATGCTTTCTCCACACACAACATCCTCCCAGCATCTCAGTGTGTTCACCAACATGGAAACTCTCCAAACCCCAGTGTCTTAGGATTTCCATGGAGGTTTCATTATGTAAGGCATAATGGATTAAATTTCTGGTCATTGGTGAATGAACTCAACATCTAGTCCCTCTCCCCTTCCTGGAGAAGAAAGTTCCAACCCTCTAATCCTATAGTTTGTTCCTCTGGCCACCAGCGTCCTTCCTGCAGCTATCAAGGGGCCCACCAAGAGTCAATAATTGCAATATAATTGCACAAATGTTTGCATGGGGGCTTATTATGATGAACAATAAATGTTTCTCTCACCTCAATCACTCAGGGCATTGCAAAGGCTTTAGAATCTCTGAACCAATGAAACCAAAGTTTTGAGTTGAAACTTTATTCCCCACTTCTTCAAGTGGGTGAGACTGGAGTTTTTCCGCTTCTGCTGGTGGATGAGATCTGCGTAATGTTGCAGACCCTGCAGCTGAGAAGTGTTGCAGCTCTTAATGGCAGGCCATGCCCTCCATGTTGCAGCAGATCACAGTAGCTCACCATCTATTTCTTCTTCCTTCTGGGTTCTTGTCTCCTGAATTCAAAGAATGAAATCCACAAACCAGGATAAGAAAATGGGAGAGTAGGCTTTATTTTGTTGTTGTTGTTTTAAAATAAATGATAGCAGAATGCGTTATAATTCAAATTACACATGTAGAGCACAATTTTTCATACCTGTGGTTGTATGTAAAGTATGTTCACACCAGTTTGTGTCTTCATACATATATTTTAGATAATGATGTCCATCACATTCCACCATCATTGCTAACCCCCTGCCCCCTCCCTTCTCTTCCCACCCCTCTGCTAGATAAGGCTTTATTGAAGAATAGAAACAGGAACAGAACCCTTGCAGGGCCAAAGGGAACCCATAGCAAGTTTCTCCTTTCTCTAGTCTAGTGGTTTACATAGCACTTGAGTCATTGCTATTGATATAAATTTATGCTAATTAGGGTTTGGAAAAATACTAATGCTATTGGTCAGTTCTTGAGCCCCAACTCCCATTCAGGTCTGCCCCACTTGCATTTTCTCCCACCAGATCAGGAAGCAGGAGGTTGAGGTTGTGGGATGTTCTATGCACGCAGGTTCCAGGCTTCTGCAGCAGGCTTTCCTACTGTTCCCAGGCCTGGCTGCCAAAGGGCTTGGCAGGCTCCATGTAGCAGCAGGCAATGCTTGCCACCCTCCAACCCACCTGGCTGCCACTTCTCTACTCCAGCCCTCCATCACTCCACTCCTGCTTCTCAGCAGGAACCAATAGGCCGCTGCATGACTTGGCAGCCTGGGAGACTGTCATCAGCAGCACAGGGCAAAGACCAAACGTATATTTCTTTTTATATCGCAGGGGGATTTGGAAATATTTTTTTCCATCTTGGCAATTTTTCATTAAATCTAAAAAATATTAAAAATAAAAAGCTATTAATATTTTGGATGAACAAGAGTAGAGATCTAAGGTGCAACATGATGACTATAGTTAATACTGTTGTATTTGGGATTTCTGTTTAAAGAATATATTTGGGGTGCTCTTGACACACAAATAGATAACTGTGAGATGATGAGTGTGTTAATTTGTGTGAATATAGTAACCATTTCAATATGTCAAAGAAAAAAATCAAAATGGAGTAGCATCAGTTCAAGGTACCTAATATAGAGTCAGAGTCTATTGTTAATTAGATATTAGAATTGCTAGTAATTGAAACTTTGCATTGGCCTGCAGACAGACCCAACCCTAGGTGCAAGTTGACCCCTGAAACCCCATCTAACTTTCACTGACCATCTGTACACCAAACTATTTTGCCAAACTACCCAGAGACCAAAACCACACACATTTCCTTTCTTGGAAGACACCTTAACTTCTGCCAATGCTGTTCTGACTAATAATGATATAATTACTAGGCCCCCCTTACGGTTTAAAATATTAATACAGCCTCCATTTTGTAAAACCTCAGAGCACATTTTCAAGACTGGTTGAATTTGTTTTCACAGATTGCAATCAACCCTTACTAACCTCAAACAAATACTATCCAGTATACTAGCCTATGAGACCGAGGTAAGTTTCTACCCCACCCTAATTTTGCTTATCTTTAAGGACACTATGCCTGAAGGCCAGAAGTCCCTCTTCAGATGCGTTAAACAAAATATTTAGATATAAGATTCACCAGAGTGACCAGCAGGAAGCCTCTAAATTCATCATAATTCCAACTGCATGCTAATAAAACACCCCACCCCCAGCTCCATGACAGTTGGCAATTGCCATAATGATGACCATAAAGAATCATCAAAGGAGCAACAAGAAGTAGAGCCCAGATTCACAGAAAGCCTCTGCCCATTCCTGGAAAATATGTGAACGTTCCTCCCCTTTTTCTCCCTCTGACTTATTTCTTTCATACTCTATCTATGACTTCCCCAGCCTCCACAGGTTGAGAAGATGATTTATGAGTCCATTTCCCTGCTTCTCCTGTTCTTTGGCCAAGAATAAATATCCCTTTACTGCTCAATTGGTACTTGGTTCCACAACTCTGAGAGCAAAAAAGGACTCAGTTTGGATCCAAAAAAAATTGGTAATATAAATGTTATTTTCTTTGCTCTTGACTAAGTTGCATTTATTCTTGGTTGACAACACATATATATACTATATACATATATATACATATATAGTATATACATATGTATGTCAAAACATCATGCTGCACACCTTAAATATATGTAATTCATTAGTTTAAATGTTATTAGGTACTTTTAAAGTCTAATTGTGAAAAAGAAACACTTCATGGTTCCTACTCTTCCAAATCCAAGTCCCTTGTCTTGGGAAATATATCCCTTTGTGAGATCCCTGCTGATCTCTGTAGACTTATCTATTTGATAACCCCCTTTGTGTCCTGCACTTCCAGTCATTTCTCCAAATACATCATGTTTCTTCGAGCCTGACTACCCTTTCCTCTTTTCAGAATACCACTTCCATGAACTCAGTACATGAACTGATGGAGTCACACTAATGGCTGAAAAGCTTTTGCCTCCCTCAGGATTGTCCTGGAGTTGGCCAGAGCTTTCTGCACAGAGAGTCCTGGAGTTTAGCATGTTCTTCCTGGGGACATAGCTTTGTCCCGAACTCTGGGACCTTGGAAGGAAGAAACAGAGGAGGCAAGAGGGAAAGCTAAAAGCTCTGTCTGTCTTTCCAGGTGACTGAAGCATAGCCTGAGACAAGTAAGGATCCTTTCTATATTCCCCATCAGCTCCTCCCTCCCTGCATAGCACTGGCTGCTCACACAGGGACACCCAAGTATCCAGAAGCCTGTGGCTTAGGCAGGTATAAGGGGGAAGGGAATATTAAAAGAAATACTTACAAAATCCCATTCCCAGGGAGACAGAGTCCAGGGAACAAGCATCAAGAATGAAGAGACATGGGATGCCTTCTTACCCAGATTTACCCAGACTGTGGAACCAACTGGCTGGTGGGAATACTAGACAAGAAGATGAGCAAATGAAGAAAAGAAAATTCTGAGACATGGTTTAGGCCTGGGGATGGGCCCTCATTTTGATCAATTGAACTTCCCAAAATGAGCCTTGGCAAGCCTTGAAAACATGTACCACTGCTGAGGAGACCCCTCAGCTTGAGACCTCTAGGGAGGAACAGCCGTCCAGGCTGGAGCCCCAATATTGGCCTGCACAAGCCAAGGGTCCCTCCACCAGCCACAGTGTCTAGATATGGCCTGTTTTGATCTAAACAGCCTGCCTGAATTAGATGCAATTCTCTATCTCTGTATCACAGCTATTGTCAGATGTCACCTCCAATCCTTGAGCCTTCTAAAGCAGTAAGCAGAAGGCCAATGAGTCCTTGTCACCCATACAGGTCAGGCTCCCATGGCTCTGTCCAAACTGACTCTGTCCAAACTGATTGCCCCACTGTGAGAGAGGACTAAAGTAGAACAGAGTAGATGATTTCTAAGAACCTTTCCAGCTCTAACAAAGTTCTCTGAATTTCTCCATCAAATCTGCAGAGCCAGACTCTTCAATCCCCTTCTCCTTCCTCCTCTACATTTCTTATTTTCAATTCTCCTGCAACTCTGCTGGAAGTCAATGATATCCTACAGGTGCCTTCAGCATTTTTTCCACCCAGGTCCCATGAGAAGCAAATGTCTATGCTTGAAAACCCGGGGTGGGCTATGGAGTAAATGTCAGGCAGCCACACAGAGAAGCTACTTTGCAAGTAACAGATTACATTTCCATCTACAACCCCCTCACTCATCTTCTGGCAAAGAGCAGAGAGAGGATTAGAAACAGAGAGGATTCCATAAAGTCAGGCAAAATTAATTAGCTGCAATTTCACTGCTGAGCTGCCAGGTAAATTTCACAGCATAATCACTCTGAGTTCCTGCATTCATGCAGCAATAACGCCTTATATGCCTTCAATATCCCATTCCCTTCCATGCATGGGCAAGCCTAAGAATGAGGTACTAGCCCAGCTGCCATGCTTGGCTTGGAATCTGGATATAATCAAATTTTGTGCAGTGTTTTTTATAGACAAACACAATAGCTGATTCTCCATTTTTTCTTCTCCTCCAACATTCATCCCCTTAGCACTGGAAGCAGGTTGAACTCCTCTCTCTGGCCACATCAAGGTGCTGCTTGATAGAGTCAGGCCCTTGGAAAGGCAGCAGAAAGCATACAGGAGCTTCTGTTGTGATATTAATTGACTATGTCACTTTGGGCATTTTGCTCAAAGCTTTCTGGATCACAGTTTCCTCACCTGTAAAACAGAATAATAGCATCTGCCTTGCCTTATGGAGGATGCTCTTGGCAAACTGAACAGTGATGTGTGTACCAAGTATCATTAGCTAAAAACATCACAAAGACTCAAATTATTTAAATATGAAGAGTCACACCCCACACCTCGTACCAGGGCCCCTGAGCTGAGCTGTGGTTGAGTCAAGTGGGTACAAACACTGGCTACTATAGGCCTGGGAAAAATGTCTATTTCCTGTTGCCCACAGCTGATAGTTGGAGAAGAACCATGTTATTCCTTGTTATTCCTCAGCTGATATTTCTGATGTTGGATCTTCACTGAAACATCAACACCTAGTCATATATTTCCAATGGTTTATGGGAAGAAATACAGAAATCCCATAATTAATCTTTGACACTGACAAGATAATTTGTACATTAGCCAATAGCCTGGGGAACTTTAAAAAATGCAATGCCAGGTTCTGCTCAGAGTAATATGTAGGGATTAAGTAGACAAAATTTGGGACCAGGATGGCTAAAGTTTGAATCTGAGCTCTACAACTTCACATTTCTAAAATTTCCCCACCTCTAAGTGGGAATAACACCTACCTGACAGGCTGTTGGGAATGCCTGCCCTACACCTGACCCAATTACTGCTTAGCATAGCCCTATGTGGCAACAGCCAGGTGTCATGCACCATACTGCCGCTTATTGGTTGGCTGATTTCCATTAAGAAAACCAAAGACACAGGAGGAAAACCAATGAAAGGGAGTGGGAAGGGAGATTGGAGTATTTGAATTATACTTTATGTCCCAGAAAGCAAGAGGAAAAAGAACTTGGCCTGTCATCATACAAGAGAAGCAGCAGGCTGAACTGGAAAAGGGACATGATTTGCTTCTCCCTGATAATGATGGGCCAGTGCTAGGAGCCACTGCAAAGTATTACATTCATATGGAAATTGGGCTCCTACTGTTCACTTAGGCCCATTTGGGGACTCAAGTTACAAGACTCCTGGAGAGTTCCCATTGGTTGGGGAAGGATGGTAGGAGGGTGTTCCGGGGGAAGTGGAGCCCCCCGGGTCCGGTAGGGACACACGTGTGTGGGTGTGTGGACCGGCTTGTTAGGGGGACGCACACGGCCTCTCACAAAATAAAACTTTGTTTCAGTTCCATCTGGCTTGTGTTTTTGTGCTCAGCCGGATTGCAGCATCGCAAGCCGGCGTGCACTGACAGCGACCCGCGAAAGCGCCCAGCAGGAAGGCAGCAGGTGAAAACAGCAGCGGGCAGAAGCGGAGCCAAGGCTCACGCGGGCCCCGCCGTCCAGCCTGCAGCATTTTGGTGGCCCTTGTACGGGGAACGCCCAAAATTTATAGGTGAGTGATATCGCTCGCCCCTAAGGAAAGGCGACAGAATGGGTATTTTTGTTTTGATTTATTCTGCTTTTATTTCAGGCTCTCTAGCCTTACAATTTTTTCAGGCGAATTGGGAAAAATGGTTGGCTCAAGGTTTTAAGTTATTCGGCCCTGAGAAAGAAAAAATTGATATAATCATTTTTCTCCTCTCCGTTTCTGTTTCATTCTGTTTTGGCTTTCTTCTATCCTACCTTATTGGGTTACGTTACCTTTATAGTAGATTAGAATCTAGTAAAAAACAAACCGAAAGACTGTTAAGTAAATTGTTAGAGGTCCAGGCTATGGCAGAAAACTTATTAGGTCAAGCAAAACAAAAGGTCCCTCAAGCTAGTCAGACAGAAGAAAAATTGAAGAAGGCAAGCTTAGGGAAAAAACGACCCTCAGATAGGGAGGCTAGTACTAACTCCGTTCCATCACCAGAGGGCGTAATTCAACCAACAGCTTCACCTGTAGCTGAGCAGCCCTCAGTTTCCATAGGTGATGAACAGAATCCTGAGGCAGGACCCCAAAAGTTAGCATGCCCTGTAGTTGAGCGGGGAGAAGAAAGGGAACGAGTTTACCGTGCCTTAGATTTCAAAATAGTAAAGCAATTAAAGGAAGCTGTACAAACCTACGGGCCTGCGGCTCCCTTTACTGTCAGAATGGTCGAATCTATTACCAGCTGGGACTTAACACCAGAAGATTGGGCTAGCGTGTGTCACTCTGTGCTAAATGGAGGACAATATTTATTATGGAAAATTGCCAATGAGGAATTTTGCAGGGAGACAGCTAGGCGAAATGCAGCAGCAGGTTATCCTGAAAGAGATTCTCAAATGCTATTGGGGAAAGGACCTTATGAGGGTCAGAGGCAACAGATTAGATATGATCCTGGCGTATACGCTCAGATCACTATGAATGCAATTAAGGCATGGAAAACTTTGAAGGGACAAGGGGATTTACAAGGTCAACTATCTAAGATAACACAAGGAGTTAATGAGCCCTACGCTGACTTTGTAGCTAGACTTATTGAAACAGCCTCTAAGACATTTGAAAATACAGAACAGGCAATGCCATTTATAAAACAACTGGCTTATGACCAAGCAAATCGTTGCTGCAAAGAGGTCATTAGACCGTGGAAACATGGAGATTTAAACACATATATTAAATTATGTAGCGACATTGATGAACAAGGACAAGTCATGGCAGCTGAAGTAAAACAGGCTTTAGATACCAAACCAAAAACATGCTATAATTGCAATCAGAAAGGACATTTTAAAAGAAATTGCCCCATAGGAGGAGGGTTTAACAAAGCTAGGTATCAAAGGAGTAGAATCCCGGGTATTTGCCCACGATGCCATAGAGGGAGACATTGGGCTAATGAATGCCGTTCTCAAACCACCATAGAGGGTATTCCGTTATCAAAAAATGGACAAAGACCAAGTGTCTACCCACAATATCGTGAAGAAAGGTATCAGGCCCCGTTGTCAAAAAACGAATTGGAGGGCCCAATGCCCCGGGGCCCAAAGCCACAAATATACGGGGCAATGGAGGAACCCAGCAGCACCATCAAGGTAGTGCCCAGGACGCACTATCCATCAGATCCCTCATCAGACAAACTAGAGGGAGCGCAGGGTTGGACATCTGTGCCTCTGCCAGAGCAGTATTAACTCCAGAGATGGGAGTTCAAATCATTCCCACAGGAATAAAAGGACCTCTTCCCCAAGGAACAGTAGGCTTATTATTAGGACGCAGTTCTTCTACACTAAAAGGACTTATGATAAGTCCTGGGGTAATTGATCCCGATTATGAGGGTGAAATAAAAATTATAGCCAGTTCTCCAAGAGGTATATCCGTAATTTCATCAGGAGATAGAATAGCACAGTTATTAATAATACCCAGCCTACATGATGAATTTTCCAGTTGTAATGTAGAAAGAGGTTCCAAGGGATTAGGCTCCACAGGTGTAGATTGGGCTATGCTTTCTTTAAATTTAGATTCTCGCCCAATGCTAAAATTAAATATTCAAGGACATGATTTTAATGGGCTGCTGGACACAGGTGCTGACCTCAGCATCATATCTCGTCAGGAATGGCCAAAGCACTGGCCATTGCAACAAGCCACTCAAACGCTTCGAGGCCTAGGAGTGGCAACTAACCCCCATAGAAGTGCTATGGTATTAGATTGGAGGGATCCTGAAGGATGTGAAGGAACTATACAGCCTTATGTATTGGACCATCTTCCCATAAATTTATGGGGACGGGATGTCCTAGATCAATTAGGATTGACATTAACAAATAACGTCAATTCTAACGCGCCCACTAGTAGGGCTAAACAAGGCTTTAGAAAAGAAAAAGGATTAAGGAAACAAGATCAAGATATGATAGCACCAATTCAAATAGATCAAGAAATAAATAAACATGGATTGGGTTTTCAAAAAGGGCCACTGAGACAATCAAAATTACATGGAAATCAGAAAGACCAGTGTGGGTTCCTCAGTGGCCCCTGACTAAAGAAAAGATACAAGTAGCCCACGATCTGGTCAAACAACAATTAGCGGAAGGACATTTACAACCTTCCGTATCTCCCCATAATACTCCCATTTTTGTCATTAAAAAGAAATCTGGTAAATGGAGATTATTACAAGATTTAAGAGCCATTAATAATGAGATGGTTATTATGGGACCTGCTCAATCAGGGATTCCCCAATTGTCTGCTTTACCAAAAACCTGGCATGTGTTAACTATAGATATTAAGGATTGTTTCTTTTCAATTCCAATTCATCCCGAGGATAGTCCACATTTTGCATTTACTATCCCTGCACTAAATCATGAAGGTCCTGATCAGAGATATGAGTGGAAAGTTTTACCCCAGGGGATGGCGAACAGCCCGACTATGTGTCAAATTTATGTTAATAAAGCAATCCAGCCACTTAGAAATCAAAATCCTGAACTACAAATATTTCACTATATGGATGATGTGTTATTAGCACATAAAGATAAGAACACATTGCTAGAATGTTATGCCACACTTACAAACTTACTAAAAAATTATAATCTAGACATAGCAATAGATAAAGTACAATTAAATTTTCCAATTAATTATTTAGGAGTTTTATTATCCTCAACCATGGTCCGTCCACCAAAAATTCAAATACGAGTAGATCAACTCAAATCACTTAATGACTTTCAAAAATTATTGGGAGACATAAACTGGATAAGGCCTTACCTAGGCATACCAACAGGAGAATTAGGACCCTTATTTGATATCCTAAAAGGTCCATCAGATCCAAATTCACCCCGCATGTTAACGCCTGAAGCAAGAAAGGCATTAAAAATCATTGAAACATATATGGAAAATATGCATTTGGATAGAATTGATATAAGTTTGCCTTTATTATTTATTGTACTACCAACAAAAAATATTCCTACAGGAGTATTTTGGCAAGAAGGTCCATTATTGTGGATACATTTATCGTATTCCCCTAATACTATTCTTACTAGATATCCTGAGGCTGTAGGACAATTAATACTCAAAGGGATAAAAGCAGCGAAGGGAGTGTTTGGGATTTCTCCCAATAAAATTATTACTCCATATACTATGGATCAAATTGATGAGTTAGCTAATGAGTTAAATACTTGGGCAATAATCATGTGTAAATCTAGTGTCTCATTTGATAATCACTTGCCATCTAATCCCTTGTTGTCCTTTTGGTCTAAGCATCCTGTAGTTTTTCCTAAAATGACAAAAAAAAACCCTATCATGAATGCTCCAAATATATTCACTGATGGGTCAAACAATGGTACAGCAGCGGTAGTTACCCCTGATCAAACTTTTACATTTTTAGTACCCAAACAATCAGCTCAAAAGGTAGAGCTCAATGCAGTATTACAAGCTTTTATGATGTTCAAAGATTCTGTATTTAATTTATTCTCTGATAGCCAGTATGTAGTTAATGCTATAGCATCCATTGAAGATGCTGGTAGGATTTCTCCTTCCTCTACTGTTTTCTCTTTGTTTTCTGCTATACAAACTCTAATCTGGGACAGAAAAGATCCATTCTTTATTGGACATATCAGGGCACATACAGGGTTGCCTGGAGCCCTTAGTTTGGGTAATGAACTAGCAGATAAATCTACACATGACATACATATTTTCTCCACAATAGAAGAAGCTATAAATTTTCATAAAAGGTTCCATGTCAATGCTAATACCTTACAAAAACGTTTTAAAATAACTAAGGAACAAGCCAGACATATAATAAAACAATGTCAAAATTGTGTGACATTTTTACCACAAGTTAATCTTGGAGTCAATCCTAGAGGACTGATACCTAACCATATTTGGCAGATGGACGTTACACACTTGCCAGAATTTGGAAAATTAAAATATTTACATGTTACAGTTGATACTTCTTCTGGATTTTTAATGGGCTCCCTTCATGCCGGAGAAAAAACTAAAGATGTTATAGCTCATTGCTTACAAAATTTTGCCACTGTGGGTGTTCCTAAACAGTTAAAAACTGATAACGCTCCTGGTTATACGTCTAACTCTTTTAAACAATTTTGCTCATCATTTGGCATTACTCATATAACAGGAATCCCATACAATCCACAGGGTCAAGGCATAGTTGAAAGAGCTCATCAAACTATTAAAATGTACTTATTAAAACAAAAGGAAGGAATTGGAAAAGGGTATATATCCCCCAAAGATAAACTTAAAATAACCCTTTTTACTCTAAACTTTCTAAATTTGGATTCATCAGGACTTAGTGCTGCGGAAAGACATATGTATCCGAAAAATGTACATAAGCCTAAGGTACTTTGGAAAGATATTCTAACAGGACAATGGAAAGGTCCGGACCCAGTAATAGTCTGGAGTCGGGGCTCCGTCTGTGTTTTTCCACAGGAGGAACAGCAACCAATTTGGATTCCAGAGAGATTAACTAAAACAATTTCTACAGAAAAAGAAGATGATTTGACTCAAATCCATAACAGCTGATATCCAGAGCTCCAGCTTGGCTATTCTTACATCTACAACAGTGATTTACCACGGTGCCTTTTTCAATATCTATTTTATTATTACATTTTTCCCACATCATAAGGTTCTATTTTATTTATTTATTTATTTTCTCTTTCTTTTTGAGCTCATACAAACCTAGGTTAATGTTTTTCTGATCAGTTTTATTTTTTGACTGTGTTTTATTTTTTTTTAACTGTAAAGTTTTTAAACATTGCAATGGAGATTTCACCTAGGTATAGCTACAAGGCCTTTATTTACTATTGTCCTATATGTTCTATGTTATGTATGCACTGTTTTGTGTTGTATGTCTGTATGTGTGTATGTCCATATTTCATTTATAAGGAGCGCTCATGTATAAATAGATATAAATGGATCCAAAAAAAAAAAAAAAAAAAAAAAAATCACGTGACTTATATGGTTTAATTTAAATTAGGTAAACAGCTGTTATAAATTTTGCTTTTAAAGGTGGTTAACAGATCTGTTTGTTTACTTTCACCTTTCCTTTTCATTATATTTAACAATTCTGTTCAAGATAATGTCTCTTTAGCACCATGGCCAGAATTCCCATCTCCATCCCAATGCCGGTGAAGACTAAGATAAAACCAAACTACAACTTCTATGATAGCTATCACAGTAAACTATATAAACTGATACATCAATCAATATAACTCAATAAGTATCCTCAATCAAGGACTTAATTTACTTTGGGAGAAAATGGACATATTGACAGACTCCTCCACTTTGAACTGCTCAATCAAGGACTTAATTTACTTTGGGAGGAAATGGACATATTGATAGACTCCTCCACTTTGAACTGCTTACACAACTTGCCTGGACTATGTATCACCTGTATGCATTGTGCTCTATTTGTTGATACAGTGAATTATGGTAGTGCTGAAATATCTTAGCTGCTGTGTCACCAGTGTTACTGTTCTTCCTAAGGAGCCGTCAATTGGCTTGGTGTCGTGGCATTTCTGTATCTTCCTCCCTTCTACTAGTGATGGTCTAAAACTTGGGGGCCAACAGAGGTGAGGCAAGAACCTCACCCCCCCACTGGCACCAAAGTTAAATTTGGGGGCCAACAGAGGTGAGGCAAGAACCTCACCCCCCCACTGGTGCTTAGGCCTATCCACAAGCATGGCTATGCTAGACCGGTAGTCAGTGACGGGTTGATCTGATTACAGTGGATTCAACCTAAGACAGGAAACTGACGTGTAAAAGTCAGTTCTCCCATGACGGGTAAGAACCACATGTTAAATTGGACAACCTACCAGGCACGGTCCCTAGCCACATTGCCATTGCTTAATTAAACAGAAGGGGGCAGATGCTAGGAGCCACTGCAAAGTATTACATTCATATGGAAATTGGGCTCCTACTGTTCACTTAGGCCCATTTGGGGACTCAAGTTACAAGACTCCTGGAGAGTTCCCATTGGTTGGGGAAGGATGGTAGGAGGGTGTTCCGGGGGAAGTGGAGCCCCCCGGGTCCGGTAGGGACACACGTGTGTGGGTGTGTGGACCGGCTTGTTAGGGGGACGCACACGGCCTCTCACAAAATAAAACTTTGTTTCAGTTCCATCTGGCTTGTGTTTTTGTGCTCAGCCGGATTGCAGCATCGCAAGCCGGCGTGCACTGACAGCGACCCGCGAAAGCGCCCAGCAGGAAGGCAGCAGGTGAAAACAGCAGCGGGCAGAAGCGGAGCCAAGGCTCACGCGGGCCCCGCCGTCCAGCCTGCAGCAGGCCAGCCTCGGCCTGAACATCTCTATTACCAGGAATCTCACTGCCTATGCCTGGCTCAGAGAGCTCTAAGTATGGGAAAGACTTCTCTGGGTCCAATGAAATCATCTTTTCAGTAGCCTCCAACATGGTCCTGGCTCTGTCCTCTGCTGCTACATAGAGAATTTTACATATCCCTCCAAATGGTGGCTCTGCAGAAAGTGCCTTTGTCTCCACTAAGGATCCTGTCTCTTTCTCAGCCCCCAGAAAGGCAGTGTCACCTAGCACTTAACCTCAAGGGCTCTGGAGTCAGACAAACATAGAGGGAATCTAGTTTGGCCTTGGTCCAATTACATTAGCCGCTTAAGACTTAATGCCTCTTCTGTAATGCGGAGAATTTAATAGAGAAGATGCATCATGCAGTATTCTGCATAATGTGGGCACCAATCCTAATTCATATTAAGCACTCATTAAACCTTAGGATTTTTGTAAAATGAAGACTTTAAAGGAGAAGATAACTCCTAAAGTTTTGTTGCAGGAGTGCAAACATGTCTTAATGTGTATTAAGAACTCCTTTAAACACTAGTAATTATTCTTCCTTTCAAACTCTCTTGTATTTATGATTCTGACACCTTTAACCATTCTCATGCACCATAATGACATAAATATCAAGACTCTCTGAAAGTATCTAGCTCCATCCTACCTTACTAGATGATACCATTCAGTGTTCTTTGCTGATCCAGGATCTTTGGATGCCTGCTCTAACTGGTGGAGTGCCTGGGTTTGTCCTAGGCCCTTCAACCTCCCCTATCTAACCTGGCTTCTGGTACATCACTGTCTAAGACTCTTTAACATTTTAGCTCTAGCATGGACATTTCCCTGGAGGTCTAGACTCATTTATCCAACTGTTTATGTAATATATCCTCTTGGGTGTTTTGTAATAAAAAATTTAACCTTGTCTAATAAGAAGTCTAGTCTTTGCCACTGGCTCCCAGGAGGTAATCACTAAAAATATGGAATATCAATACGGTTGGGGCAGCCCTCCAACAAGGAAAGATCACATCCTTAAACAAGGCACCCTATGTGGACTTACCAGGTCCTTCGTTGTTCCATTATCCAGTACGGTCTGTGTGAAGGAAGGACCTCACCACCTGAGTGCTCCCATAGATGGGTGGAATGCTGGGGACACCTCAACATCATGCATTCACTGTCCTGAACAGGGACAACATGCACTACCACCAGGGGATGGTGCTAAAGTTTACTATGTGGGACTTTGAGACATTTGTGTCTCAAAGTCCCACATAGTAAAGGCTGAGCCCCAGCTTGATGTTATTTGGAGGAGATGGAAAGTTTAAAAGATGGGGCTTAATGGGAAGTTTTAGGTCTTTAGGATCATCCCCCAACAGGAGATTGTGGGACCACACTTCCTCCCTTGTCTCTTTTGTGTCCTGGCCATGAGGTAAGTGGCTTTACTCTATTGCATGCTGCTTGCTATAATGTGCTGCCTCCTTTCCCACCAGAGGCTTAAAAGCAATGGGGTCAATGGACTGGAACCTCCAAAACTAGGAGCCAGAATAACCCTTTTCTGTTTCTCAGTTCATTATCTCAGGTGTTTATTTCAGTAACAGGAAGCTGACCAGCACATGGGCTAACAAAGTCAACAGCAGACTTCAATCCTGCCCAGGCAAGAGTCAGAGGTCAGAGGTGAGAGATCCTCAGAGATGAAGAACAGACCCCTGACCTGTGAGTTCTTATTGAACTTTTTACCCTCTGTCCTAAAGTCCAACCACATCAGGTTCTGAAAGCACCCTTCCATAGGGCAAGCAAGAAAGCCTGCCAGCCTCCCTCAACGTGCTCCTGCAGACAGGCCTGGACCCAAGGCCCTGGAAGAAGGTGAACACTGCTTCAAGGACGTGAACTGCCTTCTGCTCACTCATTAAGTGGATAGGTGAGAAGACAGCAGGCCTTGACTGCTGATTAGGAAAAGCTGAAATGAAACAAGGTCAGGACGAGAGTTGACAGCCACCTCAAGTCCTCCTGTCTCCCCCCACCTGCTCAGAAGTCCTAAAGGATTCCCTTCCACACAGCTTGCTGAGGAAAGGCCTATACAATGGAGGAATAAAAGCTGCCTCAAGATATTCCCTCTAGGAATAAAGGTAGCTGGAAAAGATTGAAAGAAAGAAATCTTATTCTTTTCATTGCAGCATTTATTTCTTCTCTTATAAATCATTGTGTCTGAAAGGTCACTCTTTGAGGTTGATGGCTTTCTTAAGAATGCACTTTCTAGTCCTCAGCCATGGGGTCTGAGTGTCACAAGACAGAGAGGCTGATGTGGCAGCTACTCATAAAATCTTAAATTGTGACTATGTGAATAGCTAAAATGAAACCTGCCTGGGCTCTGAGATTCTTGCCTTATTAAAAATTGAATTTATAGGTTGCTCTACTTTCCTATGTCTGTTTCCAGTACTGGCTTTTGAAAAGAATCAGTGAGAGGCTGGTTTTCCAGAGAATTTCAGGAGGCATTGATTCTGGTTCATCTTGGGTGCACCCATCTACTTATCTGTCCAACCAATTACCCATCCCAAGTATCCACTCACCCATTCATCTACCCACCCACCTATCTACCATCATCCATCCATCCATCCACCATTCACGCACCCATCCACCCATCCACCCACCCACTTACTTATCCACTTATCCATTCATCTTCCCACCCATCCACCATCCTTTAGGCATTCATGTCTGTTCTTGCAACAACAATTGGCTGAATACTGGGCTCTGTCCTGTAAAGTAGCCATACAGCAGAAAACTCACAGACTTAGTCCCTGGCCTTGAGGAAATAGCATTCAAGGAGGGTATAGACAAATGCATCAGTATAGAAAGATGATTTGAAGATTTGTTAGAAATATACTATAACCTGGTTTAGGAAAAAAAACTGCTTTATTCCTCAAAAAGACAGCCAGGCATTAGGCTCTGAAAACATGGGTATCTTTTCCCTGTTAAGTGAATTTGTAAGCCTTTGTTATCAAAAGCCCAGGTGAGTGATCCCACGCTGTCACTGGGGGCCACCTTTTAGCCACTGTTTTTCAACCTGAAACAATGTTTTTGAAGACCATGAATCTGCACAGGTGGGAGGCTTGGCATCCTGTCTGAATGTTAGCCATTTACTCTGCAGAGGTTGGGAAAGTTCTCTCTGCCTAATGAAGAGAAATTGGGCTGGCCATATCGCTCAACCTTGGCTGCAGATGAGAATCGCCTGAAATTTTAAAAGTCCTTATGGCCAGACTAAACCCAGACCAAATAAATCAAAGAATTCAGAGGTAGGAGTCAGCCTTCAGTTCTTAAAGCTTCTCAAATGAAGTCCAGGAGAAGAGCTTTTAACACTGGGGTTAAAGGAAGTCTTATTCCAGCCCCTCACAATTAGCTGAGGAAGGGGACATTTGGGTTTCTGCTCCTAGTGGGAACATAATCCCTCTCTAGCTCAGCACCCCAGGCATGGCTAGGTCTTGTATGAGAAGGAAGATACAGCGGAACAGCCCCGGCTACAAAGAGCTGCAGCCACAGGCACCAAAGCCACCTTCCCAAGCAGGCAATGACAATGTCAGCAGGCAGAGAGAGGGGAAAGGCAGCCACCACTATGTATCATATAAACCAGGACTCTTGTCCAAAAACAGATCCCAGATGTGATTGCACTCGGCTTTCCTGTGAGCTGAACTGCAGAATTGGATTGAATATTATTTAGAAAAAATAATAAATGCGTCAATTTTGAGTACTACAATTATCATGTAAGTAATGCAAACTATTCCCCCACTCAGTGGTCATATGATGGTTGGGGAGAGACTCTGGCTGCAGGATCATGAGCACCTCACTCTTCATACAAGGCCACTCAGCTGCCCACACTTGCCCTGATCAGCTTCTAAGCTATGCCCTATGAGGATGCACTTTCTGGACAAGGGCAGCCACATTACAGAGGACAGTATTGAGGCTCCTTTTACCTCTGCAAAGAGGCCTCAATATCATGGCTCTGTTCAGTGAGAATCACCCCAGTTTTCTCCTGAAGCACACAGCTGCAAGAACCTTCCCTTGCTCACTGTCGGAACTACTGACTATATTTTGTAGAAATAAAGAACTATAGGCTTGCTGTCTCTGTTGGCACCGTCAACATGGAGCAGCTGGCAGCTTTGTAGATGGCTCCATTAAATCCCAGCTCTATAGAGGGGCAAAGACATCCACAGCCCAGTGCTTCTCAACCTTAGCTGCAATTGGTATCATCTGGATGGGTTTTCACATATAAGATGCCTGGGCTTCCACTCCCATGGGAGAGCTGAGCAGCAGTATTGAGTCAAGCTCTTCCCTAGGTGATCCTAATGTGTGGTCAGTGAAGCAGACCAGCACCTCGTCTTCCAGGAGTCCCACTTCATCATTCATGGGAGCTTCTCTGAAAAGCCATCATCAGGGATGGGACACAATGTCATAAAGCTTCATCACTCATTACTCCCCGCAGGGCTCTTGCCTGGTACTCCACCTGCCTCCACAATCCTGCAGTGGTACAGGCACTGCTGGGCAGCCTCTTTCTATGTAAATACATTTTCCAGGATAAGTTGTTTTATTCTGGCGAATCCTTCAGTCAACACACTTTTTCTAAGCACATAGTCCGAGAGGGCGACAATAGACATCAGACCAAGCTGTGTCCTTTCCTTGAAGATCCCTTGTCCCACTGGGGAGATGCACAAGAGAGCAGAAGCCGACCTGTGAGCAACCATCTGTAAATTCAGCGGGGGTGCTGTGAGCTCTCAGGGAAGGGACAGGCAGTGTGTGTTGCCATGGGCAAGGCAAGATGGGAGGTCAGCCTGGCTTCGGGAAGATGGACCATGAAGAAGCGGAAGGAGTAAGGGAGGGCTTCCTATGAAAGTGTAACAGGTTAAATGAAACCCAGGAGCAAGAAATCTGGTAGCTGTATAGAGAGAAAAGAAGATGGAAAAGACAGAGAAAACATCTCTATGGTTCACCCCCAGCCATGACTGAAGTCCCTGTCACCACTCTCTGGACCTTTGCTCTGCCTCTTCCTTCCCTGTATATCCCCAGAGCTGGGTGATGCAGGTAGTAGGAGTGCTAACCATTTGCTGGACCTTAAGTCAAGTTATCACTACATCACATCTAACCATACTAACAAAACTTCCTCGGTATTGGTTAATTTCCAGACCATGTTCAATTGTCACATTTCTCAAACATTCTTTTACAGTCAGTTCAAATCAGGATTCAAAAACTGTCCACACATTTAAATTTCTTTGAATCTAAAAGTTACTTTCTGCCCTGCCCCTTTTTCTAACAATCATTCTTTTTTGTAAAAGTTCAGTCATTTGCTCTAAAGAGTTGTTAAAGTAAGTTAAAATGAAAACCAGACTTCAAGAATCCCTAAGCAGACAAAGCCAATTAGGCCTTACTAGAGTTTGCATCTGAGACATCCCCCAAATGCTCAGAGTGGCAGTATTGGGAGGTGGTGGAACCCTTAAGAGATGGGACCTGGTGGGAGGACTTCAGGTCATGTAAGACTCCAGTGTCTTCCTTGTTCCCTTTCACTTCCCAGCCATAAGGAAAGTGGTAGATCATGCTCCCAACATGATCTACTCCTGTTCCCTGTTCCCTCTCAAGCACAGCCTAAAAACTATAAGTCTACCCCATCATGGACTGGAACCTCCAAAACTGTAAGCCAACATAAACCTTTTCTCTTCATTAATTGATGTCCTTAGGTATCCATTACAGTGATAGAACACAAGTTTCATAAGTGACTTTAACCTTGCTTGATCTGCAAACATAAGTTAACCTTAACTTGAACTATTTTTTGTAAAGGCCTATCAAAGAAAAACAGAGCTTAAACTCAATCAATCAGAAGCAGGCAACAAACTTATAATTATCTAACTAGGGACTTTCCAGTGGGATAGACCAAATAAGGCAACTTTATACCTACAACAAATCAGATACTTTCTTTGTTTTGCTCCTGTGTTGATCCTATAAAGCATCCCCCTTGGGTTTTCTGCACAGAGTTCCTGAGCCCCTTCTGGTTTGGAGATGCCTAATCCATGAATATTTCTTTGCTCAAATAAACTTTCAAAAGTTCATTAGCTGCTCAGTTTAACTTTTTTTTTTTAGTACAGGGATTGAACCCATAGAACTTTACCACTGAACTATATCCCTAGCCCTTTTTCACTTTGAGAAAGGATCTCATTAAATTACCAGAGCTGACCTTGAGTTTGCGATCCTCCTGCCTTGGCCTCCAAGTAGCTGAAATTACAGGCATGCACCATCGTGCCCAGTTCAATTTACCTTTTTAAAAGGATTTCTTTTATTCTGAATTTGGCTTATGCATCCTTAGAGGAGGCATAATGGAAGAAGAGGAGGAGGAGGAGGAAATCACCTACATAAGCTAAAGGCAGGGAGCCCTTCCTGAGAAATATTCTCCAAAAGATAAAACATTCACTTCTTTTCTTACACTAATAACTTGAATTGTGGTTTGAAGTGAGGGAAATGTATCATGCATCTAGTTTCATTCCAAGTCTATCTACTTTGGGAATGTTTCAGACCTCAGGAATATGATGGGGAAACTAGTGATAGGAACAAGGGATACGCCACATAGAAGGAAAATGACACTGAGTTTTAGCCAGCTTAGGAGAGGTGAAGAAAACTTGAAGCAGTGGAAGCAGATGTCCACTTTCCCCCATCCTCCCCTGAAACCTTACTCAGGGAAGAGCAAAGTCTTGCTCAGCCACCGCCAGTGATCTGCACTGCCCCCTGCAGGTGGACATTCTTTAGACACAACATCCTCTACCCTGCAGGTTCTGATTTGGAGACAGCAAAAGTACAGCAGTGGCTTCCAGGAATACCCAGCATCCTGTTGTGAAAGTATAGGACCTCCAATTCTATCACTCTAGGGACATGTCCCACCACAGCTGCCACCTGATGTCAATGAGGAATGGAGAAAAGAGGAGTTTTGAAATATATAGAACCAAAAGTTAATCTGTGAGAAAGTCTTCAGGTCATAAAATAGTTATAATTAATGGTAGGAATCAGAATTCTCACTGAAATTTAGTCAAAATAGAAGTTCTCTCAAAATATGCTCAAGAACACAGTGTATAAAGTTATAAATGCACCATAGTTTTCTCCTTTATTGATGTAAATTAGGTAATTTATGATTTTTCAGATTTTGCGTTTGAAAAACACAATCTTGTACCAATACTAAAAACAATGAGCACATTTGTATCTGAAGTATATGATTTAGAAACCCCAATTGTGAATAATAAAGCATAAATTTTGATCAACTCTGTTAGAGGAAAAGCTAGCTTATATTTTTAATTCTTTATATGAAAAATAAAAATGGCAGTTATCTAGAGATATGATCGAAACATATGAATAGCCAAAAAAGAAAATTCTAGGAAAATGAAAATCTTTATAGAGACCTGTTAGGTTATTTAGTATAAATAGTATGCATGTCATCTTTCTGGATATGGGGGATGTTTGGGTATTTGGCAATTTACTCAGATTTATGTCTTATGATTTCATTTCCTATTTTAGAGATTCACTTTTATATATTTTTAAAAACTTAGAAAACAGTGAAAGTTATAAAATAGATGAGTTAAGGAGTGATAATTAGATTGCACAATTGGATTTAACAGAAAGATTCTTTTAAATATCTAGTGCCTTTTAATTATTACTTTATAGAATGTCACAGCTTAAGAAGAACTTTGAGGTTATATCTTGTGCATTTTATGCCTCAGAGAGCTGAGGAACTTAAGTCAGAGAAAAGGGACCAACGCCCAAAGTCACACTGAGAGTTAGTGCAAAGCAAAAATTAGATGCCAGGTACCCTGCTTCCTGTGCACCGGCCCCTGCCTCTGGGCACAGAGCTGCAGCCCCCTGAGAGAGACATGGAGGCTTTAGCTGGGGATTAGTTCCATCACTTACTGTGAAATACACAGGTTGACAAAAGCCCTTTTCCACCTCTGTGCCACAGCACTACAAAGCCAGATCCCTTTGCCCAGCAAGCAGAGAGCAAGGCTCATTCCCACAGCATTGTTTTTAATCCGTGCTTTGCACCCTCCCATCACCAGAGGCTGAACTTCCCAACTTTCTTTCCCGCTGCTAGATAAATTACTGCAGAAGATGCCGCTGATGCCCCCTACTGGCCAGAGGGAACAGCACAGGCCTGCTCCTGCTGCTTTTTACAAATGTGGGAGTCACCAGCAGTTTAAGACATGCACCCCAGATATAGGACTTTAATAGACCAATTCTCAATGTTACAGGGGAAATAAGGTGTTCCGTAAAACTTCTTTTTTTTTTTTAAAGAGAAAGTGAGAGAAAGAGAGGGGGACAGAGAGAAAGAGAGAATTTTAACATCTTCGTTTGTATGTGGTGCTGAGGATCGAACCCGGGCCGCATGCACACTAGGCGAGCGTGCTACCGCTTGAGCCACTTCCCCAGCCCAAAACTTTTTGTTTGTGGTCAATGACAATCAGGATTTGATCCACAAGATTCTGACATGATGAAGAGGAAGTGATATAACCCAGAACCAGTTTCTAGAGACTCAATGCACACAAATACCACATGACAAATATAGATACTGATTGGCTAGGTTTAGATTATAGCCTGTAATCCTGCATTTCTAACAAGCTTCCAGGTGATACTGCTGATCCAAGATCCACATTTTGAATAGGAAGATTCTAAGTGAAAAGACATGGGCTGTGGGGTTCAACCAAAATGCCATAGCCTCAATTTTTACACTTACTAGCTGTACAATCTCAGAAAAAAATGTGGCCCATGCCTGTAATCCCAGCAGCTCAGAAGGGTGAGGCAGGAGGATTGCAAGTTCAAAGCCGATCAGCAAAAGTGAGGCACTAAGCAATTTAGTGAGACCCTGTCTCTAAATAAAATACAAAATAGGGCTGGTGATGTGGCTTTAGTGTTAGAGTGGCCCTGAGTTCAATCCCCAGGATCCAGAAAAAAAGAAAAGAAAAAGAATTTAACCATGTTGAGTCTTGAACTTCACAAATGTAAAAGGGCATGCCCACACCTACCTTGTGGCACCTGTGTGATATGCACAGATCCAGTACAGACACCTGATGTAGTGGCACACAGTGGCTATTCAGTAAATCATGACCATTACCAACATGTAGATTTTCTCCCAATAGGTTCACGTCCTTAGCAGCTCACTGCTATGGATACTAATAAAGGGCTCTTATTTACAGATAGGTAAATTACAGCATCACAACTTATGAATGGCATGGTCTATCTCATTCATTAGCCCCTTACTGCCAAGGTTAGACACTCCTACATCTGTAAACCTAGAGCTTACAGTTAGCTCAGAGCTGAATGCCTAATAGTGGTCCCAGTCATCCCTGATGAATGTACATCTTTTCTTACATCCCAACTGGAAAAACACAGAAGAAATAAGATTGATGCTTCATCGCCAAACTGGAGGTGAGCTGTATTTCACGTGTGCTCTGGGCAGACACCGGAACGTGACCAGCAGATAAAATTTTCTGAGAGCACAGAGTGACTCCGTACTGAGTAGCTAGAAGGTCTGGGTTCATGTACTAGCATTGGTGTTCTGCAATTGAGCAATCCCAACAAACCTTTCAAGCTATTTAAGCCTCAGTTTCCTCACCTGTAAAATGAGATTATGATAATACAGTCAACATAGGCATAGAATGTGTAGTTCTTTCAAAACGATCATCCCCCTTTTCTTGGTTCCTTTTATGTGAAACAGCTTAGAATTTAAGATAAACTGGGACCCTTTCTCCATTATTAGCTGTGGACCTATGGATTCAGGATGTTAGAAGCAGCAGAAGTTATAGAAGTATCCATTTGTAAATAAAGCAGACCCCAAGTTTAGAGTCAAAGAATTTAGGTCACTGAGGATTGGAGACCCATGTCCTCACCTGGGTTACATCTTATGCAGAGTGACTAAAGCACCTAAGTCCATCTCCACTTAAACTGTCTCCTGGCCTTCTCCAGCTCTTCTCTACTACCATCTTAATAATGCCAAACTCCCATAGCTCCCTGAACCCAGGGACCCTTTCACACACCTCTGTCCCTGGTCACATGCCCCTCTCTTTCCCTCAATCTTCCCACAATTCTGACCCAGGGATGAGGCAGAACTCTGGGTTGCACAGAAGAAGATATCAGGGAGCTCTTGGGATGACTAGGAAGGCCAGAGAAGTATCTGGGAAAACAGATGGGAATGAAGGAAAACACAGAACCACAGACCAGACTGTATCACAAAACAATCTAAGGTCAATATCTCTGCCACCATCACCAATCACCTGAGGCCATCTGAGTGTGAACCCCAATACCGACAGCCTCATAGCTTTCCCTACTTTGCTACCATCACCACCACTACCTGAGCCTCATGGCAACACCTTCTTGTGCATGACACATTCACACACACGAACACACACACCGCCCTTGAACTCTCCCCCAGCACCCCTTTAACTTGACCATGTGGTTTTGATCTGACTAGGTTTCTGTGATGGATTTCGCACAGACTTTCCAAAAGCTGACCTTGAGATGTACAAGTGATTTATGAAGGAAGCTCTCCCAGGAAAGATTGGTGAGAGAGGAGAGATAAGGACAGGAAGAAGAGGAGGCCAAGTCAGGGAGGGATCTCAGGCTAAAGTAAGGCAGAGTATAAATTACACCTCAGAACTGTCCCATCCCAAGGTGAGGGCCTGGGCTTCCATACCCCATACCCAACAGGCCTTGGTAATGGCAGCCAGAGCTGGAGAAGCAGGGTGTAAATATTCACTCTAAGACACTTCCTTACAAAGTGGCTCCAGTCACAACCCAAGCCCATTCTTGAGGAAGAGCCAGCGGGCAGGAGTTACTGAAAGCAGGATGTGGGCAGTAATGAAAGTGAAAGGGGTCCTGGGAATGGACACAGTGATTCCTAGACCCAAGTACTGCCTGTGGCCAATCTGTCCCTATATTCCCAGCACCCAGCAGAGGCCAGGAGCTAAGCAAACACCCAGGAAAATGTGCCATCACAGAAGAGAATAAATGCTGGCTAGGTAGGGCATACAGTTTCCAGGGTGTAAAATGAAGCAACAGGGACAGGCACAGACCAAAGAGGGGAAAAGCAGACAAGGATCAGAGAATTCCAATCTGACCTTTTGTTCCCTTTGTTGTCTTACAAGTCCTGGTCACACTGTCTCCATCAAAGGAAAGAAATCATGCAATTCCAAGGTTAGAGACCTTTGTCGTTAGAAAGGGCATGGTGGAGTCTCCTGTCTCTGCTCAGTGAACATCCCAGAGAGAAGAACAAGATTTTGCAGTTCTCAAACACAGCAGGGCTACAGCTTCCCATCCCCTTGGGGAAGAGGATAGAAGCTGGAGCTAATGTGAGCAGCTTCCAGAAGCCACATAATATACCCGAAGGACACGGATGATTGGCTGCGGCAGCTCACTCCTCTGCACCTGCTAGCGAGTGGAAGGCAGGACTGGACAGGCTCATAAGCCCCTGACGGATGAGCCTTCACAGGCGAGCCCCAGAGGATTCAAACAGGCAGCCTCCAGAGGGAAAGCCATTTTCAATCCTACACCACTGAATTAGCCAACCTCAGAGAAAGAGCAAAGCCAGGGTGGTGGGGGACAATTCCACCTCCCATTTTAGGGTGAAGAAGCGAAGAGCACTGGTTTGGCATCCCTGGTCCACACACACACACATACACACCCACACTGTTTGTTTTCACCTAAGACTCAGGCCCATTCAGAAATCTAGACATGAAGAATATTAGGGTTGTTTTCACAGGGGAAACCAGAAAATCTATACGTCAAATCCTTGCTTTTTTGAAAGTTTCTTGAAACCCATTTTTATTATAGGAAATTTCAAACATACACCTAAGTGGAAATAATAGCATAATGAATTCCCACGTACCCATCATTCAATTTCACAATTACTGATGCACAGTCTGGCTTTAAATTCATAGTTCCCTTCCGCCTTTGCATTGCTAAGTTTTGAACCAAGGAGCCTGCATAAAATGCTCTACCATGGTGCTACATCCCCACTCCCTTTGGCTTTAAGTTCAAAGGCTGCAGCCCTAATACAAGTGAAGTATTTAGGAGACCACAGATTAGACCAACCCAGTTCAACCTTGTTCACTGGGACCCTTGAACTACACAGAGACCCTCCAAGTTGGTAGGGGAAAAAAAGAATTGGAGAGAACAAGTTAGTTGTATTCTGCCAAGAAGCCCTCCAAGGAGCCACATCCAGGACCCCAGCAGTCTGAGCCCAAAGGGAGGCACAATACACCTGGCTTGACTTGAGCCTGCGTGGACGACAAGCCCCCCTACAGTCAGTCATATCGCCAGCCTCAGAAAACAGAGTAGGAAAGGCCACACAGACATGCCCAGGAGGATGGACTCCAGTTGTGTCACAGAGTCTCCACACACCCAAATGGATTGAACCCCCAAAGCAGATGAGCCATTTCCTGTGTGAATTTGAGAGAGAGAAGACCCAGAGGGACTTTGAAGCTGGGGCAAGACTATCGAATGATGCAGTGTGAATCTTGTAGCTGAGATTCAGGTGGGAAGCTGTGCCAGGACCCATAGGAAAAACCTGGAGAGACTAGAAAGAGGGAGAACAAGCTGCCTCCCTGAAATGTTGCCTCAAGCTGGCTCTCTCCCTGCTCAGAGTCTACCCCTCCAAAATGGCCAATTGGACCTGCTCTCTCTGCTCCCCCAGAACTGCTCCCTCTTGTCTTCCTGGCATAGGTGGGTAAAGGCAGGAATGCTATTAAGTCAGCCCCAGGTGGCTCCCTACACCATCAGCTTAGTTACTGAGCCCTCCTCAAATACCCTTTTTCAAGGACCCGTCCTCTTTCCTACAGGGACCCTGGCTATTATTGATACCAAGATCCCTGGATCTTGGTGTCTGCTGGGAAAAGACAAATTGCATGTTCAAGAAGACAAAAGAATGATTCCACCTGAAGAAGTAAAAGAGAAAAGAGAAAAAGTTTCCACAAGTCCGAAATGTGTCTCCTTTTCTCTTCTTTGAGTCACCATTATACTTTTGAATACAATTGCTTAAAAATTAGAGTTTAGGGGCTCTTAAAATTGTCAGGATAGATGGAACCTCCCTTAAACCAATCATTGAATTGCTTAATGGAGAACATAAACCTCCGCTGTGAACACTGAGGTTTCCTCTTTAGCGGTGTCCTGTGCGGTATCTACCAGCCTGGGCTTTACTGTTTTTATGTGTGTATCAGGTAAATGCTGTTAACACACAATATCCCTCCCTTGGTATCTACTAAGGAATAAAAGCTAAATTGTTGCTCAAATGATCTTACATTTGTGTTTCGGCTGTGAGTTAGTATCTGCATTTTAAGGTTGAGAATGTGTCTAAGGCAGAGTGTCATTAATTAGTTTTCCAGTGGCCCATTTGTTCAGGGACGCCAGGCCTCTTAAACAGATTGCTAAGTTGTTAATGGAAAACAATATTTTGTCAGGCATACTTGGGGAAGGGGTTGATTTGTTCCTAAAATACTGTGCTAAAGCCAGACTCTGAGCTGCTGGCTCATAGATTCTTTTTGCTGAAGTTGGTTATACATAATAAAATAATATTTTTCTCTCTATGTATTATTTTGGTTGTTGTGTTTGCCGTAAGTGTTTCTTACTTTTCATACATCCTTAGAAACTAGAAATGGAAAAAGAGGCTTAATAAACCCAAAGAACTTTTCACGGTTCTGTTTAACAAACAGCTGCCAATAGAAATATGAGATTGAAAAGAATGCACATTTCAGATACAAGGAGTTGGTTTCTCCCCCTTATCAAATTTCCCAGAGAAAAGGAATCATTAAAGAGCTGCAGAATGAAAAACAAAAATTCCAGCCAATCAGAATAAGTCCGATATAAAAAACACAAAGATGTGACAATAAGAGGGGAATCATCCAAAAGCCTTCCAACAGGAGGACATAAATTGCAGTTAGCAGTATACAAGATTGATTAAAGGATGTGGGAAAAGATGCACAGGGTGGAAACCAAGTCTTAAAAGATCTAGGCCAAATGTTGGGCCAATACCAAATTATTAATACAAGCTGCTGTTTTGCCATAGGCTTCCAGAAATATCTAAGACCATTGGCTCATGGCTGAGAACCTGGACAGAATATATCCCTTTTGAAGAATTTGGTCATGCTACTATTTAGATTGTGTCATACAGAGGAGTAGATATAATACGCTAACAAGCCCATTTTTAGCCTATACACACACACACATATACACACACACACATATACACACACACACATATACACACACATACACACACACACATACACACACACACACACACACACACAAACACACACACACGTGCCTCCAAGTCTTTCCTTATTCCAATTATTTCCTCTTCCTAAAGGCCTCTTTTATTCTTCTACTGCCATTTAAATTCAGGTTTATATTCATGACCCCCCCCTCAAAGAATGACTCTACCTTCCCTAACTGTGTCTCCTTCTACCTGGCGTGAAGAAGGAAGGGATATTCATAAAGCGCAGATGTCTCTTGGCAAATGAGCAAAGGTCCACCACAGAGCAGCTGTGCTAGCCCCTCCTTTCACAGAGGATGAAGGCTCTTGGTCTCCTCTACTTCAGCCTCCTTCCAGGAGGTACCTGTGATAACTGGACCTTGACATTGGTGCCTCCATAGTAAGGAGGTGTCCTTCAGCAGAGCATATGCCACAGGCATCTTTAAGTCCATCTATGGCTCTCTTTCCTCACTGTCCTCTACTTCACAGTCTCCTGGGGGATGAGCTCACAAACAGCTTCCCATGAAATCATCACTCTCTGGGATGAGGATATATAATGGTCGTGAGAAACGTAATTGAGACATATGCAATGCTACTCAGCATGGTCAGTGGAGACATTGAGTCTTAATTTATTTTTTATACATTTATTTTGCTTATTTAGATTTTTTAAAATGTGGTACTGGGAATCAAACCCAGTGCCTCATGTGTGTTAGCACTCTACCATTGAGCCACAACCCCAGCCCTTAATTTATTTTTAATTGACAAAATATGCATACATATTTATGGGGCACAGTGTGACAGTGCAATACATATATACAGATAAAATGATTAAATTTGAGAAACTAGCAGTTCCATCTTCTTAAATATTTAACATTTCTTTGTATTTGGAGCCTTCAAATACCTTTCTTTTAAAAATTATGTTGTTATAGTTACCCCACTGTATGTGCCGCACTAGACCTCATTCCTCTTAACTGCATTTCAGTACCTGTTCCCCAACCTCCCTCTATTCACCCTTTCCTCTACCCTTCCTAGCCACTAGTAATCATTATTCTCTTCTCTTCTTCTGTGGGATCAACTTGTTTAGCTTCACACATAAAAGAAAACATACATTATTTGTCTTTCTGTGTCTGGTTTATCTCAGTTAACATAATTGCCTTCAAGTCTCTCCAGTTTTCCACAAATGACAAATGACAGGATTTCATTCTTTTTAATTACTGATTAATATTCCATTAGTTATATATGTCACAGTTTCTTTATCCATTCATCCATCCGTGGATACTTCAGTTAACTCAATACTTTGACTATTGTGCATAGTTTTGCAATGAACAAGGGCATGCAAGTATCTCTTTGAAGTACTGATTTCATTTCCTTTGGATATATACCCAGAAGTGGGATCACTAGATCATATGGTAGTTCTATTTTTAGACATTTGAGGCACCTCCATACTGTTTTCCACAATGGCTACAATAACCACTGAGGCAGTAGCTCAATGGTAGAGGGTTTGCTTAGCACACACACAGCCCTGGGTTTGAACCCCAGCACCACAAAAGGAAAAAGAAAAACAAAAGTGAGCATAATGACTGTATTAGTTCACATTTGCACCCAACAGTGTATAAGAGTTTCTTTTTCTCAGCATTCTTGTCAGTATAGCCATTCTGACTGTGGTGAGAGGCTATCTCATTGTGATTTTGATTTGCATTTCCCTGATAACTACATAGGAGAAATGTTCCAAGATATCAGTGATATTTTATAAAGCCCCCAAAGCCTACAAAACAAAATCAAAGCTAGACAAACTGGATAATATCACACCAAGAAGCTTCTGCAGAACAAAGGAAAAAGCCAACACAGTGAAGAGACAACTGGCAAAATGGGAGAAAATATTTTTAAACTATTCATCCAACAGGGTATTAATATCTAGACTATATAAGGAGCTCCAAAAAACTCAACAAGAAAAATAAATAGTCTGATTTATAAAATAGGCAAAGGATCCACATAGACATTTCTCAGAAGATACACTAGTGGCTAATAAGTATAGGAAAAATACCCAACATCACTAATCATCAGGGAAGTGCAAATCCCTCTTCCTGTCTATTGCAGATGGCTTCTCAGGTGTTGTCTTTTTATTGCCCATCAGCTAAAGTCCACCATGAATACACATGTGGCCAGAGTCAGGCTTAGTAGCTTGTTGCAGCATGGAAGAGCATACACCAGAGGAGTCATGGACAACATGGACAGGGAAAAGTTAGGAAAGGGTACTTACAGAGACTGGGGAACTGGAGAACAATGATGTGGTCAGGATAGATCAGAATTTGTAAACTGGGAAGTTGCTGGAATAGTCAAAGATTTCATCTTTAGAGCACATGAATTGTGAGATGTGCACCTGTGTTTATGGCAGCATTATCCAAAGTGGCCCAAAAAGAGAAGCAACCTGAGTGCCCATTGACAGATGAATGGCACAGAAAATGTGGCACCTCTATACTGTTTTCCACAATGGCTACAACAAACACTGAGGCAGTAGCTCAATAGTAGAGGGTTTGCTTACATACAATGGAATATTATACAGTTTAGAAAGGAAATTCTGACATATGCTACAACATGAATAAGCCTTCAAAACATCAGCTATGTGAAGTCATCCAGTCACAAAAGGACAAATATTGTATAATTCCATTTATATGTGGTACCTAGAGTAGTCAAATTTGTAGAGATAAAAAGAATGGTGGATTCTGGGGAAGGGATGGAGTAAGAACTTTTTTGTTGAATGAGAATGCAATTTCAGTTTTGCAGGATGAGAATCCTTCTAGAATGAATGGTATTGATGGTTGCACAATAACATGAATGTACTTAATGCCACTGAACTGTACACTTAAAAACTGTTTAAATTCTAAGTTTTATGTTATGTACTTTTTACCAAAACTTTTTAAAAAGTTATGCAGAGATGGATCAGCTCTTCTGATGACCTCTCTTTACATGCGTAAATCTCGTAAAGAATGCGAGCCAACATTTAGACAGTTCCTCTGCTATGCTATGGTTTGACTCTATTTACCTGTGCTGAGAGCCACATAAGAGATTTACAAGATTTGATTTCTGTTTCAACTTGCTGTTCTCCCATCTCAAAATAGCCCTCAGAACTGCTTTTGACTTTCTAGGTCTCATTTGTTCACTTGCTTATTTATTCTTCTTAGTAACTTAAAGTAGTAGATTTGAGATTCTAATGCAAAGCAGCAAGAATTCTAAGCCTAGGCTTTTTTCCCTGTCGAGATCCCCTAAAGGTAAAAGCAGATCTTTGAAATCTGCACAATCCATTGTCTCCAATTCATATCAAATGAATACAACAACCACTGTTCCAGATACCTTAAAATACACAGATTAATATGGTTTTGCCTGACCCCAGAATCTCACAGACTGAAGGGCAAAACATACAATTATAGCTACCTGCAGGGAAAGTATGGTAAATTCTAAGAAGGAAACAATCACGTGCCCATATAAAACATCCATGTAACTGATTCTACCAGTTCACATTTGGTTAGAATCTTGACAAGAAAATGAATCTTCTTTTAGAATACTAGACATAAGATTCAAAACTGAAATAGCAACACTATTATAAAACTTGGTAGGCTGGGAACCATGGTGTATACCCTATAATCCCAGCTACTCAGGAGGCTAAGGCAGGAAGATCACAAGTTCAAGAGCAGCCTCGAAAATTTAGCAAGGCTTTGTCTCAAATTTTTAAAAATAAATAAAGAAGGAAAAAGTAGCTCCGTGTTGCAAAGTTCGATCCTTAGTACTTAAAAAAAAAAAAATAGAACATTTACCTAGGTTTCTCTAAGGTATAAACTATGGTTTTTCTATGTGAAGTTATGTGAAGTCAGCCAGTAACAAAAGGACATTTAGCATTTCCTAAATGCTGTGGTTTGTAAGTGTCCCCCCAAAGCCCATGTATGATCCTGACTTTCTTAACTAGACTCGTAAAGTACAAGAAATAAAATCAAGAATTAATAAATAGGGCGGATTCAAACTAAAAAGCTTCTTCTCAGCAAAGGAAATAATCAATGACGTGAAAAAGAGCCCACAAAATGGGAGAACATCTTTACTATATCCACATCAAATACAGCACTAATCTCCAGGATCTATAAAGAACTCAAAAAACTTAACACCAAAAAAGTAAATAACCCAATCAATAAATGGGCTAAGGAACTGAACAGATACTTCTCAGAAGATATATAGTCAATCAACAAATATAAGAAAAAATGTTTAATGTCCCTATTAATTAGAGAAATGCAAATCAAAACTACTCTAAGATTTCATCTCACTCCAGTCAGAATGGCAATTATCAAGAATACAAGCAATAATACGTGTTGGTGAGGATGTGGGGAAAAAGGTACACTCATACATTGCTGGTGGGACTGCAAATTGTTGCAACCACTATGGAAAGCAGTATGGAGATTCCTTAGAAAACTTGGACTGGAACCACCATTTGACCCAGATATCCCACTTCTTGATCGATACCCAAAGGACCTAAAATCAGCATTCTATAGTGACACAGCCACATCAGTGTTCATAATAGCTAAATTCACAATATCTAAACTGTAGAACCAATCTAGATACGCTCCAACAGATTAATGGATAAAGAAACTGTGGTACCTATGCACAATGGAATATTACTCAGCATTAAAAGAGAACAAAATTAGGCATTTGCAGCTAAATGGATGGAATTGGAGAATATCATGCTAAGAGAAGTAAGTCAATTCCAAAAAACAAAGGCTTTTTGTTTTTGAATGGTGTCTCTGATAAGTGGATGCTGACCCATAATGGGGGATGGGTGAGGTGTGGGGAGAATGGAGGAATTTTGATTGGGCAAAGGGGAGGGAGGGAAAGGGAGGGGGCATGGGGGTAGGAAAGATGATGGAATGAGATGAACATCATTACCCTAGGTACATGTATGACTGCACATGTTGTACAACTGTACATCATGTACAACTGGAGAAATGAAAAGTTGTGTGCCATTTGTGTACAATGAATCAAAATGCATTCTGCTATCATGTATAACTAATTAGAACAAATTTATTTTTTAAAAAAAGGGCCCATGTGTTAATTGCTTGATCTTCTGCCTTTGGTGCTATTGAGAAATGGTAGGACCTTTAAAGGGGGGGGGGGCTAGTAAAAGGAAGTCAGATCATGGTGGTCATGCCCTTGAAGGGGACTGCAGGACCCTGGCCCCTTCTGGCCCCTCTCTTTGCTTCTTGGATGCTAACAGGTAAACAGGTTTCCTCCACCATGAGGTACTGTGTCACCACAGGCCTAAACAGGGTCAAGTGACCATGGACTGAAACTTCTGATACCATGAGCCAAAACTAACCTTTCTTCCTTTTAAGTTGATTCTCTCAGGTATTTTACCACAGTGGATGAAAAAAATGTAACACTAAGGGTATACTTAGATAAAGCAGAGGAAGGAGACAAAATAATTCCTAACAGATGTACTACAATTTAGAGCAGGGGTCAGCAGACTTTTTCTATAAAAAGCTAGATAATAAATGCTTTAACTCTTGTGAGTCAAACAGAGCCAAAGACAATATGTAAACAAATGAGTATGGCTATATTCCACTAAAACTTTATAGATGACACTGAAATGTGAGCTTAATATCATTTTCACAGATCATAAAATATTATTCTTCTTTTTAATTTTTTTCAGCTATTTAAAAATATAAAAACCATTCTTAATCTCTCAGGCTGTAGAAACACAATTTGCAGGCCAAATTTGACCTGTACTATAATTTGCTGATCCCTGCTCTCAAAGCTGGTTCCTCAAAGTGTGGCCCACAGTCCAGTCATGGCAGCAGAACCCAGAATCTGTTAGAAACACAGAACCTCAAACCTGATCCCAGATCCTCTGAAGAAGAACCTGCATTTTTAATATCACTCTGTGTCTGGTTCACACATTCCAGTTTGGAAAGCACTGGCCTAAGGCTTATACCATTCCAAAAGCCAGGCTATAGTCAATGTCTGTGCTTTTCCAAGAGGAGTGACCCTGGAAAAGTTCTGAGCCTCTCTGTTGCTCAGTTTCCCCATGTGCAAGATGGAAAGGAGAGTACTGTCTCCCTCAAGCATGGTCTGGAGAATTCACACAGATACACAAACTCACACATATACACACATAGCTTAAAACAATGCCTGTCATTATTATTATAAAATCTCACATTATTTTCATAGCTACCCTCTGAAACCAGCCATGTTTATTCATCTCAAATAAGAAACTATGGCCCAAGGATGGAGAAACTTACCTGTCATCACAAGTTAGTCCTGAGGATAAGGAGAGGATCAAGGTGATAAAAAGGAACAAACTACCCCAGGTCCCAAGTCTTCATGCCCACGTTTCCTTTTTAGGGTCTTCTCTGTCAGTAGCCCCCTTTTGGCCCATAAACCCCTTGCCATTCCCTAAGAATATCTGCCATGCAGAGACCTCCCTGGATCTGCACCCCAAGTTGCCCTCCCATTCCCTGAAATTTATCTTCCATTAAGTTGCAT
This sequence comes from Ictidomys tridecemlineatus, assembly GCF_052094955.1. Lineage (NCBI taxonomy): Eukaryota > Metazoa > Chordata > Mammalia > Rodentia > Sciuridae > Ictidomys > Ictidomys tridecemlineatus. The sequence goes on from NC_135477.1 coordinate 42,252,740, forward strand.
TGTGTTTTTTACAACTTCTCTTTCTAGTTACAGGTTGTAAATTTTCCCTCTGCTGAGTCTTGTAGCTGACTGGCTGTTTTTCATTATATTTGTAGGGCTCAGGGAAAAAAAAAGGGGGGGGAGGCAATTCCTTTATTTGAGAATCCTGACATTTATTAGCATAATAAAACTCTCAAGATGAAATTGCAGTTTTCCAGACAGTAATTTCATTTGCAGGACAACTTACAAGGAATTTATTTTAAAGCCAGGTAAAACCTAAAATATATGAGACATGCAGAAAGTGCTGGCCCCAAATAAAATGAAATAAATGTGTTAGGGATGGAAAACTCAGCTGTTGTCTCTCTCATATTAATTAGGCAGTGACAGGTACAGCAGCCTGGAGATTTGGGTTCTCAACCCATCTTGGTCTGCTTTCAAAGATGCTGCTGGAAGTTTCTTCCAACACAGTGAAAATCATCACGTCATCTCTCCTGAGACATCACTGCTCAGTATGAAGCTTTCATTTGCATGGAGCTTCCATATTGTCATTTAACTAATTTTCCAAAACTACCAAATGGATACCATATAGAAAATCCTCTCCCCTGTTATACAGAGGTTTAGTGAGGTCAAAAGACTTGAACAAACTCACGTAATTGGTACCTAGCAGAGCCCGAACAAAAACTTGGTTCTGCAAAGTTCTGATAGAAACAAAGTAATTTTGATAGTACTTGATTATAAATTAAAGTGCCTTAGAATTCAGAAAGCAGGGTTCCTTCTATCACTTGATTGTATATACCCAACGAGACAGGAAGGCTGGGGAAGTTAGAGAACTGAGTTGCAAAACTGATATTATTAAATACCTTGCTACAATGGGTGCTTTTCAAGGGTTCCCCAAAAGGAAAAGCCTGTGGCAAGTTTCTGTGCTGCTGCTTAATCCAGGAAAACCATCCCAGAGGAGCAGGATGAAGAGGAGCTAAGACAGAGGAAGAGCAAGAACAAACAGAGGGTGTCGCACTCACCTGGTCACTGCTTAATTTCCTCATGGCTGACTTCTCCATCTTGCAGAACTATAGAGGCCAAATGAAGAGCTGGCTCTCAGGACAGCCCCTCCAGGAGGAAGAAGTAAGAAGAACTGATCAACCAATGAGCTAAGGTTCACTGCGTGGGCACTAACCCCCAGCTCTCCTATGGTATGCCTTGGCAGCAACAGGAGGTGAGCAGCTGTTTCAGTCAGCTTTCTCACTGCTGTGACTAAAAGACCTGACAAGAAAAACTTTAGAGGAGAAAAAGTTTATTTGGAGGTTCACAGTTTCAGAGGTCTCAGTCCATAGCAGCCAGCTCCATTCCTTAAGGCTCAAGGTGAGGCTGAACATCATGGTGAAAGAGTGTGACCAAGGGAAGCAGCTCATATGTTGATCAGGAAGCAGAGATGGACTCCACATACCAAATACAAATACATACCCCAAAGTCACACCCCCAATGACCTACCTCCTCCAGTCACACCTTGCCTCCCTCCAGTTACCACTCAGTTAATCCCACCAGGGGTATTAATTCACTGATTGGGTTAAAACTCTCATAACCCAATAATTTCAACTCTGAACCTTCCTGTATTGTCTCTCACATGAGCCTTTGGGGGATACCTCACATCCAACCCATAACAGCAGCCGTAGTACCACATGGGGCCATGCACCATAAGCTGATGCTCAAGTGAGGCTGATCCACGTAGTAAAGAAAAGGAGAGCTCACACAAAACTGGTTCCAGTGATGGTGGCTGTGGGGGAAACAAGTGGCCAAGGATCTGGGAAGCAGGTGAGGCAAGAAATGAGTGGAGCATAAGAGATGTTTGACACACTCATCAGGTAAGGTAAACCAGTTCCCTGATGTTCCCGGAATCCATTCACCTTTTTATGCTCACCGAGCTAATAATACTGCAGCAAGCATTATCATGCAAGTAAGTTCCAGGGATAAGGATTTGGACCCAGGTCTTCTTAACTCTAGATTATTATCCTAATCTGCTGTCTCTGTGTATGTGGTCATAAATGCTTATGCACAAATAGACACCATCACACCATCACCGAGCATAAATGAGGAGTTATTGGGAGAGTCTTCTTGTTAAACATATTCAGATTAAGTAGACACTAGAATCAACACAAGAACAATGAAGACAACGCTAGTCATTTCAGTAGCCTGCATACAGAGAACATTCTAAAGTGCAAAAGCCTTGTCAGATATCTAAAAATATTTCTTGCATACCAGGTCTTGGGCACATATGTAGGAATACATGAAATCATCACTTCAGTACTGCCAAACTTCAGTCAAGATATATACGATTCAAAAACAGGGGAGGGTGACCAAAGAAGAGGTTAAATAAGGAAGGCAGCACAGAATCCATCACCTGTCCTGGAAGCCAGGGCTCAGGAGCCTTAGGTAATTCCAGTGATAATATCAAAGAGGGTAATGAACTCCATAAGCAAAGTGGCATCTACAGAAATCATCCCCTCCATCTATAGCATCCTCCATAGAAATCCTTTACAATCTTTCTTCTCTTATCTCCATGGCTTTATAAAGAGTGAGAAGCAGGAAATAACTTACTAGAAACCATTGCTTATTAGTGTTGAAAAACTTTCAGAAGTGTGTTTGTTCAACCGACATTTATTGAATGCTTATCACACCACATGTTAAAGTCCAGGTTCGGCACTAGAATATTTTGGATTATTAAAACATGATCCATACATTCTAGGAGCTTAGTTTAGAGTAGCCATGACAAATAGGGTGAATCTTCTGAGGTCACAGCTAAATTCTCCATGAAACAGTTGCAGCAGCTATTAGCAATTTCTGTCCTGAGCATTGGGATGGGACCCATAGCACAGATGCACACATTTCATATCTCTTGAGACATACTGATGTACTTGATCCTCTGGATAGTGGTAGATCTTCTAGAAAGCCACTGGGATTTGAGTTGGGAAGTTCTTGCACTGAGTTCAGAAAGAGGGTACCCAAAGGGATTTAACTATAATAAGGAAAAAAATAATCATTCAAATAATAGGTGGTAGTCTGGTGGGCTGTCCCTCTGTCCACAGGGTTCCTGTAGCAATTCTCCCCCTGAAACAGTGATAATCTCCTCCTGAAAGGTAAAAAAAAAAAAAAAAAAAGAGGAGGGGCATTTACTTAAAATCAAGAAAGTGATATAAACATTCACTAGAGTCTTGTTTGAGACAGAAAGACAAAGACTATGCATATGCCTTCTTCACTCAAATTTCTATAAATAATGAGGCAGGGGTAATCTGCTTTAAAAAAGAAATAAGTCTTTAAAGTATTGGAAAATAAGAGAAACCCATCAACAGAATAAAAACGCTGAAGGATCTTTGAAAACCAAGAGATATACCACATGAGATTGTCATAGGTGTCAATGTAGGACAGGGGCTACCTGCCTACAGTTACCACTCAATTAGTCCATATAGGTGGATTAATCCATTATTAGTTCACAAGTCTCACAATCTAGTCATTTCTCCTCTGAACATTCTTGTGTTGTCTCACACATGAGCATTTGGGGGACACCCATCTAAATGACAATGATCCTCTGTATCCTAATTTAATTGATCTGAGTTGGGGCCCAGGATCATTTTCTTAAAACCTTCTAAGCTGTGGTCAACTCAAGTAGAGTTGAGTTCCTAGTGTGGTGAAACATGTATAGGAGGATCCAATAATAACTTGGGGACTAATCTAGAACCCCTGGTGTGTGCTGAAGTCAAGTAGGGGATTTTGAACAGATTGGGGAAGCACATAGCTCCTGGGGAAGCCAAGGAGACCCCAAAAGTTCAGATACTACCATGCCCAAAAGATGAACTACTCACTGTTAACTCCAACCCTTACAGCATGAAGAGACTGGAAAGAGAAACTGAAAGCACTCGTGGATAATCAGGAAATTTAAAGTTGGACTATCATCTCATAGCCCCCAATTTAGAAATGTTTAAAGACAAGCATAACTATAGAAGAAAGATGCCAGGCTCAATAATAGAACTGATTCCCAAGAAAATAACAAGTTTATAAAACAAACATAAGGAGCCTTTAAGAGATGTGAATTAACTTTCTCAGCAGAATAAGCCATCCATGAAACAAGAATGAGCTATTATATTTGAGTTGGGGGAGAAGGGGGGGGGGTGAAAATGAATAGCATGACCATTTAAATTAAAAAAGAAAAATTTCAGTAGAGGAACCGAAAAAAGCAGAATGGACATAACTAAAGAGCAATTTAGAAGCTGAAGAAATGCCCACATCGATAAGAAAGAGACATCTAAATAGAAAAAAAATTGACAAAGGATATGAATAGATGATTCACAGACTAAGAAATCCAACTGGCCATTAAGAGTATGAAAAGATCCTCAGCATTGGCAGCAATCAGAGAGATACGAGCTAAACAATAGTGAGATCCAGTGTCTGCCCATCTGATGGAAAAAAATTAAATGACTGAGAATCCCCAGTGTTGGCAGCAGTGTGGGGAAACAGCCTCATATAGTTTTGGCAGGAACATGAATTGGCACCATGTTTTGGGAGGGCATTCTGGCAGATCTTTTCTAATTAGAATGTGCATACTTTCCTCTCCAGAAATTCCAGTTCAGGGGATCCATCCTAGAAAAAAATATTGCATATGTATTCATAGTAGCATAGTGACATATACATAGTGATGAAGTCTCTGCAGCACTGTTCATCATCTTGAAAAACTAGAAGTTGAATGAGTGGACATAAGAGGAGAATGGGTAATTAAGCTGTAATATACATTCGTACCATGGAATACCACAGGGCATGTACAAAAATTGGTACGTGTCATGACATGGAAAGATCTCCTGGTAGTGACTTAGTAACTTACAAGTGTCAGGCATACTTTTTCAGTACTTTCTATGATATCTCATTTAAACCTCACAGTGAACCTAAGAGATACGTGCTATTATTAAACCCATCTTACTGACCAGGAAACTAAGACACAGAGGTTTGAGTAGTTGCCCAAATCACATAACGTAATGAAGTTGGGATTTAAACTCGGCACTCTGATTCCAGGGACCATGATTTTAAACACCACATTCTATGATGCTTTACATATAGTTTTTTAAAAAATCAAGTTGCTGAGCCACATGTAAAAAGTTATACAATTTCTATGAAAAAAAATGAAACTATGTATTTCCTTATATACTTAAGCCTTGGTATTACTGCCCAGGAAATACTTGGATAGGCACATGGCAAAATGATTATTCATGGTGGAGGATAGAAACAGGGACTTTAAATGAATGAAGTGTGGGGTTGCTATGGCATTTGAATTTTCTTAAAATGCAATCGTGAATTAATTGTGTAATTAAATTTTTCATTTATAAAAGCTGGCTACTGGATCTCCACATGGATATGGATGCTATCTCTCTAAAGCCTTAGAAGTGAATTGTCAGTCTCAAAAACTGAGCTTTGGAAGAGAATAAAGACCTTCGGAGACATCTGGTCTGGGATTCACATAAGAAACCTGCCCTGAGAGATGGGCATTTACCCTTTGCTGGGAAAGCTTCCAGGGACAAGGAGCTTATCACCACTGAAGTAGCTTATGTTGGACAGGGAAAGAAACACAGAGGTTTAGTGGGAAGAGCACATGCTGTAGCGGCAGACAGCCTGAGGATTTACTCCTGGTCCCAGCTGGTCCCGGCCATGAGAACTGGCCAACTTTCTCATTCTCCCTGGCCTTGGTTTTCTGATCTGTGAACTGGGACTAATACATATCCCTCACAGAGTAGTGAATATTAAATGAGGGCATGGATGCAGATCAGTGGGCTCCTTGCTTGGCACAGAGAAGGTACCAGTATCCAATATTCCCAGGCTCTGCCTTTCCTCTGGTTGTGAGAGGCTCTTTCCCACACAAGTGGAAATCTTCCCTGATCCTGGTTCATCCAGTTGTCCAGGCAGTCCACTGCACTCTATGCCCAGGTGTTTTGGGGTGGGTGACTTTTTTATGTGCCTCAGTCATAAGGCCACATTACAAGCTCTCTCTCTCAAGCCCTGGGGACACTCATGAAGAAATGAAGAGAAATATAAATCTGAGGGTCCCTATTAAAGCAAAAGCCTATTGAGATGGTCAAGTCACTCTGTGAGCCCTTCTAAGCCTGGGAAGCTCAACATCAGGGAGATGTTGAAGCCCTGAGCTTCTACCACTCAGCTCTCAGAATCTCTCTATCCTGCCCTTCCAGGCCACTGACTTCCACCTCTGCCTTTCTCTCAGTTACTACTGATGCCAACAGCCACGTAACATAAGAGTGGCTTCTCACTACATGCATTGTTTGAAAGACACCTTTCTCAATGTGGGTCTGTGGCAGGGGGACGAATCACAAGAAGAGTGATGGGACACAGAGACTTCCATAACCCCAGTTACAGAACACAGTTGTGTACATGATCTAATTTAAGGCTCACAAGATCCCAGCTAAGACTATTTACATCCATATGCCTGGTGTTGTGGTTTGAATGTTTCCTCCTGAAAATCATGTGTTGAAAACTTAATTGTCTTTGTGATGCTATTAAGAGGTGGGACTAGTAAAAGGCTCTGCCTTCATGAGTGAATTAGTGCCTTTATTTCAGGAGCCATTTCTGTATTTATAGGAAAAAAAAAGAAAGAAAAAAAAACATGAGTTTCGCCCCCTCTTCTCTCACTGCCTCATTCTCTCTTGCCTTTCCACTTTCCACCATGGGATGATGCCATAAAAAGACATTCACCAGATACTGGCCCCTCAGTCCTGGACTTCCCATCCTCCAAAATGGTGAGAAGCAAATTTCCATTCTTTATAAATTACCTAGTTCGTGGCATTCTGTGATGACAGTGCAAAATGAAACAGGGCACCTGGCCAGGACACCGAAGGTAAATGAGACTGAGTGTTCTGCCACAGGACTGCCTGCTACGCTTGAGCTAACTCTTAGAGGCTGCCAGAGGCCTGGCTAGAATGTCCTCAAGAAGGGCACTCCTGAGACTGAGTCATAGGTGTGCGGAGAGTGCCATCAGTCAGCCCCTAGGTATTGATAGTAGGGAGCACTGGGCTATTCAGCATGAAAAGAGGCCTAGAGAAAAGAGCTACAGCTGCACATGTGAGTCTTAAGATATAATGAAACAGCGAGAAGTGGGCCCCCAAGCCTGGCCTAGTCTACATCTATGCTCTTCTACCCTGTTGTTCTGAGTGTCTCTGAGATTCCGCAGCCCCATGGGTTAGTGCCTTCAGTCTTGCTGTACTTGCTCTAGCTCTCTTCAGCCTAGGTTTCCACCTATTTCATATCCCGACTAGCACCCCGAAGAGGGATACCTTGTGAAAATCAATGAGATCCGTGAGTGTGGCATGGCGATTGGGGTCCACTCCCAGAAAGCTGTAAAAGTCTCCAGAGGCATCCACGAGAAAGTGCTTGAAGCCTTTCTGCAGGCGATACGAGAGGGTGTAACCCCAGATTTTCTCACTGACTCGAATCAGAAATGCTCCCTCAGTCATGTTCTCCAGGAGATCTTCTGCATTTTCTCGGCTGATAATTCCTGGTTGAAAAAACAGTAATAATAATAAGCTGGCTGGTTCTGCACCTCCTTCCCCTTCCTCCCCTACCTATTGCTGCCTCTTACCCTGCAGCTCAGCCCACCACATTATCTGGGGTGTGGACAAGGGAGGAGAAGGGCTGCAGAGGCTGGCTAGCACTCACTTCCTTCTACAGAAAAGTGTCTTGGCTCAGAGCAACCAGCTGTGAGACTGGACACAGTTTCTGCCAGGACTGGAGTTGAGCATGCTTTCCTCCAAACTACAGTACATCTCATTTTGATTAATTGGATAAGCAAGGGATTATTAATGAACCAGAATTATAGCATCTATTGATTACAAATGCCCATTAGCATGCACACCTCTGTGGAGAGCCATAAGGGTCTTGCTTTAATGACTGCAGCAGAAGGACTGACAGTGGCTACACTCACCCACTCACCTCTCCACCTTTCTGGGGCCAGAAATGAGAGCCTGGAAGCAGTGTTTTCTCTTAAGAGGAAAAAAAAAAAAAAAAACTTCCTCCAAATACTTATGTACACTGGGCATAAAGTTTCTTCATGAGGCACAGAATGAAGCTTCACATCCTTTCAAGGGACCATTCTGAAGTGTTGTGATCCCATGCCACATAGTGTCATCGTACTACAGAAGTCAGGCCTGGAGCTGGAGTTGTTTATTCAGATGGCAATACCTCAAGAAGCTTTTAGGGAGCTGCTCTCCTCTGGGTCAGGTACAAAGGGCCATGTGTTTGGTGAGGCACGCTGAGGAGCAGGGAGGTGGGAAGGATGGACACAAAAGGGATAGATTCACTTCCCAACTCTGCATTTCCCTGACTATGAGATCATCTGCTGTGGAGAAGCCCTCAGCTTCTCCAATGTCTTTCGACATTTAAAGGATCATATGCGGTCTAGTTCAAAGGCATATTATGGCTTTCGGGTCAAGTAAAGAATCCAAGATAGACCATAATGTAGTAGGAAATAATGGCAGCTGTCTTGGCTCTCAGCAGGCTACCACACAGTGGCTTTTACATAAGAATTTACTGTAGCTCACCTGCTGGATCAATTCGACCATGTCCTTGATCACTGATTTCTCTGTTTCTAGACATGCCATGGTACCATCTGACATGCAGGTTTTCTGAATCCCCCTCTCTGATTTGCCTGCAGTGGATCCACATTGGCAACTGCCTGTGGTATGTAGTGTCCAAATGGAGATATTCAGAAATCAGTTTGTCTTCAAAGAAAGTAACTCAAAGGAATTCATATTTGTACTGATTCATGAAGAACCAGAAGGATCCGGAGATTTCTAAAAGCCAGGAAATATATTCCAGACAGAATAGAAATGACTTAAAGTTGTTGAGGTGCATTTGAAATACTGACAGCAAGATCACCAGGAGGAGTTGGGGGTATATAGTGAGGTTGTTGCTAGGATAAATCGGAGCCATTCTGTAAGTATGGCCTTAACCTAAGAAGGGCCTTAGCCTAAGTAACTCCATTTTAAAATAAAACTGCATTCCCCACGAGGGACACCTATGGAACTCCCCAATATTGCCATCAAGCATAGCCTGATAAAATAAGTCACCTCTCACAACCCTGATAAAACTCAGAGTGAATCCACTGTCATTTGCCTTCACCCTGATAAAGGCAGAAATGAGGGATTAGGGTGGAAACCACCAGACCAGATGTCCTGACCCCAGAATAAAAGATGTCATTGAGAAACCCAGTAACAGCTGATAGGGATTGAAAGGGACAGTAGTAGCCCCAGAATTTAGCATAAATGATGGAGCAAATGAACTGAATTCAGCCAGCCAATACTGATGCACACATGCCTGAAAGCCCGATGAGCACCCAGACTGACATCCCAACTCTTCTCATCATTTGCCAGATCCTCTGCATCATCCTCACGGCTCTCAAACTCTACAGCCACATCTTGGCCCTGCTGAGAACAGTGACTTCTCCTCAGGACGCTCCCCTCAGTCAGCGTTCAGCTCCACCCCAGGAGAAGCCTTTATGCATTCCTGACCTGATCACTGTGGTCTGAGTGAGTGTGTATCTGTTGGACTTAACTACTAGGACTTGAGACTTTAGATCTGGCACTTGAACTTAGCATGCAGAGGGAACGTCTATAATGAGCCTATCATAAATGTGTTTGCAGTGCTTAGAATTAACTTAGAATTGTTTGCTTTGAATTGATTATGTCTCTTGCACTGCCCAGCATTAAGAATTGTCATTTCTTGATTAAGTACCTATAGATTGGAATTGTATTGAATAATATGAGTGGATAAAGCATTGAAAAGAGGGGGAAAAAAAAGAATCTAAGATAGTTTTTAACATTGAGACTAGTGTGAACATGTGGGTCCTGTCACCATCTGCTATTTTGGGGGAACAGTGAATCACAACACACTATCCCTTTGCACACCCACTCACTTGCCCTTTGCATATCCTCAGGGGAACTATTCACAGTCAGTGACAAGCAGAGTGGCAGGAGTAGCTGGGTGACTCGTCTCTATGATGCTGAGAGGCACTCTGCCACTGAGTATCCCAAGTGCACCTGCAGGCCACTCCCCTCCCATTGCTCTGCCCCCAGACAAGGTGCACACCCCTAACTTTCATTATGCCCAAAGTAGAGGACACAGAGACAACCCACACTGTCAAATGCTCCACCTTTTAAACACAGCCAGCATGCTTGGGGACAACCAATGTCCTCCTTTCCTGGGACTCAGATCAAAAGGCAATCGAGCCAACTACCCGCTCCCCAACCAGGCTATGTAAGAGGAAAACTATGCTGATGGAGGTAGGAGAAGGAATGGGAGCCCTCTGGACACAGGATACCAGAAGAATCACACACAGCCCCATGCTGGACTATGCACCCTGTGTTGCCCCCTGGACAGTCTTGGTGCCTTGGGCCCAAGAGGCAGTGACAGTTAAAGAGGATCAAAAGGTCATGTCCAGGATCCATCAAAAGACTCAGCACAGTCCCTTACCCACCCCTCTGCCCCAACACCAGAGGACCTAGACCCTAAAGATGGCTCAGATGACTTCATTCCTTTTGGATATATACCCAGAAGTAGAATTGCTGGATTATATGATATTTTCTTATTTTTTTGAGGAAACTCCACGCTCTTTTTCAAACAGCTGTACTCATTTACATCCCCACCAACAGTGTGCAAGAGTTCCCTTTTCTTTATATCCTCAATGACACTTTTTATCTTTAGGACTTGACTTTTTCATATCCAAAATGAACCAGAGCATCAACATGACCATGTGCTGTCTCTCTCCCATCTGAAACCCTTGAGTGGTTTCCAGGGGATCTTAGGCCCCCAAACAGTGGAAACTGGACTCCTTGCCCCCTACCCTACCTGTTCTTTGGACTTACAGCTTACCTTCTTTGGGCTGAAGCCTAAAACTTTTTCCCAGCCCCCACTTCCCCAGCTAACTCCGACTCATTGAAAACCCCATCCCTCTTTTCTCTAGGAAGGACAGGCTGCTGGTAGTCTTCACTCTCTACTTTTGTGCAAACCATGAGACTCTGAATAGCTGAATTAGGGAAAAGGTGCCTCTTTGAGCCACAATAGCAAACTCACAACTTGGCTGAGATGGTGCCTGCATGTCAATCCCCTGCTCTCTCTTACTAGCCCCCTTGACAGAGTCCATTTGTACAGTGTACAACTTGCTCAACTGAAAATGAAATAATTTCTATCCAGGAGACTACATTGAATATTCTACTTTAGGGTTCTTAAAACATCCACCAAACCCTCCAGTAGTAGAGGACAAATAGTATGTGACTGCTCAAGGCTAGAGCCTGTGTTAGCCATGAAAGCACACACCTCGGTCTCCCTTTGAGAGAAGAGCCTGTTACAAGGGGCAGTGTCATGCCCTACAGGATCCACTATGAAGTCATGACATCCTCAGCCACTATCTAGACACAGAAGATACTAAAGCCACCATTTCTGCCCAGTGTGGGACTCTGTGAGTGGTCTTCACTCTGAGGCTTCCTATCAGCCTGACCAGGATCTTTTCTGAGCTGCGCTCCAGGGGGAGGCTTTTCTCACCTGAGTGTCCTTTCCCACTCCCTCAACAGATGCCACTTGCACCACATTCCAAAGGCTCTCCCCACCTTCTCTGGTTCCATCTCTCCTGAGTCCTCTGTGGGCATTTCCATCCATCAATCCCTTATACTTCTGCTTCCCAGAAGACCTGAGCTAAGACAGAAACTTCAAATCTTATCTTCATATCCTAAGTGCCTGGCATTGGAAAGCATGTTTAGGGGAGGAGGGGTTATTAGCAAGAACTCAAATCCTGGCCCCGAGACTTGTACCAGAGGTCACCTTGGGCAGATCTCTGATACTCAGTCCTCATCTAGTAAGCTGATGATAACAGATAACAACACCTGCATCAAAAAGTGGTTTGAGAATGAGGTTAATGCATGACTGTGCCTAGTACAGAGCCCAAATATCTAACATGCTATAACTAGTTGCATGAGACACTCTAAGCAGCCCACACATGCGTTAGCACTGGGGAAGCACCTGGTGCAGGTGGCAGCAATGGTCCTAGTACTGCCAGGTTTTGCTGCCCCCGCCCCCATCCTCTCAAACTTGGGCTGAGTGATTTTCTCTGAAGAGGCCCCAGCCTGGGTTCCTAGGCCCCTGCCTGGGTTCCTAGGCCCCTGCCTGCACTATAAGTCTAGCTGGGCCATTCTTAGGAGGCTCTCCAGGTGTCTCCAATAGTAAGCTTCTGTGAATTCCCCAGAACTTCCATACTTGCCTAGAAAGCAAAATTGTAATGTGGCACAAGACAAAAGGTAAAATAACCTCACAGTTTAGGAAGCAAATAGCATTTTATAGAAAATTGACCTCCAAGAGAATTAGTGTGGGAAGCCTGAAGGGATAAGCTGCCGTTCCTACCCCACCCACTTTGCCCTCCCCATCTCTCTCTGCCCTTGGATCTCAGTCAAGCATAGAGAGGCTGGGAAATAAGCTCTAATCACCAGCCTCCTCATCCCACCCTTTTTTATCTAAATACACACCCCTCCCGGCTGAGGGAAGAAGGAGGGCCTCTCCTCCCTACTTCTGGCTGGGAAGCAAGCTCGCTGTTGGGGTCACCAAAGCTTTCAAGCTCTAATGGTCTGGCTAGTGACCAGGGCTGGCTGAGGGGTGTGGCCACACCAGCTAGTGCTCTGCTCGTGTGGTTGTTCTGGAATGACTGTTAGGCTATGTGTTATGGTGTGGATCTGCACTAGCCCACAAAGGATCACATGGTGAAGGCTTTGTCCCCATTCGGGCATGTTCTGAGGTAGGTTTGGGAAGGTGACTGGATCATCAGGGCTCTGACCTCTCAGTGGATGAAAACTTTGATGATGCTATTGCAAGGGGATAGAAGGTGTAGGAGGTGGGGCCTAGTTAGAGGAAGTGAGTCTTTGGGGGCATGTTCTTGGGGACTGCATCTTGTCCCCAGCCCATTCTCTCTCTCTCTCTCTGATTCGTGGCTGCCACAGACTAAACACCTTCCCTCTGCATCCTTCCATGTGTTTCTTCCTTGGAGCTGGCTGACCATGGACTAGAACCTGTGAAACCAGGTACCAAAACAAATATTTCCTCCTAACCCAGGGAATAACTGCAGATTCTTTCTGAGCCAGTCCTCACCCTTAGGTGACAAAAACACCGCTTTTCCTGTAGTTTCCAATAACATTTTGTTTCCTTCCTTCCTTTTCCCCTTCCTCCCTTTGATAGATACTTATTAAGCACTATCTAGAGGTCTTATGTTGGGTACCTGGGGACCAGCAGGAAACGAGAGCCAGATCCTGCCTTATCGAACCTCTGACTAGACAGAAATAAATTGGCAGAATTTTTTTTTTTAAATAAAAGCCTATGCTGTGGTTTGGATGTTGAATGTACCCAAAGTTCCACACGTTAAAAGCTTGGTCCCTGGGGTGCTGCACTTGGGAGGCAGTGGGAACCTCTAAGAGATGGGGCAAGTGGGAGGTCCTGAGGTCTTGGTACCGTGACCTCCAACAGGATTGTGGGAACTTGGTTTCTTGGTCCATCTGCTCTGATTGAAGATGAGAGAGTTTTGCAGGGACACACACTTCCAATCACTGTCATCTATAACCTATATGATGCAGATAGGGGCAGCTTGAAAAAGCCTCAGCTATGCTCTTTGGTCTTTAAGCCTCCAAAAGTATGAGCTAAATTTATCCCTGTCTCTTTATAAAGTTAACTGCCTCAGGTTACTTTCATGTAGTAATGTGCACCTGACCAATTCAGGCTAACTGTAACCAGGCCATGTGGGTGTGGGCTCAGGTGCCATGGTAGACCTTAGGGAAAGCACCACTCAACTCTGGAGCCCAGGATTGAAGTGATAGTTAGAAGGAGACCAGAAAATTTAAAGTAAAAGGGCAAGACAAAAAAGACATCTTGAAAAAGCCATTGTGGAGCCCTGGAAGGAGGGTTAAGGTGGGACCTGGGCAGTAACAAGACATGTAGAGGTGAGCAGTGGTCCAGCCCCAAAGGGGTTGCCACGCCATGGAAAGGATTCTGGACTTAATTCTGAGGGCAATGGGGGGCTAGTGATGTTTCCTTAACAGAAGGAGGGCATGGGGATGTTGCAGCGTGGAAAGTTGAATGAAGGAGTACAGGTTGGAGGCACATAAGCTGGGGTTTCACCCTTGCCTAAGGACCACTTCATGGCCCCATTTCTACAGGTGGGCACTGGCAGCCACCTCTGGACCACCATCCTCCCCAAAATAGATTCCACTGAGGCATAAGTTACAAGGACATGCTGAAGGTCCCATGAAAAGCTGAGGTCACAGCCAGCACTGGGCACTAGCTGGGGCCTCTGTGACCCTCATCTCATTTACTCTTCCTAACAACTTTGTCATCATCAGGCAACAACTGAGGACACTGAGGGTCAGGAGGACAAATGTCCACACAAGCACATAGGGCTATTAGGTGGTGGAGTCAGGGTCCTCGGACTCCAAGTGCGACACCCTTTGCTCCACACCATGTCATCTCACGCAGGGGACAGAAATTGCTGTGAAAGACACAGAAGGTGGGAATGAAGGAGGCCTGTAGAAATCGGCACGGCTTTGTGGAGGCGCTGGGGGGCATATGAGGTGGGCCCTGAAGGCTGGGCTGGTTCTGTGTGGACAGTGAGGGGTGGGGAAGAGCTGCAGGGATGAGATGAGTGAAGACTCATATCCACAGGCCATTTATATAAATGTGACATGAAGGAAGCCTAACCTAAAGCTCGGGAGGCCCAGAGACAGGAGGATGGAATGAAGGTCTAAAGAGTGTGTATTCTAAGCCCCAAGGAGGGAAGGGAGGAATGGGGCGGGGAGTGGCGGGGAGTGGTGGGGAGTGGCGGGGAGTGGGGGAGAGGAGCAATGAGGAAATGGAGGAGGGGAGGGGCTGAGAGGGGAGGGGAGAGGAGCAGGGAGGTGGGGGAGAGGAGGAACAGGGAGGGGAGGAGGGGGAAGAAGGGAGGAAGGGAGGGGAGAGGAGGAGGGGGGAGGGGAGGAAGGGAGGAGGGGAGGAAGGGAGGATGGGGAGAAAACGAGGAGGGGGAGGAAAGGAGGAGAGGGAGGAGGGGAGGACAGGAGGAGGGGAAGACAAGAGGAGGGGAGGAGGGGAGGAGGGGAGGACAAGAGGAGGGGAGGAGGGAAGGACAGGAGGAGCTTTTCTAAGTCATGAGTAGTTGAGAACTGTCAAAGATACATAATAATGGAACTTCACAAAGATACTCAGTGTACCCTTCTGACAACTAGAGACAAATGACAGATTTCCTATAAAGAATTAAGCAATTAAGACCTAGGCTGACTTCTCCACTACAATACTAGGAGCCAGAGGACACTAGAATAATATTTTCAGTATGCTAAGAAAATATAATCATGTTTAGTAAAACTATCAAGAGAAGACAGAAAAAAGACATTTCCAGTAAAAAAAAAAAAAAAATTGAAGGACTTGATTACTAAAGTCAATTTTAAAGAATGTACTTCAGAAGAAAAGTTGTCCTGAACAAGGACTATGAGAAACCAATAGGAATAATGCACACAGGTGCTGGAAGTTAATCTAATTTAAATTCGAGGACTTTAAAAAGATAAAACTATAATACTGGACAACATCTTATAGTGGAGAGTAACATGATTAGAGTTTTTAAATTGTTTGTTTAGGATAAACATATATACTAACCTTATAATTTCTTAGGTACACATTGAATTACCTAAATTAACCACTGAAACAAGTTTTGAGTGTATATAACCTCCAAGTACTGGAGGTAGAAGAATGGAATATGAAAAAAAATTTTAATAAAGCATGAAAAAAGCAAATATTGAAAAAATAAATACACTCTGATTTCATTTCTATTAGGTCAAAAATCTCCAAAGCTAAACATTGTAGAGCCTGGATATCAATATATAAGAAATAAATGCAGCAAAGAAAGGATCGCAAAGCATTTGGGGCAGGGATTCTCCCTGCAGGGAGGGAGAGGGCAGTGACAGCTAGAAGCAGCTGGGGTACCCAGGATGGCTGTTGCTCCCACCAGCTTTCATCATGCCAGTACTTCATGGGCAAGCATACGCTGTATGCATTCGACATTTCACGTTACAAATATGTTATCATTGTTGCTTTGCAGCTTCCCACTCTTGTAAATTCCCATACATCACTGCCATGGCATTTATTCAAAATCATCAGTGTCCTTTGGGGTCTGGGCAGGTGACTACCAAGAGCAAAAGGGTCACTAATGAGTTCTAAATCTCCATGCTGGCTGGTGCCCATGTCCCTCTTCAAGGGGGTCTGACTTGACACATTTGGGGTCCACCCTGAATTCATGTTGTTTAAGATCTTCTAGGTAATTCTAATGCATAACCAGGTTTGAGAGTCCCAGAGCTAGGAGAATCCCAAGAAGCAAGCTGCTCTACTGGTAAGCCCTGCACAAAAGAACAGAAGAGGAAGTTCTGTGGATGGAAAACATTCTGGGCTGCATTCTCACTGGATAAATTCAGGAAAACTAATTTCATATAAAAATTAACTACAGAAAAACATGAAGGTCAAATCACAATATTATCATGAGGAAAGAAAAAAGAGGTAAGAATAAATTCCCTTGAATGACACATGTCCAATACACAGTCATCCTTATCTGAATCTTTGGGTTCAACCAACAGCAAATAGGAAAAAAAAAAAAACTGCATCTGTATTGACCATGTACAGAATTTTCTCTTGTCATTGTCCCCCAAACAATGAAATATAAAAATTGTTTATACAGTATTTACATTGCATTAGGTATTAAAGTAATCTAGAGATGATGTAAAGCATAGGGGAAGATGTGCATAGGTTATACGCAAATATTACACCATTCTATATAAGGGACTTGAGCATACGGGAATTTGGGTATCATTGAGGATCCTGGAACCAATTTCCTGTGAATACCAAAGGATAGTTGCCTATACAAGAACACTTTCAAAAGATAATATTAAATTTATCAAAATGACTACTTGTTGAGAAGGAAGGAGAACGCAGATGAGGAATGAAAATAAACGAGAATATTTAGATAAATAGGGGTAGCTTTGCTTCTTCTAGTAATAAGCCATGAAGGAGGAGTGACGGGGCAGCTCATGAACTCAACCTTCAGTAGTAGGGCTTTTTAAAAGGTGGAGCAAGGTCCAGCTCCCTAAGTAGCCTCTTAGAAAAGAGGCAAGATGACCCTAAAACCACCTTCCTGGTGAATGGGCTCAGCCAACAGCTAGTTGAAGGGAGATGCTGAAATTCTAAGTCCCCAGAAGGAGTGGAGATAGGGCCAAGTTATGTTTGGAAGCTAGTCAGTACAGGGAAGGGATCCCTCAGACCCTAGCTGTATCAAAGATCAAGCCATCTCTTCCACCAGCCATGGATCATCAGAGGCACAGAGGAAAGGCTGAGAACTGACCCAGTGAACAAGGCCATGAGCTTCCCTTCCATTCAGACACTATTGTGGGAAGAGGAATAATGTTGGACAGCCCCAATGAGAAGAGAGGGGCAGTACTTTGAGTTTAAAATGATTGAATATTTATTAGAAAACAGAAGAGTTAAACTGGAAGATACTCTTAAACCAGAGGAAATAGGCCTTTTAAAATAAAAAACATGACTCTTTTTTCTTTTTAATCATTATTATTTTAACTGATACATAAAAGTGTACAAATTTATGGGGTACCATGTGATGTTTCAATACAAGATTATCTTTGATTAAAAAATGATGTGTATTTCTTTAGTCATTAACAGGAATTACGGGTCCAGAGTAAGATGGGATCATGTATCAAAACAAGCAAAGAAGTTTCAACTGTTGCACATAATTTTAGCAACAATTAATGTCTGGAGGAGACGCAGATAAAAATATATGGATAAGGGTTTCTCAGCCAGCGCACTACTGACATTTTGGACCAAATAATTTTCTGTTGTGGAAGCTGCCCTATACACTGGCCTCTACCTACAAATAACCAAAAACATATTCCAGTTGTGACCACCAAGAATATCTTCAGATGACATCAAATGTCACCTGGAGACATAATCACTCCCTGTTGAAAACCACTGCCATGGACATAGACAAGGAATCTCTAAAGCATGTCAGTAATTGAACAAAAAGAAAAGTTTTAGAACAGTAATACTATAGTGTATGATATAATTTATACAAAACAGTTTCTATAATAGTTTAAATTAAAATTTTTACAACTTTACAAATATAAAATCTATACAAACAAATGTTATGGTTTAAATGTGAGGTGTCCCCCAAAAAGTAGCTGTGTTAATGTAGAAATGTTCAGAGGTAAAGTGATTGGATTATGAGAGCTGCAACCTAATCAATCCATCCTAGTTTGAATGACCAGGTAGTAACCGTAGGCAGGCAGGGCCTGGCTGGAAGAGATAGGACTCTCTCTCTCTCTCTCTCTCTCTCTCTCTCTCTCTCTCTCTCTCTCTCTCACACACACACACACACACACACACACACACACACACACACACACCTCCTTCCTGGCCCTGCCATTAACCCAGTAGTTTATTGGTTTTTCTCCCCTGGGCCCACAATGTTCTACCTCACTTTGGGCCCAGAGCAATGGAGTTGGCCATCTATGGACTGAGACCTCTGAAACATGAGCCCCAAGTAAACCTTTTCTTCCTCTAAGTTGTTCTTGTCAGGTCCTTTGATCATAGCAATGCAAAACAGCAAGAAGTTTTTTCTACTCTATCCCCAAGTCTAGAAGAATGTCTGAAACTTGGGCCTTTGATAAAGAGCATTGAATAAATCACTAACAAAAATTTTAATCCCTTAACTAGCATTTATGGAATACTATCACTATGCCTAAGGATGTACTACAGATTTATAAACACAGTTCATTCGATCCTCACAATAATCCCTAAGGTCCTCTTATTCTCCCCATTTTATAAAGGGGAAAATTAGGCTGAGAGAGATTGAATTACTGCTAAGATCCCATAGCTAGTAAGTGGCAAAATGAGGATAGAAGAACAGTATTCTTTTTAATATCAATCATATGAACGAAGCCTGCATTTCTATTAGACCACAGCTGGCAATTCTCCCCAGGATCACCCCATCCGCAGAGCCTTACATGGGAGCTCCCAGAGGAATACATGCATGAGGTGTGGATTAGCAGCAACAGTTCTTGCCCCAGGCCTGCTGTGCTTATGGCCTGCTGTGCTTATGGCCTGAACCAGGGGAATTCGGCTAGGAAGTCTGCTAAGGCCTCTCAGCTACCTGATATTCCAAATGAGCCCAGGCCAGGACTTCTGACACTGATCATTTATAAAGCTGATGAGGCAATACCCAGAAGGTCTAGTTTTGGTGGGGGCATGCCCAAGATGTCTGATGTGGAGGTGCGAAGTAATTGCAAACATCTGCAAACAGAAATTGTGCCCAGACTTGAGGGCAGGGTTCTTTCCAGATTGGATAGACTTGTCCACATGGATTGGGAAATTAAATCCACTTCCTGTATAGCCAAGGAAGATTGGCTCCAGTATCCCTCATGGATGCTGAAATTCAAAGATGCTCAAGGACCTTATATAAAACAGCATAGTGTCTGCATATAATCATCTCTAGATTGCTTATAACACCTGATAAATTGTAAATGCTATGTAAATAGTTGTGATACTGTACTATTGAGGAAACAATGACAAGACAAAAGGCTATATTTGTTCAGCATGTTGCAACCATTCTAGGTCCAATGGAATACCTTTCCAATCTTTAGTTGGTTGAATCATGGATGGGAAACCCATGGACACAGATAATTGATTTATACTATCCTGTTGAAAGCAGGAGATTAAAGTCAAACAAATCCGAGTTTACAATTGTGTCCCTGCCACCTATGGCCTGATCTTGAACAAGTGCCTCTCTCTTCGAAGGTTAAACACACTCACATTAGTTAACACCCAAAGCTGCTGGCCACATAAAGAAAAACAATGCTGGTCAGGCACGGTGGCACATGCCTGTAATCCCAGCACCTCAGGAGGCTGAGACAGGAGAATCTCAAGTCCAAAGCCAGAGTCAGCAATGGAGAGGCACTAGGTAACTCAGTGAGACCCTGTCTCTAAATAAAATAAAAATAGGGCTGGGGATGTGGCTCAGAGAGGGAGAGGTCCAGTGGCCCTGAGTTCAATTCCCAGTACCCAAAAGAGAAAAAGAGAAACAATTCCAAGCGTTTGATGCATGCTCAGTGGCTGCTGCCACCAGTGGGGAATACAAACTTAATTGGCCCCGTCATCTCTCACACAGCTCAAAGACCATTGATAGAAAGTGAACAGAGCAACAATCAGGAAACTGAGGCAAATGCCCACCATACATATGTGTGCCCTTGATGGAGACTAAGGAGGGCTGCTCCTGTGCCTACCTGCAGGTGCCCAGGGCTCCTCTGAAACTAGGTGCCAAAGTCCGCTACATGCTACAGCGCCCCCTAGTGAGCCTTTGCAGAACAGGGCAGGCCAGAGACAGGAGACAGCCTCCTTTCCCATGGTTACAAGCTGGAAAGCAAAGAATAGAGAAGGGAGCAGAAGGCAGAAGGCAGCCAGGCTGGCAAACAAGCCCACATCTGCTTCCACCCTCTCACCATTAGCACTTTGCTCTTACAGGCAGGCATCTGCAGCTAGCACCCCAGTGGGACACCCAGCTCCCGTTATTGTGCCCTGAGTGCAAATCCCACCGTGTGCTTCCTGACACCTCCCCTAATCATCCCCCTGGATCCCACACAGAGGCTGTCAAACACCAACAGCAACTTCATGTTCACTTTCAAAATATTACTCCTTCAGCACGAACAGGCGGGCAGCCCCGGAAAAGGAAAGTGCTTTCTACTTTCCAAAGTCACTGTGCTCTAATGGACCCATAAATCCACATGTTAGCAAGTCCTCAAAGACCTGGGATTCCGTCCCCAGCCCCTCCTCCACCCCCATTCCGTCCGCTCAAATCATTAGCCCAGAATTGAACCTGAGTAACCAGATGAGCTCTTTTTATTTCTGTGCTAGTGCTTCACCCTGAAAAAGAAAGAAAGGCAGGCAGGCCAGCCATGACGTTTTGCTTTTTATGGGTCTCAATTTATCTGACATGCATATTTCTTAAAGCTTTCACTGCGGCTTCGCCTCACCAGCCGACAACGCCTCCATTACCGCTGAGCTATTTCTCATTCATTTTTGTGACTTTCCTTTCTTATTGCCACCCTTTCCAGACGATATCATTAAGGAGGCTGGAATTATTAAGCTCTTCATTCTCAACAGTTTCTCAAAGCATCCTAAAGCCACAGAGATCGTGATGAATGAGTTCAAATGCTTTCATTTTTTATAATTCCTAATGAAATTTCACCACAGCTAACTGCTGAGACAAGGGCTTGCTTCTGTGTTGCACACATATTTATTGCCAAAAGGCAACACCCATGTGCACTGTGACATGCCAGGTTCTAATGCCCGTCAGGTTTCTGTTACTATACCAAATACCTGAGATAAACAACTTATAAAGAGGAATGGTGTATTCAGACTTCTGGATTTTAGAGGTTCCAGATCATGATCAAGCAGACCCTTTTAGAGCTCTGGTGGAGTACCAGATGGCAACGGCAGGAAATGTATAGGAGCCAAAACTGCTCACCTCATGGCCAGGAAGTAAAAGAAAGAAAGAGACTAAGGTTCCCACAAGCCTCTTCAAAGGCACAACTCCAATAACTTGAAGACCTCCTCCTAAGTTCTACCTCTTAAAGGTTCCACCACCTTCCCCAAAACACTACACTGGGGACCAAGTCTTTAACACCTGGGCCCTTGGGATATATTCCAGATCCAAACCACAGTACCACTCTTCCAGGCAGAGGATGGCACCACCCAGCAAAATGACTTCTAAAAATGGCAATGCAAGAATCCTGTGTATCACGTCAATTGAATGTGCCAATTTATGGTATGATTATTATTATTTGTGTGTGTGGTACTGGGGAATGAATCCAGGGCATCCCCAAACCTTTTAATATTTTGAGACAGGGTCTTGCTAAATTGCTGAGCCTGGTTTTAAATTTCCAAACTTCCTGAATCAGCCTCCCAAGTCACTGGGATTACAGGTATGCATCACCATGCCCAGCTTCATTATCTGCATAAAGTTAGTCTCAGGGCTAGACTGGCTGCTTTGCTAGAGCAGAAGCCAGGTTATCTTCCTCTCTAGTGGCCTGCTCAGTACTATTCACCCTTTTCTGGCAAGGGAACCATGACTTTCTTCTGCTCTCACTTTATACAGATCTAATAGGGTAGACTCTGCCTACCCCCACTCCAAGAATGGCCATGTGGCTCAGGCCTACCTAACCAGATGGCTCATCTTTCTGGCCACGGGATTGGGTCAGAAGTGGACATGGACCAAATCAGATCCAAAAAAGCAGACAATTGGGACTAATATTGGGACTCCTGAGAGAAAAGCATGTCTTCTTTTGGCCTGAATCTTGGAGAATGTAGACATGCAACCTCCAAATGGTGATTGCTTGAGAATGAAAATGTAGAGAGCAACAGAATGGAGAGAAGATGGAGAGGGGCTGAGAAGCTTAAGCTCCCTGGATCAAGCAAAGCCTGAAGCCTCTACTTGTAAGTTTTTCAGTCAAATGAGCTGAAAGTTGTTATATCTTTTTAGCTTGCATTTTTCTGTTACTTGCAAGCAAATATAAGTTCCACGAGGGTATAAAAAAGATCAGTTTTGTTTGCCACCCTGTGTCTTATAACATCAAAGTGTTCACCACACAATAGAAGCTTAATGTTAATAAACAACTAATTTCCAGGCTTGGTGACACACACCTTCAATCCCAGCAACTCTGGAGGCTGAAGTAGGAAGACTGCAGTTTCAAGGCTAGCCTGAAAAACTTAGCAATACCCTGACTTAAAAGAAAAATAAAAATGGGCTGGGGGTGTAGCTCAGTGAGAGAACACCTCTGGGTTCAATCCTCAGCACAGCAATAGTAATTATCAATGAATTAAATGCCTTAAACAAGGGAAGCTGCCCCCTAGTATCCATGTCTAAGTAATGTAACAATCCAAAATACCAACAATCAATTGCCTATTTCACTATACTTATCGCCTAAGAACTTTGCAGACTGGAGACTCAAATGGTACCCTTGAGGACTCCTGGAGAGGGCAGTGCCAACCTCAGGAGGTGTAGCCACTTGCTCCACCCAGCCAGGAAGGAGGCATGGCAACTAAAACAGCTGTCCCCACAGCCCAGAGACACCTGGGTGTCTCCTAGAGAAACAGCCATCTCTCCACCCTCAAGGAGATATCTTACACTGAAAAGGAAAAGATCGGATCTCCCCATCCTGTTCCCGGCCCCCTGGGGTAGTTACTTAACTTCCAGAGCTTTAACACAGCTGGTGAATCAATCCCCTGATGGGATTAACTGAGTGGTAGCTGAAGATGGGTAAGGTGTGGCTGAAGAAGGTGGTCACTGGGGGCATGCCTTTGGGATATATATTTTGTATTTGGCAAGTGGAGTCTCTTTCTGCTTCCTGATCATCGTGTGAGCTGCTTCTCTCCACCAACACTCTTCCACCATGATGTCCAGCCTCATCTTAAGCCCTGAGAAATGGAGCTGGTGGTCCCTGGACTGAAGTAGGAAGACCTCTGAAACTGTGAGCCCTCAAATAAACTTTTCCTCTTCTACAGTTATTTTGGTCAGGTCTTTTAGTCTCAGCAGCAGAAAAAGCTGACTAAAACACTGACTGTCAACTTTGGGCAAGTGGCTTCACTTGTTTATGTCTTGGCTTCCTCATCAGTGAAATGGAGCTAAAGCTAATAGCAAGGATGCAGTAATGTTGTAAAAATGGAATAAGTTATGTAAGCACATATGTCAAGTGCTTAGAAGAGTGCCTGGCACACCGTAAGCACCGTGTGCATAATCAACAGCATCACTTCCTATTCCAAGGGTTGTGTGAGGAGTAATGAAATACATGCTCCTTCAGTATGTTTACTTAACATACTGCCAACACAAAGGAAAATTAGTCAAAACATAAAAAGCCAGCATGATCCCATAGGTAAGGTCAACCACCACACCTCACAGATAGGAGCCAGTACACACTTGAGGACAGGTATAGTCTAAGGTCCCCTACCCAGCCCCCACTGATCCACATGGTACCTCTGGGCACCAGCAGGTACACACAGCCCTGTACAGTGTACAGGGGTTGGAAGCAGAGAAGGCACTGGAATTCAGCTGAGAGGAAAGAGTATTGTATTGGGAATACCAATACAAGCTAGGCTTTCCTAAAGCCAAAAATAATTTCATTCTTCTTTGTTATTCCTTTTTGAGACTATCTAGCCAATGCACACTTTTAAAAATGAACCATATTCTTTTATGTCTTAATTTGACCACCTCAGCAAGAACTTAAGAAGAGACTGAGAATGTAATTCTGTGGTGCTTTTCTAGTACATGCAAGGCCGATTGGATCCCCAGCATTGCAAAAAAAAAAAAAAATCTTAAAAATAAAGTGCGTCAGCTGACCTACCTTTTTCTCCTTCAGAAAGTTTTTCGTTTGAGATAAGGGTTGGTGGAAAATTTCCTTTCCAAATTCTGCTCAGGAAAGGAAAATTAGTAAGTTCACTTGACATGCTAACTGGTCTTCCAAATGGCCTTTATGTTACACCTAATGGCTTTTCAAAAATATTCCAAGATGATTGTCATTCTTATAATGAAAGAAAAGTTGGACCTCTACTTTTTTTATTGGAAGACTGAATAAGTATCATATTCCTTTTGTGCATAGGCATTCAATGTCATCTTTTTTTTTTTTTATTTCTGAGTGACAGCACTAACTTAGGGAGTGCCTTCAAGGCATGAAGTACCATTGTACATGATTCAGCTCCTACTACTCATCCCCAAATACCACCATGTTTGTTAAGTGGAGGCATTTATTGAATGTCAGACATGTTCTAAACACTTTATAAATATTACTATATTTAATCCTAATAACACCACCAGGTTATTATTATTTTCCCCATCCTGGTTTCCTCAGCAATTCCTTGCCTAACATGGATTTTTGTGCCCATGCTCACACTCCCAAGGTCCTAGCACCCCTTCCTGGCTGCCACCTCTCAACAGAGTGATTCCAAAGCTTCACCATCATTTCCTCTTCTCCCACTGACCTTGGAAACCAAAGAGAGGGGACTGGACTGACTTGCTCTCCCTGTATTGTCCCCATAAACTCTAGCTTTTGAGAGTAAATCATAAGGAACAACAAGAACATTCCCAAATATTCCCTCAAACTAGATCAAGAGAACAGAGTCCCAGCTCTGCTTTGTAAGATGGAACAAGGAGGATTGAGGGTTAGGCTGTGCCTAAGAAATTCATAGTAAGGGATTTCAGTTTTTTCAAGAAGGCAGCCAGAATAGAGTAGGAGAAACAGAGTCAAGAAACTACATTGTGTCCCAGCTCCTATGATTACTGCTGGGCAAAGATGGGTCAGTTTTCAAGCTCTCTGGTCATCTGTAAAGGGCCAACCATGCCCAGCTCAAGGAGAAATTGACAACACCATGAGATGGTACATATCAAACCACTCTACATCTACGCTGCAGGACTACAGGGAAGCGGCATGCTGGAAGAGTGGCCAACAGTCAGCCTTGGTCAGCCAGTGCAGCCCCTTCCCTCTCTGTGTGGCTCAGAGAGGAGGCAACATCCCAATGCAAGCAGCTAGAGGGCCAATCTAAGACTCCATTACAGTGAGCTGCTCCCAGGACACAACCATTTCCACCTCACGGGGGCGGACTCCTGCAGAGTAACTGGTGAGTCTACCTATCATCCACAGGGACCCTGGGAAGGCCATTAGGAAAAGAATCACCACTACTCAATCTTTAGCTTCTGGACCAACAATGCCAACAGCAACAGAGGAGTAAGCAGGAGGAAGTCCAATGGTCGAAGAAACAAAGAATATACTAGTTCCTCAGCTCATGGACTAGCAGGGGCCCACTCTATGGCCAGTCCTGTAACATGGCCAATGTTTGTGACCACCTGGGACACTGGAATACACTGGAGTCTTGACAGGAAGGGCTTGCCCTCAGAAACACCCTGAATTACAGATACTCAAATACTCCCTCATCAGGGGAATGTTCAGTCCAACAAGAGTGCCCCATAGCTAGCTGAAACCATCAAGAGCTATTTCTTCTATTGTAGTGACATGTATCAATCTCTTCAGAACCTCATCCCTGAACCTTAGTTCTGTCTCTTTTTTAACAGTTCACTCTTCTCAAGACAGAGATCCAGAGATTGAGAGGTAGCAGCTCTACTCTTCCGCCTATTCTACCCACTAGTTTCTCTTTTCCAAGACAAACATGCCCCAAGTAATTCTTAATGACCATTGTGACTTGCATTCCTTCCCTTCCCTCAAACACATTTGGATGCACTGTGGCATAATGCAAGACAGCAATGAGCACAAGAGGTCTAAAGGTCCAGGGCCCCTTCTAGAACCCAGCTCTGTGACTTTCAGCATTACTTGCTCAATATGCTCTGAGGTCTCAGTGTGAAAAGGTTCCCCTTACACTTTGGAGCTCTTCCTTTGCACAGGAAAGCCACCCCTCAGTGTTGGGCTCCCTGAAGACTACACTGTCCTAGTGGATGGGGAGCATCTCTTCTCTGGGCCCTCACTTTGTGCTTATCAGAAAAGGCATCAAGCCAGTAATACCTCACCTGAGTGTACGTGGCCCCACATAATCCCATGGAAGGCCATGCTTGAGGCCCATTCTCAGCACACCTGAGCAAAATCCCTCAGGAATAATTTGCCAATGCCAACTACATCATCTAACACAGAGCCCTATTCTGTGCCAAGCACTATAGGCAAGCAGAAAGACAGCCGGGGGGGTAGTTGCCAAGACAATAAACCATGGACCATATTGCAACTCTTTTCTAGAAGTAAAGCTCAGGAAGAGAAATGAACTCTGAATGAGTCAATGTTCAGACAGAGGACAGTCTTAATAATTTTAGATACAGGTCAGAGCCCAAAAATAGATTTTCCCCAAAGCTAAGCATATATGCATTGGCATTTCTCAGGAATAGTTTTATATAATTGGAAGTCTCTTAACTCCTGAACATAACAATGAGCAAAGGAGAAACAAGAAATTGCTTTTTCACCACTCTTTTAACAGAGGAGACTTTGTCAGGAACACTGGGTCCCAGAAGAAATCAGTTCCCATCACTATCTCCCTATCTACCCCATGCTCTGAGCCCATTTCCCCACATTCTGCTTCCCAGCAGAGGGGATCTCTGATGGTTGAGCTCAGGCTCCAGGTGACATCAACACTTGTAGAAACTGGGCTCCTTAGAGGGGACAAAGGATTTTATATATATATATATTTTTTTTTTAAAGAGAGAGTGAGAGAGGAGAGAAAGAGAGAGAGAGAGAGAATTTTTTTTAATATTTATTTTTTAGTTTTTTTTCAGACACAACATCTTTGTTGGTATGTGGTGCTGAGGATAGAAACCGGGCCACACGCATGCCAGGCGAGCGCGCTACCACTTGAGCCACATCCCCAGCCCAAGGATTTTTGTTGACTCCTGCAAAGTGGACATAATAATGCTAGTTTCACAGTAGGGAACCAAAATACACATCCAAGGTCACATAGCTGTAGGTTCTAGAATAACTTTGTATCTTCAGGCCCCTCGTGCACATTGTGGTTTGGATCACAGAACACGTACAAATGTTTGAGGAAAGGAAGTAGAAGTCCCAGTAGTCATTTTTCACTTGCATCTAAAATCCAGCTAAATTAACTAGGAATGTTTTACCAAGAAAAGATTTATATTGGGATTGTGATAAATTGCATTATTGGCTCAAATTCTTCTTCTCTCCCTGTCTCCACATCCTTTGACATATGACTTCGAAGTTCCTCACAAGAGAAAGACAAAATATATTTTCCTGCCTCTCAACTCTGTGACATATTGTGGCCAACAGCATGAGGCAGAAGTGACAGTGTGCTGCTGCTAAGACTAGACTTTAAGATTGACTGACGTGCTGCGAATTGCTCGCTGGTATCTAGACTATTACCAGGAGTAGAGCATGCCTGATCCAGCCCAGGGGCCCCAGGAGGAGCTTGAGAGATACATGGAGCAGAGCCTCCCCAGCAAAGATGCCTAGACACGCCCAAGGGAGAGTAAAAACCCTGTCAACCTGCAGTAAAAACTCCCTGAACTGGGGCTGTGGCTCAGGAGTAGTGCACTTGCCTGGCATGTGTGAGGACTGGATTTGATTCTCGGCACCACATATAAATAAATAAAATAAAGATCTATCAACAACTAAAAAAATATATTTTTAAAAAAATCAATTTAAAAAAAAAATAAAAATTTGCCTGGTGCAGTCTGCCTGAGGAGTAGTGAGTTCCCAGTCTCTGAAGGATTAATACAGAAGGAGCCCAATCTCCTCCGACAGTGAATTCCTACATTGGGAGGGTGGTTGGAACATACTGATAACTGTTCCCAGGCTTTTGCTCTTCCAAGGACAATATATAAAAATAACTACTGTTTACTACCACCATCAATTCATAAAAGATCGGATGTTTTAACACTAAAACTGAAGAAAAGAGACAATCTTAGAATACAGCACAGTCGTTTCTAAGCAAAGACTCTTGGCCATCCTCCATATGTGAGCCTTTTTTCTTTCATTCTGTCACAGATCAATGAAGATTTGGTCACTAAACAGCTCCCTTCCCTGTATGAGCAAATTTCCAGAATGTTTTATGTAGGAAAAAGGGAGAACATGAAATCAGTTACATAAATTGTGATTTAAATCTTGGTTCTGTTTGTTCTATGACAACATAAAATTAGCTTTTTCTCCATCAAGGTAGAAAAAAAGCTAAAGACAAATTTGAGCACCTCCACTGCGCCTTCTCCATTGGCCACCACCAGCCTCGCTGAGCAATCAGTGCAGCTGTCAATCCCCTACTTCCACAGAAGGTTTGAGTTGCACTCTGCAGGCATCTGAGGTGCTGTGCTCTGCTCCCATGGCAATAATAGTGTGTGAGTTAAGAGGAAAGCGGTGATTCAAATGGAGTCTCCATGGGGGCTTCAGGAACACATGATGTGACAGAAGTGAGGGGCAGGGAATCCCTGGGACCAACTCCAGGGGCACATATCTCAGTCACTTATATTGACCACCTTCTCTCTGAGCCATAAGGAATCACTTAATAGATGCTACTGTCATACTCTACCACACTGTGGAAGCCAGGCTGGTTCTGGCTAATGAAATGTGTGCAGTAACGGCAGGTATCAGTTTCAGGTAGAAGCTCTAGGGTCACCGTATGGCTCACCAAGTCTTTTTTTTTTTTTCTTCTAATTTAACATGAAGCTATCAGAGTTTCCAACGGAGGTGGCTCCCTTGGTTTGAGGCCCAGATTAAAGTCTAAAATCAACCCCTGGGCCTGGGACTGTGGCTCAGCAGTAGTGCATTTGCCTGGCATGTGTGAGGCACTGGGTTCAATTCTCAGCACCATGTATAAATAAATAAAATAAAGGTCTATCGACAACTAAGAAAAAAATTTTAAAAGAAATCAACCCCTGATGGGCATGAGACATCGGTAAGAAATAAACCTTATTTGTGGTTGGACTGCAAATTGGTGCAACCACTATGGAAAGCAGTATGGAGATTCCTCAGAAAACTTGAAATGGAACCACCATTTGATCCAACTATCCCACTCCTCAGTTTATACCCAAAGGACTTAAAGTCAGCATGCTTCAGTAATGCAGGCATGTCAATGTTTATAGCAGCTCAATTCACAATAGCTAAACTATGGAGCCAACCTAGGTGTCCTTCAATAGATGAACGGATAAAGAAAATGTGGTATATCTACTCAATGGAATATTACTCAGCTTTAAAGAAGAGTGAAATTATGGCATTCGCCAGTAAATGGATGGAGTTGGAGAATATCATGCTAAGCGAAATAAACTAATCCCAAAAAACCAAAAGCTGAATATTTTCTCTAATATGCGGATGTTAATCACAATAAGGCTGGGGGTGGGGGCACTAGAGAAGAATAGTGTTATCTTAGATTAGGTAGAGGGAAGTGAAGGGAGGGAAGGGGGGCTGTGGGGATAGAAGAGGTAGTAGAATGAAACAGACATTATTACTGTATGTATATATGTGACTACATGACCAATATGATTCTACAACATGTACACTCAGAAAAATGAGAAATTACATCCCATCTATGTATGATATATCAAAGCACATAAATGCATTCTACTGTCATGTATAACTAATTAAAACAAATAAAAATCAATTAAAAAAACTTATTTAATGGAAGTCATTGAGATTTGGGGTGCATCTGTTACTTAGGTACAACCAAGCTGACCTACACATTGAGACCTATACAATGGTGATGCCATTAGCAGTACTGGAAAGCTCCACAATAGTGACACAAGAGGAAGACGGTGAGTTTGCCTTAGGTGTGTTTCTGCACCTGAGCCCTAGGCAGGTGGAAGGCAGGAGGAGGGGTAAAGACAGAGGTGCCTGTCCCCATGGAGCACATGGACAACTGGGAAGGCAAGACAACCCTTGCATGTGTGGCTCTGATTGTTCCTAGGCTCTGAGGGGACTCATGCACATAGCAGGCCCCATGTAGAGAAGCAAGGGCTATTCTTTGGAATTGGAAACCTGGGATCTAATCCCAGCTCCGACGCTTCATTCCCACCTTCAGCCATTCCCGTCATGGATACTTACTATACCAGGCACTAGGGGAACAGACAAGGCCCTGAGCCTGACAGACTCACATTCAGGTAGGAGAACAGAAAACAAGAAATAAGACAAATAACAATGGGGTGAACGCCTTTAAGGAACTAAGCAGGGCAAATTAAGGAAAACTGCTTCAGGTAACGAGTTCTCAGAAAAGAACTCTCTGAGGAGGGGACAGGTCAGAGGAAAAATAAAGATGTGTCAGCCATGCAAAGAACTGGGGAAAGAGTACTAACTCAAGCAGAGAAATCACAAGAGCAAAGGGCCGAGACAGAAAGAAGATGACTCAGTTGAGGAGCACAAAATAAGTTCAGAGCTTTGAGAAAAAATTCTGGCATGTGGAGATTGAGTAGGACCTGTCACCTGGGGACATGTGGGCCCCAGGATGGAGTTTGGTTTTCACTGCATGTTTGGAGAAAAGTAGGAGTGAGGGTACTGGCATGGGAGTGACAGGAACAAATTATATTTAAAAGATTTTCAGGATGTTATGTGGAGGATAAATCGTGGAGGCCCCCAGTGAAAGAGACAGACCAACAGGGCACCCCACAGCCTGGATGGGTGGCCACCACTTTTGTGACCTTCAGCAGTCCTTCTCAGCACTGCATCTCAGCTGTGTGTCTGTAGAGTGCCAGCTGCCTGCACCTCATAGTTCATACGCGCTTTGGGCTCCTGGAGGTGGGGATGAAGGTGCAGATGGCTCACCCATGCCCGCCCAGGCATGATTTCTTCTAAATGCCACAGCTGCCTCTCCTGGAGCCAGAAGCCACGTCCAGAGCTTGCCTGTGAGGGCCTCCTTCTGCCATCTGCCCGTCAACCCTGGAGATACCCCAGTCTCTAGTGCACATCATGACTCTGGGCTCATCTCTCCATCTGGAGAGAACTGAGAAGAGACAGAAGCTCGCCAGGAAGCAAGGAGGTAGTTCACAACATCAGAATAAATGCAGGGGAAATGCAGGCCAAGGGTGAGGCCAGTCAAGCTCCCGGGAGACTGGCAGACAGGAAACAGGCAGGTAAGGGTCAAATGGGTGATAATGGTAGCAGGGAGATCATTTCTATCCAGGGGAGCTCCCAGGCAAACCTGAGCTCAATGCTGGCTAGGAAGGGAAGGTTCAGAGAGCAAGGTCAAGATTCAGCTTCCCCAGAGGAACTAGATGGTCTCTGCCCAGCTGCTAGAGGGTGAGGCCACAGGCAGCCAAGAGGAGACATCCCAGCTGAGACCGTCCTGAATCAGCCAGCCCCATCTGGCCCTCTAGCTGCTCAGAGACACATGAGCAAGCTCAGCCAAGATCATCTGAGCCCAACCCAAACTAGAACTGCCACACTGATCCAGAAATTCATGAAAAAAAAACAATAAATGCTTATTTGCCTGAAGCTGCTGACTTCTGGGGCAATTTGCTTTGCAGCAATACTAACTGATACAGAGGGGACTGGTGGCTGGTAACCACTCCTATTTCCCTGTAGCCAGTCTGCTGAAGTCACAGTGCTGTTTCTTTGCTTGAAGTCACTACGTAAGCACATCACTGGAGTGGAGTCATGAGCAGTGAAATGTACTCTTGAACTTGACTTTCAAGTTCCTTGGCATGCCTTATGAAAACCTCTTCCTCTCTCTGTGCCTCAGTTTCTTATCAATAATGGAGGGATTGAATGACTTTCAATACCTAATCCTCTGTGTTTGGACAATTCTAACCTTTCTATCCAGCCATCTGTCATCTAATCAACATGGATTTTTTTCAGAGTTTCCAGTGTTAGGCTGTGGCCAGAATCCCAGGGTACAGGCTCAGACACAAAGCTGTGGGTCTTGCCCACCAGGATCTCTGTACCCACTGAGAACTCACTGCCTTGTAAGTATTGGGAAGATGCCTTAGAGGAGCCTTGATGGCCCAGGAGGTCACATGGTGACAGCAGTAGAAAGGACTCATGTTCACCCTTCCCAGCAGGTATAGCGGTCCAGCACCCCCAGGTGCCTCCAGGCTCCTAGACTCCTGCTGGAGCTGCTGGGGCCAGAACAGAGGTATCCTAGAGCCTAAAGACTTGGTTATAGCTGCCCTTCATGACCCATGCTCCAGCCAGAGAGTGGCAGATGTGTATTCACTCATCTTTTCTCAAGCCCAGAAAATGGCCCTACCATGGAACCAGGGAGCGATCGACTTGGTGTTCCTCTCGAAGCCAGCTCGGCGAGGCAGCTGCTCCTCCTTAAACCAGCGCACAATGACTTCTCTGGAGAGTGGACGCAGTGGGCGCTCCCAAGTCCTGCTGAGAAGACAGGGGGAAGTGGAAGAGTCAGGGAGGGATGGCGGAAGGAGGGAAGGGGAAGATAGGGAATAGGAAGAAGTGAGAGGGAGGAGGAAGGGGGTGGAATGAAAAAGGAAGGGAGGGAGAAGGGGAAGAGGGGACACTGAGCATGAATAAGCACAATACCCACATTCATGCCATGAAGAGGCTTCAACAAGTCCAGGTACTTGAAGGCACTTTGCAGATTATTATGTAGCAGCTATTATTGTTTTTCCCCAAAGGACACTGTTAACACTTGCTGCAAATAATACCACACAGGTGAGAGTAGAAAGAGAATAAGAGATAACCAAAGCAGGGGAAAGCCTCATCCTTCCCTGGCATAGGCCAGGACACAAGCATCAGCATCAGTGAATAAGGATCCTAGCAGAGCAGGAGCAAATTTATTAATGTGGGAGTGTCCTCTACCCACCACTAAAGTGAGTTCTGATTTTTTACCTCCCATGCGTTCCCTCTGCCCTGCCCTGTCCCTGAGGGGACACCTGCTTTTGCCATCTAGCTCCTATGCTTTTGTGAACAGAATCAAGAAAATGCACAGAAAGAGACCAAAGAACATTAATTTGCCCTGGAAATGCTGAGACTCTCCACCCAGGAAATAAAGAACATAAGGGAGAGGAGAGAGAGGGGAAGGGAACAAAACTTCACCATGGCCAGGAGATCAGTGAGGGATGGAAGATGGAGGGAGAGATGAAGAAGAAGCAGCAGGTGAAGATCTGAGTGATAAATTGGACACTTTTCATATTTTCTCACAAAAAAGTGAGGATTTCCATTGCTTTTGTTTCTGAATGGTGGTTCTTGAATGCACAGAAATTGGGCCACATAAGACCCCTGTCGTATCTGAGTTATAATAAAATAAAGCACATTGGGAGTTAGAGAGCACATGCCAGGTAACAGGCCAAGCACCGTACAACTGTTTGCTGAATAAATATGTAGTAAGACCACCCTGTGTTAATTTTTGCTATGAAAACACAAGTCCTGAAGAACAAAGCCTTGGCCCACCTTGGACATACTTAGCCTCTTCACTGTATGGTAGGAACCTGGTAAATTCTTATTTTTGTCACTACTGTCTACCTACTCGTTGTGGCATTGGTTTCCTTTTTTAAAACAAACAACTTTATATTTTCTTTGTACCAACATTTTGACGCTGAGCACAGTACCTCCTTTCAAGCCTCAGAATAGACCTACTTACATACACATGTATATGCAAACACACACACACACACACACACACACACACACACACACACTGAACACTGTAGAGTTCAGAAAAGATTCTAGAAGAAAGACAAAGGATGAAGTTACATTTCACAGCTTGTAGCCAGTGTGTCTGTCCAGGCTCTGCTTCTCCACCTCTCCACCCCGGAGCCAGTCCTGCTCTCTACTCTGTCCTCCCATGGGAAGGTCCCCTCCTTCTCAGTACCCTCCGGTGCCATTCCTCTCAACTAAGCAACACAGGGCAGTCCAGCCTCTTCCTCTACATTTGTATTCCCCCCCAAATAACTGTGTCAGAGGAAAGAATCCTTAGTCTCTAGGACTCTGTCTCCTTAGAAGGTAATAGGAAGGTTAAAAATAACAGCAAAAAAGAAAAAAATGCACTCCCTCTTGTCCTTCTGTTTCTAAGCAGTAAAAATGAATTGTTTCTACATAGAGTTTTGATTTTTATTTATGTTTTTTGTAGTGCTGGGGATTGAACCCAACGCCTTGCATGTGCTAAATGCATGCTCTACCAGCCCTTTTACATTTACATCTAAGCTACATTCCCAGCCCTTTTTTTTTTTTTCATTTTAAAGGCTGGACAGGGTCTTGCTAAGCTACCCAGGCTGGCCTCAAACATGTGATTCTCCTACCTCAACCTCTCTGCAGAATTGCTAGGATAACAGGCATGCGCCACCACACTCAACTCTAAACAGAGAATTTCTAAGCAGGGAATTTGATTCCCCAGAATATAAATGCTAGGACAAGTGCTCCAATGGGGCCACCTGGCCAGAAGCTTCATTTCTGCACCTGTGACTCTCCTCCTTAGTAATGTGGGTCTACCCCTTAGCACAGACAGACAAAGAGGTGCTGGGCAGGGCCAGCACCATCAAACCGAGGGCAGTGGTGCTGGGAGGACAGATGTACACCTCTCTGTGTGCCTAGTCCTGTTGCTCCAATTACCTGGCATCTTGACCCCCTCAAGGCCTGCTGCAGGGCCACCCCTTCCCTATTGACCACACAGCCAACCTGGAGCCAAGTTGCACCATAGTTCATATGGTTCTATCATCTGGGCAAATTATGGGTTTCTTAAAACACACACACACACACACACACACACACACACACACACACACAAAAGTAGAAGTGAGATTTTCTAACTATTCAGAAAACATAACAAAATTAAACCTCAGGAAAAATCAAGAATTTCTACATGATGGAAAATTCCATCACAAACATCAAAAGATCAATGACAAGCAGAGAAAAAAAATACTTATCACAAACAAAGAATCCTTTTCCCTAACATGTAAAGAGTTCCTAGAAATTGATTAAAAAAAAAAAAGTTAGTTTGACAAAGCACTGTTGGCCGGGCTAAAGAATAAGAGTGTGCTGATATAAGGAGGCTGATTCATAGTGGGGTTGGGGCAGGGAGCAAGAGAGGAATAGACAAACTGTAGTTACGGCAATGGGGTGGGAGAGGAAGGGAGAGGGCATGGTGGTAGGAAAGACAGTGGAATGAGATGGACATCATTACCCTAAGTACAAGTATGAAGAAAACGAATGGTGTGAATATACTTTGTGTACAACCAGAGATACGGAAAATGGTGATCTGTATGTGTAATATGAAATGTAATGCATTCCGCTGTCATATATAACAAATTAGAATAAAAAGTAAAATTTAAAAAAAGAAGAGTGTGAATTGGTACCAGTCTTGAGGAGGGCAAGCTGAATTGTTAATGCACTTAGACCTTGACCCAGTGACCCCACTTTTGAGAATTCCTCTTTCAGATAATGATTGCATACATATAATTTCTATCATTCTGTCATTCATTCGGGGCACTGTTGGTTATAACCAAAGATTTGAAACAACACTAATGTCCACTAATAGAGTTTTTGATAAATAAATTACAGCACATCCATGCAGTAGAATACTGGGTAGCTATTAGAAGCGGGTGGGGGTGGGAATAAGACTTTTCATGTTGGTGACTCTAAAGAGAAGCTGGGTGGGCACATAGGACACTAAAGAGCCGTAATGACCTGTGGGGAAGAGGGACTTCAGCAGATGGAATGCAGAGGAGGCAGTCAGATTCTTCTTGGTGCAGTCTACCTTATTAAACTTTCTGGTTTGAGAACCTTACATGACAAGAAAAGAAAGGAGTGAGGAGAGAAGGAGGGAAGAACTGGAGACCTGGTCAGCTCTCCCTGGACTGCAGGGGAAGGAAACAGGAGGTTATGAATAATCTCAAACTCCAATTTAAAGCACAATTCATACCACCCCCATTCTCTGGTGGTGAACTGACTTCCAAGTATTCCTTGTAGTAAAAGGAGCAGCAGGTGCTCACCACCCACCTCTGGGCCCTGCCTGTTTGTTGTTGTTGTTGTTGTTGTTTGTTTTTAATTCCCCTGAATATGAATGCAATCATGTGAAATGGGGTCTAAGAGGAGCCAAACTCCAGGGCTGGCCTTCAGTGGGGAAAAGTGGAAGGTTCAGAGGCCCACCACAACCTCTTGACCTTTAGTCCTGGCAATCATGGGCAGTCCTTGCTGAACAAACCTCCTGGGGACACAAAGATATATGAGGATCCTCCTGTACTCAGCCACACCTAATATGAAAATCTGCTATTCAAACAGGATAAACCAGCATCATTGGTATGTAGAAAAGGCCCAAACCCTGGATTCTGGGTTGTTGGGCCTTATTACACCAATCTGAGGCCTTTCATTATAACTTGCTGACTAGGGCCCATGGCTCTTTAGGAATTAAGAATTGTGTGCATTTTGAGGTATGTATATATGCACATTTTGAGGGGAAGAAGGTATCCAGCTTTCTTCAGATTGTCAAAGGGACTCAAAGGACTCTAAATTATTAGAAATTTCCAAACCGCATCCTACTGCATCTTCTTCCACACCGAACACAGACTAGGCACACAGAGGGGAAATAACTAGCAGGTCAGGGGCAGAGCCCAGAATGGAACTAGGTGTGGCATGCCCCAGTTCAACGCTCTCCCCACAACCCCACAAATGTCAAGGTGGAGCCCCGACTCACCTCACAGGCACAGCGAGGGGTGGTGGTGGACCAGGACCAGGAAGATGGTGGTAGAGTCTAGATTCCTGCTCATGGTTCTGGCCGAGCTCCTGGAACATGGAGCTAAGGCCAGCAACTGTACCCTTCTGGATAGCACGGAGTGAGTGGCGCCGGTACTCATCTCTGGCACGCTGGGCCCCGCGGCTCCTCTCCTCATCAGCTGCCTTGGACCTGCGCACTGAAAAGGGGGAGATGGTATATTGGTCTTCACCTATGGCCCAGGCTATAACACTGTGCACATACAGGTGGATTCTCTAGAAGCTGGCCACCAGACCTATTTGTGCTACAGGGAGGTTTGGAGCCTCTGGAAATAGTAGGGCAGGCTTAGCCCTAAAAGCATGGAGGAAAGGCAGAATCTTTTGATAACTTTCACTCTTCATGTATAAATACATGAAGGTATTTATAGACTCCAAGACACCCTTCTTTTTGGCTTTCTACTTTTTCATGTTCCTCAAGGTAGAGCCCTGTCACAGCCAAAGGGCCTTGAAAAGGCCAGTATATTGCTGCTTCAAAAACCCAGAAAAGTCTAGACTGAGGAAATGAAGGAAAAAGAAAAAGTCTATTGAAGTCAAGGCCTGCCATTAAAATGAGTTATTTTGTGGTTTAATTGCATCTTGTCACACCCCTATCTGCCACTCAAATCCATAAGTTCTTTGTTAGAAAACCCCAAAGCTAGCTTTGGTCTTCTAATTGTGCAAGGCTAGTCATTGTCCTGATCCAGCAGTTTACCTTCCCCTCTTGGAGGAAAATGATACTTGTAATCCACTTGTCCTCCACCTCCATTCAACAGTCACATAGCAACAACCCACCACCTATCAAAAACTGCATTTTTATTAGTATTTGGAGGATACAAAGTAAGTTGCCCTTTCATATCTTTAAGAAAGTGTTTATAGAAGTACCCCTCATGGAAGTCACATACAGAATATCCACTTGGCTGTGAGCTCTATGAGGGAAGGTAGGGAATTTTCTTTGATCTGCCCATTATTGGATTCCAGTGTCTGGAAAGAGTTGGCAAGCAATACACATTTTTGGATGCCTGAATGCACCTGATTAAGTTTTTAACTTTGTATTTGGCCTTGAGCTGGATAAAGAGATAACAAAGAGACCCTTATTTCAAAGCTCTCTAGGCCAGGGTAGGAAAACAAGATAAGTAAATACCTCCACCTTAATGAAGCAGAAGCAGGTCGTGAGCATCATTTAAAAGAGGAACAATAAAGTACTGTCAGCATGTAGGGTCTGCAGCCCTCACAACCTGCTAGGGAGCTAGAACCATAACAGAGGGGAGAATTGAACTGGGCTATGCTATAAGGTAGATGTAGTTTGTTCCCATCAAAACTCATGTTGAAATTTGGTTGCCAGGTAGTGGTGTTGGGAGGTGAAGCCTTAAGAGGTACTAAGATTTTTTTCTGTAGTGGGCTAGTTTCTATGGGATAGATTATCCGAAGGTTGTTATAAAGTAGGTCTACTCCCTTGTTCCCTCCCTCTCTCCCTTGCTTTTGCACTTCCAGAACCATGAGAAAAAATAAATAAATAAACCTTTTTACTTTATGAGTTACTTAGTCTCAGCTATTCTATTATAGCAACAGAAAATGAACTAAGACTGTCTGGAAAGATCAAGAGGAGTTTTCCAGAGAAAGGAAGAGGAAAAGGCCATTCCAGGAAGAAAAGCTGTGTTTGGGGTCCCATTGACTCCTCTGTAAGTTTCAGATAGTAAGAACACCATGAAACCTGCCTTGCATTGTCGGGAGGAGGTTCAGACAAGATCAAGATGCCCTGGGACAGGCTTTGCACTGCATTACAAACTAAACGGCAAACTAAACATTAGAAGCTCATGCCCTACAAGGACTTCTGGAAGTTGCAGAGAGACACAGTGACACTCAAGTGATTAACAGACAGGGGTTTTGCTCCTGGCTCCCTGTTTGGCTTGGGACAACTTCTCATCTCTCTGGGTCTTAGTTTTCCCTCCCTAAAGAATGGAGCCAGTAGCATCCTCATCCAAGGACTGCCAAATAGCTAGTTTACTCTAGAATCATGCCCTTATCTGTGCTCAGGGTTCCCGCTCAGTTTTCTGACACAGCAGTTGTTTTCCCTCTTGACAGAATCTCCAGGAGCAGTTAAACAGCTCCATAACTACAACCAGGCTAGTTGTTGAGAGAGAAAGGATTTTTACCTATTTCAACAACAGGCAAGGTGTCTGCATTTATTCAGCACGTGTCTTAGGCCTACTCGGTGCCTATTCCATGCTGTATAGGGACACTGCTTTTACTGCAAACGGAGCACTATACAGCTCCCGGGGGCACATTCACAGCATGGTCACCATAGAAGTGTACAGTGGTTCTAACAATTTTCTGACAAATGGAAGTTCAGCATCTTAATGAGTGGGTCTCTAGATGAAGATCACCATTATCAGCGGGCGGCTGGGCCTGTGGTAGGGCATGTCTTGCCCTGAGAGGACTTACTGTCTCACAGGAGAAACACATCTGTGAGCAGTGAATGGAATTGTGGTGGAGGTGTGCACAGGTGCTGGGGCTCCAGAGGAGGGAAACCCCAGCCAGCCAGCGACATCCCCTGAAGGGGAAACATCTAAGCTGATGTCCGGTGGACACACAGGACTCAACCAACAGAGGCCAGAGGAAGGACAGCCTAAGCAGAGGAAGATCATGTGCAGAGATCCAGAGGCAAGAGGGAGCGGAGCATGGACAGAGGGAAGTGCTCAGAGGGAGGGGACAAGTGACAAGGCTGAAGAAACAGAAAAGGCCATTTGGGAGATCAATAGCTTATGGCTAATGAGTTCTAATCCTTTACCAAAAGGTGATTGTAAGTCACTGGAAGGTTTCAAACAGGAAAGAAGGATGCTAGTTGCACTTTT
Source organism: Ictidomys tridecemlineatus (assembly GCF_052094955.1). Classification (NCBI taxonomy): domain Eukaryota; kingdom Metazoa; phylum Chordata; class Mammalia; order Rodentia; family Sciuridae; genus Ictidomys; species Ictidomys tridecemlineatus. Next base: position 42,292,860 of record NC_135477.1, read on the forward strand.
AAAAGACTGATTGGGCTACCGCGTTGGTAATAAATTACACAGGAACAAAACTAAAGACTTAGAAAACAGAAATTCAGTCAGGCCGCAGTGGGACTTAGATGGTCTCAGGAAAATGGCCAGGGCAATCGGGATGAAAACTCAGAGAAATTAACAAGTAGAACACTCAGAACCCTGGAAGGTTTTAGATTGGTAGTGAGCAATAGGCAGAGAGCAGAGTCGACCAAGTTTCTACCTTGGACAACCAGGGATGAGCAGGTGGGGTAGGGGTGAGCTTTAGACATGAGGAGGAAGTCTGAGAGGAAAGGCCCAGGAGGCACTTGGTTCTAGAAAATCCTGAGTCTCTGCCCCTCATAAAACCCCTCTTCAGTGGATTTGCCCCCTGGTTCCCAGGGTCATGCCCATTCCCCTCCCCTGCACAGTGAGAAAGGAACCTGTGTCTCCCTTCCAAGTTCATTTGATCCAGTTACATCCTACAGAGGAACCAGATGCTTCAGAGCAATGTCAATTTGTAGTGAAGAGTAGATTGTCACCAAAAACTAATGAGTAATCCAATAATATAGCAAAGGCAGCGACAGAGATTTAAATTGTGTTTGTGTGTGTATAGATATGTTTGGAAACTGCTCTATGTGGTCGTGGGCAACCCAAATTACCATAGCTACACTTTATTTATTCATCTATAAAATGGGGTCCTCATAGGCCCCACTGAGATGTAAATGAAATATGGAAGAAATCTGCACAGCACCTGGCACAAGGTAGAACTTCACTAAATGTCATCTAGTGTTTACTGTTATGTAGGCTGAGACAAGGGGACTGGTACACATCCTCTAGGAAGAGTTTACCCCTAGGTGGAAGTTGAGGGGGTGGCTTACGGCAGGGAGCTGGGTGGAGTCAGAGGCTCCTGTCGGGGAATGGGGGAAAATGAAAACTTGTGTAAAGGTGAGGTTTCCCAAGCACAGGGAAGTAAGAATAGGTGGCAAGGTATACACACAGGCCTCTGGAGACTCAGCCTGGTAGAGTCCCAGTCACCTGCAGGAATTAGCAGGTTTGGTACTAAAGATGATAAAGACTGAGAGGTGAACCTCTCGAAAAGCAAGTGAAGTTTTCCCACAGCTAAGGTATGCCTAGAAAAGGGGCCCTAAGCCCCAACTCACAGACTTCCAAGGTCAGCTGCCAAACATCCTTACCGGCCAGAAATGCCAGATGTCTGCCAACAGTGACTCCCTGTGGCCTCCAGGAGCAACTGCAGCCACTCTTTAAGGCAGAAGAATGTTGGACTAACTGGTTGCTCAAGGGTTCCTGAGCAACTGGAGAGCAGACAGAACCCTACACAGGGCACAACTGGACACTTGGAAGCTCGGGCACCTAGAAAGTGGGGTGCCCTTCAAACTACAGATGGTTTCCAACTTATAATTTTCAATTTAATGCGGGTATGTAGTCAGTAGAAACCATACTTCAAGTTTGAATTTGGATCTTTTTCTAGGCTAGTAATAAGCAGTCCCATCTTCTCTCACAGTAGCAAGCCACAGTTCTTTATCAATCAGGCAACCACAAAGGTGAACTACTGACACACTACAGGGTGCTATGTTGCTGAGCCAGGATGTTCTGTAGTTTAAGGGGATGAAATGCATTCTAAGTTTGCCATATTTTTAATTTATGATGGATTTATCAAGATATCACCTTGTCCTGAGTAAAAGACCATCCCTAGTTACCTCCAGAGAGAAACTGCAGGACCCCCCATCCATGGATGGAAAACACCCCTCTTTTGTACTATATTTTTAACTTTCTTTTCATCCCCAAATTCCACTCTGCTCCATCCCACTTCCAGGCCAGATGCCGGTTTCACAAGCTCCTCCAGGTTCCGTCTGTCCCAAGCTCACAGCATTTTGGAATCACTAATATTCAGCTGGGTGCAGTGTGGCAAACCTGTAATCCCAGCTACTCAGAGGCTGAGGCAGGAGGATGGCAAGTTTGAAGACAGCCTAGGCAATTTAGTGATACCCTGTCTCAAAATAAAGTAAAAAGGGCTGGGGATAGAACTCAGTGGTAGAGTACTTGCCTGGCATTGCATAAAGCTCCTTGAAAGACAAGGGAGAAAAAGAAAGAAAAAGAGAAAGAGAGAAAGAAAGGAAGGAAGGAAGGAAGGAAGGAAGGAAGGAAGGAAGGAAGGAAGGAAGGAAGGAAGGAAGGAAGGAAGGAAGGAAGGACTGATATTCAACCCAGAATCAGGGCACACCTCTAAGAGGAAAGGGACTAGAATTAACATCATTGAACCCTGGACTGGGCCTAAGCACACATTTTGCATTTGCTCTGTCAACAATTTGCAAGGGCTGAGACAACTAGATACAGATTATTGGTTTGGGGCTATAACCAAATTACACAGTTTAGGAAGAAACGTGCAAACACAAGTCTCAACAATGGGTCCAAAACCTATTTATATTTCTAACAACAATAAGTGCCCAATTTTTAAAAGCTTCATTTGCCAAATATGGCTCACTCCTCATCTGTGTGCAACTGGATGTTACCTAACTCTACAGTCCTACAAGTTCACAGTGGGAATATTATCAAATGAAGTCCTGTGCCTAGTCTATTCAGAGATTCTCAGAAGCCAGAGCTCTGCTATTTGAACTAAATAACTTTGTACTCAAGTGATACTAAAAGGAATAATTTCCTTTTTTTTTTTTTCGCCTAACTGGAGAATTTAATTTGGCTGTTTTATCAAAAACTGCTGTTCCTCAATAGATTAATGGCCCACTGTATCTTTCATATTAAGTTAATTGAGTGCAGAATAGCTTTGTTGGATTTGAATGACAGGCTCCAGAGTACAGCTCTTTGGTCTTTAAGAAAATATAAAATGAGGAACTAAAATCAGAGAGCCTGAATTATCACATCTCTTCTGTTTCTTCTGTTTTCAGTTGCCATATGGTACATTAATTAGCAATCAGGCGGCTCCTGGGCAAGATGATTCCCACTCTCCATCTCTAATGAAATATCAGCCCAGCTCTTCACTTTCCACCCCATCATGTAGCTACAAAAGAGGAGCCTTCGCAAGTGCATAGACCTTACAACTAGGAAAGTGCTTTAGCTTCCCCTCTCTCATTTCACCCTCCCAACAAGACTCAGCTCAGCATGATTAATTGCATTTTACAAAGGAAGGTATTGAGTAATTGAGCAAGAACTTGCTCAAGGTCACACTAGCAAGTGGCAGAGCTAGGACAGGACTCCCAGCCCAGTTCTCCTTCACAGACAGTACAGTAGCTTCAAGTGACTTCAGTAATTATTCACTATTTTTTTTTCAGTATAAACATTGCCCTCCCTGCCTCCTTTCTCCATTTGACTCTTTCCATTATGATTTTAAATGAATGAATTCCTACCCAACTGTGGCCCCGTCTTATTCTTCTAGCCCCCAGAAGCCTTCCTGTTGACTCAAGCAAATTTTACTGAGACTGATTTCTGCTTTGTGCTCCTGAAAATTCAGCCACCAATCAAAGGTCCTGGGGTTGTTGGGCAGTTCTACGCAAGGAATCAATGAGTATTTCTGGCTTCTTTCCTGTGCACAGACCCCCAGATGCCCTGAGAGGCAGATGGTCAGAGACGTCCTTCCTACATCCTGCTTTTGGAAGACATTGAATCCACAGGCCAGAATACACACCCAGGAGTAGAGAAAAAGAAAGCCTGCATTTGTGCACAATCCTGCAAAATGCCTGAGTCTGAGCTTCTGTTTCAGTTCCTATCAGTAAAGAGTTCCAACAAAAATACCAACACCCACTCTGCTCCGAGGCTATTCTAGGCATATGAGCAATTAAATGCCCAAATTTTTGTGAACTCTATGAACTCTCAGGGTTTGGGGCTGTTACAGTTTGAATGCCAAATGTTTCTCAAAGGCTCAGATGCCAAATGTTACTCAGTGAAGCTTTGGGGAGATCATAGAAACTTAGGACCCAGTTAAAGAGAGTGGGTTATTTGGGGCTGTATCTTGTCCCCCACCCCTTCCTCTCTTTCTTCCTCCTGTCCACCATGGGGTGAGCTGCTTTGTTCCACCATATGCTATCCACCATGAAGTGCTGCCTCATCAAGGTGTGGAAGCAATGGAGCCAGGTGAACATGGACTGAAAACTCTGAAACCGTGAGTCAAAATAAACCTTTCCTCTTTTAAGCTGTTTTTCTCAGGTATTTTGTCACAGCAATGAAAAGTTAAAACAAGGGCATTCCATTGAATTTAGTTAAGACCAATTTGTAGTAATACTTAGAAATTCTTTTAAAACTCCAACCCAAGATAAACATGGTGGTGAATACCTGTAATCCCAGCAATTTGGGAGGCTGAGACAGGTGGATAGAAAGTTCAAGATCAGCCTCAGCCACTTCGATGTTCAGCAATTAGCAAGACCCTGTTTCAAAGTAAGTGAACTTTGAATACAGGACTGGGAATATAGCTCAGTGGTAAAGCACCCCTGTCTGTGTTCAATCCCCTGTACAAAATAAAGCAAAACAAACATACAAAAAACCTGCAATTCTTATGTGAATGGGCATTAAACAGTTTAAGCACACCTGCCTAACAGTTATCAATCAGTACACAGAACATTCCCCCACCACCCCGTGCCTCAGCCTCTGAGAGGCATTACCTCAGAATATGCCTTGATAAAAACAAAAAGGACATTTGGACACCGTATTTGCATTTGTAATACTGGCTCTGAAGGGAGAAAATGCCTTGCTCCTATAGTCACAGAAGTGGTCAGCAGATGAAAGGATACTGTCCTGAACAAGGAATCCACAAATACAGTACAAGGAAGTCAAAGAGTCACAGAGGGGTCCCTAAAGCCACATGGAGTGGGCAGGATGCCAGTGGCAAGGGATCATGGCCCCATAACACAGCTACTTGCTCACATCTGTTTTACTGAGCCAGCGAAAGAATAAATGAACCCATAAAGGGACCTTGGAGAACACTGATAGCCCATTTTTCAAGATCTCTTGGGAATACAACAGTAAGTCTCTAGGAGAAGGAGACATGAGACATAGGTTCACTCCATGCTGGCACTGAGACTTCTGCGAGGAGTCTGCTTTGGGCTCAGGCTCACGGGGCTACCAGGGACCAAGAGGCCTAGGAACATCTGGTCAAAGACATCGGTGCTCAGAAACAGGAAGAACGCGGTTGTCTTAAACGCCACAACTACCACAAGGTGAAAAAAATAAATTAAATATAAAATTAAAGTTAAATTTTAAAAAGTTAATTAACTTTTCATTTTATCCAATTCTGGCTTATTCCTTTTCTAGCACTTAATTATGTGCTATGTCACTTAAAATTTAAATATTCAATGTAAAAATAAATACTTTCCACCCAACTACCTATCCAGAAGCCCCATTATGTCTCTGAATATGCCCTAGAAACTTGGTATTTTTGAATTGGCACTGCATTGATATATATCAGTTTAGAGGATATTAGTAGAAAAGGTGAATTAAGGACTTCTGAAAATCCTCTCCTCTATGAACAATAAGAACACTGGCAAGTTATCAGAACCAACTCTCTCCAAACGTTAGAAATTAACAAAAGGCTTTCAGCAATCCAGGGAACATTTATTCAAGGGGAAAAAGGCTCAGAACAAGCAAAGAAACTAAATTACTAATCAAAAAACATAAAAAGATAGGCATGAACCCAGCATGGTGGCACACACTTGTAATACCAGCAGCTCGGGAGGCTGAGACAGAAGTTCAAAGCCAGCCTCAGCCACTTAGCTAGGCTCTAAGCAACTTTGCAAGACCCTGTTTCTAAATAAAATATTTAAAAGAACTCGGGATGTGGTTCAGTGGTTAAAAGCCCCTGGGTTCAATCAATGGTACCAAAAGAAAAAAGAAAGAAAGATAGACATGAACACTTCCCAACTCATTCTTTGAGGCCAGTATTACCCAGATACCACAGCCAGACAAAAATATCACAAGAACTACTAACCAAAATCCTTCATGAATACAGATGCAAAAATCCTCAACAAAATTGTTACAAACCAAATCTGGCAACACACAATAGGATTTGTGTACTACAGACAAGTGGAATTTATCCCAGAAGTACAAGATTGATTCAACATCTGAAACTCAGCATGGAATGTACCATATTAGTAGAATAAAGAACAAAAACATATAATCATCTCAACAGATGCAGAAAAAGTATTTGACAAAACCCAGTCTTTTTCCTGATAAAAACACTCAATGATCTAGGAAAACATGGACCTTGCCCAACTCAATAAATGTTATGTATGAAAAACCCACAGCCAACATCATATTAATGGCAAAAGAGGACTGAAAGCTTTCTCTCAAACTCAGGGACAAAGATACCCACTTTTGCCACTTTTATTCAACATGGCATTAGAAGCTCTAGCCAGAGAAACTAAGCAAGAAAAAGAAATCAAAGGCATCCAGACTGAAAAGAAAGAAGTATAACTATCTCTGCTTGTATGAAACCATCTTTTATATAGAAAATATAAGGAAACCACACACAATATATATATATATATATATATATATATATATATATATATATTTGGGCTCATAAAAAAGCTTAGTAAGATTTCACAATACAAGATCAATATACAAAAGTCAATTGCATTTCTATGTGCTACCAATAAACAATCCAAAAATAAAATTAAAAACTTAATTCCATTTACAATAGCAACAAAGATATTTAACAATGGTCAACTTATCAAAACAAGGATAAAGTACACTGAAAACTGCAAAATATTATGAAAGAGGTTAAATAAGACTTAAATACATAAAAAGGCATTCTATATACATGGAGTGGAATACCAAATATCATTAAGATGGCAACACTTCCAAATTGAGCACAAATTTAATGCAATCATTATTGAAATCCCAGATGGTATTACTGATAAAATTGATAAGTCGGTCCTAAAATACATATGAACCAGGGACCCAAAATAATTCTGAAAAAGAGCAACAATGTAGGTTTCATACGTTGCAATTTAAAAACTTACTACAAAGCTACAGGAATCATGACTTGTGCTGACCTAAAAACAGGTATGTAGATCAATAGAATGGAATTGAGAGTCCAGGAATAGTCACTTACATTTTTGGTCAATTGATTTTTGCAAGTGTGCCAAGATCCTTGAAAGAATAATCTTTTCAATAAATGGTGCTTGGACAACTAGGTCAAGTAGGAACCTATTTCACACAAAAATGAACTCAAAACGGATCAAAGGCCTAAATGTAAGAGCTAAATCCATAAATCTTAGAAGAGAGATAGGCATAAGTCATTTTGACTCTGGATTAGGCAACTAGTTTCTTAGATGTGACACAAATCACAAGAACAAAAGAAAAAATAGATAAATTGGGCCTCATCAAAATTAAAAATTTTTATATTTCAAAAGATGATCCATCTGGGCATGGCAGCATGTGCCTGAAATCTCAGCTACTGGGGAGACTATGGCAGGAGGTTCTTCAGTTCAAGGCCAGTCTGGATAACATAGCAAGACCCTTTGTCATTTAAAAAAAAAAAATCACTCTTCAAACCTGGCTCCACCTTCTCTTTCTCACTTGATTTCTCACTCCTGACACTCTCCAAGCTTCAGTCATCCCACATTTCTGCCGCATTCCTTTTGTCCCCATGCCTTTGCATATGCTGGGGCTCTCTTTGCCTCAGTAATTCCTAGGCAGCTATCAAGCCTCATGTCATGCCTTGCCCTCTGGAACCCCACCAGGGCAGCCACGGAGTGCTCCAGGGGTATGTAGTACATCCTCCCTCAAAGCCCCCTATCTTGGCTCTGATTGGTGAGTCTCTTCTTTATAAGGATCAGGATTCCTCATCTCTGAATCCCCAGGTGTTTTATTCAGCTTTTTCACTGCTGCAACTTGAAAGACCAGACCAGAACATCTACAGAGGAAGAAAAGTTTATTTGGGGGCTCACAGCTTCGGGGGTCTCAGTCCACAAGTGGCTGGCTCCGTTCCTCCAGGTTCAAGGTGAGACAGGCATCCTGGAGGAAGAGTGTGGCAGAGGGAACCAGCTCACATGATGATTAATAAGCACAGAGAGAGAGAGAGAGACTCCACTCTCCAGATACAAAATATATACCCAATAGCCACGCCCCCAATGAACCACTTCCTCCAGCCACAATCTACCTGCCTTCAGTTACCACTCAGTTAATCCTACTAAGAATTGATTCACTGATTAGGTTAACATTATAACCCAATCATTTCTCCTCCAAACCTCTTGCATTGTCTCACATGTGAGCTTTTGGGAAACACCACAACTAAACCATAATACCAGGCATAGATCCGGGAAATTACTGGCAACTCAGTAAAAGTAGCATTTAATTTTTTTAACATAAGAAATCTCCAAAATGGACATATTAGCTCCTGAAGCATGACACTCACTGTTCTGCTCTGGGTCATACCTAGCAAGATCATGCACATGGTCAGCCTTGGGAAAGATTTGTGAAATGTGAATGAACTAAAATGATGGCTGAGCCAATGAACAGTGGAGGAGTGGAACGTGGGTGGGCTAGGCAGGAGTCTCCTGGCCCCAGGAACCAAGCTCAACTCACATTGTTCTTCCCACTCTTGCTCCTCTTTCTCGCTGGCTTGGCAACGAAGCTGGGCTTGCTTCAGCGACCAGTAAAGCTCCTTCGCCCTCTGTTCCTCCTGAAGGCGAATCTGCTCTTCTCCTCGCTTCCTCTCTTCTTCCTCTTTCCTCTAAAACATCATGGAGACAGATAACATTAGAATAAAGAAGTATCTCTTTGAATCTGCAGAAGGTCAGGGCTGAACTATCTCAGGATGGGATAGGCCAGTAGTGACCACTCCAGTCTCATCCCCTACACACTTGAAAAGGTGAAGTTTACACTTGTTAAGAATCAAATGGGTTAAATTATGTGGACCAAAAAAAAAAAAAAATAGTAAAATTCTGAAGTTTTCTACAAAGATGAGAGGACTCTGGTCCAAAAGCTTTTCTGCGAAGATCAGAGGTCTTGGACCATCCTTGGATTACTTTCATTTGGGGCAGAAAGAAGGAAGGTACAGGAGGGCCACCTGGTCTTCCTGGAGGGCCATTAAGCAAGATATTAACATGCTTTCAGCTTAAATCTGGAAAAGGTATTTTCAAGAGTGAATAGGTTTAGGAGTCCTGAATCTCCCACTTCTATCTCACCTTCAAGTTCCAGAAAGGTTTGTATGTGTCTCTGTGTGTGTATGTGTGTGTGTGCGCGCGCACACGCACGCACATGTGTGCATGTGCATACATCCAAGTGAATGTTTCTTTTGTTTGTATGAAAATAGCATGTATATGTTAAACATGCATCATGATCTTAGAAAGGCTTATAATGCAAAATAGCAGACTGGGGTGTGCAGCTCAATAGTAGAGCACTTGCCTAGGCATGTGTTCAACACTGCAAAAAAAAAAAAAGTTGCAATTGTATTTGTTTTGCTGTATTTGTATTTGTGGCGCATGCCTGTAATCTCAGCTTCTCAGGAGGCTGAAGCAGGAGAACCACAAGTTCAAAGCCAGTCTCAGCAACTTAGTAAGACCCTATTTCAAAAAAATGGGGATGTAGCTCAGTGGTAGACACTTGGATAGCATGAGGCCCTGGGTTCACTCCCTAGCATCACAAAAACAAAAATAGAAAACTGAATTCTCATTGCAATTTGTAATTAAATCAATAACAATGTCAACATAGTTTATTGCAAAGCCAAAGAGGGTGCTATTTTCACCAATTCTAAAAAGCACTTTTTAAAAAAAAAAAAAAACTTTTTAGCATCACTAAAATTTGCATGTCTTACAACTTGTCTTTTTAATAGGCAACAGTTTTTTCTTCTTAAAATAATGGCATGTTTTTATAATTAATATCATCTTAAATTCAGTAAAAATATGGAAATATGATGGCTTTTTCTCTTTTGTTTTTTCCTGAGTTGTTAATTGTTTTCTCTTGAAATTCTAAATATTTCTCTATATTTAACCAGGTGTTCTTTCTTATAATAGATAATACAGCCCTGAGTGCCATTTTTCCTTCTTGTCCAATCCCAATCCCTAAGGTGCTTAGGTCTCCTCTCCATCTATCTTCCCAGGACCACCCTCTCGGCCTTCCCTGAAATGGAGCCTGTTTCTTTGTTGGCCATTCCCTAGCTTTGGGATAACATGTCTCATACTGCTTCTCAGGTAAGCATGCACAGAAACATTTTCTGAGTCCTTACTGGTCTGAAAATATCGCCACATGAACCTCACCTGTAACTGCTAACTTGGCTGAGCATAAGAATTTGATTAAAAATTCTTTTCCTGCAGAATTTTAAAGACTTTACTTCCCTGTCTCCCAGCATTTGGTGCTGCCACTTTGATTGTCATTTTTCCACATAGGGGTATCAATTTTTCTTTCTGGAAGCCTTCAGGGTCTCTTTATCGCTGACGTTCTGGGTGTTTTTAAATGTTGTGTCTTGGTGTGGATGTCCTCCCATCCATGATGTGGAGCACTTGGAATGCTTTCAGTGTGGAGTCTCTTGTCTGTCCAGCGCAATACATCTTTGCTTAGGATTTCTTCATCATTTCTTCTCCTCTCATTCCTCTTTCGCTTTTTATAGGACTCCTATTTGTCACTGCTGGTCTCCTTGAGTTGGTTGATCTTCTAAGTGCTTTATCATTTCTTGTTTTCCACATCTTGTTCTTTTTGCTCTTCTCCCTGGTTGATGTCACTGACTTTATCTTCCAAACCTTCTACTGAGTTTATTTCAGCTATGGCATTTGCAATTTCCAAGCCTTCTGTTCTATCCTTTTTTTGCCCCTTTCTCCTCTTTGCATCTGTATTTGTTTCAGAAATACAGTAGCTCATCTTTCTGAGGCTTTTTTTTTTTTTGCCCCCTCTGTGACTTAGGTTTATTTCCTCTGTATTTTTGTTTTTTATTTGTTTGACTTGGTGCCTGCCACTATTTCCCTGGGAGACTTTCCTCCTATGTCTGATGCTCACTGGTCGTCCATTCATATTCAAGAGAAAGGTAAAACCTGAATGGGAGGTTCACTGTGTAGCCAGGCTTCCCTGAGAGGTGGACCTCACTCTAGAGCAACAGGATAAGGAACTAGCCGCCATCCGCAAATGTAAGAATCTAGAGTCTTGTCTATGAGAATATTCAGGGTCTTCTCCTCTCTTTCCTGGGTGATGTCTGATGACCAATATTCGGTAGTCAGTGGGGAGCAGCCTACAGATAGGACTAACCTTTCATCCAAGCCAGGAGGGCTCTAACCTGGGCCCCATTCTTCATGGAAGCCTATGCTTTGAAGTGCCTTTTTTGTAAATGTCCTCACCAAGCCCTCCCTGCAAGGTATATCCAGAAATAGTCCCCCTAGAATTGAGAAAATCAACAGAGTTTTTCAGGAAAGCTGCTCTGTGCCCAGATGAGATCCTGTCTGAATCCTGGTTCCTGTTTCTTCCCTTTATGGAGCACTCTAACCCTCTCCTCCACTACCCGGCAGCAGGTTGACCAGATGCCCCAGGGAACTCCGGAATTCATACTCATGAAGTCAGCCTGGATCCTTCTTTGAAAAGGTGACCTAACGAGTGATAAATTGTGCCAATAAATATAGAATTTTTAACCCAAGTTCACATAAGATTCAATTGCCAAAATAGAACTAACAGGCTGATTTTATGTGGCCCTAATTATTAACATGAAGAAAGACCTTGCAAAAAATTATTTGCCAGCCCTGCATACCCTAGAGGCAACCTTGGCTCCTTCCTCTGAGTTCAGATTTTTATTGAATTTCCATCTTTCCTACTTGGCCCTCTCCTGTTCTGCCCATGTGCCCCGTTAGTCCAAGCCCCAAACCTCCCCTTTCAACTCCCCATCTCCTTCTAGGCCTAGTCCTGGAGGAATATAGTATCTTGGAAGAAACAGGTGAAAACTGGGACATTTGGGTCCAGCCGCTCCATACAGAAACTTGTAGCCCTTTCCACATTCTCAGCTCTGTCCTTTGCAGTAGCTGGTGCCTCCAAGTCCTGGACCTCTGAGGGCTATGGACTGACCTGCTCACTTCCTTCACTTCTTTCTGCACCCGGAGAGGCCCTCACCACCTTTTTCCTGTCCTCCAACTGCTGACCTTCCTGGACATTTTCTCATCCATTCTTTCTTCTCTCATTTTCCCAATCCTTGTGGTTTACAATTTTTCTCAGGCCCTTGGAGTATTTTAATGAATCAAATAAGAATTTAAAGGGAAATAACTGAACTTTTAATCCCTCATCTTAAAAACAAAGCTGTGTTGCTTCTGAAATGATTTAGATGGAGAACTTTCCTCCAATTCAGTGATCAATTTTTATTTATTTTTTAAATAGACACAGTTCCCACTTACTAATTATCCATTCTCAAAGAGTTAGAGATCAAGGACAAGAGAAGTTAAGTGGCTTCATTTAATCACTCATCAAATACTTATGAAGCACCTAAGAGGCTCAAAAGCCTACTCAAGGTGCTGCGATACAGCAATAAGCAAGACAGTCCCCACTGGCTCAAAGCTTGATTTCTAGAGGTGAGCAAAACACTAAACAAATAAGTGAAAAGTCAAGAAATTTCACAAAATAACAACCAATGTACAGAGAATCACAACTGGGTAAATGAAGAGTCAAGAAGGCAACTTTAAATGGTGTGACCAGAAGATTTCTCAGGAATGACATCTGGTCTGAGACCTTAATAACAAGCAAGTGGGTATTGGGGAGAAGAAATTTCCAGGCTGAAGGAACTGCAAGTGCAAAGGGCCAGTGTTGCAAGCCAAGCTGGCCTGTTTAAAACAGAGTTACCCACTGTGCTGGAACTGAAAAAGTCTAAATGCTATGTTGGAAGAGTGTGAGTACCCTCAGACACCCAGAGGCTCCTGAGGACAGTGGAATGCTGAGCCTGGGGATTAGGAGAAGATCAGTCTGAAGAGACGGATGAAGAAGTTACCTGGTATGAATGATGTTCCTCAGCCATGGAACCTAATGGTGACTCCGGCAGAAAGAGAGCAGATTAAGAGAAGACAATCAGAGTGTCTTGGGTCACTCCATCAATTAAAGGTTGAGAGAGAGTCAAAGCCAGAAAAGAGAACTGAAAAGGAAGACCAAGGGGAAGAGGAAAACCCAGAAGGGACAGAGAGCATTTCAAGGGACAGGGAATGGCAAACAGAGCTGAAGGCTGCTCAGGCTTTGCAGAGATAAGGAAATCACAGGAGACTGCTGGGCATGGCCACTGGAGGCAATGGAGAGCTTCACAAGAACAGTCCTAGTCCAGCAGAGGGGCAGCCATCCAGATGACACCAGGAAGGAGTGGAGAGGACCACAGACAACCCATTCAGGATGTCCATTTCCTATGAAAAAGAGCCCAGAACAAAAGTGACAGCTGGAGGTTAACGTGGGGCTATGATAGACATGGGATGGGTTGATTTTGATGTGGGAAACACTGGAGCAGAGTTATTGACTGATACAGAATTGGAACCCAAGTCTCTAAGACCCTAAAGTGAAATCAGCTGAGTTTTACCTCAAAGTCTGACTTCATCTGTATCAGCCTCTCAGCAGCCTCCCGCACACTGGCTCAGCAGCCCCTCACGGTTTCACAGTGGGTTCTGCTCCCTCCCTCAGGGCTCCCTGGTATCTGAGGACAGTTGCGGCATCACTCAGTCCACAGGGCACAGCCATGGTAACCTCCACACAGTACTTCAGATCTTCCAGGCAGGACCGGGTCTCAGGGAAGATAAATAGGGATAGTTGGCACCTGTCAGAGCCAGGGCTTCACCCTGGGCTTCCATAATGAAGTACCACATCAAGTGGCTTCAACAGCAGGAATGTGTTTCCTCACAATTCTGGAGGATTCATGTTCAAAATCAAGGTGTGGACAGGTTGGTTTCATTCTGAGGGCTTTTTCCTGGGCCTGGAGAAGGTCACCTTCTCACCATGTCCCCATATGGCCTTTTCTATGTGCATGTGTGTCTATATTCAAGCTTCCTCTTCTTACAAGGACACCAGTCATATTGGATCAGAACCCAGCCTACCCTAAAGTCTTCATTTTAGTTCTGTATACAAAACAGCTACATTCTAAAGTACTAGGAGTTAGGACTTCAATATATGGATTTCCGGTGGGGGAAGCATAATTCAGCCCCAAACAAGGAGACTGCACCCTAGAGAAGGGTTGTGGCTACTGTACAGTGAATAAGTGGAACTTCACTTCTAATTACAACATAGTGTTTCTACTTCCTCCAGCTGTAATTAACATGAAACAGAATGTAAAATGGTGAACGACTATTCACCCAATTCTCTCCCCCTTGAGAGTCGGACACCACCCAGGAAGCCAGAGGTCTGTAGCAACTTTCTGTCTCAAAGGAGAATGACGGGCTGCTTCCTGTGAAAGAAGCAAGCTCTTCGCAAGGATGGGAGCAACAAAACATTTTGCAATCACAAATAAACAGAATTGCATCTTTCTTCCTGAGATCTTGACTCAAATCTCATAGCTGAAATTGCTCAAAAAAAATTGCTCAAAAATTCTCATTGTTGTTACAACTTTCAGAATCCTCTGGCCAAATTGAGATCTCTGAAGAAGAGTCTGCCTTACTTACTAGGTTTAGCAGCCAAAGGCCAACGGAGCCAAGAGGCAGCTATGCAAACACTCCCATTCTACCCAGGGATGATTCAGCCTTGTTCTGGCTGCTCCAGCCCCTCTAAGCTGTCCAGCTTCTACAATCCTCCTTTTCCTGAGAAGCCATCACTCACATACACCCAAGGAGCCCTCCAAGGCCCAGGTCTGCCTCACCACAATGGAAAATGTCAGAGACAAATGTTTTTTCTGGAAAGTGTAATTGTTGTCTGGCTCCAATAATACTGTGTTTTGTGGGATGATCCATTCCAAATGGGCAAGGTTGAAACTGTGTCACTCATTCCTCCCTCCCCAGTTCACATCACTGGGCTTGCCTGATATTAGATGCCCCATAACACCCAGCAGAGGAGCCCAGTGAATTAACTAGCAATGAAGATGAGACAGGGTTTGTGAGGATCCATGAAAGGGAAAGGGTAAGTAGATCACATGGTCTTATTCATGTTAGCCTTGACAAGAGAGAGAGATTCGGGTGAAATCTAAAATGTTCAAGAGAAAACTGAGAAGTGGAAAGTGTTTCCTACCACTTATAATCTTATTGGGAACAAGGCAGCGATTGTTTCTACAGTTGGAGAGGATGTCATTCAGTGGCCAAAATAAACTCTAACCTTAAAGGGGAAAAGAACTAGAGAGTGTCCTGACAGAGAAAATGGAGAGAAGTTAAAGAACTTCTTAACTGTGTTTGTGCCTATCAAGGAAACTGGGAAGAGGTGGGGAATGGGTGGAAAACTTGGAAGTGGAGAAGGAAGGTCACAGGATCCAGGAAGAGGGAGGGAGCAGGAGTCTCACTGAGCCTTGTTCTGTTGTTATGAGCAGAAAGAGCAGCTTCTGGAAGCAGTCTTACAGTTAACAAGGAGGCAGGAGGGGAGAGGGTAAGGGGGAATGCAAATAATACCTATCCTCAGATCTCCTTTTTTCTAAAGGAGTCTTCAGTGAGCATGTAAATCACATTTGAATGGCACCAGCCACAACAGAAAGATTTCCAAGTATTCTTATCAGCCCACCCTGCCTACATGCCCAATACAAGCTGTCTCAAATGAGGCTAGCCAACTTCCCTTCACCACCAGGTTTCTCAGCCAGGTTCTCTCCTCCCCTCCAGCCTCCAGCTTCCAGCCTGTCACCCTCTGTGTGGTAGAAATCTCAGCAGGCTCTCTTCTCTCTCAGCCTGTGCCTCCTGCCCAGCTCTCCCTGGCAGGAGGAGGCTACCCTCTACACATCCCTCTGCCTGAGATGCAGACGTCTGTGATCCTTGCTTTCTCCCAGCCCAATATTTAATTAGTGCCAACACCACTGATTTCATCACTGTTTCTCTGTGTCCACGCCCTTCTGTCTTTCCCATAGTCACAACTGTCCAGACCTGCATCACTTCACATCTTGAGCATTGCAAAAATCTACCAACTGGCATCCCTTCCCAAAAAACATAGCACTTGAATCATACCATTGCCACCAGTTATGCTCTAAAAACTTGACCCAACTATAACTCTTGGGGTTAAGAGGCTGTTTTGCCTGCAGAGGACAGTCCACCCCTTAATGCAGTATTCAAGGACTCCACAAACTACCTGGCTCAGTCTATGAGGCTTCACCCATCAGGGGCTTTTTACCTCCCCCTACCAGGTCATTCTTCAATCCACCCATCTCCTTTCTATTTCCCACTTTTGTTCACTCCAAGACTCCTGCAAGCATCCCTTTATAGTCCCCTGGGTGTGGCTGGGGCTGAGAGTTGCTCACAAAGTTTCTCTCACCCCATAAGCTTTTATAGAACAAGGATTTTACACCTCCCCTCCCCTAATTACCTTCACTTAGATTCTCATTAAGTACTAATAAAAGTTGTTCATACATTCTAACATGCACAAATATTAGCATCTTGGTGTTAAACTAGCACAATAAAAATAAAATCCAAGACCGTCTCTCACTCAATCCATAATCCCTTTGTTAAAGCTGGTTTTGGTTATCTATTGATGAGTAACAAATTTCTAGAAAATGTAGTTGCTTAAAACTACAATCATTTTATTCACTTACAGTACATAGGTTAATAATTCAGGCAGGGTTTGGCTGAGTGGCTCTTCTGCACCATGTGGTCCCAGTTGAGGTAAATGTCCTGATTGGTCTCATTGTCCAGGATGCACTAGCAGAGCCAAGAAGAATTCAGGGATGTGCCTGTTACCTCAGTGGGTTTGGGATGGATTTTTTTCTCTCTGCAAAGCTACTTGAGTTTCCTTACAGCATTGTACTCTAGGGTACAGGACATCTATGAGACAGCTCCCAAAATGGAACATTGCAACAGAGGCAAAAGTAAAAGGTGCAGATCTCTTAGGACTGTCCTCAAAGTGGGCTGGGGTGTGGCTTAGTGGAAGAGCACTTACCTAACATCACAAAGCCCTGGGTTTGATCCCAAGTATAGTAAAAAAAAAAAAAAAAAAAATATATATATATATATATATATATATATATATATATATATATTACACAGAACATGTCCCACCGATCCCATATATGTACAAGGAAGCTTGTCCAAGTATGTTCAATATTACATTAAAATTTATTCTAACCAAAATTGAAAATGACCTAAATTCATCAGGAAAGAATTGGAGAAAAAATATGATATGCTCATTTAAACAAAATTATATACAGCCATTAAATGATACTAATATGAAAAAACTTTGAAAATAACTGAGTATTCAGTTTGACAGTTTATATAAATAATTAGAGAATATATAGAGAATTAGAGAATTTATAAGAAATTGTTACTATGTTTCTATGGCTTCTTATATATCATAAAGTAAAAATGGAAAGAAAATACAACTTCAAAAGAATGGCCACTCCTTGGTAGAGAGATAGTGGATGAGGAACCTTAATAGTTCTAGCAACATTGGTTTTTTTTTAAATTTTTTCAATATAAAGTAAACATGGAAAACAGTAATATTTGTTGAATTTGTGAGTTGGACATCCACATATTTTTGTTATTTTCTATGCTCTTTGTATATTTAAATGTTTTAGCAATACAAACACAATTTGTAAATTTTTTTTAATTTGAAAAATGTTTAAAAACTACAGAGAACCATTTCTACTTGTATCTTCCACAACAAAACTAGTCTCAAGCCAGGTTCAATGGAACATGCCTGTAATCCAAGCAACTCAGAAGATCAAGGCAAGAAGATCACAAGTTCAAAGGCAGCCTCAGCAACTGACCAAAACCTTATTTCAAAATAAAAAAATTAAAAGGGCTGGGGCTACATCCCCAGTGGTAAAGGACTCCTGAGTCCAATCCCCAGTACCGGGGGTGGGGTGGGGGGGAACTAATCTCAAAGCCAGTGGGACTTGAAGGAAAGGGGGTAGGGAATAAACACCACCAACTGTCAAAGGGAGAGGTGACAAAGAATTTGCCACCAGCATCTGTAATCCACCACAGAAATCTTTTCAATAATGTTTCAGCCTGTGCTTAACTGTTTCCTGGGATGAAGAACTCAATATGATAAAAGAAGAGTGCATTAAAGATCTAACAAAAAATGCCCCAGCTCATAAACCTGGAGCCACCAATTCCAGACTCCTTGATCTGCCACTCCTGACAGACACTGTCCTTCACAGCCTCTCAGGGATCTCAGTTACAACCTGTATTTCTGAAGATTCTTCAAATGAGGCCATGCCGAGTCTGAATGACTATTTCTATTAAAGATGAAACATTCACATTTAGCAAATTAATTTTTTAAATGAAAACAAATGCATCATAGCCTTCTTTGTAAATAACACCAAAGCCTACATCTGAGTTTCTCCATGTCCTAAAGGCCAGAGGGCCTTCCTAACCCATTCATGAGCCCTGGCACAGAGCACCCCACAATTTATCACCCCGTCTATCATTGAGGCTCAAAGAGACACCATCAAACAGAAAATCTCCACAAGTAACTTGATCCTTCGGTGTCCTTGTGAACATAGCCCAGGACCCAGCTGCATTGAACTACCCTCCTGGCATCTGGGGCTCAGCCTTATCTGGGAAAGAAGGTGGCCAAAATGGAGCAGGTGACAACTATCATTGCTAGAGATATATATAAATAACTGGTTTCTTCCCCAGCAGATTTAAATAACCACACACAAAATCTAACAACATAGACCTCTCTCCACGGTGGATTGGATTGGATTTACTATTTTGGTATTATTGTTAATTTCAATAGGAGTGATAATGATTATTATAGCTCTTCAGATCTCATGTTCAAGTTCTTAGGTTTTTTAATCAGGAGTCTGAAAGCTAAGGTTCCCATGCCAAACCAGGCCTCTATTTTATAACATTAAGTCTTGTTAGAATAGAGCCACATGCATTTGTTTGCAATATTGACCATAGTTGCTACCATCATGCTACAGTGGCAGTGAATCATATGACATAGGCAGCATAGCTCCCCAAGTCTACAATATTTACTACCTGACCTGTTATGGTTTAGATATGAGATGTCCCCCAAAAGCTCATGTGTGAGACAATGCAAGAAGGGTCAGAGATGGATTGATTGGGTTTTGAAAGACTTAACCTAGTCAGTGTATTAATCCCCTGATAGGGATTAACTGAGTGGTAACTGTAAGCAGGGAGGGTGGGGTGGAGGAGGTGGGTCATTGGAGTATGCCTTTGGTATATATTGTGTGAGCTGAGCTTAGTCTCTCTCTGCTTCCTAGTGCCATGGTCCAGCCACTTTCCTCTGCCATACCCTTCCACCATGATAATCAGCCTAACCTCGGGAACCAAAGAATGGAGTTGCCCATCTATGGACTGAGACCTCTGAAACCATGAGACCCAATAAATGTTTCCTCCTCTATGTTGTTCTTGTCAGGTCTTTTTGTCACAGTGAAATGGCTGAGTAAACACTGACCATTTATGGATACCAGTTGGCCAACACCTAGGTTAGAATGTCATGATTATTGCAACTTTCTTTCAAATTGTTAACAAAAGAACCATGGTGTGTGTGTGTGTGTGTGTGTGTGTGTAATACAAACAGAGTGGAAATTTAGCAAAGTATTAATATTGGTAAATCTAAGTGGAAAATACGTGAATATTCAATCTACTTTTCTTTCAACTTTTCTGCATGTTTGCAATTTTTAAAATAAAATGTCTTGAGAATAAATATTGCTTTATTTAATAACTCAGGAGAATCTCCCCTGAAAAATTGTAACTCCTGGGAAAGGTAAATCAGGAGATCAACAATAGTATATAACTAGCAATTGCAATAGGTTAAAAATAATGGGAGCAATTTCATTCACAATAGCAACAAAAACTATGAAATCTAAAGTTTAACTAAAAAGGAAATATGGAACACTCAAAGAAAATAATAAATTTTAGCAAGATCCAAAAAATAGAAGCACATAGATGTATATAATTTTTTGAGACTGTTTGGAATTAGATAGCTGGTGCATTTATAGATGTTTGATAAAAATTTAACAAAGACAAAAGGAAGCTTTGGATAATAGGAGAAACATACCACATTTCTAAAGAAGATTCAGTGATTCAATATTGTAAAAACATCCATTGTCTACAAACAGAACTATCACATGGATGTAATTCCAGTGAAAATCACTGTGAGTTCTATTGTAGAGAGAGGGGAATAGCCATAAAATAATTTAAAAATTTCCCTACCAGAAAAAAATGGGTGAGATTAGCCAAGGACATTTTGAAAATGAAGAGTAATGGTAGGGCTCTTGCCTTAATAGATATTGAATTTTATTTTAAAGCTATAATAATTAAGTAAGTCTGGCTCAAGAATAATAATTCATAGAAGAAAATGAAGAGATCCAGAAGTAAGTAAAAAGTAAAAATCTAATCAAGGCAGAAAGTCCAATAGAAATGGAAAGAACAGATTATATAATAAATGATATTGGAATAACTGGCTAATCATTTTTTAAAAAAATAAAGTTAGAGCCCTATATCATAGTACTCTCCAAAGTGAAGGAGAATTAAATGCAGAGAAATAAAATCATAAAAGATACATGAAACAGTGTAGGTTCATATTTTTTATAAGCTTGTGATGGTACAGATCTTACTGAGCGTGAAATAAATGGTAAAGAAAAAGATGAATAGATTTGGTTAATAAAAATCCCAAGCTTCTGTACATCTGAAAACAACCAACTAAGAAAAATACAATAACTACTGAGAAAAAATATTGTCAACATAAAACAATTTTTAAAACCCATGTCTTCACTATCTAATCATTATGGAGGGATAAAGATTTTTGAATGGGCAAATACAATGAATATACAGACACTGCTCAGAAGAAACATAATAACTCCTTCCAAACTCCTGCACTCAGAGGCTACGCCAAACTCTAGCCTGGCTCCTAGCCCATAAGACCATGTCCCTAGGTGACTCCAGACACTACTTAAGTGGCTGCCTGAGAAAGCTCAATTCTGCCAGAGGAAGCATGTACTATTTGATCTTACTTGCACCTAGTGACAGCCCCTGACTGCCCTTTCTTAGAGTATTTACTAAAAGGAGCTTACAGTAGTGAATATGTGTCTCCTACAACTCAGAAGTGTCTCTCTCAAGGACCTGAGAGCCATGCCTTAGAAATGTAATCATCTGGAAGGAGAGGGCCTCTGTCTCCTCCGTGGGAGGGTGGAATCCTGATTCCAGCTGCCACCTAGTAGATACAGCTGCCTAACCAAATGCTCACTGGCCGGCCCTTTATAATTTCTCTCTTCTCTGACTCTGTGGAGAACCTACTCTCCACCACCCTCCTTCACCCAAACATCCACATCCCCTCTACATGAATCAGAAGGGGCTCAACTCTTTCCCCTATTGTCAGCAGTTACTGAAAAAAAAAAAAAATCTGTTTTCACTGCTCTATCTAAGTCTGGCTGTGCTTATCTTTGACAATACAAATTACAAAATAACACAACGTGGAGATTTAGCATGATTATTATTTTCAGTTTTCTGCTTATCTATATTTTGTTTTCTATCCAGTAAAATATATTGCTACTATAGGAAAAAAATAGACTCAAAATAGGAATCAGGAAAAAGTATACTTTCAGGTAATTCGAACTTCCTATCAGAGGGCAGTAAACCTCCTTTACCAATTACAAAGGCTCCCAGAATGAGTAGACATGCAGGTTATGAATAATGCCCTCCCCTAGAGGAGAGAGAGAAAGAGAGAGAGAGAGAGAGAAAGAGAGAGAGAGAGAGAGAGAGAGAGAGAGAGAGAGAGAGAGAGAGAGCTGCTTTCAATCCTCATAAAAAGAAAAATGGTGTCTCAGAGAAGTTCAGTAAGTTTCCAGGGTCATAAAGCAATAATAGTAAAGTTGGAATAGGATCCCAGGCTGGTCTGACCAGAAGAAACCCAATTCTCTCCAAAGCCCTCATTTTAGGATCCTTGGTTTGGGGTGCAGAAGACCTGAGTTCTGACCCAACCACTATTGCATGTGACCTTGGCAATTCTCTTCCTCTGTCTACCCCTCAGTTTCCTCATCTGTGCAAGAGATGTATGGGACCAAATGGTGTGTCAAGTTCCTTCTTCTATTCTCATAAAGCACCCAATACCAACAATTGGCCAAGGTCAGATCCAAATCAGAGATCAGCCGCAATGGCCTTGGAGCTAGAGCAAGAGCCACCACACAGGTGCCCTATGCAGTGGCCCACCTTGAATTCTTCGTGGATGCGTTCCTCCAGGACTTTGGCAGCCTTGCGGTCCTCCATCTCCACTTTCCACTTCTCCGCCAGGATCCGGGCCTTCTCATTGGCTAGAGCATCCCGGAACTTCTTGGTGATCTCTGCCTCCTTCTGTTTCCTTCCAAGAGAGCACCAGCAGGAATCAGCTTGAGTGAAAAACTCAAGGACCACAATCTCAGTGGGAATTCAAATAAGAACAATGAACAATCTTCCCTTGGTCTAGAGAATAGCAAATATTGAAGGTCAACAAAAGGTTAACATTGGCCAAGATGGGGAGAAATAGGTACTCTCACATATGGGAAGGTTAAAATCAGTAGAATCATTCTGGAAGCCAGACAAACAAGATTCAGAAATCCCATTTCTCACTCAAGTGTACACAGATGTATGTAGAAGATGTTCATTGGAGAATTTTTATAACATAATAAATAACTCAAATGTCTGTCAATAGAACCAACAAGTTGTATTTCTCAAATACTATACAGTAATCTTAAATAGTTTTGTGAATTTATATTCATCAATTTGTCAAGGTAAAGACTTTATAGAGCATGTATCACCTAAATGCTCACTGTGGTTATCTTAGATGGTATGTCGTTCTATAATCTATTTAATCTGTTCCTTATAGTTTTCCGTGTTGTTTACGGGCTTCTGCAGCTTAAAATTAAAATACTGTCATTCAAAATTGGTGGTGGGGAGATGCCAGAGTCAATTTCACATGGATTTCCAAGTTTGGCAAAAAAAAAAAAATTAATTATTTATGAGAGTCTCACTCTAACCTCACACGGGACTCAACCGTCCATCTTGTGTGAGAAACGTGGATGATGTATAGAGGAACAGACAACAAAAGTCAATCCAAACTGCTGTACTGTCTCCCTGACAATTAAGTACAGGAAAAAGCCAAAGCATGTTGTATATACAATCAAGATGAATCCAACTACTTGCACATCGGAAGGGCATTGTTAGGCTTATGTTACTGATGAGAAAACTGAGGACCCAATCAGCTAACTTGTAATTAGCAGAGCCAGGGTTTGAACCCTCAGTTTTGCCTGATGCAAGACACTGACGCTTTGGTCCCCTAATCTTAGCAGAGCTCAAAACAGCCAGTCAGATGGTACCTTTTACCTCCTACCCACAACCTATGGTCTTTGGCTTGTACCTACCCCAAGGCTGTGTGGGTCAGGTCCCACCAACACCCCTCCTGCCCCAGCACCACTCACCAGAGCTCCTCGGCTTCCCTCTGTGCTTGCAGCCGCGCTCTCTCTGCAATCAGCTCCTCGGAGATCTCTTCATAAGGCTTGTCACCAGGGCCTTCGCCCATGACCCAGACCCAGACCTCGCCATCTTCTCCCAAGAGCCACTGGATGTGTTTGTCACTTGCTACCTCACAACAGGAGGAGGAATAAAGAAGAAAAAAGAAACATATCTGATTTCCATTCGTTAGGAAATGGCACACAACCATTACACCCCTCATAGCAGAGCAGTGTCATCTACAAATACGATTCCAGAGAGATACTGCCTAAAGGCAGGTCCAAGACCCTCTCTCCCTTCCCTCCCTCTCCCCCTGGGGAGCATCACAATAGCTAAGACAGCCAGCAGGAGCAGGTCCCCAAGGTGTCTGTGACTGAGCTCTCCTAAAATCCTCATCAAAGAGAATGTAGATAACAGTGAGGCACTTTCTGTAGGAACTGAAATATTTCTTATGTCACTCCTGGGCTGTGGCAGTAGTTGGTGGTGAACATTCTCTGCAGTCTCTTCTTCCTGTCCACTAGCTAGGAAAAAAAAGAGAATCAAGGATGGTAGATTGCCAGATGAAGCAGCCTGATGCTGAGTCTCTGTGAACTATATCAGACAGTAACCTGAGCAAGAAATAAACCTGTGCTAGATTCAGCCACGAAGATTTCTCAGTTTTCCTACTGCAACAGATGGCATTGATTACTATGACTAATATGGAGATCTATCTCAAAAAACAGCTGCTGCTGAAACACATATAAACTACGCCTCATTGACTTTCAGTTGAGTGGTGAGTGGTGTCCATTAGGCTGGATGGCTCGAGATCCATGTCAAGCAAGAGCAAAATATTTGGTAAAAATGTCAGGCACTGTAACTTAAAAATCAGGCCCAGGGCTTCCTGAACTTTCATTATAAGGGAAGAGGGTGGGAAATAAAAAGTTTGTAATGTGTGTTGGTTACTAGTGGCTGTGTTTGGCAAAGTGTCAAGAGAAGGAAATGAGTCTAAAGAAGAATTGAGGGCTTTGCAAGTAAAATGAGAGAGAATAGAGACCATTTAGAAATCTGGGACTTCATAGGATTGAGAAAAACATCTCCTTTTCTTTGAGGGCTCCAACTATAAGAGATGGAACTTTTAAAGTATTTTCATGTAGAGCTGAGTCAACTTTCTAAGGTGAATACATGATTGAGGACACAAAGCTCCATGGTGGTCATAAGATTGTGCTTCACCAGCCTCCTACTACTGAGGGCATTTTATCCTCATGCTTATAAATCTTCTAGCAACCTCAAGCATCATTTCCTCAATCTCTCAGGAAGATGCAAAGAGGGAAAGGCTTCTCCTAAGAAGTTTCATCTGTGGAGGAGAAAGCCCTTCACTGGGGCTCTTGGGTTTGTCCAAGGCCATGTTTCAGAGTCTGCTTCAGTCTCTGACTGAGCACAGCAGGCTCATTCCTGAGACACACCAGACTCCTTGCCAAACTTTCTGGGACACCTCCAACCAACCTCCCTCCCTCTCTGCTTCAGTCCAGGTCAGGACTGCACTGCAGGGCAATGTCTCTCCCAGCCCCCGGCCAGCTCCTTGCCCTCTTTCTCTGACAAGCATTTTCCTTGAGGAAAAAAAAAAAAAAAACTTGCATGGTGAATCCCTCCCCATTCCTGCTCCTCAGAGAAGCCAGACTGACCCAAGAACATTGAGTGCCAACTCTCACAACTGTTTTACAAAGAACTTGAACGTAGATGCCTGCAGATGACAGTGAGACACGTAGGGGTCCAGGGGCAAAGAAATAAAGTCAGCTGTAGAAAATGACTAGTAAAAATCTTAGGTATTGTTCCTGGGACATGGAAGCCAATGGAGGAGAAGCCTTTTGAGTTTTGGAGTATAGACTAGAAAGCCTTTGATTGTTCAAGACTCAAACAACTCTTGGGAGCCAACTTTAGTGAGCTGGAGGCGGGTTTCAAGATCATGCTGACCAGGGAGGGTGTGGTCCTCAACACTCACTCCAGAAGAGGCCGAGGTCAAAAATCAAGGAGAAAAAGCTTCCTCAAGGGGGTCAAGTCCATTCAAGGAATTCCTTCATGGCTAAGGCAGGGAAACTCTCAGAGCCCGGCCTGCAGGACTCAAGGATGCTGTAGACTAGGGAAAACAGGCCTCACGCTCTCTCCTTTCCCAAATGGCAGTATGCCTAGAGATATTCTGGCCTTGTCTAGTGCTGTATGTTGGTCTTAAGGGTGAGAGGTATTCAGGTGACATATCTATTTAGCACATTTGGACTTTATAGAGATAAATGTGGGGCCTCGGACCCTGTGGACTTCCAGGTGGATGCAGTGACTGGAATCCCTTTAAAAAAGTGGTGAATGCATTTCATAAGGAGAAAATGAAATGTATAAATGCTCAGAATGGCAATCAATGACAGTGACCATGCTAGGTCCACCCTGCATTCCTTTTTTCTAGTCCACCAAGGACCACACTCCTCAGGTTCCCTTCAGTTCTGTGGGACCCTACAACTGACTTCTAGTCTGTGGAGTGTCAGGGGAAGTGATTGGTCTCACTTCCAGGCTGAGGCGATGGGCAGCTGCTATATCTTTTCTGCATTTTCTCCCTTGTCCACCCAGCTGGAAATAAATGACTCCAAGATGATGGAATTTTGAGAGAAAAAAATCATCCTGATCCATGAGTCAATGTCTAAAACAAGATCACACAGAGGAGCTGCTGAAACCACACCCAACCATTGCAGTCAAGAAATAAGCCTTCATCATGTAAATGTACTGAAATGTCAGGGTTTATCAATTGCACAAGGCACATTAATCCCCCTAATATAGAAGGACACTGTTATATTTTTAGTACATTAAGGGCAATATAGTAATCAAGAACTAGGTATAATTCAGAGAGGCCATTACTACTAGAATTATAAAACTTTCAACAAAATAATGAAGAATAGCAAATGACTAGTGACATCCCCATCCTGTCACAGTAAGTAAAGGGAACAGAGAAAGAACAAAATAGGTGTAACTATCACAGCAGACGCTATCAATTGCCTCCACACCATCCACCCGAGCCCACCATCCTCCCTCACCACAGAACCCCAAGTTGTTCAGGGAGAAGCAGAGATGCTCCCCTGTAGGAAAGGTGAGTTTCCAGCTCAGCCTCAAAGGACAAAATAACAATGGATCTAAACCATCCCATAATGTTATTCTCATTGGCAAGTGATGGATCTAAGAGTGACAAGACTCACATTTCTAACAAAGTAGATACTGGCAGAAGCCCCAGTGAAGGGCTTTCTCCTCCACAGGATGAAACTTCTTAGGAGAAGCCTTTCTCTCTCTGCATCTTCCTGAGAGATTGAGGAAATGATGCTTGAGGTTGCTAGAAGATTTATAAGCATGAGGATAAAATCACAGGCTGAGCATGGGGGAGCAGAAAGATAGACCAGGATGTGCCCCTGGAAATTTTGAACAGCTAAATAAATCACCCATTTCAGGACATCTTCAGACTTCTTGTCCTTTGAGAAAAACAAGAAACCTCAAGAAATAAAATTCTGCAGTTATTAAACAAAATAAGGCAGCCCAGACATGGAAGTTTAATTTAATAGACATTTGTTTAATTAAGCAACTATTAGTTGTGTGTTCTGTTAGTTCTAGTCAAAGATATCTGCAGCCAATACAGAAAATTATGCAAAGACAAGGAACCCTAAATATGTCCATTAACACAATAAATGTAGGCAGAAAGAATTCTCCTATTAAAAATCCGAGACTATTGAATGTGATTAAAAAATAAATCCACCTATGTGCTACTTAAAGGAAACCCACTTTAAAAAAAAAAGAAAGGTTAAAAATAGAGGCAACAACAGACTGTGCAAAGGCAAGCATAAAGAAAGCAGAATCGTCAATGTCAGACAAAGCAAAATTCAAGGACAAACGTGTAAACAAGACATAGAAGAATATTGTGTGATAATAAAAGTTGCAACCCGCCAAGAAGATATAACAGTCGTAAAACTTTATACAACAAGCAACATAACAGCCAACTGCATAAAAGAAAAACACCAAAAATACAAGAAGAATTTGAAAATGTGTATAAACTCATGGTGGGCACTTACTACGTCTGTTTCAGAAGTCAGTGGGTCAAACAGATTTTTTAAAGTAATGGTATATAGGAGTCGAATGATTCAATTTTATTTCATAATTACAGAACTTTTTTTTTTCTTCTTTTGGTACCAGACACTGAACCCATTGGTGCTTTACCACTAAACTATATCCTTTTTATTTTGACACAGGGTCTCACTAAGTTTCTTAGGACCTCACTAAATTGGGAGGCTGGCTTCACACTTGCAATCTTCCTGCCTCAGCCTCCAGAGCTGCTGGAATTACAGGCATGTGCCACAATGCCCAACAGAACTTTTATTTCTTAAACACTGAGCATATACTTTTCTTTTGCTCTTATAGTTATGAGAAAATTTTTATAGGCCATATTCCCTAATAATAAAACCCCAAATTAGAAGACAGTGGGGGGAAATAATCATAAAAAATTTTTAACTGTTCTATAATCTAGAAAATATCTCCCAGATAACCCTTGAATCTTTAAGGAAATCAATGTTGAAAAGACACATTATTTGGGGTAGGGGGAATGCAGCAAGAAATATGCAAGAAATGTGCATATGCACACATCTCATAGTAAGCTCAGAAGAAAACTTTCAGGTTTAAAGGCTTTTCTTTTTGATGTTCCTATAAAGATATTCCTCTCTCTTTCGGGCTGGGGATGTGGCTCAAGCAGTAGCGCGCTCACCTGGCATGCATGCGGCCCGGGTTCGATCCTCAGCACCACATACAAAGATGTTGTGTCCGCCGAGAACTAAAAAATAAATATTAAAATTCTCTTTCTTTCTCTCTCTCTCTTTCTTTTGAAAAAAAAAGATATTCCTCTCTTCTCCAAAAACATCGTAATGCATACAAAACAACAAGGGATACAAGAAATACCTCTACGGCATCTCTACCGAACAGAAGCACGAAACTGTGGGAGAGATTGGAGCCTCCAACCTGCTGGACTCCATCTGGGTCCCAAAGAATAACATGACTCCTGCAGGGTAAAGGGGCATAAATATTCTCCAGGCAATACAGGAACCTAATTAAAGAGGAGTGTAATGAAGCCAGATGCTGGTAATGGGAGCAGCAGGTAGAGTGGACAGAGGTATGTGGTAGATGTACATGATAGAATACTATTCGGTCTTGAAGAAGAAGGAAATATTATCATCTGCAACAATGTGGATAACTGGGAGAACATAGACAAGTTCCACATGAAACCCCTGATATGTGGAGTGTGAAAGTGGTTACCAAGGACTGGAGGCAAGGAGATTGGGGAGATGTTGGAATATTGTGTGTGCGTGTGTATGTGTGTAAATGTAATACATATATGCAGAGTTGAAAGAGTAGTCTCATTTTACATTTTTGCAAATCTGCCTTATGTCCAACTTAATTGAAAGCAGATGGATTTTTCATATCTGTTCCTACATTCACTCTGTTATGATATGTAATTTTGGTTGAAATACATTTTTTAAAATGTATTCCCCTACATATGCAGTTGGAAAAAAAGAAGAAAAGAGAACAATTAGCACCTTTTTCAGATAATTTTTGATGCTATACCAAAAATCAAACAAGTGGTGGTTTCTTAAATGTTAGCTGTGGCTTAGAATCTGAAACCATATTGATTAGTTTTATAATAGTTTATTAAATTGAAATTCATTTGTTATGTTATTTTCTTAGTTTTAGCCATGTACCACAGTGACATAAGATGTTAACCATAGGGAAAGCTGGGTGAGAGGCAGATGGAAAGTTTCTAAACTACTCTGAAACTCTTCTAAGTCTAAAGTTAGTTCAAAATAAAAAGTTTGAGCATTTAAAAAGCAAAATAAAAATAAACACTCATTTGTCACTGGGTGTGTGGTGCATGCCTGTATTCCCAGCAGCTCAGAAGACTGAGACAGGAGGATCACAAGTTCAAAGCCAGTCTCAGCAAAAGCAAGGTGCTAAGCAGAGACCCGTCTCTCATAAAATACAAAATTGGGCTGGGGCTGTGGCTCAGTGGTTGAGTGCTCCTGAGTTCAATCCCTGGTACTCCACCCCACCCCCCCAAAAAACTATTTAGTTTGTTATTCACTTTGAATGGATCTTTTTCTCATGCATGATTTTGCAACATTACTCATTTGTCCTTTGGAAAATAGTGATTCAGTGAGTCAAGCAGACCTTCCATACATGGACTCACTTTATTTTACATATCAGAAAAGTCACATTTGTAAATACATGTATGAATCTCTTGAGAAAAGTCATTATGTATTGGGTGACAAATAAACGCACTGTGGCAGATGTTAAGTTTTTCAAAATTTTTAGCTTTTGCCTGAAAGTTAGAATTTATCACTGGCATAAATTTTATCAATTGCTTTCCTTGAAGTAACAGATCTACTTTATTTATTTTCAAATACCATATTTGAAAAAAAATATATATATATACATATAAATTGTTGGCCTTTTTTTAAGTAAAAATGATGTAACCTGAAAGCGGCTACTTCATCATGTAATGAAACAAGCAAAACCTGCTTTTTCTCAGGACACCCATCATACTTCTGTAGGCAGCAAAAATACTTCATGCATACATTCCATTTTGTCACACAATGAAATAAGGTTTACTATTCATCAAGAGATGAAAATATCATCCATTTTATTGTGAACACATCATCATTTTTTTGTGATTGTGTCATGGTAAAAAAATATGATACTGCTACCATTATGGGGCCAGCAGATTTACCACTAGGTTAGTCAACTTATAAAAAGTTTGTTTTGGCTCATAGTTGTGGAAGTTTCAGTCTATGATTGGGCAGACCTATTGCTTTTAGGCCTCTGGTATAGGGATGGGGCAGCCAGTCATGGTGGAAGCATATGTCAGAGAAAACCATCCATCTAAAGTACCAGGAGAGAAAGGGACTGAGGTCCCACAATTGTCTCTTAGGGCATACCCCCAATGACTTCCTGACCTCCCAGTAGGTTCCATCTCTGAAAAGTTCCAGCACCTCCCAATAGTACCAAGCTGGGGACTAAGCCTTTAGCACATGGACCTTTTGGAGACATTCCAGATTCAAACTATAGCATCCACTATTGGTTTTGTATCCTTAATACAAGTGTAAGCATTGTTTAAAATAAAAAGTCACATCTTAATGTTGTTGTGAAAATCATTTTGACCTTGTAGACACCCCCCACCCCCGTACCCTCAAACACCCCTAAAAATCCATTGACCACACTTTGAGAAACACTGCCAGGATACTGGAGATTAAATTTTTTAATATAATTCTAATTTTAAAAGGAGTAATCTAAAATATACAAAGAATACTTATAAATGAAAAAGAAAATAATCCTATGAGAAAAAAGTGGAATAGATACTATGGTAAATGCTGTTAGTGACCTATGGTTACCCCTCCAGATTCTGTCCACTGCTTTTTTGCTATTAGTACTCTGAGTTTAAGGCAGTCATTCACCTGCTTAAAAGTCTCAGCATTTTCTCAGTCTTCCTTCCAATTAAGGGTAACCCTGTGATAAGGTTCTGACCAATAAATGTTAAGTAGATTCCCAGAGAGATGTGGGGAATATTTTTTTATTGTTCTAAGATAGATAACATTCAGTCTTCCTTTCCACTTCTGAACACCAAAATATAGATGTGATACCAAGAACCACAATAGCCACTGGAGACCCAAAATGCTAAGCCACCTTCTGAGGATCTTGAAAGAAGAGACAGAAAAAGTAATGGTATCACAGAGCCACTCACACAACCCAGGACTATCCTTTTCCAGATTTTTGTTAGGTGGGATTAAATAATGTATTGCTTATAAATACAAAATGCTTATGGTTTGAATGTGTTTATCCAAAATCTCATGCACTGAAAACTTAATTCAAAATTTATAAATTAACAGCATTTCAAGGTGGAGTCTTTGAGAGGTAATTTAGATTAGATTAGATGAGGTTAAGAAGGTCAGGTCTGCATGATGGCATTAGTGCCTTTTAAAAGGATAAGGGACTTGAGCTAGCAAGCTTAATATTTTTATAGAATTTTGATTGTAAAAGAACTCAAATGGTATTTACAAGGAATGCTTATAAATGACCCAGCAATTCCACCCAAGAGAAAAGAAAACTTATGTGTACACAAAAACCTTGTACATAAATGTTCACAGAAGCATTATTCATATAATCCCCAAAGTGGAAACAACCCAAATGCCCATGTTTGAAATCATGCATATACTGTTCTCTCACCACAATGGAATTGATATAGAAATACATAACAGAAGAATATCTAGAAAAAATTCCTTCAAACATTCAGAAATTAAGCAGCACAATTCTAAATAACCCACGAATAAAAAAGGAATCACAAAGTGAATTAGAAAATATTTTAAATTAAAATATAACACATAATAATCTATGGGATTTGGTTGACACAGTGCATTGGGAGAAAATTCTAGCATCAAGTGCTTTTATTCAGAATGAAGAGCCAGATGCAGTTGTAAATGCTTATAAATACAGCAACTTAGGAGACTGAGGCAGGAGGATCCAAGTTCAAGGAAGCCCTCAGCAAATTAGTGAGGCCCTAAGCAACTTACTGAGACCCTTTATCAAAATCAAAATAAAAAGGGTTAGAGATGTAACTCAGTGGTAAAGCACCTCTGAGTTCAATCAGAAGAAGGAGGAGGAAGAGAAGAGAATAAAGGAGTTCAAACCAATGCTCTAAGTTTCTATACTTTCTAAAATACAGAAAATAAGAAAAACTTAAATTTAAAAACTTTATGATAGTAAGTTGATAACTTAGATGAAATAAATTCTTTAAAAGATGTAAGATGTACCAAAGCTCACCAAAGAAGAAATGCATCCTCTGAATAGCTCGGTCTACAAAATAACTTCAACTTGTGTTTTCAAATCTACCCATAATGAAATCCTGGACACATAGATTAATAAAAAACTTAATAAGTATTAGCAAATTGAATTTATAATTATATAGAAATAATAATTTATCATAACCATATAGTTTACCACAGGGATTCAAGGTTAGTTCAACATTTAATAATCAAAGAAAGTAATTAATCATATCTGCAAGGGCAAAAAAGAGAAGAAAAAGAAAAAGAACTACAATCATTTCAGTAGTTGAAAAGAACATCTGACAAAACTAAAATCCATTCCTAATAAACATTCTTAGCAAACTAGAAATAGAGAAGGAGCTCCTCATCCTGATAAAATGCATCTATAAAAATCCGGGATCTAACATTATATTCAAGGATCAAAAATTAACTATTTACCCTTATTGACTGGGAACAAAGCAATGTTGTTAGCTCTCACCACATCTAATACTGGACTGAAGATCTTAACTGGTGCAGTGAGGCAAGAAAAAAATCATAAAAGATGTATGTATTGGAAAGAAAGAAATATATCTGTCTTTGTTTTATGACAAATTACATATAAAAATCTCAAAAAAAACTACAAAAAAAAGCTATTCAAACTAATGAGTGATTTTAATATGGTCACATCATATTACATCAGTACACAAAAATCAATTGCCCTGCAGAATGAAATCGACCAAACTATGCTATGTATATGTATGAATATATTACAATGAATTCAACTTTTATGTATAACTATAATGCACCAATATAAATAAATAAATAAATAGTAGAGTCAAGGAAGGGGATCAGCAGGAAAAGGAGGGGAAAGCAGAAATACTTGGGATGGAATGAAGCAAGTTTTGTGATATGCACTTTTATGTATGTCAAAATGACCCACCATTATGTTTAACTATAATGCACTAATGAAAAAAATACATTGTGTTTCTATATTTTAGCAATAGACAATTAAAAATTAATTTTTAAAATGTCATTTACAGGGCTGGGGATGTGGCTCAAGCGGTAGCGCGCTCGCCTGGCATGCGTGCGGCCTGGGTTCGATCCTCAGCACCACATACCAACAAAAGATGTTGTGTCTGCCGAGAACTAGAAAATAAATAATAAAAATTCTCTCTCTCTCTCTCTCTCTCTCTCTCTCTCTCTCTCTCTCTCTCTCTCACTCTCCTCTCTCACTCTCTCTTTAAAAAAAATAAAAAATAAAAAAATAAAATGTCATTTACAAAAGTATCAAAAATAAGAACTACTATGAGGTATTAACAAAATTTGTTCCTTAATCTATAAAACATTGCTGAGAGAAACTAAAAACTTTAAGAAGCAGAACAAAATACCTTTTTATGGATTGGAAAAGCTATTTACACAAATTTGGCAATCTGATTCTAAAACTTAGGTGGACCTAGAGTAGACAAAACAATGTTGAAAAAGAACAAAGTTGAATGACTTGCACAATTTGTTGACAAGATTTACAACAAAGCCACAGTTTCAGGACTTGCTAGAAAGCTATAGCTAATGTGATATTTGTGTAAGTAGAGAAATAAATATAATGAAACAGACCCACATATACATATATGATCAACATATGAACCATGCCAAGGCAATTTAACTAAGAATAATTTTTTATCAACAAATAATACTGGGAAATAATATATTTTGCATTCACATGCAAAAAAAATGAATTTGGCTCTTACTTTGCATCATAAATATATCCATATTCAAGCTGTCGAGGAATGAGAAAGATAATGCATGCATATATATTCAGCTTTCCCTCCAATTAAAAAGTCACTTTCCACTTGAAAATGCTGGGAAGCCCAAGTTGTACCATGCTGGTTTACCAGATTTTCCTTTAAAACCCAGATGCAGAGGCAGTGAGTCCAGGAATAACCCAAGAATATTTCCTTCTATTTGATTCCTTCTCCGCATTTATATGGCATCAAGTCTCCTGCTCCTGAAACCCACTTTGTCTTCTGAAGTTTCTATTCAGGTGTGTTTAATGGATGGGATGACCAACAGTCCAACTTTGCCTGGAGCCAAGTTGGTTTCCAAGATGTAAGTCTTTTTATTTTATAAAAAGGAAGGTCCTAGGCTAAGAAGGACAAGATGGTTCACCCTCAGCAGAAATATTAACAGTTTACCCAGTATATCCAACTTCCCTTCTAGCTCTACCTTTCACAGCTCATAACTCTGAAAAGCAGCAGCCCAACTATCTCCATGAACCTCTTTGCTTACAGATGTGGACCACAGCTGAGACAACCAGACTCCCATGAAATGGAATACACTGAGATGCAAAGGCATGAGTGTCATATTTGGTACTGGATCTTGGAGATGGAAGGCCATGTGATTAAGACCTGGAATACATTAAGAAGGGGCCATGTTTGCGGATGAATAGCATCAGGAGCTAGTCCTTAGGAGCAAGTGTGCAGAGAGAAGCACAAATGAGTGGCAGGGGAGAAAAACAACTCTGACTGCAGACAGCTTTCTAATTCCATGCTGTGCTTGTTTTCACATTCTCGAAGATTGCTTGGAAGTACCTCCTTTCTCTGGCATGTCCTTATTGAAATACCAGCAACCTAGCTGAACCATGGAAGTCTAATGAACAGACCGCTGGTGCCTATTACAATAGATGCACACTGCACACAGTAGGTGTTTCCTACATGTGGGTGAAATTAATTACATGCTGTGTTGGTGAATAGTATATGTCAGCCTTGCTAGGCTATGGTGCCCAGATGTTTGGTACACTAGTCTTAGCATTGCTGTGAAGGTATCTTTTGGATGTAATGAACATTT
Organism: Ictidomys tridecemlineatus; assembly: GCF_052094955.1. Classification (NCBI taxonomy): domain Eukaryota; kingdom Metazoa; phylum Chordata; class Mammalia; order Rodentia; family Sciuridae; genus Ictidomys; species Ictidomys tridecemlineatus. The sequence goes on from NC_135477.1 coordinate 42,328,009, forward strand.
ACAGTCAGTTAACTTTAAAGCAGATGAGTCTCCTTAATGGGGGGGGGGTGTCATTCCCTCCAAAGCCTTAATAGTGAAAAATTAAGGCTTCTTCTACAAGAAGAAGAGACTGTAAAATAGAAATCCTGCTTCAATTTTCAGCCTTCTGGCCCACCCTATGGATTTAGGATTTGCCAGTCCCACAAACATGAGCCAATTCCTAAAAATAAATTATATGAACACATATCCTTTTGGTTCTGTTTCTCTAGAGAACCTAGACTGATGCATGTGTTAATACTAGCTGGTGATGAAGTGACAGAATTTCAGAACAGTTAGGAATCAGGAGACACTGTGGACCAGAGAAAGCATATCACAGCACCTGCTCCTAAGGGTAGGACCATATCTAATTGTAAGGAACCTTCAGAGAATCCTTCAACGGAGGTGGCTGACCCAACAGCTGGTAGGTTCTCTTAACCTAAATGCCTTTTGTTCTATTTGTGAATTTGAATCTCTGGAGAACCAGAAAAGAACTCAGCCAGGCACATAAGAAATGTGCTAACACTAATGTTTGTCAAGTATTTACAACATGTCAGACTTCACTGGGACCATCTCATTTCATCTTCCCCACAAATCTGGGATATAGGTACTATCATCATCTCAGTTTACACAGAGGCTAGAATATCTTGCCAAAGTGGAAAACAGCCACAGTTAGGGAGTAGGCAGAGCCAAAATTTAACCCAGGCAGTGTGACATACAACTCCTCTGGCAAATGCAAAAGCCCAGCAGGGTTTCGACATAAGGTACACTATCAATAGTGTCAGGCTATTTTTTGTTGCATTCCACACTGTCCTTACTGTATGACACAGACACGGGACTCAGCCACACTTAACCGTCATCCCACCATTCTCTCCAACATTGTGACTGTAAAATGACTCCCCAGCTCAAGGCCACATCTCCTTTTGAAGGAGTGTATCTTAGTACCTGATGTAATTATTGTTGAGAATCTGCAACACTCTAACTCCAACCCAGCTCCCCATCTGGGACCCAGCAGAATCAATGTGACAGAGAGGGGGTCAGGACCTGAGTCTTCATCTTGTTACTTACCAGACCAATTTTCTCATCTGAGACAACATCTAATGCATAAACTGCTTGTCAGAGGAGGGGATTGCTCAAATTCTTCAGGCAGGGACTAGACATCCTGAATCTTTAGCATCTCACCAAGTCTGAATGTGAGAACCCAACTGAGGTGGCCAGAAAATGAAATACATCAGTGAAATGACAGGATGGAAAATAAATGAGGCCTAAGGTTATGTAACTTTGAAAGGATGTGAAGGAAATTGGTGTGAAAATGAACCCAAAGAATTTCAACCTTGGGCTATGAATGTAGGTCAGTGCTAGGCAAGGCCCCACATTCAACCCCCAGTACTAAAAAGAGAGAGAGAAAGAAAAAGAGGAGGGGAAGGGAATTTAGATCTAAAAGTCTAATGCAAAAAAAAAAAATCTATTTCCAAAAGGGAAAACCATAGGAATCTTTGCTAATTCTTACATGAGAAAAACCTAGAGAGCAGAAATGCTAGCCATTCTGAGAGAGAGCAGAGGAACAGGCAGCAGAGCCGTCTGCAAGCTGTTACTTCAGCTTCAGTCCAGTGGCTCCAAGCTGGAGTTGAGACCTGAGGTCAGGTTACTGAGAGATAAATAGCTGGTGGCCTTTCTCAGAACTGCCCCTGCTGACCTCCAGGCCAGAAAGGGAAGCAGGGAGGTGGCAGGCATGAGCATCCCTGAGACAAGAGGAGAGAAATAAAACTCGGGCAGCTCAGTCCAACGCCCTCGAGCTGGGTCCCTGCACGGGTTTAGGACAGGTGCCTCCCTCTGTGCAGAACTGAACAAAATGCAGTCCTGTTCAAACAGTTCTTGGGCTTCGGGCAGCAGCTGAGAGAAAGATGGAGAATAAGAAAGAACAGGGTAAGTGCCCAGCAACTCAAGTTTCCTGCTGATCTATTGATCACTGACAGCTGTGTGATCCAGGACATGGACCTTTGTTCCTTCTCTAAGACTCCTCAGCAATGAAATCCCAGAATCCATATGTTGACACTAAACCCAAATACTAGGAGGTGTGGACTTTGGGTGATTAGGTCATCAGGGTAGAGCTCTAACAAGTGGGATTAGTACCCTTAAAAGAGGCCAGAGAACTAACTCACTGTCTCTCTGCCATGAGAGGATACAAGGAGATGCCAACCATCTGCAACCAGAAGAGGGCCCTCACCAGAATCCAACTATGTTGGCACTCTGAGCTGGGTCTTCCAGGGTCCAGAACTATGAGGAATAAATACTTGTTATTTAAGCTATCTAGACTGGTAAATCGCTATAGCAACCCCAGCTCACTAAGAAACACCTTACCCCTATGTGCTTTGGTTTAGACCTAAAGACATGTGTGTCAGAGGCTTAGTCCCCAGCTTGGCACTATTGGGAGGTGATTAAAAACTGTAAGCAGCGGGGCCTAGTGCAAGGTCTTGCCATCATTGAAGGAGTGCCCTTGAAGGGGATATTGGGATCCTAACACCCCCCCAACACTTCCTCTCCTGTTGCTTCCCAGCCACTGTGGGGGGAGCAGCTTTGTTCCACAACACACCATGAGGCTCCTCCTCACCATACAAAGTAATGGGGCCAACAGACCTGGGCTGAAAACTACACAAATGGGAGCTAGAATAAGCCTTTCCTCTTTTTAAGTTGATTTTCACAGGTATTCATCATGATTGTAGAAAGCCCACTAGCGCCCATGTGGCCCAGCTCTTGGGGAACCTACAGAAGAAATGGAAAGGGGCAAACACTCCCTGCCTCTTTATATCTCCCCTGGAAACCGTGTATGAAAAATAGCATTAACAGGGGATAGACAGAGGCAAGCGGTGGGACATGAGATTAAGGGAATAATTCTATAAAGTGGGCTCACTGTGCTGACACTCACGTGCTTTCTTTTCCAAGAAGCACTTTACCTGAAACCCTGCCTGGTTTGAGTGAACAGGATATGTTACATTCCTCAGCAAACTACCTGCTATCTGCGGGAGAAATACAGGCCCAAAATAATTCCAATAAGAACACAAGGTACCCTGAAGTGGAGACTTTTGTGACCCTTTTATACACCAGATCTTGGAACTCAGGGAGATAAGGATAATTCCCTTTATAGATTATAAAATCTATAATAGGTTCCATTTAGAACCTGCCAGCATGGGCCAAAGTGACCTAGAGTGGTCATGACAGTGGGGACTTGAAAGTCTAATGTTATCCTGCTGTCAGTCAAAAGTCAAGAGGTGGACCTAAGTAGAACTTTCTGGAAAATTCCCTAGAACCCCTATAAAACTCCAGGGCAAGATATGCATGCAGTGCTATCCTTTCCTCTCTGAGAAGGATCCACTCCCTCCCTTGAGAATGTCCCCTTTTCCCCTTTCCTATCCCACTAATAAACTCATACCTGTTATTCTGAGTGACATGTTTTGAAATTTTTCTGACTTGATTTCAAGAATTGGTGTTTGAATCGGGGGCCTTGATGCTGCCTCAATCTCCCAGAAGGCCTCAGCCCTGCAACAGTATCTCTTTCCCTATACCCTCATGAACAGTGTTGACTATCAAATGTTGACAACACTTGCTAATCCCATTGTTTTAATTTGCATTTATGTGATTTACTAATGAGGCTGAACCTCTTTTCACATCAGCATTGTGATCTGAAATCTCCCCACCCCCATGAGTTACTTGTTCATGTCTTTTGTCCATTTGACGTTGGTTGTTATTTCCTAATTGATTTAGAGAACTTGTTCGCGGGGATACTAATACCTTGCCTGTTATGTGTGGTGCAAATATTTTTTCCCATTTATCTTCTGTTTTGACCTTTTGGGAAGTTTGGTTTGGCATGTTTTATTCAGATTTTGTGTTTGGTCAGGTTTTTCTTAATTTTCTTTTTTTATTCTTGTATTTTAAGAAAGTCTCAACTATCCCCAATATTCTCTTATATTTTCTTTTATTATTTTTTTTATAATCCTTTATGCTTTTTGGTTGTTGGGTATTGGTCCTTGGTCACCTTCGATGAGTCTTTTTCATCAGGGGAGAAGCCATGAAGAGGAAAGCTCTGTGTGGCACAGCCAGAGAAATCAGAAACTTGAATCCCGGCATTGCACTCAGATTCTAACTCCATCTCCCACTTGCTTCCTACAGCAGGCTGCTGAACCCTCTGAGGTTCTATTTGCTCAACTAAAATGTAGATAATTCCTTATCTGGTTGATTCAAAGATACACATATTACTTAGCATCTCTGAAATCAAAATGTGTCTCATAACCAATGGATCAATTTACATCTTTCTTAGTAGCACATAAAATAATAGCATGTCTTTTAATCAGTCACTGTTTTTATTTTTATGAAATACATCTGGATGCATCTTCCAAGTCACTGAAGGGCTTAGGCAAGTGGAGGTGCTTGAAGGGCAGACAAGTCTCCATTTGGTTAAGCTCGCCTTCCTTCCAAGAAGCAGTTGCTTTGAGGCCTTGTTCTGCTTGCCCTCTCCACCACCCTGGATCTGAGTCTGCTTCCTAGAGACCCCTTTAGGATCCTCCTACCAAAAGCCCTCAGCTGCCTGAGGCTGCTAGTTCTGTGCTTAGAGATACAGAGGACAATCAAGGGCTCGCATAAGGTTGATCCTCCTCTATAGCCACAAAAACTGCACCTTCACCACTAGGGACATGGCACCGACCAGGCACCAGAGCCATCACCCTGGTCACTGTGGATGACTCCGCAACTCCTCACAGAAGCCTCTGCCCTGGTTCCTCTTGCTGCCCACCTGGCAAGTCTGGGGCTTTGTGGCTTCTGAAAGCTGGTGCTAGAGATGGGGAACAGTGGCCTTGGTGCCCTTTGTCAGGAGGAGCTGTTCACTAGGATGCACACCACTGGGCCTAGGGTGGCAAGAAGAAAATGATTGGGAAGGATGAGAAGACCTTCATCAGTATCATGCACACAGGGCGGGCCTCAGGGACTGCACATTAGCCCATCCAATCCTCATAGCCACCATGAAGGGAGAGGGTCACAGAACCCCTCCCCCAGTACAGATGAAGGCTGTGCTGCAGGAGGACGATGACACATCCAGGATGCTGAGACATGTCACCATGCTTAGCCAAAAGTGGGTCCCCATCAATGTCTAGGCCACACACCTGAGTGGAGCACCTACTACATGGTACATCTAGAGTGAACTACACAGACCAGGTGGGTAGAGCAGAAAGGTCTGGCTACCTGTTCTTTTCTCCATGTCAGACTGCCAACAGACCACACAGCAAGTCCCATCATGGCTCTCAGGGACTTCCTTTATCCACTCTCTTGACCAGCCGGGCACCCTACACCCAGCTACATAGTTACAACTAGGGTGGTCCCAGGCCATGGGCCATGCCTTCAGTTATCAACAGATTACAGTAATTCCCTGTGACTATGCCTCATGCCCACCATAAAGCCCTTTTCTTTACTGATGATAAAAAAAGAAAATAGGTTTGAGAACATTTACCAAAATAAGTCTTAAAATTGCAAATAGTATTTAATACACATTTTCCAATAGAGTCTTCTTTTAAAAAAAATGATATCAAAAGGCTAGGGTGGAGGAGATACACACAAATACACACTAAGTAAATGAGAATTTAAAAAGCAGTATTGGACAAGCTAAAAATCTAAGTCAAAATCCTAAAATAAGAAATGAAAATGAAATTAGCTCTAAGTGAAAAGATAACAAAGAATTGTCACTATGTGTATATTATAGTCTCATATATCAGTCTCATATATCAGTCTCATATAAAGCACAAGTTTATATGGTCAATCTTTATATATGTTTACTGAAGAATTTCAAGATCAACAAGAGGAATCACATGGTGTAGCACATAGCCTCATATTAAAAAAAAAATCTTTTAAGACCTGGTTCTTCAATCACATCCTTTGGACACACCATGCATACAAGGTTCGTGGCCTATGCTCACCCACACAAGCTACAACTGTACCCCAAGGCCTTGTTCTAGATGAGGGGATGGAAACTTGAACAATGCAAGAAACACCCATGGTCTGGGGATGACTTCAAGCAAATGGAGGAGACAGAACATAAACTAGCAAAAAGAAACAGTAAGAAGAGGAGGGAGAGAAAGACACAGAGGAGGGGAAGGCAAGAATCCTCAGAATGGAAAACACAATGTTTGCCAGGCTGAGGGGAGGAGAGGAGAGGGAGGAGCACTCAATAGATGCAAGATTTTCTTTTGTTCTGAACTTGACAGTGGTGATGCTGGACAACATTTGAATACATTTAAAACCACTGAATTGCATATTTTTAAAATGGCTAAGATGGTAAATTTTATCTTATGTTTTCCACAATTAAAATAAAAATAGATAATTTTCAGATGCGGTAAGTGCTAGGACAAACATTAGGGAGGGAGTTGTAACGGAGAGATCAGAGAGACTCCTTGAGAGTGGGTCGTCAGTAAAGAACTCAACATGTAATTGCAAAATGATAGAAAGGAACCATCCTTGGGAGGGTTTGGGAAAGGGGGCTTCCCACACAGTGGGATTGGAGAGATTGGAGAGATATGTGGATACCATTCTGTAAGTGTAATGGAAGCCACCAGGCAGAGAAGTGAGGTATGCCCAAGACTTATTATATCAAATGGTCTTTGGTGGCTGAGTGTGAGGCAGGGGGACGCCTGAGAATATGGTCACACTATGAATGATCCAGTCAGGGTTAGCATTCAAGGTTGGGACTTCTGTGCCTGGAAAAGTCACATGCTGAGCACAGGAGGACCTAGATTCAACAGGTGAAGTTGCCATGGTTACTAGATGTCCCTAGAAAACATAAGGGCCAGTGAGAAGTTCTGCATTCATGAAACTCCCATTGAATTGGCAGGAGTGGAACTGCTGAGACATAAAGGAGGCCTAGGAGGGTGACTCCCTCTGGCCCCAGCTGGGGCTGCCTCTGGGAGCTGCTCAGGTCAAGCAGGCAGAGAGGTGGACCAGGAGGTGGGAGGTCATCTTGAACCCTGCTGTGAGGTATGGAGGTAATGGAAGCTGGAGACCCAGCACATCACAGGCTGGAATAGATGCCGGCCAAAGAGCCACCTGGGAGGGATGTGGGATTCTGCCTCAGGGTTGGCTGTGTGGTGAGAATAAGCCAACCTCCTGGGTGTGCAGGCTTTCACACTGTGGCTGATTTCAGCCACACTGAAGGAGAAAGCAGGAAGGAGGTCAAGGAAAGTTGTCTGGCTCCCAGAGGACATCCAGAAAGATGAGGCGGTAGACACAGAGGAACCAATTTAACACTAGCAGAATGTCAGTCATGGCAGAGCTGACAGGTCCAGCTGGGAAAGCTTCCCATATTATCAGAGCAGTGTGAATATGTGCCCTGACTCCTTATCTCCAAGACCACAACACTCCAGCCCTGAGAAACTGGGATAACTAGATAACTAAGCAAGTGCAGAAGTGACCCACAAGACTGTGAAGTTTCTGATTCCCAAAGCAGTTGGGAGTTCTTGCAGGGACATGGGAACAAAGCTGGAGGAGGCTGCATGGGTAGGGAAGGGGACTGGCTTAAGTCTTAATAGGAACATAATGTTATAACAACACAACTTCCCACTGGACAACAAACTTTATCCAAAATATGATAAATAATCAACATGATAAATACCCCATCTTCCAAGCTAAGGACCTGTGTCTTCCATGACTGGGGAGAACCTCTAAAGCTTCATGCCAAAATGGAAAGTAAAAATAGAAAAGAAGTGCCACAAGATTAGAGGAGTGAGGTATGCCCAGCTGTGACCCCATCTCCTCTCCTGCCTTGCTTTAATGGTATAGTTCTAAGCCTTCACCCCAGCTTATATGTGTTGGTCCCAAATATATGTCCCAAGACCAATAAAGCCCCAAGGTGTTGTGAACTAGAATGATCTATGCCACCCTGCTTATTCCCAGTCTCACTGGGCACAATTTGAAAGTGGACAAGTTCTTAGGCACACAGCATGCCTTGTCCTGCCCTGTGCTACGCTGCCTACAAATGCCATCAGAGCGTTACCTGAGCCCTAAGAACAGTGAGGTCAGGCCTACTGGGAGCTGGGAAATGTTCCCAGAAAAGAGAGGGTGAGAGAGGAGAACAAAGGGGACAGGCAGGACTGGGGACAGTGGCCAGGAGGAGATGCAGCATCATTCCAGCTGGCTAAGACCCATCGAGATCGTGTTTAGGATGCCAAGAGGCCAGCACACAGCTCACCAGAGGCACTACAGATGCCTCTTTCAGGATAAATAGGAGGAAAGGGAGTAGGAAGGAAGAGAAAAGATCCAGTGGGTGGAGACTGTCCTCTCCTGCTCCTTCCCGGAGCCACCACACAGCTGCCCTGCACCAGGCCTGGCTCCTGGCTGTGTTCCCTGTGATCTATCCACCTAAGATCAGGAGAAATAAAGCTCCGTCCAGTTCACCAAAGCCAGCTCTTCATAATGCTGGAGAAACAAACAAATGAATGGATGGATGAACAAGTGAATGTGAGCATAGATTATTCATCTAATTCAAGTCCCCAGTTCAGAAATGAAAGAAAAAGCATGCATCAGTCATTAGACTCCACAACAAAGTCACAAGATGTGTGTTTTGACTCCATTTCTTAGCAGCTGGGTAAACTTGGATACAATGCATCCTTTCTGTGGGCATCAGATTCTCCTCCTGAAATGGAGTCACAGGAATTTGCCCTGCACCCCACATGGGAGGACTAAGGGTAGGGCAGGCACCTGGCAAATAGAAAACTCACAGGCATGGTACAGTATCTTTGCACCATGAGGTTATGAAGAGGGCACCATGCAGCCCAGACTCTTCCAACAAAAAGCTCTTTGTCCTCCAGGGACAGAGCCAGGCTTCTGGTGGCCTACCCAGATAGTTCCTAAGGACAAGACTGAAGCACAAAGCTGGCATCCGAAATGGATCCTGACCCAGGATATGCATATTCCTCAACATGTTCACCCTCTTTCCGTTCTTTATAAATCTGAAAATTAATAACCTAGAAAAGAATCTTCTGCTCCAGAAACCCATATGAGTTTAATGTATAATTTATACATGAGAATGCAGATGTCAATGTAAGACAAATCTCCATATAAATATTTTTGCAGTTAAAATTTGGGGGCATCTGCCTTCCTCCCAAAGGAGCCACCATGTGAGGCCTCGAGGCACAGGTCGGATGGGACTGGAAAGGTGACTGGTCATTTTTGCCAGTTAGTGATACAGCCACTAGTGAGCCAAGTCACACTCTGCCACAATCTGCCCCCTCAGGGTCCTGCTGTGTCTTGTTCAAAATAGAGATTTAACACTGTATACCAACCTGCTCAGTGGTAGGCCCAAGGGAGAAGGGCAGAATGGAGTATGGCCTCACGCTCCAGTGCCTTTGAGTCTACTGAGAGCCAAGCAAGCAGATGATGAATGACAATGACAGTGTGGCAAATGCAAGGGCTGGGGTAAGTCTTGCATGCCCATCAGCTACATAGGGACAAGTGCTCCCTATGCTGGAGGGCATCCCCAAAGACTCCGAGGACAAGACAGGTTCTGACGGAGTCTTTCAAGTGGATGAAGGCAGGAGCTCATTCCCAATAGTAAGAAGCACATGTGCAAAGACCAGAGCAGGAGTGAGCACATCTTAAACTACATCCTGGTGCAAACTGGGGAAGGGCCAGCAGTGAGGCTGGAGTGAAAGGCGGAAGCTAGAGCCCCAAGACGCCTGTATGCCCAGGCCTGAAACAGCCCTGAAACAGCTTGAATTGAAGACTTTAAACAGTTCACTTCACTGGCTGAATAGTACAGAGGCCAAGTGGAGGGTCACAGAAGGGAAAAAGAAAGGCAATGAGCTTTGCAAAGTATAAAATGAGTGCAGTGCACATAAATGACCATTCCCAGCAGATTCTAGCCCAGGGGTCCTGAACAATCTCCTTCATTCAGGTGGACCCATCCATGGGCTTGATTGGCACATGACTTTGCATATAAACTACCTGAAAGGTAGCACCCATCATTCTTGTCTGCAGTTACTATTTCCATTTGGGGGCTGGTGACTCATTGTGTGATGATATTCCCTGACACCCTTTCTCCAGACGCCCAGCAGAGTTCCAGGCATAATCCAAACCATCCCCTTGTATGAGGAAACAGAGAGGCGCAGTGCAAGACCAAGCTGGGAACTACTGAGTCATGCTCGCAAAGGAAAGAGGAACTGCATGTCTCCATTGCACCCTGGCCTGAACCTGCAATGAGGTCAAGTACATGCCCTCCTTCCATCATGCAATTGCCAACTATGCCTGAGCTTAATCTGACATCCCCAGGGTGACTTCACAGAACCTGGACTTTCTACAAAAAGATAAATCAAGTCTACATTCTCAGGGACTTTGTAGAGCCTCTGCTGTGGTCTAAACCTATAGTCCTGGTCTAAAGTAAAAGCTCAGGCTAAAGGGACCAAACACCACAGCATAAGGGTTCTAAGCCCTCAACCCTCATCATACCAGTGCACATCTTGCAGAAGAGCCCAGGTTAGCCTCACTGACTTTTCCACCCTCCTGGAACTAGTGAATGCCCAGCCACATACCTCGCTTGACCTTCGGGGGCCGCAGGCCGTCCCCCTGGGATAGGGCCTCCCAGGCCTCCCGCTCCCTCCAGCGCCTCAGCTGCTCCTCTCGCATCTTGTAGAAGAGGATGTGCTTCTGCACATCGCTGAGCTCAGCAAGGAGCTCAGGGTCTATGTACATGTCGTGCAGGATCTGCTGCAGCATGGTGCCACCTGCGATGCACACACCAGAAGGGCAGCTGACCAGAGCAGCCAGGCAGGATGCCCCAAGCCACTCTTCAGCCCTGGCCTCACTCGGGCGCCACTCTCAGCGCCCCTTCTCTGTGCAGCAGCATCACTCTGCCTCAGCTCCCAGCCAGTGATGAGCGTATCTCCTCTCCCCAGGACAGCAGGGGACCAAGTAGCCGGAACCAAGGAAGCCTCTGGGACCCTGAAAGGGAAAGCAGCCACCAGGAGAAATTGAGTCCCTCTGTTGGGTCACCAAACACTGTATCCCAGCAGCACCTGTGTCTTGGACTCACCTCGACTTCTGGAAAAACAGGGACAGTCCAAGGTCTAGCTCAGCTGGGCAAGGCCCAGGCCCAGCCCTGCCTGGGCCAGTAGGTGTTGAGTGATCTGTCAGTGGAAGGTAACGATGACACCAGCTGTATCAATGACACTGCCCTGGCCAGCCAGAGAACTGATCTCTCCTCTGCAGATAAGAGAAAGGAGGAGGCAGCTTTGCCTACTAACTCCCTGTATTGGGGGCCAATTTTAAAAAGAGGCCAAAAGAGCCAGCCAGGAACTTCTGGGCTCCTCAGCCCCACCATCTATATACCTGCTCCACCACTGCCAGCCCTCTCCTTTCCAGGACATTTGGCAGAATGAGGTAATGCTTTTAAAACTTCGCATTGGGAGAGGAAAGATCTTTCCTCTTATCAATATTGTAGCCAAGGAGGGACATGAAATGGTATCAACAGAGAACACCAAAAGGAGTACTGTCATGGAGTTCCAAGAAAGAAGAAAGCCAGATTTTCTTTCCCCTTTCCCCATTAGGAAACTCAAGCTGGGTGTATGCTGAGAGACAACCCCCCCCCCAGGGCCCAATGGGATGGTTGATGTTGATCTTCTTGTTGTTGCAGTTGTCTGGAATTCATGAAATAGGAAGAATATGAAGCTGCCTCCTCTTCATGCCCTGATCTGAGGCACCTGGGCAGGGAAGGGCAGGATGATAGCACTTTCTGCTTGGAGGGAAACCACCTCTGTTTGGCTGTGAGGGTGGGTGGAACTGCTTTTGCTGAGACCAAAGCCCCCCCCCCTCCCCAAAAAAACAATGCTTAGAGGTACTTACAGTTAACTGCCCTTTTATTCCGATAAGGAAATGGGATTCAGAGAAAGTAAGCGACTTGCCTGCGGCAACCCAACCAATAAAGTGCTGTAGTTGGACTCAACCCAATTTTCAAATCTAACTTCTTGTTGATGGTTTAAAAAATGGAATCCCACCAGGAGAAAATAAGCAAACAAATATGATTTGGCATTGTGGCTTGGTTGGATTGGTGACCTTTGTGTCCCCTTCTCTTCCCTTAGGACTCAAGGTGGATCGCACATCTGAGCGATGGAACATGGTGGCAAGTGAGCTCTCTCGGCAAGGTTAACCCACACAAATGCAAGGACTAAGCAGGTTTCAACCAGCTTGAAGCCCACTAGGTCAAAAGAATTACTGTCTGGAGCCACTTCCCAGGACCAGACAGCTTGTCCCAATGTGACCCAGATCTTCTGGGAGCCTCCACCCAGGTGTTCCAGCCACCTGGATGAGCTGTGGCCTTGGGTCCTGCCCTGACCTCTTCTCTCCTTTCCCTACCTCAGTTTTGACTCCTTTAGGGGACATGGTTCCCTTTGGTTCTTGACTGAGGATCCCCAGCCCCCTCTTGCTCTGACCTTCCTGGCCTTAATTGTGGTTGGGCTGGGGGCAGCTCAAAGCCCAGAGAGAAGACCAGCGGAGGAAGGCAACCAAGGGAGCTGGCCTCCTACAGGCAGTGTCTTTCTTCCCTGGCTCCCCAGAGGCATGGGACAAGAAAGGGCACAGGGCCAAAGAGAATGCTGTTCAGAGCAGCAGCACCAGGCGCCTGGGTGTGGGAATGGGCATGAGGTCCTGTCCTCTGGCTGGGTGATGATGGTGTCATCCTTGTAGTGGTAACAGATGAGGATGACCCTAGCTGGCTCCCCGTCCTGTGCAACAGAACAGACCTCGCTGGTGGGAGGGGCGCTCCCTGGCAATCCCAGGTCAGTGGGGCAGGAGGCCAGGAGACATCCAATCCCAGGGACGTGACCCAAAGGCGGATCGCAGACGCTCTGCGGGATAGATCGGGTTTCGGTAACAAGTGGTGGGGGCCTCTGGGCAGTCCTGGGCGCCACCTCCCACCTGGCTTTCGCCCGCCGCTCAGGCTCGGCCTGGCATGGCGCGCCCTCTGGCGGCCGAACTGGGCACTGTTGGGCTCCCCAGATAACAGGAGACAAGATAAGCAGCGACAGAACCCTGCGGTTCTCAGACCAGGTTTCCTGCAGCCTTTCAACAGGCTGTATTCTGTTTTCATTTCTCATTAGCCATGTGATGCATTTATTTTTGCAGGCTAACGCAATTCCTTCAGGCGCCAGGAGATACGCGCATGCAATGCTATTGTGCAAGTGACTGGAAACCACCTGAAAGTCCCTGGTGAGTTCAGGGGTCACCCACTATAAAACTGTATGCTCCAGTCACAGAGTGGGGTCGATTTGGCTTAACGAGGGGGAAAGGTCCAAGGCAGATGAAATGGAAAGGCAATGTGTAGGATTCTGTGCATAGGACAATCCATTTTTTAAAGTCCATGTTTGAACATGGAACGGGAGAGAAAATAATAAAATAGAAATTCTGACTACTTTTGTGTAAACAAAGGAAAAATACAGATGATTTTACATCTAATTGTTCAACATTGTTTCATCTTGGAATGGGGAGGGACCACTTTAACTTTTTCTGTTTTATAGAATGATTAGCATACACTTATGTAACTCACATGACTGAAATCAAATGTACTTCAAAAGTCCTAAAATGTGATCTATTAACACCAATCTCCCTCCAGAGATCAGCAGGGGACCCACCCCCAGAGAAGGACCACAGGCAGAGTCAGACCTCCCTATGCCAGGAAGTCAGGGTGGACAAACCATCATATCACTTCAGGTTCCTAAGCAGCAGAAGGGCTTTGGGACATTTCTGAAACAGCTTTGTCACTGGTGTGGAAAGGGTGCTAGAAAAACAGGAAGCAGGGAAAACAGCCACCAAATGCTGGCTAGATTCAGGGGAGAGGGAATAAAGGGCTACACAGGCATTGTTAAGGGATCAGATAAGAGTAGAATTGGGGGTCCCAGGGTCTTATCCAGAATCTCTGCTTCTACTGAAATCCTCTTAAAATTAAATCAGAGCATGTCATTTCTCTACTCAAAACTCAAGTTCTCACAGGGGACCACGGGCCCTTCATAATCTGCCCAGCTTCATACCACCCCTCATATGGCACCACCCACCCCTTTGCACCTGGTCACTGGATACAGCCTGCTGGCCTCACACTGGACAGCAAATACACTGGACATCTGCCTCCCCAGGGCCTCACAATGGCTCATCCCTCTGTCTAGACCTCATTTGGCTCAGTTACCAAATTCTAGTCTTGGCTCAAACTTTTAGCTCCCCTATCCTCCTGATGACCCCTCCCTTCCTTTGCTCTGTAAACTACCATTTTACTTATTTATTTGGCAATAATATTTCTGTCTCTCTCTCTCCCTCCTAGATAATAAGCACTCCAAGGGCAAGTGCTTCCATCCAGTTCGTCACTGATATAGAATGCTCCTTGTCACATAGCAATGCATGGTAAATATTTATAGAAAATGAATGAAAGAAGGAACCTTCCAGGTGGAACTGGCAGAGCCTATGCAGATGCTGGGGAGCCATCCAGAGCAGGGCTCTGCAGAAAGATGCTGAACACTTAGACCTAGGAGTCATGGGCTACATTAGGTGAATGGATAGCCTTGTCACAAGCCACCTGCTTTGGCTTCCCCAGCATGTCCCACAGTCCCTCACAGGCAGG